>NC_045771.1:3882189-4529221 GCF_008692025.1 Phocoena sinus | reverse complement strand
CCCCCACCNNNNGCACTGCTACCGTTACCACCACCCCTCTACCATTACTACTACCACCATTACTATTACCACCACCACTCGACCATTACTACTCCCACTATCACTATTACTACCACCACTGCTACTGTTACCACCACCCCTCTACCGTTACTACTACCACCATTACTATTACCACCACCACTCTACCATTACTGCTACCACTACTACCATTACTACCACCACTGCTACTGTTACCACCACCCCTCTACCGTTACTACTACCACCATTACTATTACCACCACCACTCGACCATTACTACTCCCACTATCACTATTACTACCACCACTGCTACTGTTACCACCACCCCTCTACCGTTACTACTACCACCATTACTATTACCACCACCACTCTACCATTACTGCTACCACTACTACCATTACTACCACCACTGCTACTGTTACCACCACCCCTCTACCGTTACTACTACCACCATTACTATTACCACCACCACTCTACCATTACTGCTACCACTATCACTATTACTAGCACCACTGCTACTGTTACCACCACCCCTCTACCGTTACTACTACCACCATAACTATTACCACCACCACTCTACCATTACTGCTACCACTATCACTATTACTACCACCACTGCTACTGTTACCACCACCCCTCTACCGTTACTACTACCACCATTACTATTACCACCACCACTCTACCATTACTGCTACCACTATCACTATTACTACCACCACTGCTACTGTTACCACCACCCCTCTACCGTTACTACTACCACCATTACTATTACCACCACCACTCGACCATTACTACTCCCACTATCACTATTACTACCACCACTGCTACTGTTACCACCACCCCTCTGTCCGTTACTACTACCACCATTACTATTACCACCACCACTCGACCATTACTACTCCCACTATCACTATTACTACCACCACTGCTACTGTTACCACCACCCCTCTACCGTTACTACTACCACCATTACTATTACCACCACCACTCGACCATTACTACTCCCACTATCACTATTACTACCACCACTGCTACTGTTATCACCACCACTCTACCGTTACTACTCCCACTATCACTATTACTACCACCACTGCTACCGTTACCACCACCACTCTACCGTTACTACTCCCACTATCACTATTACCACCACCACTCTACCGTTACTACTCCCACTATCACTATTACTACCACCACTGCTACCGTTACCACCACCACTCTACCGTTACTACTCCCACTATCACTATTACCACCACCACTCTACCGTTACTACTCCCACTATCACTATTACTACCACCACTGCTACTGTTACCACCACCACTCTACCGTTACTACTCCCACTATCACTATTACTACCACCACTACCATTACCACCACCACTCTACTGTTACTACTACCACTACTACCATTACCACCACCACTCTACCATTACTACTACCATTATTACTATTACCACCACCACTCTACCATTACTACTACCACCATTACTATTACCACCACCACTACCATTACCACCACCACTCTACCGTTACTACTACCACTACTACCATTACTACCACCATTGCTACTGTTACCACCACCCCTCTACCGTTACTACTACCACCATTACTATTACCACCACCACTCTACCATTACTGCTACCACTATCACTATTACTACCACCACTGCTACTGTTACCACCACCACTCTACCGTTACTACTCCCACTATCACTATTACTACCACCACTGCTACCGTTACCACCACCACTCTACCGTTACTACTCCCACTATCACTATTACCACCACCACTCTACCGTTACTACTCCCACTATCACTATTACTACCACCACTGCTACTGTTACCACCACCACTCTACCGTTACTACTCCCACTATCACTATTACCACCACCACTCTACCGTTACTACTCCCACTATCACTATTACTACCACCACTGCTACCGTTACCACCACCACTCTACCGTTACTACTCCCACTATCACTATTACCACCACCACTCTACCGTTACTACTCCCACTATCACTATTACTACCACCACTGCTACTGTTACCACCACCACTCTACCGTTACTACTCCCACTATCACTATTACTACCACCACTACCATTACCACCACCACTCTACTGTTACTACTACCACTACTACCATTACCACCACCACTCTACCATTACTACTACCATTATTACTATTACCACCACCACTCTACCATTACTACTACCACCATTACTATTACCACCACCACTACCATTACCACCACCACTCTACCGTTACTACTACCACTACTACCATTACTACCACCATTGCTACTGTTACCACCACCCCTCTACCGTTACTACTACCACCATTACTATTACCACCACCACTCTACCATTACTGCTACCACTATCACTATTACTACCACCACTGCTACTGTTACCACCACCACTCTACCGTTACTACTCCCACTATCACTATTACTACCACCACTGCTACCGTTACCACCACCCCTCTACCATTACTACTACCACCATTACTATTACCACCACCACTCGACCATTACTACTCCCACTATCACTATTACTACCACCACTGCTACTGTTACCACCACCCCTCTACCGTTACTACTACCACCATTACTATTACCACCACCACTCTACCATTACTGCTACCACTACTACCATTACTACCACCACTGCTACTGTTACCACCACCCCTCTACCGTTACTACTACCACCATTACTATTACCACCACCACTCGACCATTACTACTCCCACTATCACTATTACTACCACCACTGCTACTGTTACCACCACCCCTCTACCGTTACTACTACCACCATTACTATTACCACCACCACTCTACCATTACTGCTACCACTACTACCATTACTACCACCACTGCTACTGTTACCACCACCCCTCTACCGTTACTACTACCACCATTACTATTACCACCACCACTCTACCATTACTGCTACCACTATCACTATTACTAGCACCACTGCTACTGTTACCACCACCCCTCTACCGTTACTACTACCACCATAACTATTACCACCACTACTCTACCATTACTGCTACCACTATCACTATTACTACCACCACTGCTACTGTTACCACCACCCCTCTACCGTTACTACTACCACCATTACTATTACCACCACCACTCTACCATTACTGCTACCACTATCACTATTACTAGCACCACTGCTACTGTTACCACCACCCCTCTACCGTTACTACTACCACCATTACTATTACCACCACCACTCGACCATTACTACTCCCACTATCACTATTACTACCACCACTGCTACTGTTACCACCACCCCTCTACCGTTACTACTACCACCATTACTATTACCACCACCACTCGACCATTACTACTCCCACTATCACTATTACTACCACCACTGCTACTGTTACCACCACCCCTCTACCGTTACTACTACCACCATTACTATTACCACCACCACTCGACCATTACTACTCCCACTATCACTATTACTACCACCACTGCTACTGTTATCACCACCACTCTACCGTTACTACTCCCACTATCACTATTACTACCACCACTGCTACTGTTACCACCACCACTCTACCGTTACTACTCCCACTATCACTATTACTACCACCACTACCATTACCACCACCACTCTACTGTTACTACTACCACTACTACCATTACCACCACCACTCTACCATTACTACTACCATTATTACTATTACCACCACCACTCTACCATTACTACTACCACCATTACTATTACCACCACCACTACCATTACCACCACCACTCTACCGTTACTACTACCACTACTACCATTACTCACACCATTGCTACTGTTACCACCACCCCTCTACCGTTACTACTACCACCATTACTATTACCACCACCACTCTACCATTACTGCTACCACTATCACTATTACTACCACCACTGCTACTGTTACCACCACCACTCTACCGTTACTACTCCCACTATCACTATTACTACCACCACTGCTACCGTTACCACCACCACTCTACCGTTACTACTCCCACTATCACTATTACCACCACCACTCTACCGTTACTACTCCCACTATCACTATTACTACCACCACTGCTACTGTTACCACCACCACTCTACCGTTACTACTCCCACTATCACTATTACCACCACCACTCTACCGTTACTACTCCCACTATCACTATTACTACCACCACTGCTACCGTTACCACCACCACTCTACCGTTACTACTCCCACTATCACTATTACCACCACCACTCTACCGTTACTACTCCCACTATCACTATTACTACCACCACTGCTACTGTTACCACCACCACTCTACCGTTACTACTCCCACTATCACTATTACTACCACCACTACCATTACCACCACCACTCTACTGTTACTACTACCACTACTACCATTACCACCACCACTCTACCATTACTACTACCATTATTACTATTACCACCACCACTCTACCATTACTACTACCACCATTACTATTACCACCACCACTACCATTACCACCACCACTCTACCGTTACTACTACCACTACTACCATTACTACCACCATTGCTACTGTTACCACCACCCCTCTACCGTTACTACTACCACCATTACTATTACCACCACCACTCTACCATTACTGCTACCACTATCACTATTACTACCACCACTGCTACTGTTACCACCACCACTCTACCGTTACTACTCCCACTATCACTATTACTACCACCACTGCTACCGTTACCACCACCCCTCTACCATTACTACTACCACCATTACTATTACCACCACCACTCGACCATTACTACTCCCACTATCACTATTACTACCACCACTGCTACTGTTACCACCACCCCTCTACCGTTACTACTACCACCATTACTATTACCACCACCACTCTACCATTACTGCTACCACTACTACCATTACTACCACCACTGCTACTGTTACCACCACCCCTCTACCGTTACTACTACCACCATTACTATTACCACCACCACTCGACCATTACTACTCCCACTATCACTATTACTACCACCACTGCTACTGTTACCACCACCCCTCTACCGTTACTACTACCACCATTACTATTACCACCACCACTCTACCATTACTGCTACCACTACTACCATTACTACCACCACTGCTACTGTTACCACCACCCCTCTACCGTTACTACTACCACCATTACTATTACCACCACCACTCTACCATTACTGCTACCACTATCACTATTACTAGCACCACTGCTACTGTTACCACCACCCCTCTACCGTTACTACTACCACCATTACTATTACCACCACCACTCTACCATTACTGCTACCACTATCACTATTACTACCACCACTGCTACTGTTACCACCACCCCTCTACCGTTACTACTACCACCATTACTATTACCACCACCACTCTACCATTACTGCTACCACTATCACTATTACTACCACCACTGCTACTGTTACCACCACCCCTCTACCGTTACTACTACCACCATTACTATTACCACCACCACTCGACCATTACTACTCCCACTATCACTATTACTACCACCACTGCTACTGTTACCACCACCCCTCTACCGTTACTACTACCACCATTACTATTACCACCACCACTCGACCATTACTACTCCCACTATCACTATTACTACCACCACTGCTACTGTTACCACCACCCCTCTACCGTTACTACTACCACCATTACTATTACCACCACCACTCGACCATTACTACTCCCACTATCACTATTACTACCACCACTGCTACTGTTATCACCACCACTCTACCGTTACTACTCCCACTATCACTATTACTACCACCACTGCTACCGTTACCACCACCACTCTACCGTTACTACTCCCACTATCACTATTACCACCACCACTCTACCGTTACTACTCCCACTATCACTATTACTACCACCACTGCTACCGTTACCACCACCACTCTACCGTTACTACTCCCACTATCACTATTACCACCACCACTCTACC
Organism: Phocoena sinus; assembly: GCF_008692025.1. Taxonomy (NCBI): domain Eukaryota; kingdom Metazoa; phylum Chordata; class Mammalia; order Artiodactyla; family Phocoenidae; genus Phocoena; species Phocoena sinus. The sequence continues at coordinate 4,523,225 of NC_045771.1, read as the reverse complement.
GTTACTACTCCCACTATCACTATTACTACCACCACTGCTACTGTTACCACCACCACTCTACCGTTACTACTCCCACTATCACTATTACTACCACCACTACCATTACCACCACCACTCTACTGTTACTACTACCACTACTACCATTACCACCACCACTCTACCATTACTACTACCATTATTACTATTACCACCACCACTCTACCATTACTACTACCACCATTACTATTACCACCACCACTACCATTACCACCACCACTCTACCGTTACTACTACCACTACTACCATTACTACCACCATTGCTACTGTTACCACCACCCCTCTACCGTTACTACTACCACCATTACTATTACCACCACCACTCTACCATTACTGCTACCACTATCACTATTACTACCACCACTGCTACTGTTACCACCACCACTCTACCGTTACTACTCCCACTATCACTATTACTACCACCACTGCTACCGTTACCACCACCCCTCTACCATTACTACTACCACCATTACTATTACCACCACCACTCGACCATTACTACTCCCACTATCACTATTACTACCACCACTGCTACTGTTACCACCACCCCTCTACCGTTACTACTACCACCATTACTATTACCACCACCACTCTACCATTACTGCTACCACTACTACCATTACTACCACCACTGCTACTGTTACCACCACCCCTCTACCGTTACTACTACCACCATTACTATTACCACCACCACTCGACCATTACTACTCCCACTATCACTATTACTACCACCACTGCTACTGTTACCACCACCCCTCTACCGTTACTACTACCACCATTACTATTACCACCACCACTCTACCATTACTGCTACCACTACTACCATTACTACCACCACTGCTACTGTTACCACCACCCCTCTACCGTTACTACTACCACCATTACTATTACCACCACCACTCTACCATTACTGCTACCACTATCACTATTACTAGCACCACTGCTACTGTTACCACCACCCCTCTACCGTTACTACTACCACCATAACTATTACCACCACTACTCTACCATTACTGCTACCACTATCACTATTACTACCACCACTGCTACTGTTACCACCACCCCTCTACCGTTACTACTACCACCATTACTATTACCACCACCACTCTACCATTACTGCTACCACTATCACTATTACTAGCACCACTGCTACTGTTACCACCACCCCTCTACCGTTACTACTACCACCATTACTATTACCACCACCACTCGACCATTACTACTCCCACTATCACTATTACTACCACCACTGCTACTGTTACCACCACCCCTCTATCGTTACTACTACCACCATTACTATTACCACCACCACTCGACCATTACTACTCCCACTATCACTATTACTACCACCACTGCTACTGTTACCACCACCCCTCTACCGTTACTACTACCACCATTACTATTACCACCACCACTCGACCATTACTACTCCCACTATCACTATTACTACCACCACTGCTACTGTTATCACCACCACTCTACCGTTACTACTCCCACTATCACTATTACTACCACCACTGCTACCGTTACCACCACCACTCTACCGTTACTACTCCCACTATCACTATTACCACCACCACTCTACCGTTACTACTCCCACTATCACTATTACTACCACCACTGCTACCGTTACCACCACCACTCTACCGTTACTACTCCCACTATCACTATTACCACCACCACTCTACCGTTACTACTCCCACTATCACTATTACTACCACCACTGCTACTGTTACCACCACCACTCTACCGTTACTACTCCCACTATCACTATTACTACCACCACTACCATTACCACCACCACTCTACTGTTACTACTACCACTACTACCATTACCACCACCACTCTACCATTACTACTACCATTATTACTATTACCACCACCACTCTACCATTACTACTACCACCATTACTATTACCACCACCACTACCATTACCACCACTACTCTACCGTTACTACTACCACTACTACCATTACTACCACCATTGCTACTGTTACCACCACCCCTCTACCGTTACTACTACCACCATTACTATTACCACCACCACTCTACCATTACTGCTACCACTATCACTATTACTACCACCACTGCTACCGTTACCACCACCACTCTACCGTTACTACTCCCACTATCACTATTACCACCACCACTCTACCGTTACTACTCCCACTATCACTATTACTACCACCACTGCTACTGTTACCACCACCACTCTACCGTTACTACTCCCACTATCACTATTACCACCACCACTCTACCGTTACTACTCCCACTATCACTATTACTACCACCACTGCTACCGTTACCACCACCACTCTACCGTTACTACTCCCACTATCACTATTACCACCACCACTCTACCGTTACTACTCCCACTATCACTATTACTACCACCACTGCTACTGTTACCACCACCACTCTACCGTTACTACTCCCACTATCACTATTACTACCACCACTACCATTACCACCACCACTCTACTGTTACTACTACCACTACTACCATTACCACCACCACTCTACCATTACTACTACCATTATTACTATTACCACCACCACTCTACCATTACTACTACCACCATTACTATTACCACCACCACTACCATTACCACCACCACTCTACCATTACTACTACCACTACTACCATTACTACCACCATTGCTACTGTTACCACCACCCCTCTACCGTTACTACTACCACCATTACTATTACCACCACCACTCTACCATTACTGCTACCACTATCACTATTACTACCACCACTGCTACTGTTACCACCACCACTCTACCGTTACTACTCCCACTATCACTATTACTACCACCACTGCTACCGTTACCACCACCCCTCTACCATTACTACTACCACCATTACTATTACCACCACCACTCGACCATTACTACTCCCACTATCACTATTACTACCACCACTGCTACTGTTACCACCACCCCTCTACCGTTACTACTACCACCATTACTATTACCACCACCACTCTACCATTACTGCTACCACTACTACCATTACTACCACCACTGCTACTGTTACCACCACCCCTCTACCGTTACTACTACCACCATTACTATTACCACCACCACTCGACCATTACTACTCCCACTATCACTATTACTACCACCACTGCTACTGTTACCACCACCCCTCTACCGTTACTACTACCACCATTACTATTACCACCACCACTCTACCATTACTGCTACCACTACTACCATTACTACCACCACTGCTACTGTTACCACCACCCCTCTACCGTTACTACTACCACCATTACTATTACCACCACCACTCTACCATTACTGCTACCACTATCACTATTACTACCACCACTGCTACTGTTACCACCACCCCTCTACCGTTACTACTACCACCATAACTATTACCACCACCACTCTACCATTACTGCTACCACTATCACTATTACTACCACCACTGCTACTGTTACCACCACCCCTCTACCGTTACTACTACCACCATTACTATTACCACCACCACTCTACCATTACTGCTACCACTATCACTATTACTACCACCACTGCTACTGTTACCACCACCCCTCTACCGTTACTACTACCACCATTACTATTACCACCACCACTCGACCATTACTACTCCCACTATCACTATTACTACCACCACTGCTACTGTTACCACCACCCCTCTACCGTTACTACTACCACCATTACTATTACCACCACCACTCGACCATTACTACTCCCACTATCACTATTACTACCACCACTGCTACTGTTACCACCACCCCTCTACCGTTACTACTACCACCATTACTATTACCACCACCACTCGACCATTACTACTCCCACTATCACTATTACTACCACCACTGCTACTGTTATCACCACCACTCTACCGTTACTACTCCCACTATCACTATTACTACCACCACTGCTACCGTTACCACCACCACTCTACCGTTACTACTCCCACTATCACTATTACCACCACCACTCTACCGTTACTACTCCCACTATCACTATTACTACCACCACTGCTACCGTTACCACCACCACTCTACCGTTACTACTCCCACTATCACTATTACCACCACCACTCTACCGTTACTACTCCCACTATCACTATTACTACCACCACTGCTACTGTTACCACCACCACTCTACCGTTACTACTCCCACTATCACTATTACTACCACCACTACCATTACCACCACCACTCTACTGTTACTACTACCACTACTACCATTACCACCACCACTCTACCATTACTACTACCATTATTACTATTACCACCACCACTCTACCATTACTACTACCACCATTACTATTACCACCACCACTACCATTACCACCACCACTCTACCGTTACTACTACCACTACTACCATTACTACCACCATTGCTACTGTTACCACCACCCCTCTACCGTTACTACTACCACCATTACTATTACCACCACCACTCTACCATTACTGCTACCACTATCACTATTACTACCACCACTGCTACTGTTACCACCACCACTCTACCGTTACTACTCCCACTATCACTATTACTACCACCACTGCTACCGTTACCACCACCACTCTACCGTTACTACTCCCACTATCACTATTACCACCACCACTCTACCGTTACTACTCCCACTATCACTATTACTACCACCACTGCTACTGTTACCACCACCACTCTACCGTTACTACTCCCACTATCACTATTACCACCACCACTCTACCGTTACTACTCCCACTATCACTATTACTACCACCACTGCTACCGTTACCACCACCACTCTACCGTTACTACTCCCACTATCACTATTACCACCACCACTCTACCGTTACTACTCCCACTATCACTATTACTACCACCACTGCTACTGTTACCACCACCACTCTACCGTTACTACTCCCACTATCACTATTACTACCACCACTACCATTACCACCACCACTCTACTGTTACTACTACCACTACTACCATTACCACCACCACTCTACCATTACTACTACCATTATTACTATTACCACCACCACTCTACCATTACTACTACCACCATTACTATTACCACCACCACTACCATTACCACCACCACTCTACCGTTACTACTACCACTACTACCATTACTACCACCATTGCTACTGTTACCACCACCCCTCTACCGTTACTACTACCACCATTACTATTACCACCACCACTCTACCATTACTGCTACCACTATCACTATTACTACCACCACTGCTACTGTTACCACCACCACTCTACCGTTACTACTCCCACTATCACTATTACCACCCCCACTCTACCGTTACTACTCCCACTATCACTATTACTACCACCACTACCATTACCACCACCACTCTACTGTTACTACTACCACTACTACCATTACCACCACCACTCTACCATTACTACTACCATTATTACTATTACCACCACCACTTGACCATTACTACTACCACTATCACTATTACTACCACCACTGCTACTGTTACCACCACCACTCTACCGTTACTACTCCCACTATCACTATTACCACCACCACTCTACCGTTACTACTCCCACTATCACTATTACTACCACCACTGCTACTGTTACCACCACCACTCTACCGTTACTACTCCCACTATCACTATTACTACCACCACTACCATTACCACCACCACTCTACTGTTACTACTACCACTACTACCATTACCACCACCACTCTACCATTACTACTACCATTATTACTATTACCACCACCACTCTACCATTACTACTACCACCATTACTATTACCACCACCACTACCATTACCACCACCACTCTACCGTTACTACTACCACTACTACCATTACTACCACCATTGCTACTGTTACCACCACCCCTCTACCGTTACTACTACCACCATTACTATTACCACCACCACTCTACCATTACTGCTACCACTATCACTATTACTACCACCACTGCTACTGTTACCACCACCCCTCTATCATTACTACTACCACCATTACTATTACCACCACCACTCGACCATTACTACTCCCACTATCACTATTACTACCACCACTGCTACTGTTACCACCACCCCTCTACCGTTACTACTACCACCATTACTATTACCACCACCACTCGACCATTACTACTCCCACTATCACTATTACTACCACCACTGCTACTGTTACCACCACCACTCTACCGTTACTACTCCCACTATCACTATTACTACCACCACTGCTACCGTTACCACCACCACTCTACCGTTACTACTCCCACTATCACTATTACCACCACCACTCTACCGTTTCTACTCCCACTATCACTATTACTACCACCACTGCTACTGTTACCACCACCACTCTACCGTTACTACTCCCACTATCACTATTACCACCACCACTCTACCGTTACTACTCCCACTATCACTATTACTACCACCACTGCTACCGTTACCACCACCACTCTACCGTTACTACTCCCACTATCACTATTACCACCACCACTCTACCGTTACTACTCCCACTATCACTATTACTACCACCACTGCTACTGTTACCACCACCACTCTACCGTTACTACTCCCACTATCACTATTACTACCACCACTACCATTACCACCACCACTCTACTGTTACTACTACCACTACTACCATTACCACCACCACTCTACCATTACTACTACCATTATTACTATTACCACCACCACTCTACCATTACTACTACCACCATTACTATTACCACCACCACTACCATTACCACCACCACTCTACCGTTTCTACTACCACTACTACCATTACTACCACCATTGCTACTGTTACCACCACCCCTCTACCGTTACTACTACCACCATTACTATTACCACCACCACTCTACCATTACTGCTACCACTATCACTATTACTACCACCACTGCTACTGTTACCACCACCACTCTACCGTTACTACTCCCACTATCACTATTACTACCACCACTGCTACCGTTACCACCACCACTCTACTGTTACTACTCCCACTATCACTATTACCACCCCCACTCTACCGTTACTACTCCCACTATCACTATTACTACCACCATTACCACCACCACTCTACTGTTACTACTACCACTACTACCATTACCACCACCACTCTACCATTACTACTACCATTATTACTATTACCACCACCACTTGACCATTACTACTACCACTATCACTATTACTACCACCACTGCTACTGTTACCACCACCACTCTACCGTTACTACTCCCACTATCACTATTACCACCACCACTCTACCGTTACTACTCCCACTATCACTATTACTACCACCACTGCTACTGTTACCACCACCACTCTACCGTTACTACTCCCACTATCACTATTACTACCACCACTACCATTACCACCACCACTCTACTGTTACTACTACCACTACTACCATTACCACCACCACTCTACCATTACTACTACCATTATTACTATTACCACCACCACTCTACCATTACTACTACCACCATTACTATTACCACCACCACTACCATTACCACCACCACTCTACCGTTACTACTACCACTACTACCATTACTACCACCATTGCTACTGTTACCACCACCCCTCTACCGTTACTACTACCACCATTACTATTACCACCACCACTCGACCATTACTGCTACCACTATCACTATTACTACCACCACTGCTACTGTTACCACCACCCCTCTATCATTACTACTACCACCATTACTATTACCACCACCACTCGACCATTACTACTCCCACTATCACTATTACTACCACCACTGCTACTGTTACCACCACCCCTCTACCGTTACTACTACCACCATTACTATTACCACCACCACTCGACCATTACTACTCCCACTATCACTATTACTACCACCACTGCTACTGTTACCACCACCACTCTACCGTTACTACTCCCACTATCACTATTACTACCACCACTGCTACCGTTACCACCACCACTCTACCGTTACTACTCCCACTATCACTATTACCACCACCACTCTACCGTTACTACTCCCACTATCACTATTACTACCACCACTGCTACCGTTACCACCACCACTCTACCGTTACTACTCCCACTATCACTATTACCACCACCACTCTACCGTTACTACTCCCACTATCACTATTACTACCACCACTGCTACTGTTACCACCACCACTCTACCGTTACTACTCCCCCTATCACTATTACTACCACCACTACCATTACCACCACCACTCTACTGTTACTACTACCACTACTACCATTACCACCACCACTCTACCATTACTACTACCATTATTACTATTACCACCACCACTCTACCATTACTACTACCACCATTACTATTACCACCACCACTACCATTACCACCACCACTCTACCGTTACTACTACCACTACTACCATTACTACCACCATTGCTACTGTTACCACCACCCCTCTACCGTTACTACTACCACCATTACTATTACCACCACCACTCTACCATTACTGCTACCACTATCACTATTACTACCACCACTGCTACTGTTACCACCACCACTCTACCGTTACTACTCCCACTATCACTATTACTACCACCACTGCTACCGTTACCACCACCACTCTACCGTTACTACTCCCACTATCACTGTTACCACCACCACTCTACCGTTACTACTCCCACTATCACTATTACTACCACCACTGCTACCGTTACCACCACCACTCTACCGTTACTACTCCCACTATCACTATTACCACCACCACTCTACCGTTACTACTCCCACTATCACTATTACTACCACCACTGCTACTGTTACCACCACCACTCTACCGTTACTACTCCCACTATCACTATTACTACCACCACTACCATTACCACCACCACTCTACTGTTACTACTACCACTACTACCATTACCACCACCACTCTACCATTACTACTACCATTATTACTATTACCACCACCACTTGACCATTACTACTACCACTATCACTATTACTACCACCACTGCTACTGTTACCACCACCAGTCTACCGTTACTACTACCACTATCACTATTACTACCACCACTACCATTACCACCACCACTCTACTGTTACTACTACCACTACTACCATTACTACCACCACTGCTACTGTTACCACCACCCCTCTACCGTTACTACTACCGCCATTACTATTACCACCACCACTCTACCATTACTACTACCACTATCACTATTACTACCACCACTGCTACTGTTACCACCAACACTCTACCATTACTACTACCACCATTACTATTACCACCACCACTCTACCATTACTACTACCACTATCACTATTACTACCACTACTACCATTACTACCACCACTGCTACTGTTACCACCACCCCTCTACCGTTACTACTACCACCATTACTATTACCACCACCACTCTACCATTACTACTACCACTATCACTATTACTACCACCACTGCTACTGTTACCACCACCACTCTACCGTTACTACTACCACCATTACTATTACCACCACCACTCGACCATTACTACTACCACTATCACTATTACTACCACCACTGCTACTGTTACCACCACCCCTCTACCATTACTACTACCACCATTACTATTACCACCACCACTCGACCATTACTACTCCCACTATCACTATTACTACCACCACTGCTACTGTTACCACCACCCCTCTACCATTACTACTACCACCATTACTATTACCACCACCACTCGACCATTACTACTCCCACTATCACTATTACTAGCACCACTGCTACTGTTACCACCACCACTCTACCGTTACTACTCCCACTATCACTATTACTACCACCACTGCTACTGTTACCACCACCACTCTACCGTTACTACTCCCACTATCACTATTACCACCACCACTCTACCGTTACTACTCCCACTATCACTATTACTACCACCACTGCTACCGTTACCACCACCACTCTACCGTTACTACTCCCACTATCACTATTACTACCACCACTGCTACCGTTACCACCACCACTCTACCGTTACTACTCCCACTATCACTATTACCACCACCACTCTACCGTTGCTACTCCCACTATCACTATTACTACCACCACTGCTACTGTTACCACCACCACTCTACCGTTACTACTCCCACTATCACTATTACTACCACCACTGCTACCGTTACCACCACCACTCTACCGTTACTACTCCCACTATCACTATCACTACCACCACTGCTACTGTTACCACCACCCCTCTACCGTTACTACTACCACCATTACTATTACCACCACCACTCTACCATTACTGCTACCACTATCACTATTACTACCACCACTGCTACTGTTACCACCACCCCTCTACCGTTACTACTACCTCCATTACTATTACCACCACCACTCGACCATTACTACTACCACTATCACTATTACTACCGCCACTGCTTCTGTTACCACCACCCCTCTATCATTACTACTACCACCATTACTATTACCACCACCACTCGACCATTACTACTCCCACTATCACTATTACTACCACCACTGCTACTGTTACCACCACCCCTCTACCATTACTACTACCACCATTACTATTACCACCACCACTCTACCGTTACTACTCCCACTATCACTATTACTACCACCACTGCTACCGTTACCACCACCACTCTACCGTTACTACTCCCACTATCACTATTACCACCACCACTCTACCGTTACTACTCCCACTATCACTATTACTACCACCACTGTTACTGTTACCACCACCACTCTACCGTTACTACTCCCACTATCACTATTACTACCACCACTACCATTACCACCACCACTCTACCGTTACTACTACCACTATCACTATTACTACCACCACTCTACTGTTACTACCACCACTGCTACCGTTACCACCACCACTCTACTGTTACCACCACTGCTACCATTACCACCACCACTCTACCATTACTACTACCATTATTACTATTACCACCACCACTCGACCATTACTACTACCACTATTAGTATTACCACCACCACTCTACCGTTACTACTACCAGTATCACTATTACTACCACCACTGCCTCTACTGTTATCACCACCGTTGCCAGTACTATTACTGCCGTCACTATCACGATGACCACCCCCACCACCATTACTCCTTGTCCCCCCATAACCACCACCAGTTTTATTATGAGTCAAACACTCTGCTAAACATCTGAGTATCACGTTTACTCCTCCATGCAACCCCGTAGTAACCTTTCCTGGTTTACTTAACTTAAACCTTAACTTTCCCGGTTAAGGTTGAGGAATCCAAGGTCTCAAGAACTGCTCGTGGGCTCAGCAGCCTTCCTGCTGGTTCCACTCTGACCCTGGTCCCTGGTAGCTGACTTCCTATCTTACTCCCTGGGCTGGTTCCCTCCATTCCTCGGTTTACAGGTTCACTTCTCCATCCATCCACTGCCCCATCCCTCATGCAGAGCTGGTAGCATGCCTGCAATGTGCAGACTCTGTGTGAGCTCAGCGAGCCTCTGTCTGGAGGGAAAGTCTAGCGGGAGGAAGACTTGGCAGGACAATGACCACAGACCCCAACAAGTAACAACAGAACAGGCGTGAGGGGCTCCACCTGGCTCCCCAGTCACTGCGTGCCTTGCCTGTACTCTAGTCTTTTGGGGGAAACTGATTTCTCTCAGTGACTGAGCTTTCACTGACTTCTAAGATTTCTGAATCCTTATCAACTTTCTGTCCTCATCACTGCCATTGGCTTGATGATTGAACCATCTCCTAGCTCTGCATAATATATATTAACAAGTATCATTTCCAGTGAATGACTGCATGCTCCCACCTGGTTTTTATGGACGCTGGACATTGCATTTGTGGCTTGGGCTAGGATTCCTTGATTCCATTCTGCCCTTCTTCCCTGCCTGTTTTTGCACTGTATGTTCCCCACATTCTTGGCCCCTTTGCTCCCCACATTATCCCCGTGCACGGACCCATCTTTATAATTTCTACATGCAAATCCCAAGAATGACCAATGACTGGCCTTGCATGCATGCTCCAAAAACCTCATTCTGCCCAGGTTTGCATGATGCCTGACCTGGACATCGGGAGTCTGGAAACCCTCTCCCCTGTTCTTTTTAAAAAAAAAAAAAAATGTTATGGAAGTGTAGTTGATTGACAATGTTGTATTAATTTTTCCTGCATAGCAAAGCGGCCCCCTCCCCTGTTCTGATGTGGCAAGGCTGAGGAAGAGAATACTTTTTTGAAATATTTTGGTGGAAGAAACATTGCTCTCATCATGCAGCTATATTTCACAACAGTACGACATTTGGAATTATTTTCTTGTAGGTTTTTGGTTTGTTTTCAGTTGAATAGGTTGAAAACTAATGGGACAAGTGGGGATGCGTTTAAGTTTTGCTGCCATCTGGAAGGAATTAATTTATCCCTTTGTAATTGAAGATTAGATCCAAAGATTATTTTTAGATGGAGGCTTTCTCAAGCCATGTAGAATTCTCGACAATCAAACATTTCGTGTTTTCCCCCCCTTTCTTGAATTTCTTTTTGTTATTTCCTCACTGGATTGAGGCACAAAGAGATGGAGTGTTTTCTAATGGTCTGGCTGATGCCTGAAAATAATATGACGCTTTTTTCTTCTCCTGAGTAATAAAAAAAAAAAATCAAAATGTTTTTTACGAGTGGGATAATTTAACAGATCAATCTGAGTAAATAACCAAAGTCGCAGTTATTTAGAGGAGGTGCAGTAGATGGTGGTTAAGAGCAGACTCCATGGCCAGACTGTCTGGGTTTGAGTCTTTGCTGCTTATTAGCTGTGTGACCTTGGACAGGTTATTGAATTTCTCTGTTCTCAGGCTCCCTCATCTGTAAAATGAGGATAATAGTGAGACTTACCTCCTAGGCTTGTTTTGAAGATTAAAAATAATATTTATGAGTCACTTAGAACAATGTGCTGGAACTTTGTAAACAGAATAATAATTCTTGTTTTGAGCATGTTATCTCTTTCCTGGGAAAGAGTGCAATAACTTGGAGTAAGAGTCAAATTGCCATTTGGAACATTCCTGATGACTGAAGATGTGTGGGAGAGTAGGTCACTCACTCAGAAATTCGACACTTACTGACGGTAACTGATGTGCACTGAGAACTTTCTGTGTGCCAGGCCCTTCCCCAGATACTCACATGTATGATCCATTTCATCCTTACACCAGCCCAGAGAGGAAGATACTCTTATTATTCACATTCTGTAGAGGAGGAAACTGAGGCTTAAAGGATGTGTCAATGAAAAAATGTCACTGCCTTATCAGTAAGCAAGGATGTCGCAGCCATCGGACCATCACATGACAACCACCCAGATGGTGAGCCCTGATGGAACTCAGGATGGAAACAGGATGCCCACCATCTAGCAGCCACTGACGGTGCACCCTGAGGAGATTCAGGATGAGAGAGCACAGGATACTGGCCCCAGAGAGCTGAGGTGCAGATCAAAGGAATGATTTCAACGAGCCCAGACTCTTGCATCTTTCCATACATTGAAGAGCGCTAAATTCCTTAACTCGAGATGTCTGTTTCTTTTCAATTAACAGTAATCTTCTGAAGTTCCGACTACCTGTTCTTTGTTGCAAAAACTCCTCTATATCCTGGTTCCCCCCTCTACCTCTTCAGAGCAGCCCCTCAGAGATATCTGAGAGAGGCTATGTCCCAGGCTTAAGTCCTCAGTTTTGCCCCCTGAATAAAACATGATTCTCAACTTTTAGGCTGTGCATTTTTTTTCCAGGCGACAGATGTAAGTGAATTTCCCAAGATGACAAACATGGAAATGGCAGAGCCGGGATCAAACCTAGACTTGAATGACCTCAGTTGCTGATGGCAACGATCCCTACTGCCCCTTCTGTGTAGTCAACCACAAATGATCGACAGTTGAGTTTAGAAATCAAAAGAAAAACAATTCCCAACCTGACTTGGTCTCCAAGTTATGCCCTGTTCTCAGTCTAGTTAGGTTTAATTAAGGAAACCGCAAAAAGGGATCCCATTTTTTTCCATTGGAATAATAAATGGTACAATCGGTGAGAGAATGGTGGCCTATTTATGTAGCATCCATTTATTCATTCATTTAGTAAGCATTGACTCAGCACCTGCTGAGTGTGAGCTGTGGCCTCAGGTCTGCAGGTGCAGGCAGAGAAGGATGAGCGTTGTCCCTCTTGTGGGACCTGCCACGTGGTCAGAAATATCTGCAGTAGAGGCCAGATTCTAATGAACTTGGGAGATAGGATCTTGCTCATCTCTTTCTGAAGTACCACAACCTCAGCCAAGTCTCCCCAGAATTGCTCTCAACGTAGCCAGCTAACCGATTTCCCATTGGGCCTCTAAGTACAGAATTTCCTTTCCTTTCAATTTTTTAGGTTTCGGACTGAATAGCATTTCCTGATGGTTGGGCGTGTTCCCTAAAGCAGAACCGCTTAAGGCTGCCTGAAGGCACTTACGCTGAAATGGTCCATACAGGGGCACCTTTTCCCTCTGAGGGAAGGTTTAACTGAGACCCCCTAAGTCCTTAAGCTCAGAGCATAGCGAAAGATTCCCTCGTGCTGTAGTTGTGGGCTTTAAAACAGATCTCCAGCTTCTGGAAATGCTAGAGCTTCTGGTTAGCTTACCCGTCCGGGCAGGACAAGGATGCTCCCAGGAGAGGTGGACGGCATTACGGGCTGGTCTGACCACCTTGAGAAGTGCTGTCTACAGTAAGGGCTGGCCTCAAAATGGGATATATCACACCATCCTAGGCCTAATGCCGCTCAGTCTACAGGCTGTATTTAAAAATATTCCGTTTGCAGTTTTCTTATCAAGGCTGATCATTTCATAAAGTGTTGGGAAGAACCGTGGACTATCAGTTTGTGAAAGTGTCTGAGACCGAGGTCCCAGAGGAAATTTGTCTTCAAAAATTCATGTCAGGCTTCCCTGGTGGCGCAGTGGTTGAGAATCTGCGTGCCAATGCAGGGGACACGGGTTCGAGCCCTGGTCTGGGAAGATCCCACATGCCGCGGAGCAACGAGGCCTGTGAGCCACAACTACTGAGCCTGCGTGTCTGGAGCCTGTGCTCCGCAACAAGAGAGGCTGCGATAGTGAGAGGCCTGCGCACCGCGATGAAGAGTGGCCCCTGCTCGTCGCAACTAGAGAAAGCCCTCGCACAGAAACAAAGACGCAACACAGCAAAAATAAATAAATAAGAAATTCATGTCAACTCAATGAACACAAGATGAGATGAAGAATTCTCAGCTGTTTTGATCTGACAGCGAGTGTAAGGCGGTCCTAAGTCATGAATTTGCTGAGAGGTGCTCCCAGTGAAGAGGGCACAAGCTCGAGTCAGATTCGGGGGAAACTTCCTTTTTATCTGTGGTCCAGCAGAGCCAGAGAGAAACTTCTGGAAAGTAAGCAAACGAAGATTCCAAGCCTGCAGTTTGAAAACATCCCCGTCAGATTTCACTTCCTTTGTCTCTTCCCTCCTTTCCTCCTATTTCCACCCAAACATACTCTTCCTATATTTTAGTCTCGGTGTTTCATTCAGTCATTGGATAACGAGAGGGCAGAATTTATTTTCTGGTTGATGTGGCCTGAGCACTGTGTTCCATCCCAGGTGATATTAATGGATGCCGCACCAAAAAAAGTGTCCCATGGTCATATATATTTTAGAAACAGCAGGTTAATTCCAGTTACATGAGTTTTTGCTGGAGGCTTCACGGAACCTTTAATATGCTGATGGCTAGTCTCTAAGAGGAGGATCTTTTTTAAATTAATTTTTATTGGAGTAGAGTTGATTTACAATGTTGTATTAGTTTCAGGTGTGCAGCAAAGTGAATCAGTTATACATATATCCACTCTTTTTAAAATTCTTTTCCCATGTAGGTCTATATTCTAGAGTATTGAGTAGAGTTCCCTGTGCTATACAGTAGGTCCTTGTTTGTTATCCATTTTATATATAGTTGTGTGTATACGTCGATCCTAATCTCCCAATTTATCCCTCCCCCCCACCCCTTTCCCCCTGGAAACCATAAGTTTGTTTTCTGCATCTGTGACCCTATTTCTGTTTTGTAAATAGGTTCATTTGTAACATTTTTTAAGATTCCACATATAAATGATATCATATGATATTTGTTTTTCTCTGTCTGACTTACTTCACTCAGTATGACAATCTCTAGGTCCATCTGTGTTGCTGCAAATGACATTATTTCATTCTTTTTTATGGCTGAGTAATACTCCATTGTATATATGTGCCGCATATATATCCATTCCTCTGTCAATGGATATTTAGGTTGCTTCCATGTCCTGGCTATTGTAAATAGTGCTGCTATGGGTGCATGTATCTTTTTGAATTATGGTTTTCTCCAGGTATATGCCCAGGAGTGGGATTGCAGGATCATATGGTGGTTAAGAGGAGGATTTTACACACCATTTTCCAAACTCATGGGGGTTTTCCCAAATCACAGGCCCACCATGGTATATACCCCTCAGGGGTGCCGGGCACATTGCAGTCTTGTGATCAGTGTTCCTGGGGGCTCTGATCATTTGTCTCTTATTTCTCAGCTTCTTTTTTTTTTTTTGCCGTACGCGGGCCTCTCACTGCTGTCGCCTCTCCCGTTGCAGAGCACAGGCTCCGGACGCGCAGGCTCAGCGGCCATGGCTCACGGGCCCAGCCGCTCTGCGGCATGTGGGATCTTCCCAGACCGGGGCACGAACCCGTGTCCCCTGCATCCCCCTGCATCGGCAGGCAGACTCTCAGCCACTGCGCCACCAGGGAAGCCCCTCAGCTTCTTTTGACTTGTTTTTTATTCTACCCGTATAACATGGACGTATATAATAAAAAGTGAAAGATCTGTTCACCTCGCCCCTTCAGTTCATTCCCAGCATCCATACTGTCAATTCTGCTCTAATGGGATAGGCGTGTTCCTAAAAATTACCACGGTATGCAAAATTATGCACTAAAAGCCACAGGGCTTATGTGAAAAATGGGTTAGAGAACAAACACTCAAAAATTTCATCAGCAACCTATTAAGACAAATATTGGCATCTAATAAAAGCAGTAGCTCAGTTGTACACGTGTTAAATGGTTAGAAAATACATCAATACAACAACAAAAGTGGCACTTTACCTTGACAAAGATCTGAATTTTGCTTGCGGATATGAATGTCAGAAAGATTGCCGCTGGTTCTTTATTGGGAAGCAGTGAAAAGAGGATTATCTGAGGTTGAAGGAAAGTCCACCAGATGTGGGTGAGTGGAGCTTATCACACATGCGGTGACTGTAGGATCTGGTAGTCTCGAGGGGTGTGTGTGCGTGTGTGTGTTCCTACCGTGCTTGGCTAGGTTGGGGACAGACCTCTGCATTCACTTAATGTTTCTTGTGGACAAAAGTGCAAACAAACAAATGCAAAATTCTCATTATGCTCAAATTTCTCCCCAATATATTAAACACGGTTGGAACAAATACATGTTTTTAAAACAAGCATTACATAGCAGAACTGACTATAATGTTAATATTGTATTTTCTAATGCATGTTTTTCTGTGCAGATAACAAATCGACATCCACACATACATAGCATTCTTTTTTCCCCTTAAATAGGATTATACCACACTTCTTATGTGACTTTATTTTATTTATTTATCTACTTGTGTAGCATGGTTTCTTCTTTCTCTGCCAGTATGTGTAGCTCTGTCTCAATTTTTTCTCTGAGGTTTAGTTTTCCAGTGTCTGGAGATAACCTAATTCATTAAAATTTTTCCCTTTTGATGGTCACTGCAGTTTCTCCATTTCTTTCTTTTCCTGTTACAAGTTGTGATGAGCACTGTATAGTCTTCAGTGAAGACTCCCAGCTTTCATTCGGGATGTAGAAAGCTGGAGAGAACATTACTCCCACCTTTACAACAAGAAAGTTAATTGCTGGACAATTCCCAGACTCACAGTGTTTCTTTTTTTTTTTAAATTTATTTATTTAATTTATTTATTTTTGGCTGTGTTGGGTCTTCGTTGCTGTGCATGGGCTTCTTCTGGTTGCGGCGAGCGGGGCCTACTGTTCGTTGCGGTGCGTGGGCTTCTCATTGCAGTGTCTTCTCGTTGCGGAGCATGGGATTTAGGCATGTGGGCTTCAGTAGTTGTGGCTCGCGGGCTCTAGAGCTCAGGATCAGTAGTTGTGGCTCACGGGCCTAGCCGCTCCGCAGCATGAGGGATCTTCCCGGACCAGGGCTCGAACCCGTGTCCCCTGCATCGGCAGGCAGACTCTTAACCACTGTGCCACCAGGGAAGCCCTCACAATGTTTGTTGAATTCATTAAAGAGCTAAAATCACAGGGCAACCAACTAACCTGAAGTCTGAGGAAATACTTGAGTGTCTTAAGAGCTGTGGGACGTGAACATTCGCTTACCTTGGGCGGACGCAACCAGATACCATACAAGCCAGTTAAAGGAAGTTAACTTAAATTTCTAATGAATCATTAAGGCCTAGCGTGGTCTAGCATGAGAATATACCCCCCTGGGAGCTGCAGGGACTTGCTCCCTCTCATGGACTTGGCTCCAGCGTCTTGTTCCCAAGACAGACTGGAGACACAGAGAGAATCTCCAGAAAGCCCCCTCGCAGTGCAGACCTGGAGGAAGAGGAGAAGATGCAACAAAGGTGTGGAGCCCTGCCTGGACCCTCCTCTGCTGTCTCCCCTGTGGACCAGAAGCCTTCAGCTGTTGAGGGACACGCGGGAAACCCTGTCACCCCTGGAACACTGGCAAAGACCAGGGAATAGAAAGAAACCCTCATCCCCCGAGGGAGCGGCAGGAAGACATGGTGGGCTGAGACCATGGGAGACCATGGGAGACCTCCTGCTTCTGGGAGCAGGGCCACTGAGAAGACCCACCCCCAGACCTAAGGATACAGTGCCCACCTAGGATTTAGGCTGAATCAGAGCAACAGAGATGTGCCCCTCTGCCTTCCCCTCCCCCACCAGCCAAGCAACTGAGTAATAAGCAAAGCCATCCAGTTCTGGGGGAGGGGACAGAGTGTGGAGGAGGCCAGTGGGCAAAAGAAGACCCAGAGATGGGAGTGGACACACATCAAAAAACCCCTCTGCTAACCCAGCCCTGACCCCAAACACAAGGTAGCGCTAGAGGAATTTGAAGGCTGTGCTGCACTGAGGGTAGCCATAGTAACAAGAAAACCCCAACCCAGCTAAACCCCTAACTAGAGACTTTGTATGTAAGGTGTTCCTAAAATTGTGTTGCTATCGTCTTTCATTTTTTTTTAAAGAAACACTTTGAAGTACTAAGGTTTCTAAGAAACTAGTTTTGAGACAAGTTGATTTCGAATTTTTTTTTTGAAAAATGGGTTTTCTTTATGTTTTTATTTTTAAAATTTTTATTGGGGTATAGTCGATTTACAATGTTGTGTTAGTTTCAGGTATACAGCAAAGTGAATCTGTTCTACATATACATATATCCACTCTTTTTTAGATTCTCTTCCCATATAGGCCATTACAGAGTATTGAGTAGAGTTCCCTGTGCTATACGGTAGGTCTTTATTAGTTATCTATTTTATATATAGTACTGTGTATACATCAATCCCAATCTCCCAATTTATCCTCCCCCCCCCTTATCCCTGGTAACTATAAGTTTGCTTTCTACATCTGTAACTCTATTTCTGTTTTGTCGATGAGTTCATTTGTAGCCTTTTTTAAGATTCCACATATTAGTGACGTCATATGGTGTTTGTCTTTCTGTGTCTGACTTACTTCACTCAGTATGATCATCTCTAGGTCCATCCAAGTTGCTGCAAACGAAGCAAATTAAGGGAATAAGGCAGTGGCGGTAACTCTGATCTAGGCATTAGCATCATGTCGTTTAAATGCTGTTGATTGGGTGCCTGCTGTGTCCACTGAACTGGGATATTTGGACAATAAGGTGTGAGAAAGTGCAGTTTTTGTAAATTGAATCAATTAAAATGCATGGGGAGGCATCCCTATTAAAAACAGTTCTTTTTAAAAGTAAAATATATTCTTCTGATAAAATGATCATTCTTTAGGGGGGCAAGTTATCTAGTTATAACATTGAAACCTGGTTTCTTAAAGAGGTCGTTATGGACTGAGTGTGTCCTGCCAAAATTCATATGTTGAAACACTATCAGTGTGATGATGTTAGGAGGTGGGGCCTTTGGGAGGGGCTTAGGTCATGAGGGTGGAAACTTCATGAATGGGATTGGTGCCCTTGTGACAAGAGACAGGAGAGAGCTTGCTTCCTCTGCCCTCTGCCGTGTGAGGACACAGTGGGAAGGTGGCCATCTACTCTCTCCAGAATCCTACCAAGCTGGCACCTTGATCCCAGACTTTCAGTTTCCAGATCTGTGAGACATGAATTTCCGTCCACCCAGCCCATGGTACTTTGTTATATAACAGCCCTAGTAGACTAAGACAGAGGGGTACTACTTTCTTAGATAGCATCTATCTTAGAGTTGTATCTATCTTACCAACTCCAGCCCTCGTGGAGGTGACGAAATGATGCCATTATTATCCCGAGTAACCTTTCTTCTGAAAAGACATTGGCTTAGTTTTCTACTGTTGACCGTGCCTAGAGCCGGAGTAGGTAAGAATCAGGGCCGTTATCCCTTTTTTCCAGGCTGAGAAACAAAAGCCCAGGACGGGCAAGTGGAGACACTGGGATTGAATCCAAATTTCCTCTCCATCCAGCTGAGAGAGTTTTCCCACGAGGTTGATAAGGTCTGGGAACTCTTGATTCCATTGGAGTCTGGAGCAGCCAGCCTAGCAGATTGAGTTGAGCAGGCAATGCCAGGACATCTATTCCTGATACCTCTAGAAAAGTGGCGCAGGGAGGGCTGCAGCAATTCAGCACGCTTAGCTGGGACAGTGGATGCTGGCAACTCAGCAGCTGTCTGCTGCACAGAGGGTCCTTGTGCCCCTTGCCTGCCTCTCTGCTCCTATCCCAGATGCTTATTAACCTGACACGCTGCCCCTAGCTGGGCGGAAGAACTGCTCTGGACAGTGCAGACTCAGAGCATCCATCCACGCGGGGCAGACTCCTAGGCAGTGTTTGGAACGTTTGCAGAGATGGAAGACAAGCGAAATCTTGGCCTCTGAAGACACCTGGGGTGATGGTGATGGGGTTTGTCGCCTGGAAGAGGCTCCTGGGTGGAAAGATTTCTGAGCATTTAGTTAGTTCACCTCCTGCTCCCACTGCAATTATAGTTCAAGTCATCAGCCACAAAGCAGGCTTTGCTCTGAAACTGGCTGCTATTCCCGCATCACGGGGGGAAGTTGGCATCCTTTTGCTCTTCTTGCAAAATATAGTGGCCACCAGGATATGTGGAAATGAGGTCATTTTCTGTGGAATCAGGTGATACAGTTACTGATTGCAATTTTTTTCCCTTTAAGATGCTCTCCTTACTAAACAGTTTAATTTAGTGTAGAGCAGCTGACCACAGTAGCTTTTGAACTCTAGCACATATTTTAAATATTTCTAAACCAGAGAACACAGATCCTGGTAGTGTGTGTTGTATTCTCAAGGGTCCCTAAATTTTAGAAAATAATTAAAAAACATTTTTTTTGTGTGGTTTCAATTGCAGTCTTAAAAAATGTGAGCATGTTCTGTATCATCTAGGTTACACTTTATAATCGCATCCAGTTGTGCAATTTTGGGACCTAGATTTGCCTAAATTTGAGTTTGTGTTAATACTAAGCCCAAGTGATTTAAGTTTTAAAAATTTGTATTGAGATATAACATACATATAGCAAAGGGCACAAATCTCAAGTGGACAAGTTGACGAATTTTCACATTGTTTTACAAGATCAAGATAGAGGATGCTTCCAGAAGGCTCTCTAGGGCTGCTTTCCTAAGTCAATACTGTTCCTTCCTGCACATCCCTCAACCGGAGGTAACTAGCTTTCTGACTTCCACCGCCATTGATTAGTTTTACCTGGTGTTGAAGCTCCTATAAGTTGTGTCCCGATGTGTGCAACTTTTGTGCATTGCCGTCTTTTGCTCATCATCATGTCTGTGAGATTCGTCCACGTTGTGCTTGGAGGAGTTGTTCGTTTTTTTTCAATGCTGTGTGCTGTCCCAGTGAATAATTACACCAGAGTACTTTAAATCCACTCTACTGTTAATGGGCAGTTGTATTGTTTCCAGGTTTTGGATTTTAATAATAAGACTGATACATTTTTTAAAAATTTATTTATTTTTATTTTTGACTATGTTGGGTCTTTGTGGCTGCGTGTGGGCTTTCTTTAGTTGCGGTGAGCGGGGGCTGCTCTTCGTTGCGGCGTGCGGGCTTCTCATTGCGGTGGCTTCTCTTGTTGTGGAGCTCGGGCTTTAGGCATGCGGGCTTCAGTAGTTGTGGCACGTGGGCTCAGTAGTTGTGGCTCACAGGCTTTCGAGCGCAGGCTCAGGTGTAGCACACGGGCTTAGTTGCTCCGCAGCATGTGGGATCTTCCCGGACCAGGGCTTGAACCCGTGTGCCCAGCATTGGCAGGCAGATTCTTAACCACTGTGCCACCGGGAAGCCCTGTGATACATTTTTGGATGTATCTTTCGGTAGAAATATGTGCCAATGTTGGGTGCTTACATATTTACCATTTTATATCCTTTTGACAAATTGACCCCTTTGTCATTAAATAATGACCATCTTGATTCTTGTGACACTTTTTGACTATTTTGTCTGATATAGATATAGCCACCCCTACTCTCTTGTGATTACCATTTGCCTGGAATATCTTTTTCCATCCCTTTACTTTCATGTGTGTCCTTAGAATTAAAGTGAGTCTCTTATGGGCAGCATATAGCTGCATCTTGTTTTTCTGAATCCATTCAGCCACTCTGTGTCTTTTGATTAAGAATTAATCCATTTATGTTTAAAGTAATTATTTATAGATAAGGCCTTACTATTGCCATTTTGTTGTTTTCTGATTATTTTGTAGTATTAAATTTCATCCTTTCATTCTTGATATCTACCTTTGTGATTTGATGATGACTTTTTGGTAGTGGTACGCCGTGATTCCTTTCTCTTTTGGGTCTGCTAGTTTTGTGACCAGCGTGAGGCTTACAGAAGCATTTATAACAGTTGCAGAGGTAAGAAGATGACTTTGTTCTTACATGTTGCATTTGAGGTGCCTGTGGATAAGCAGATGGAGATGTCATTGGGAACTTAGGAGAGAGAACTGCGGTACAATGATGGCCTAATATTGTAATCTTGACATTCAGGATAACCTGAATATTTAATCCTTAAAATAAGAGCTTAACACTGGAGACTTACAATATTCTTGACCAGAGTAGAAGCGGTCATTGATTATGAAAATGGACTTCCATCATGAGAGTGATTTTTCCTATAGCTGCAGAAATAGAAGAGACTTCTTCACCTCATGAATTTTCAGAATCCGTGTTGGCTTTAGCACTCTGCTTCATAACTGGCTTTGCCTGCCAGCTTGTTCTGTGTGGTCCCTTGGTCCGGCCAATTTGTGTCAGTTTGACGCATCTCAGTCTCTGGCTTCCGTCTTGTTCCATTTACTCTGGGCTTGGAAACTACCCCAGAACTTAGTGGTTTCAAAAATGAACATATATTTTGCTAATGAATCTTCAGTTTGTGCAGGACTCTGTGGGGATAGCTGATGTTGACCCCACACAGCATCAGCTGGTGTGGCTTGAAGTCTAAGGGCTAGAATCTTCTGAAGGTTTACTCACATATCTGGTAGTTGATGCTGGATTTTGGCTCAAATCCTGAGTTGGATTCTTGGCTGGAACACCCTCCATGTGGCCTCTCCATGTGGAGGGAGGGAGGTGGGGGGAGAGAGAGAGAGAGAGAATTTTACAATATCATCTTTTACAGTAGCTTGGCAGGAATGTAGCATCACTTTCCCTGGCTTCTATTCATTGAGAGTCACAAGGTCCCTCCCAGGTGCAAGATACATAGACTTCCCCACTTGATGGGGCGTGGCAGGGTTGTGGAGGAGCAGGTGGGACTGGAAGTATTGCTGTCGGGGTTTTGGAGGATGCATTCTGCCACACGTGTATTTGTGGTTCCCGTCACTCCCTGAACCTGCTCTCCATCCTTCATCTCACCTCTCCTGGAACCTGCTGCCCTACTCCTTCATACACTGCTGACTGTGGCTCAGACTCACAGGAAGGATGGGGCATACGTTGTCCTTTTTTACATTCTCATGTCCAAACAAAGTGATCAAAGTGACAACATCAACTTGACGCCACTGGAGGGGAATGCCAAAGCCAAGAAAAATGTCTGCAAAGTCTGGGGCTTCCAGATTTTCTTCTCTTGTCAGCAAAAACAGTTAGATTTAGGGACTTGTAGTTAGCAGGGTGATTTAAGATGTTTGGTCACACAAATCAAAAGCCACAGGTCTTCTTGGGTTAGCCAGGACAAATTTATGATGGAGAATTATGTTTTTAAAAAAAACACTCTGTGAAATGAGCTAAGATTCCTTTGCCTGCAGGGCAATTTTTCCTTTTGAAATTTAAAATTTCTCATCAAGGTGAAAGGCACTGTTGATGACCTTGTTTATGACTGAGAAAGCAATATATATGCAAAGGGAAGGTCTTCCCAGGAAGTTAGTCTGTCCCTGACTTTTGTTGCAAAGCTGCTTTGATTTCTCCACAAGCCAAACTTTCCCAACAGTAGGGATGATTAAACTGGACAGCAGTTGAAATATGATACAGGGTAATCTTGATTGGGAGAAGCCACATGACTGGGACAGATATTCTCTACCAGCACCTGGTGACCCTGGGCCAGGTGTTTTGAGAAAATTTATAGGATGAATGGAAAAACAAAGAAGATGGATGGAAATGGAAAAAATAAGTCCCTGTTCTGAAACCACAGAAAGCCAGACAGTTTGAAGGAGACTCTGAGATAAAAATGATTGCCTCACCAACATTTTTCTAAGTGATTATGCAACACATGGTATAAAGCAAGTGACAAATTTGTACAAAAATGTGACCAAGCACTAGCCATGGGAACTCAAGAGTAATGGTCGTGATTGTAGAAGTATAGGTGTGTCAGTTAATGCATTCATTTAGCAAACTTTGTCGAGCACTATTTATGTTATGAGGCACTGTACCAGGGTCCTGAAAATAGAGTCTAAAAGGCTGTGCTTTCCCCTTAGGAGTTCATAGTCCATTAATATTGTTGTACAAGCATCACCACCATCCATCTCCATAACTCTTCTTATCTTGCAAAACTGAAACTCTGTATCCATTAAACAATGACTCTCCATTCCCATTTCCCCTGCCCCTAGAATTTTCTTTTAGATCAGCTTTAGGTTTACAGAAAAATTGGGGAGAAAGGCCAGCAAGGTCCTGTGAACTTCCCCTCCTCCTGCATCTCATCTTTTTGAAGACATTGTAACTAGCAGTTAAACTCAACACATGTAGGGTGGATGATGCATGCTACTCAGTGGAGGTGAGGATAGGTGAGCAGTCAGGATGGGCTCTGCAAACTCACAGGTGGTGGCAACTATGCTGGGACCACCACTTGGCAGATAGTGATTGTAGGATCATACGCAGTATAGTGGGAGACTGTAGGACAGTGACATTGTAGGACTATAAGCCACCTCGGTTTCAGAGAGGTTGAGATGTTAGAAAAAAGCATGCTTGTTGGTATCACTAGAATTTACTGCCTTTGCTTAAGATGGTACGGTTTAAAATCCGAGTGTAGCATCTTTGTGAGCTGCTGACTGCAGGCATTATTATTTACCATATTATGAATAAATGACAGCCTAGAAAGCATTGACCCTTGGCCCAGAGTCAGTAGGGCAATCATTCTTTTTTTTTTTTTTCTTTCTTATTGTGGAGATAGGATGCCTTGCAGCATGCCACTTGTAATAGTTTTTGAGAAACAGAAGTCTGTGAGGACACATTTCACACAGGAAGACTCTTCATGTTGGCTCTGCATGGTTGATGATAACTGCCTAGGAAGCATTTACAGATGTAAAAGTTCAGTGGAACAGAAGAGGATCTTTACCTGTTCAGTTTAGCATTTTCAAATGGTAATTGACTTTTTAGGCAGCTAAAGACAATGCTGTTTCCTTCCTTTACTCTCTCCTACTTGTTACTTTATCCTCAAATGTAATCCCCAGTAGGAATGGATCCCAGTTTTTTTTTTTAAAGACCTTTAAAACACTTTCATTTAAAAAATCTCATTTGCTGGAATGACTGCAAATGTAAACACAAACATTCTTTTTTGAGGTCACAGAAATGTTCTAAAATTGTATTTTTTTGTTGTTTACACAAAACTACATATTTACGAAAAGTTATTGAATCATGCACTCGAAAAAGATTGGATTTTATTTAAAACTTTATGTCATTAAAGTGGTTTAAAAAAACAAACAAACCAAAAAACCCTTCATTTGCAAGTACTATTGATTGAATTAGCCTGAGGTCATTTGTTGGATTACTAACATCTCCGTGTTCTCTTCTGGAAGTGGAGAAGTGGAAATTTTGGTAGAAGGAGAGTTTATTAGCTCAGCTCCGGTGAACAGTTAAGGTCTCCAAGCGATGTCTACCCCGCTTTTCCATCCTCATTTAACTACTTAATTTGCTTGACGCCTATAGAAGGCACATAAATTATTGGTAAGCGCTGAAATGCATGAAGTTCGGAAGAGATGGTGTCACAGGATACTACCGCTGTTCTTCCAGCTCATGGAGAAGTTGACTTCGGAGGCTTCATCCTGAATCAGCTGCAGCTTATTAAGAGGACTTGCATTCTCTAAAGATTTGAGTTGCTAAGCGTATTAGTTTCCTAGGGCAGCCAAGGCACAGCACCACAAAGTGGGCGGCTTGACACAACAGACATTTTTCCTCTCCCAGTTCTTGAGGCCAGAAGTCTGAGTTCAAGGTGTTGGCTGGGCCATGCTCTCTCTGAAGGCTCTAGGGGAGGATCCTTTCTGGTCACTTGTAGCTTCTGGTGGTGGCCATTCATCCTTGGTGTTCTTTGGCTCACAGCTGCATCACTGCAATCTCAGCCTCCATTGTCACATGGCCCTTCCCCTGTGTGTGTGTGTCTCTGTCTCCAAATCTCCCTTTCCTTATGAGGTCACCAGTCATTGGATTTAGGGCCCACCCTAATCCAGTATGACCCCGTCTTAACTTGGTTACATCTGCAGAGCCCCTTAGCTATGCAAGGTAACATGTTCACAGGTTCTGGGGATCAGGATGGGGATATCTTTGTGTGTGGGGACATCGTTTTGCTTACTGCACCATCTAATAACGAAGTGGAGAAATACAGAAGGGCAGCAACATGGTGGCCATCATGGTGCCTTACCCCTAGCGGACACTGGATGTATGTTTTTGAATTGAACTGGAATTTGTACAGATCTGTTGCTCTCAATTTCCCATCAGTAGGAGGAACGTTTGGTTGACCTTACTCCCGGGAAACGGTTGAGTGTGAGGCCATGTGGGTTTGGCCCATGGGCTGTGAGGTGGGAGCTGAGATTCCTAATGGAACAATGATGGAGGGCTTTGGGGAGAAAACCCAAGAATAGGTACAAAGCAGAGGGACAGCAGCTAAGGCAGCAAATACAGAACAAGTGAGGGTAGGAGTCCAGAGAAGGTCAGAGTCTGGAGAGGTTACTAATAATGTTAGTAATAATAATGCATTATTTAAACAATCATTCCATGCAGTACTATGTTAACTACTATAAATTATGATATTGAATTCTCACAGTAACTTTATGGGGGAGGTGTGTTAATATCCTCATTAGACAGATGAGGAAACTGAGGCAGATAAAAATAAAATAATGCCAAAGATCAAGAGCTAGCAAGTGGGATGATTTAAACTGAGGTCAGTTCAACTCCGAGTGCATAAGATTAACCCACTTTCACATGCCTCAGTCACATTTCTGATGTCCCAAGTCTTTGTATATAGTACCTGCAGCTTTTCCCATAGGCCAGGGCCCCAGAAAAGCAAGCCTGAGGGGGCTCAACCCCAAATGCTGGTTCTACCTGCACCAAATTCTAAACAACTGAGCTGACTACACTCAGCTCATTGAGAGTAATAACCCATAATAATCAGTTCTTTTATTATTATTATTTTCCACTGACAAAACATCTCTTATAGTGTTATTTGCAGCTCTGATAAATCGATGGCTTCTAAATTAAGCCCAGTGCAGGCTGGCTGTTATGAATTCTCCTGGAGCTGCCCACTGCATTTTGTCAAGAGCACCCAACTGGGGTGAGCCCTGCATTAGCATTTTAATTGCTGGCTGATTGCTTTCCTGTTGCAAGACTCAGCCCACAAAGGTATAGCAAGCAAGTTTCAATTAGTTCTTATCCTTGATTTACTGGGCCTATAAAGAAGATCTCCCCATAGCACTGGGAAAGTAATACTCTTAATGTACTGAAAACAATACAGAACACTAAAGAAAAAGAATTGCCTTTTTACCAAAGTACAGGCATCCAAGGTCCCAAGGAAAACTCCCGTTTGAATGATAGTAAATTTTCTTGGATGGGTTCTCACTGAAACAAAACAAAACAAGAAAAAAACCAGGGCTCCTCTAAATTCCAGGCTGGATATTATCTCCTTAAGGCTAACACGGAGACATCACTACTGAGATTAAATAACTTAAATAAATTAATGAAATTAAATAAAGCCTGGCCTGCTTTATTTCATAGGGGAGCTTGTTCATCAAAATGACATTTGTTAAGCTCAGCAAATTTATACACAAGGTTTCTAGTTAATTGGAGTATTAGATCTAAGACTTGGAAGTTTGGCACCTTTTGGAAACATTGGATAACTTGTTAAAAAGAGATTCCTGGGCCCAATCCACACAGATCTGGTTCGAGAGGTCTGGGGTGTGACCCAAGATGGCCTTCATGTTCCCTTCGGCTTGACTAAACTTTAGACAGATCTCTTCCTGACTCTTGGCCCCTGACTGCCCTTTCCTTACAGCATTTACTTTAGAAAACTTATAATCATAAATGATTTCTTTTCCCCTTGAGATGGAAATCTTCTTCCAGCCCCTTGCGAGTTTCACAATCCAAGAATGTCCTTCTTGAGGAGGGGGGAGCCATCCCTTTGAAATGGCATCATCTAGAAAGATATTTCCCTATTTCTCAGTCTCCCTGGGAAGGCAGGAGCCTAAGCACAGCGAGTGCAAATTAGCAAACACAGAGGCCTCCTCACATTGACCACCGTCCTCCTAACTTCCTCCAGTACTTTCCGTTAGTTCATCCCAGGGCTTAAAAACTCTCCTGCCATGTTTCAGCTAGGTTGGTTCAATCTCTCTCCCCTACTGCAATAGTCTTGAATAAACTCTTCTTTGCTCATTTAGTCCTGTCCAGTGCAATTTTTCTTTGACTGTTTAGCCTGAATATCTGCGTTTCTGATAAGCTCCCAGGTGGTGGTGATGATGCTGGTCTATGGGCAACACTTTAAATCACAGGAGTCCAGAGACAACGCAGAATGGGGGGGAAAACCGTGTAGTGTCCTGCTTGGCCCCTCTCTGCTGAATAAGGTATTATCTCTGTCATTGCATCCTGTGGCCAGTTTCCTGACAGTCTGGAGGCGGAGGTGAGCCTCTGTGGGAGCTGGGAGGAGACAGAGTTGAATGGGTGTCCTCCTTAAAAATGTTCTGTCTGAAAGCAGGTTGTTGGTCTAGAGAGATGGGAGAAGCTGCCTGTAATCTGTGGCAAGAGTCAGATTTTGTAATGTGCAGGTTAGTCTCTCTTCTTCTAGAGAAATAGTTACCAGAGTTTAGGGAGGGAGATAACCAGCGATGCTGGGGTTTATAAAACCTTGGCCATACTTGCTCTAGAGTGGAGTTTCCCAAAGAGGCATCCTTTGAATCACTGTTTCATAGAACCTTTTGAGAAAGGGTTTGTTGCCCAGAAAAAGGTGGAGACCATTAGATTAAATGGAATTTAAAAGGGTTTCTTTATTGCTGGATTCTACAGTCCTTATTTTGCTGATGTACATTGTAAATCTGCAAAAGGAGGATGAGATAAGCGGCACTTTCCAAACTGATTTGAGTTTGCAGTCTCTTCTTCAATAGAAAATCGCCCACAGAACACAGTCTGGGAGAAAACGGTGCTCTGGAGAAGTGTAGATTACCTACACCTACCTATCTGCATCTTGTAGTGTCAACAGGGATCCTGGGACATCAGCAATGCCCTGGTTCCATCAAGATGGAACAATTTACCACAAAATTCAGAGAGAATAGACTTCCCTAAAGAGAAGAATCCACACGGCAAATAACTGCAAGAAGTGTCCTGTTTTGGTAAAAGGAATTTTCACCCATTTACAAAATCACCAAACGGCACTTCTGGACCTGGGCGAGTGTATCTATGGGTGTGCAAGGGTGGGTGACATTTCAGTGAGCATGTGTGGTTTGTTGGAGTTCTCTATTGTTTTCATCAGTACTTTCATTGTCGACACAGCCTCTTTTGACGTTGTGTAATAATTCCTCCATATTTGGGAGTCGTCTATACACCTTGACTTTAATGGATACTAAAAAGTTTCCTGCCACCAAATCTCTCTCTCGCTACAACGTCTTCTGTCAAGCTCTTCTTGGGTTATAATTTCTAGAAGGCGTGTGGGAGGAGGCACCGTTTAATACGAATGATTGACCAGGTTAGGCCAGGCAGCAGGCAGCGGCTCCAGTCATGCAGGACTCCTCCACGGAACAGAAAGGGATATTGGGCAGGTGGACCACGCCCCCCCCCCAGAAGCCTGGGACGGCAGCAGGGCTCCTGGTCCTTGAGGCAGGGGTCGGGCACGTCATCATCCATTTCCACCATCTTGCTCATCACCGGGCTCAGGCTCCCCCAGCTCCATGCTTCCGCTACGTCATCCCATGTCAGAGGTCACCTTTTATCCACATCCTACGGGAAATCTATTCTTGGCTTCTCATGCTTAAGCCTTGGGTCACTGAAGACCCATGGGTTGGGGAAGAGATACCAACTTCCTGCTCCTCTGCACCCTTTTTCCGCCAGCACCTGCCTCTCTAAAGAAGTGACTCGGGCTTCCCTGGTGGCGCAGTGGTTGAGAGTCCGCCTGCCGACGCAGGGGACGCGGGTTCGTGCCCCGGCCCGGGAAGATCCCACATGCCGCGGAGCGGCTGGGCCCGTGAGCCATGGCCGCTGAGCCTGCGCGTCCGGAGCCTGTGCTCCGCAACGGGAGAGGCCACAGCAGTGAGAGGCCTGCGTACCGCAAAAAAAAACAAAACAAAAAAAAACCCAAAAAAAACTGACTCAGCCCACACGCTTGGCCTTGGCCATCTCACCTACTCCTCTAAGTACTTGTCAAGAATTTTTTTCCCTCCAAGCAAATATTGTTCCTTTCCTACAAGCGTTTCCAGAGCCAGCTATTAAAAATGTGAATATTTCCTCCACTGTATTAGGATCAGCCAGAGGACAGAAGCACTTTAGATATTTAAAGTGGGAAAAGTCTTCGTGTAGAGAGAATTATAGGATTAAACTTCCATTAGAAGGCTGAGGAGGTGAAGATTGGAGAGGTTATTTTCAGGAAATCTCCAAGTGCAGAGATTGCCGGAATTCTCACCTCCAGTAGCATTAAAGTGGAGACATAGAGAACAGACGTAGGGGTACTAGTGGGGGAGGAGGGGGGTGGGATGAACTGGGAGACTGGGATTGACATATATACACACTGCTATATATAACATAGATAACTAAGGAGAACCTACGGTACAGCACAGAGAACTCTACTCGGTGCTCTTCGGTGACCTAGATGGGAAGGAAATCCAAAAAAGAGGGGATATCTGTATACGCACAGCTGATTCACTTTGCTGTACAGCAGAAACTAACACAACGTTGTAAAGCAACTATACTCCAATAAAAATTACTAAAAGATAAAAAAATAAAAGACCTAGCATCACTGTAAAAAAACAAAAGTGGAGGCTCCTGGGAGGACTCCCAGAGCTGCTGCTTGTGACCTCAGTATAGCAGCAAAGAAAGGTGACCTCAAGGCCCCACTGTTGTTAATCTGACAAAGTACAAGCCACCGAGAATAATGGCTTTCTTTGCTTATTCTGCCTGCGAATTCTGCATGAGTGCACCTCCTTGGAGGAATCAAACTGGAATCCACCTAGAAAGGGAGTCTGGGAAAGTAGTTTCCAGTATAGGGGGTGGCTTAGAAGGGGAGGGGGTGCTGTGGATTCATACACGATGGCCAACACACCTACTCATTTACCCGTGGTTTCAGTCAGTGAAGGGAAGCGCGGGCAGGATCTGGGCAGGTAGAGTCAGGAGCACGGGAAGGCAAGGTGCATCAGGCACCATGCTAATCTGATGGAAGCTGAGGGTGCCTGTCTCAGGGGAGGGGGCTGAACTTCAGAGGGTGATCCGGTTATGGGGGCTGTTGAATGCTACCCACTGGGTCCCGTGGAGAGCCCGCAGAAGGAACCCATGTGATTGGAAAGGTCATGGGAAGATGCACCGCTGTAGCCTCTGAGGGCTCCCTTCTCCAGGACTTGGCTTCTGGATCTGGAATATTCCCCCGTCACAGTCACTGAGGAGGTGGCAACTTGAAGGAAACAATGTCATCCTGGTGGGAGCAGTCAGGGCTGCTGTGAAGCCCTATGCGTTAATATTTGTGGACTTGTCACCAGTTCCACAGGGTCCTGAACAAGGTCAAAGGAAACAGTATCTCCCCCGCCCCCCTCCGATGAACTGCTGATGCACGATATCTGTTGTTGTCATTGGCAAAAGAAACCTGTTTTTATGAGCTATTTGCTTTCGAATGTGAAAACTCTTGGAAATTACTTTTGGGTCAATTTTTCTGTTGCTCTTTAAACAGTGACTTTGAGTGTTTTGGTGATTGTTGCTTTCCCCATCAGGTCTTTGATTCTAACCCAGCCAATCACCAATCAGTCAACTAGCCCATCCCACAAAGCTCAGAAGGGCGATGTTATCTTTTGGGATAAAGTGGGAGGAATCGAAGCCTGGAAGGTTTTGAATTTCTCGGCAATGAGGTTGGGCTGAATTCTGATGTAGTGCTGAGGCTGAGGTTGCGGGCGTGGAGCGGGTGCGGGACACAGCTGTGTGAGATGCTGTGTTAGAGTCGTCCGTGAATTCTCAGGAAAGACCCTTAACCGGCTGAGTGGCAGGAACCCAGCATCTGGCCCTGTGCATGACCTCCCTAAGTCTAATGCAGAAATGAAACAGGGCAGAAGTCCGTGTGCAAACAGTGATCGTGCTTTCCTTGATTGTTTTTTTAAAATTGATATTGAGGTTGAAATTAGGAGACTTGAATTTGTTCTCAAAATATGTACCCCTCTGCACATGTGTGCACTCAATGGATTACTGATTGAATCTAAATTGTGGGTGATGAGTGTTACCTTAGAAACTATGGCTGAACATCCTCCCACTGTGAATGGTAGGTTTAAAAAGCCTTTGCCTATTGCTTACAGGTACAGTGGGCCTATTAGTGAGACTGAGGTGTTGCCTTTAAGTTGATTAAATAAAAAGCCTATCAGCGGGCTTCCCTGGTGGCTCAGTGGTTGACAGTCCGCCTGCCGATACAGGGGACATGGGCTCGTGTCCCGGTCCGGGAGGATCCCATGTGCCGCGGAGCGGCTGGGCCCATGAGCCATGGCCGCTGAGCCTGCACATCCGGAGCCTGTGCTCCGCAATGGGAGAGGCCACAACAGTGAGAGGCCCGCGTACCGCAAAAAAAAAAAAAAAAAACCAGCCACAGTCAGCAGCCCAGCAGCTCAGTTCATTGGTGGGTACCTGCCCTGTGCAAGGCACTGTCCTCAGAGCTGGATGAAACCGGCAGAAAACCCGGCCATTATGGAGCTCGCGTTGTATTGAGACAGATGAGAGACTAATAAACAGAGAAGTACTTGGCGTAAATAATTAAGTATATAAATAATTAGAAGTAGTTATACGGCAATAAACCCTATGGATAAGCAGGAGGCAGAGAAGAGGGCTAAGTAGTGCCTGTGGTGAGTGGTGTGCGATTTAAAATAGGATGATCAAGGCCTCTGAGCGGAGACCCAGAGGAGTGTGGATAGATGGCCACATGGATAGATGGGAAGGACCATCCGAGGCAGAGTGAAGAGCAAGTGCAAAGGCCCTGAGGCAGGGCAGGGATGCTGCTCTAGGGATGGAAAGGGGGCCTGGGAGTTGGGCTGGACCAGGAGGGGAAGAGGATTGGCAGTGAGGTCAGAGAGAAGGAGGATTGATCATTTAGGGGTTACAGGGCTTTGTGAGAACGTGGGTGTCTCTCCTACATGGGAAGTCATGCCGTTTTCTGCCTGACTGACACTGGAGCTGCCCCCTGGATGAGGGGGCCTCTGTCTGCGGGACACTGAGTAACTCAGACTCTGACCCGACCCAGTGGACAGGTCAGGCCGTGTTGTCTAGAGTCAGCAGTCCCAGTTGAAAATGTTGCCTCTGCCCCTTAGTAACTGTGTGATTTGGGGCAGATTCTTTTCCTCTCTGAGCCTGTTCCTTCACCTGTAAAGCAGGGATCATAATAGTATCTACTTGCAGGGTCATTCTTTCTGGCTGTTCAGCCTTCCTGAGTTTGGGAAATTCTCTTAGAGTTTTTCTTAGGATTCTTGAAAGAGAATTGAGTCTGCTTCCCCTTGTAGAAGAAAAATACCAGATGTTTGCTTTCAAGTCTTGCAGTCAGGATGCAGGGAAGGGAGAGGTGTTCCATTAATGAGACACAGCAGCTGTGATGCAGAGAAGGGTGTGTGTGCATGTGTTTACGTGGTGTGTCCCTTTGAATGTGGTGCATGTGTTGGTGTGCATGTGTGTCTTCGTATGTGTGCACACCTGTGTGTATCTGTGGTGTGTGTGAATGTGTGCATGCGTTTGTTTGTGTGTGAGCCTGTGTCTTCCACAGCCCAGTCTCCACACTAGGTGCTGCCAGACTTCCCTTCAGGAAGATTGATCTGAATGCGCCATTCTGCCTAAGAAGACATTAATGAAAGTATGTAAACAATTTGAGATGAAGATGGTCCCTGATCCGTGCTGTTCTTCAGCATGGCTCTCTCTTTACTTGACTTTTCCATCTCTGCAATGCTCTGTATTGTGGTTGTTTCTAGGTTGGGGTTTATAAATTGCTAAGGGAATTTCAAGTAAATTTTAGAATACATGGGTCGAATGTAGTGAAATCTACTCATTGCAGACACATTTAGAAGTGCCCTGAGAATCCTGTCTATCCTCAAGTAATTGTAGCGCACCATTTTCCCCATAAGATGCACTTGTGACAATAAATAGAGAGCAGGGAGCAGCAGCCAGTCAGCCACTGGTGAGCGTGGGTGCTGGGCAGCTGGACCGGCTCAGCCACCAGCCCAGTGCCTCAGTCTCTCCCCCAGCTTCTCAGTGTGAAAGATCCAAGTTGCCACCTCAGCAAAACCACAGCTGAGTATTCCATGGATTTCTAGGTGTCTCCCTTTAATATTGGAAGCCGGAATATCTAATCAGTGACTGCCACGGGGTCTACTGCAGCAAAAGTGCTTCTGCAACTTAACTTTTGTTGAGGTTGAAAACCCTTGGAGGTGTATTAGTGCTGTTTCATCTCCGCATAGAGGACTCATCCTCTCTCTCACATCACAAGTCTATCGACCGTTCCAGGAAAACCATTTCCATTTCTGTCTTGGGACGACTTCTAGCCTTTGCTTGATTCATCCCATCATGCTTTAAAAGAAATAAAAATGCTGGAATTACACAAGTGGGTGCAGCGGGAAATTTAGTAAAAATAGAAACGATTCAAGAGTAAAAGATAAACTCCTTCACCTTGTGGTAGCTCTCATTTCTCTCTGTTATTTGTCTATATGAATGGTCACTTTGGGTTTCCTCACAAAAATATAATCCTTTCTGCCTCTAAAACTCACCTGCATACTTGTTCATCTTCGCCATGTGGCTTTCAAGGGAGTGTTTTCAGCCAGTGGGGCAGTTTTACTCCTAATA
This sequence comes from Phocoena sinus, assembly GCF_008692025.1. NCBI lineage: Eukaryota > Metazoa > Chordata > Mammalia > Artiodactyla > Phocoenidae > Phocoena > Phocoena sinus. The sequence continues at coordinate 4,487,334 of NC_045771.1, read as the reverse complement.
AAGATGAAGGCTATAAAGGTTATCTTGGACCATATATGTTACCTCTATACAATCCCCAAGTCTTCAAGGAAAGAAATGCAGGTAGTAAGAATTTATTGAAAGACTTTTTAAGGTCCTAATGGAAGACAAACACTTACTAGGAAGATATTTGCTATCCTAGCCCTAAGTCAAAGAACTGAAACTGAAAGGAAGGAATTCCAGACATTCACAGCAGGTATCTGGAGAATAGAGCATCTTTCCTCTAAATCACCCCATTGCCTCTAAAATCACCCCAGGGGGAGGGTTACAGAGTCAGAAGGCCAGGGTGAGGCAGACGAGCAAAGTAGTAATTAGAAGGGAACTTCATCTGATTAGCTGCCATAGGTTCATGTCCTATAAGCTGGGCCGGACTTGGGCCTGGGGGGAGGTTTATAATCAGTGTTGGCTACAGTAGCTCCTGCACAAATACCACCCTTGCCCTCGGTGTCTTGTGAGTGTGCTCATCCAATATCTTACCACAGATTAGGAGCCTGGAGGATCGGGGGCTGCTTATCCCAACACAAAGCTCTCCTGCTGAAGGGGTCTGGGGCTCCGGAGACCCCGCCCTGGGGAGGTGCCCCTCACAGGTTGGCCAGGACGACTTTCGGCACTTAGCACAGGGCTTTGCAGAAGGGACAGCTGCCGCATTCCTTGGAAAGACTTGGCACGGGATGTAAATGTCTCCTGTTCTAAAGTCAGAGCTCTCTCCTTACTGCCCGCTGTCCAACACAGGATCGGGCCCAGCTTAGAGGTGAAGATGGTCAGAGTCACCTTTAACCTTGAACTGTGGGTCTCCACCCATTTCACGGAGGGACTTTACTTGGTGCCAGGCTCTGGGTCCTGATGCTCAGTCATGATTCCTGCCCTTTCTCTGTCTGCAAACCAGGACACAGATCGGCTCTCAGCCCTGGCTGCCTGCGAAAGACATGGGAGGAACTTAAAAAATGGGTGCCTGGATCTAACTCCAGACCAGGGAGATCAGAGCCTCTGGGGTTGGGGGGAGGGGAGTCCACGGTTAGTCTCTGGCTAAAGAAAGTCTGGAAATGACTGAATGCATTTGCACATAACGTGCAGCTTAGTTTATGTATTTGCCCAGTGAAGCTGGCGTGTGAGTGTCTGGGGCTGGGGCTAGTTACGTTTCCATGTGGGGATGGATAGAGCTGGGCAGGGAGCAGCAGGTTCCTGACGTGAGGGCAAGAAGCTGTCCTGGAACAGGCGTGGACGAGCCGAGGGACGGAGGGGGCGCCCCGTGGGCCAGGTGTGTCTGGATCACGATTTTCCCAGGGGAGGAGACCTGGCCATGTGATGCACCAGCTAGCATCTGAGCTAAAGGCGCTTCTCAACTATACTCCAATAAAAATTATAAAAAAATCATTAGGGACGTGCAAAATAAAACCATAACAAGATGTCACTATACACCCACTAAAATGCCTAAAATTAGAAAGATTGCCAATATCTGGTGTTGGCAAAGATGTGGAAAAATTGGAACCCTCACACTGCTGATGGGAATGTAAAATATGCCAACTGCTTTAGAAAAAAAAAAGAGGCACTTCTCCTTCTGTCCCTGCTGTCGGCCACGGTGCCCTGACTCAGTCGCTGCTCGTCAGTAAAGGGACAGAATAGGATGAAGTCACTCACCCAGGGATGGCTTTTTATAGAAACGGACATGCCTGTCATGGTTGCAGGACACTGAGACGTACCCTGGACCAGAATATCCATGTTCCTTGGCTCTTGACGTATGAGATCCTTTAATAGGGAGTCAGCTATTTCTTTCTTAATGAAAAATAAGGTGTAACTGGCAAATGTCCTTGGGAGGGGGGAATTATGGCTTCAGTTCACATACAGGACAGAGTGGCTAGTCTCAGATTCCCTCCTGAACGTGGGCTTGGCTGCAAGGTGAGGAGGCCCAGGGCAGTCCATCCTTCCCAGGGACATACTTGTAATTAACAGCAGCTCCCTGGGATCCCAGTGTCTTCACCAGTTCCGAGGCTCGTGCGGACCGGGGGCCAAGGTGGATGGCCTTTGTGCTGTGTCACATGTCTCCTGTTCATATGGATGGAGGATTACAAACTCAATTCATTCTATCGGTGCTTTACTACCATCATGTGAGAGAGAATTGCTGATGGAAAAGCACAGACTCCCCAACATGGTCTTGATGTCTGGATGGGTGGGAAACAGATCTAAACATTTGGCCTGAAGAGATGTCGCTACAATATTTTCGAGGTGAAAAGAAGTCTAGGCTTTTCCCACTACCAGGACAAGGTTCTGCAGAAACTGGGACTCTGAAAGCATTAACATTTAATGAGTTGTATCAGCAACTTAAAAGATATCCATCCATGACACGAGGAAGTGGGGATTCAGAGCAGGGAAGCAGCCAGTGACCTTTCGGAAGAGACCGCTGCGTGGTCTCCGGGCTGTCTTTTGAGCAGGACTTGGGAGCAGTGGACGTGTGAGGTAGCAGGTTTTAGCAGAAAACTCAAACAAGACATATTTTGGCATGTACTTGTTACACTGAAGATCGGAGGCCAGATAGCTTGTGTGTGTGTGTGTGTGTGTGTGTGTGTGTGGTCTGTAGGCAACAACTCCACTCATTCTTTTGTTCATTTTTGCAGTAACACTGGAGATTTTTATTATCCCTGTAGGGACATCAGGTCACTGGCAATACCACGTCTCAAGCATATCCAAGACGTCTGTGGGCAACCGAATCCCCTTCTCTCATTGCAACATTTCTCCCCATTTCGGTGTCCCCCCAGTACCTCCACAGACCCCGTTGCATGGTGGGCATGGAGAGAGTAACCCCAGGAGAGCCATAAGGATGGAGGCACCCATGTCACCCCGTTTGCAGTTGTCCGTCCATCTTCCTGCAAGGCCTTGGCATGTGCTCATCAGCCTGGAAGGACCCAGGCTGTGTCGCATGTCCTTACACGAAGGCCTGGCATGGAGCTCTTCCATCAGTGGCTCTAATGACCATCAAACATGTCCAGGCCCTAGACACTAACTGAGGGAGGGGAAGGTGCAGACGGTCTAATCAAGAAGAGAGAGTGGTGCTTCCCTGGTGGCGCAGTGGTTGAGAGTCCGCCTGCCGATGCAGGGGACACGGGTTCGTGCCCCGGTCCGGGAAGACCCCACATGCCGCGGAGCGGCTGGGCCCGTGAGCCATGGCCGCTGAGCCTGCGCGTCCGGAGCCTGTGCTCCGCAACGGGAGAGGCCACAACAGTGAGAGGCCCGCATACCGCAAAAAAAAAAAAAGAAGAGAGAGCGTTGTGGGAGGATGGAGCCCGGGCCAGCGCTCCCTCCAGGGTCGCAGGGGCTGCCCCACTGCCCCATTCATCCTTTTATTTATTCATCCAGCCGATGCAGGTCATTTGAGGATCTCCTGTGAGGTGGGTGCTGTGTCAATGAGGAAATAGAGGCCCAGAGAGGCTGGCTTGGATAAAATGAATTAAGCTGGGCTTTGAGACTCAGCTGTCATGCTGGGCATCTCTGCCTGTCCCTCTAGACTCATTCTTCTTTTTTTTTTTAATTGAAGTACAGTTGATTTACAATGTTGTGTTAATTACTGCTATACAGCAAAGTGATTCAGCTATACATATATATACATTCTTTTTTCTTCACATTCTTTTCCATTATGGTTTATGGAGTATAGTTCCCTGTGCTATACGTTAGGACCTTGTTGTTTATCCATCCTGTATATAAAAGCTTACATCTGCTCACCCTAACCCCCCACTCCACCCTCCTCCAACCGCCTCCCCCTTGGCAACCACAAGTCTGTTCTCTATGTCCGTGAGTCTGTTTCTGTTTCGTAGATAGGTTCATTTGTGTCATATTTTAGATTCCACATATAAGGGATATCATGTAGTGTCTGTTATTCTCTTTCTGACTTACTTCCCTCAGTATGATAATCTCTAGTTGCATCTATTTTGCTGCAATGGCATTATTTTGTTCTTTTGTTAATGGCTGAGTAGTATTCCATTGTATATCTATAGCACATCTTTTTTTAAAAAAATATTTATTTATTTATTTAGGGCTGCATCGGGTCTTAGTTGCAGCACGTGGGATCTTTCGCTGTGGCACGTGGGCTTCTCTCTAGTTGTGGAGCATGGGTTCCAGAGTGCGTGGGCTCCAGGGTTAGTGGCACGTGGGCTCAGTTGTTGCAGCGTGTGGGCTTAGTTGCACCGCGGCACGTGGGATCTTAGTTACCTGACCGGGGATTGAACTTGAGTCCCCTGCATTGGAAGACAGATTCTCAACCATTGGACCACCAGGGAAGTCCCCACATCTTCTTTATCCGTTCATCTGTTGATGGACACTTAGGTTGCTTCCATATCTTGGCTATTGTGAATAGTGCTGCTATGACTATAGGGGTGCATGTATTTTTTTTGAATTACAGTTTTGTCTGGATATATGTCCAGGAATGGGATTGCTGAATCATATGGTAATTCTGTTTTTAGTTTTCTGAGGAACCTCCATACTGTTTTCCACAGTGGCTGCACCAACTTACATTCCCACCCACAGTATAGGAAGGTTCCCTTTTCTCCGCACCCTCTCCAGCATTTATAATTTGTAGACTTGAAATGGTGGCCATTCTGACAGGTGTGAGGTGGTACCTAATTGTAGTGCTGATTTGCATTTCTCTAATAATTAGCGATGATGAGCATCTTTTTATGTGCCTCTTGGCCACCTGTATTTCTTCTTTGGACCTGCACAAGTGTCCCAGAAGCCTGGCCTCTTTGGGTGGCCTCACAGGCTTTTTATCCTGTGGCTTCCAGGAGTATCCTGCCCATGGGAGGCACAGGCAGCACATGGAAGGTGGGAGGAGAGGTCTGGCTAGTTTTTACCCCGGGATATTCTCTGGTGTCTTTGCATTTCTCCACTTGAGGTTACAGCCCTTTCCTCCAGTGACAGCTCTCACGAGATTCAGAAAACCAGCACCCCCTTTCCACTCAGGCCAAGCGCCAGTAACCTCCTGATGAAGTCGGTCCTGGACTAACTCATCTTCTTTTGTTGATTTCTCTCACTCTTGCGGCCAACTCTGGGAATACCAATTCATTATACATCCTTCATTTAATTTTTGGGGGTGTGCTGTTTCCATCAGCATCCTGACTGGTGCAGTCACAGGTACGCAAAGTCTGGGGGGCAAGTAGAATCTAAAAAGGGGACCCTGGGATTGTGTGCTTATGCCTGGCTTGAAGCATAGATTATTATCTCCTCATGGTGAGAAAATGGCTTTGAACAGAAGTGGGACTACAGCTGAGCCCATGAGAAGGGCACACCGGACACCAGTTGGGCTGTTGCGTCAATTTATATTATTTTCAATGAGGATGTATAAAACATGAGAAAATCAAGGGAGGGTTATAAAAAACATGAGAAAATCAAGGGAGGGTTATAAAAAGACCTTGTTTCATTCATTCTCAATGAGCTGTCTTAGCAATTCCTTAGGGGCATCTGGTCTCCAGGAAGGACCGTAGTACTTTGAGTCAGAAAAAGAGAGTTCTGGTTCCATTTCATGTAATAACTTACTCTGTGACCTTGGGAAATTACTCCATTCTAGCACGTTGAATGATACATGATTCTATATGAATGGAAGTTATTTCTAGTCTTATATTTCTCTCTCTTTAACTACTGCCCAACTTAAAAAATAGCTCTTTCTCAATATTTCCTTAGACATATTTCAAAAGCTTTTTTTTTTTTTTTTTTTCCAAAAGCTTTTTATGACTTATCAGAAACAATGCTGTTACAGAATGAGAAACTGGAAAAGCCGCTGGCTTTCTCTGTTGGAGATGGTCGTACTTGGCACTTGGTGGTGATAGAATTAGGTCTGAGAAGCCAGCGAAACTCTGCACTCTGGACAAAACCAATTAGGTCCAGCCTCAGGCACATCGCCCACTGACACTAAGAGATGGTCCTCGTCAGCTCAAAGAGAGAAACGCCCCAGGGGCAGGTGTGATCGTGTGGTGTTCCGCCACCTTCTGGTACCCTATATATTTGTATTATATATATATATACCCACTATATATATAGTGGGTATATATGCAGTAAGTATACATAGTAAATATATATATATAATAAATATGTATAATAAATATACTTAGTAAATATATATAGTGGGTATATATAGAGTAAATATACATAGAAATATATATGGTAAATATGTAATAAATATAGAATATATAGTAAATATATATAGTAAATATATATAGAGAGAGGGTATATATATATATAATACATATATAGAGAGCAAATATACATAAGAAATACATATAGTAAGTATACATAGTAAATATATGTAGTAAATGTATATACTACATATATATAGTAGATATATATATATTATATATACGTATTTGCTTTGGTTTGTGAGAGTCGCTTTCTGTCACTTGGAATGACGGGGATGGAGCCAGTGAGCTTCCGATGGCCTGCAAGTCCTCCCTCAAGTCCCTCATCCCTCCTGCCCCATCTGTTTACATACATCCCCTCCTCTGGAGTGAGGCCATTCTTCTCACCGCCCCTCAGCAATCGAAGGTCATGTGCCTCTCTCTGCCTCTTCAGAATCGCCTTCACATCATTCCGTTTCCTCCTGGCCAGCCTCACCTGAACTTCATGGTCCAGCTCAGCCCTCCCACCGGCCCCTCCTGGGTGCTTGCTTGGGCCACAGAGAGCGCCCTCCCAGGCCACTCCCTGGTCACGCTCCACGCAGGGCTTCGCGTTCTGTCTGCTGCCTGGCTTAGTTCATTCGCTGCATCTTTCAAATTTCCGTTCACCTTTCAGGCGCATACACCTGTTCTTTATGCTTAAACAACTTCAGTCTCATATTTACTTGCATGGTTATTGGGTAGCAGTTGTCTCCCCACTGCGCTGACACACACAGACACACGCATGGCACGTAGTAGTCACGCAGCTCTTTGTGGATGAACAGAAGTTTCAGTGAACAAATGCTTGAATGATGAATCAATGAGTGGATTGTGAATGTGACAATTTTGGCTTAAATGTTCAAATCCCTCATAAGGGGTCAAAATGGACGCTGTGAAGAAATGGTGTTTGTATTTTGGACTCATTACCTCTTTATTTTCTACTCTGGTCTCTGAAAACTCCCTGCCCCTTTTCTTTTCCAAGGCTGCCTTTGGGTCATTTTTAAAAAAACAGATAACTTGAGATCTACCCTCTTAACACATTTTTTTTTTTTTTTTTGCCGTACGCGGACCTCTCACTGTTGTGGCCTCTCCCATTGCGGAGCACAGGCTCTGGACGCGCAGGCTCAGCAGCCATGGCTCACGGGCCCAGCTGCTCCGCGGCATGTGGGATCTTCCCGGACCGGGGCACGAACCTGCATCCCCTGCATCGGCAGGTGGACTCTCAACCACTGCGCCACCAGGGAAGCCCGACACCAGATTTTTAATTTTATTATTATTATTATTATTTTGGCTGCACGGTACGGCATGAGGGATCTTAATTCCCTGACCTGGGATCGAACCCATGCCCCCTGCAGTGGAAGTGTGGTGTCTTAACCACTGGACTGCCAGGGAAGTCCCCAAGGCATCAGATTTTAATTAGGGGGATTTTCAGAAAAAATAGTCTAAAACATGAAAATAGGCAAAAACGTGGTTTCGTGACCTTTGAATCTCATGCCCAAGCATTTAATAAGCCCGCCTGATGGCCATCCTACTGTCCTGGGAAATATAATTGTGTTGGACTCACAATTGATTAAGACCCAGATGTTTTACAGACCTGTAAACTGAGAGGTTGACTTGTAGAAAACTGATGAAGCAGGCTGATTTTTTCCTAACTATTAGCAAAGATAACCTCAAAGGTTATAGTTTTATTGACTTACAGGATATTAACTGGTTTAAATATATATATATATATATATATATATATATATATATATATAAAAAAAACTCAACAAGCTTATTTCAGCATTTCCTTTTCCCACTGATGGTATAAATCCCACTTTTTCACACCCTCATTCAACCAGCTCTTTGATTCTGCAGCTTTTTTCTCACTAATGAGTTAAATAAAACTTCGACGCAATCTCACGATCCGTTGTGAATTGGGTTTTTTTCCAGGAGCTTAGGGAAGGCAATCAGGTTAGAACTGGGGTGCAAGCTATGCTTTCTCAACAGGTACACTGGCTAAGCTGTGTTTGCACATGGTTTAGGACTGGTTTGGGGAGGGAAGAATAATAGGGATGGGGGAGGGGGAAGGCCCCTCCCCCTGTGCCTCTCACCGCCTGGACCTGGGGTGTTGGTGTTTACTTTGCTGCCTGCCTGTCCACCCTCTTCCCGTCCTCTCTTCCTATTACCTGCTTCCCCTTTCCATCTTTTTTTTAAAAATTTTTTTAGGCATCTCCGTGCAGCATGTGGGATCTTAGTTCCCTGACCAGGGATCAAACCCGTGCTCCCTGCATTGGGAGCTCGAAGTCTTAACCACCGGACCACTAGGGAAGTCCCCCTCCTGCATCTTTTGTTCTCTTTTCTGCTTTCCACCTTCTCTCCCATTCTTGGCCCTCTCCCTCTCTTCCTCCTCTTGACCCCTCACCTGCCATCCTGGCTCTGCTTCTCACAGCGCATGCCCTCCCGCTGACAGCCACAGCAGCCTGAAAACTCTGATTCCTCCTTTACCTTGCCACAGTGGAGGTGGTATGTTTCCAATCCCAGAAGGTCAAGGGTGTACGTAAGTAGTAATCTTTGGTTTCTGTAAGTACAGCCAAGACTACTGCCCAGTTTCAAACTGGTTCACGGAGTCCACATGTATTGTTCCCTGGCAGAAAGAGTGGTATATCTATGTGTCCTTAACTGTTTCCCCAGGTCAGGGCACAATAAAAGTAGGGCAGCGGGGAATCAATTATAGGATGGATGAAAATATATATAGGACCTCTGCGATTTAGTTGAATCAAATGCTAGCTTCTAATCAATATAATGTATTTTTTATTATTAAATAGCCCATTATAATATAATAGAGCCATAAATACTGATAAAAGTGTTCCCAGTAAGTAATTCCTTTTGGAATAATGACTCTTTGATTATAGAATGATTTGGCTTTTAATTTACACCCGCACTTAGTGTGTTCCTCTTAACTTAATATTCTCCCAGTGCTGAGTGCAGCCCAAAGACAGTGATGAATGTGCACCTCTGGGGAGCTTCATTAAGGAGCAGCTCTTTTGCGGGGGCCCCTCTGAGTCCCGTGGTCCAGGGCCCAGGGGCTGGAGTACCACGTGCTTCTGTGCACCTTCAGCTTTTATTTCCGTCCGCATCTCGTGGCATGTGGGATCTTAGTTCCCCAACTGGGGATCGAACCCGTGCCCCCTGCGTTGCCGACCCAGAGTCTTAACTACTGGACCGCCAGGGGAGTCCCAAACCTTTAACTTTCTTCATCTGTGGACTCTGGATAACATAATTCCTGGGCATTCGGTCATTCAAAAGACCTTCTTTAAGAGCCTGCTATGTGATAAGCGTGCACTAAGCACTATTTAAAGGAAGTGTTGAAAGAAAATAAACAAAAAACCAACTACAAGACAAGAGCCCTAAAGGTGAATGGGATCCTGGAGAGGACAGCCGTTCCCACTGGCATGTGGTATGCTGCATCTGTGTAACCCACCCTTCTCTCTTTCCCTCCCACCCAGCTGCCCCCAGAGACCCCTTCCAGTTCCAAGGGTAGAGCAGGGTCTGGATCTCCTGTACCCAGTGTTCCAAGTGTTGGCCCAAGGCAGTCACTCCATTCTCTAGGACAGAAGAAAATGAGAAGTGTCTAGCTAGAATCGCTGTTTTCCTAAATGAATTGTAGACTAACTAGGCATTAAACATCATTCTCAAACTCAAGATGTCGAAAGCTGAATTCACCATCTTCTCCCAAAACATTCTCTTCCTCTTCTCTTACCCATTTTTAGTAAAGCCTGCACCCAGGGGTGTGTGGGTAAATGTTTAACAATGGGCTCTCGGGAATTCCCTGGAGGTCCAGTGGTTAGGAGTTGGAGCTTTCACTGACTAGGGCCTGGGTTCAATCCCTGGGCAGGGAACTAAGATCCTGCAAGCTGTGCAGCACGGTCAAAAAAGCAAAACAAAACAACAACAAGAAGAAAACAACCAAAAAAAGGGCTCTCAGAAAAAGAGTTCTGGGCTTCCCTGGTGGCACAGTGGTTAAGAGTCCGCCTGTCGATGCAGGGGACACGGGTTCGTGCCCCGGGCTGGGAGGATCCCACATGCCGCGGAGCGGCTGGGCCCGTGAGCCATGGCCGCTGAGCCTGCGCGTCCGGAGCCTGTGCTCCGCGGCGGGAGGGGCGGCAGCAGTGGGAGGACCGCGTACCAAAAAAAAAAACAAAACAGTTCTGATATCACTGGTGTAAATACTTACACTAGGTCTGATTCCCAGCTTCCCATATGGTGTCCTGATGGGACGAGAGAGATGCTCCATGGGCTCTTGGGTGCTGGCACGAGCTGACCTCAGCTGACTGCTGGCTGCACGCCCTTCAAGCTGAAAATTAGAAAAAAAAAAAGCTGAAATTAGATTTTCAAGCTGAAAATCTAACCTGCAACTTTGAGGCTCTTTATTTCCCTTTGCTTCCAATGTCCAGCATCGGGAGAAAAGGCTGCCTTTCCCCTCTGTCCCAAGCCCTTTGATGGCCCTGGCACTCTCACGCAAGCTCGTTGCCAGGAGGGTGGGGTATCCGTCTCTCTAGTGTTGGTTTGGATTAGGGATTCACGATGGTGCTGTTTTGGAATTTGGGGGAGCATTTCTGGTTGTCATCAGGAAGGGACCACCACTAGCATTCAGAGGATGAGATCCAGGGATGTTCTTGGGTGTCCTAGAAAGGACTGTCCAAGGAAGAGCTGTCTTGATCAGCATGGCTTTCCAAGTTCGTTCAAAAAGGTGGAAATTTTGTTTATAATTTCTGAGCCTAGAACCTAATTCCATTTTATTTATAAACATAGATTATTTATTATTTTTTAATTTTTAATATACTGATTTTATTTTTACTTTTAATATATTCTGGTGTCCTCTCTCTTTGGTTTCTCTGTACTTGTCAGAATGGCTTCTGATCTTATTTTTCTCCAGTCCAAACTTATTTATTATATGCACGTCCAGGACAATATAGTTTATTATTATTTTTGAGGATAGTTGTGACCAAGCGTGAAACATGTATCATTGCATTAGAAATTGTTTTCTTTTTATATCTCCACTAATAAATTAAGGCAATGTATATATTTTTGGAATTATATATGTATCTTATCTTTAAAATTCTCCAAGAGGACAGAAGATAGGACCTTGGGAATGTCAAATGTCAGCAGTAAATCATCACCCAGCTCTTCTACAAAAGTCACAATCTGAAGCCATTCTGATTCTAGAAACATAAAGAAAACCACGCACATTTGTTCAAAACATATATTTCTGGACTTGATAAATTGACTTTTCTAAGGTGTGGAAAGAAAAGTTTTGTATAAACATACTTACATGTCAGAAATAACTTTTCCTGCTCCACTCTGCATCCTTTTAGGCTGGGCTGCTCTCATCTGTGTGATATAAATTAAAGCAGCACAGATGGCAGTGATACTAAAAACATTTAACTATCAGGGCAGCAGGGCATCCACCCATCAGAAAGGGCTCCACTGCAGCAGGAGGGCAGGTTCCCTGCTGGGCCAGGGCTGACCTTTTACTTGTTTGGTGGTGGTGAGGTTTACCAGGTCACAGATGAGGTCACAGGGTTGGGGGGTGGCAGGAAGGTCATTTGGGACCTTGGGGCTGTGGACATTTATCATCTGGTGTCTTAGTCTGTTCAGGCTGCTGTAACAGGTACCACAGACTGTGGGGCTTAAACAGTAGACATCTACTTCTCACGGTCCGGAGGCTGGGAGTCCAAGATCAAGGTGCTGGCAGATTGGGTGTCTGGTGGTGAGGGCTCTCTTCCTAGTTTGGCAGACGGCTATCTTCTTAGAGAGACAGTGCTCTGGTCTCTCCAACCCGTTATGAGGGCATGAATCCCATTCCTGAGGGCTCCACCCTATGACCTAATCACCCCTAAAGCCCCCACCTTCAAACACCATCACATTAGAGGTTAGTTTCAACATACAGATTTTGCGGGGGACACACACATTCAGTCCATAGCATCTGGTAGGGAACCATTTCAATATTCTATCAACAGGTATGGCTGTGCAGGTGCTTATGGGCTGAATATAACCCTAAACCTGGCTCCTAACCCCAGATCTAGGACTGAGCTCTCGGGAGAGGCCCTGGGTTAGGCTTGGCTGTTGCCATAGATTCTAGGTGCTCACTCCCCACAGGGCCCTGCCCGCTGGGCACCACCGATACCCAGGTGTCCCCGAATCATCCATGCCATCTGGTTTGACTCTTGTTCCTATGGCACTGCCATGCCTTCTGGGGATTTATCTTGCTGTGAGGTGCTGATTTATGGTTTTATTAAAATGTGATTAAGAGGTGCCGGGCGATGATGAATCGCTCCCACCACTTGCTATCTAAACCCACAGAGCAGCTGCCCACCGTATGGAAAAGACACATGGAGTAGCGCTAAGCAGGCCTGGGCAGCAGGGGCCTTGGTGACAGGGTGGCTCTGTGGTCCCTCGAGGAGGTTCAGCCTCCATCCAGCCCTGACCTACAGGCTTCAACCCGACACACAGCTTCCGTGTGTGTCAATCACACCATCTACACGAAGATACTAGGATGTCATGCTAATCATCCGCGATGCTTTTCCTTTTATAAAAATATAATCTTAAAAACCAAAACAGCTCAAGATAGCAAATGGTAGACATTTTTAAAAGGAGTATTTCTTTTTTTTTTAAACGTCTTTATTGGAGTATAATTGCTTTACAGTGGTGTGTTAGTTTCTGCTTTGTAACAAAGTGAATCAGTTATACACATACATATGTTCCCATATCTCTTCCCTCTTGCATTTCCCTCCCACCCTCCCTATCACACCCCTCTAGGTGGTCACAAAGCACCAAGCTGATCTCCCTGTGCTATGCAGCTGCTTCCCACTAGCTATCTATTTTACATTTGGTAGTGTATATATGTCCATGCCACTCTCTCACTTTGTCACAGCTAACCTAAAAGGAGTATTTCTTTAGATAAATATCCAAAGACATCTATTTCTTGGGTTCAGTTTTGTGTCTTTCTTTTAAATTTTTTTAAATTAATTAATTATTTCAGGCAAGGCTCTTTATTGGGGCCCCTGCTGCTGCAGGAGGGAGTGAGAACAAACAACAGGTTCCCTTGCTCTCTTGCTCCCTGTGTGTGTGTGGGAGCTTGTTCCTTATATGGGGTGAGGGTAGGGGTGTGTCCAAGGGTCGAGCCAGAGGGGTGGCTTAGGTGTTTTGCCCACCCCTTAAGTGGTGTTGCGTGCAGGGGGCGTGCGCACTACCCTGCTTCTGATCCTGACACCCAGTTTTTGCTCCAGGCTCTTCAAAATTGGAAGTTGGGTTTTTTTTTTTTTTTTGGTCTCTTTGTATCTTTTGTCCAGAATTTGCCCCAACTGCTCACTTAAATTTATTTTATTGAAATATAGTTGACTTACAAATGTGTTAGTTTCTGCTGGACAACAAAGTGACTCAGTTACACATATATATATTCTTTTTCATATTCTTTTTGGTTATGGTTTATCACGGGATATTGAATACAGTTCCCTGTGCTGTACAGCAGGACCTTGCTGTTTATCCATTCTCTGTATGATAGTTTGCATCTGCTGATCCCAAGCTCCCCATCCTTCCCCCCCGCCAGTTTGGTGCCTCTCTTGCTACATGTGAAGGTTCACCGGCCGACTCTGAATTCTAGCGTGTGTTCTGCGCTGTGATCCTGGCATCACCGCGGCTGTAATTAGAACTGGGACGGGAGCTGCAGAGATGGGGCTGCAGTGGGAACAAGCCAGACTTACCTGCGGATGAGGAGGGGGCACGTGGTCCACTGGGCGTGGCCGGTCTGCGGGCCCTTCTTGTCTGTCCCCAGGTGTAGGGCCCCCCAGCCTGCTGTGTCCTTGTCTGTGCCCATCCTCCGCTTAAACCTGGTGCCCCAGGGAACAACCTTAAAATGGTTTTGCCTCCTGTTGTCTCCTCCCTCAACATCCCAGCCTTCTTCTAGATTTCTTATTGTGGTAAAATATACATACCATACCATTCTGAATGTACGTTTGAGTAGAATTACGTACATTTACATTGCTGTGCAGCCATAGCCACCATCCATCTCCAGAACGTTTTCACCTTCCCGAATGGAGATTCTATCCCCATTAAACATAACCCCCCATTTCCCTCTCCCCCAGGCCCTCGTAACCTCTGTTCTACTTTCTCATCGTGACTGTGCCTATTCCGGGAACCTCATGTAAGTGGAATCACACTGGATTTGTTCTTTTATGTCTGGCTTATTTCACTTACTTATATATATATGTATTGTCCTCAAGATTCATCCCTGTTGTAGCAGGTGTCAGAATTTCCCCCTTCCCTTTTAAGGCTGAACAGTATTTCCTTGTATGGACGGACCACATCTTGTTTATCCATTCATGGCTCAATGGGCATTTGGGTTGTTTCTACCTTTTGCCTGTTGTGAATAGTGCTGCTGTCAACATTCGTGTATTTTCTCCAGTTTTGATCCTCGAAAGGTACACCCGCCATATCCAAACCTTTTTAAATGCACTGAGTTTGTCCCGTGGATCCAATATCATCTTCAGACCCTTAAATATGTACCTGCACACCAGGTGCCCCAGCTGTGTCAGCCCCAGTTCACCTGCACTTGCTCCTAGCCTATGCTTGGTGTGGTGCAGTCTCCGCCCTGCTTCTGCCTTTCCTCCAGCCCCCTCTCTGCTCTGTGCCCACCTGCTTTCTGAAGGTGGCTCTGTTCTCTGTCTCCAGCACTGCTCTTAACCCCTTGGTCTTTCAATACATTCCATTTGGCCGCATTGTTTCCTGGCAGGTGCTCCTTGGTTGGGACTCTGCCCACGTTCCAATCCTTCCTTATCCTTCTAGTAATCACGTCCTCCAGACCGTGAAGGCTGAACTCACAGAAGAGTTCAGCGTGGATAGCAAATAAGACTCACAACAAAGCTAATCAAACATGTAGTTAACTACGTGCGTCATGGTTATTATGCGACTTGGTAATTAGGCATAAGTTATAAGGAGCTCAGAAGTGACCGTGGTTAATTCTCCTCTGCTGTAAGCCACCCAAGCATTTCTGGAGTCGGGAGGGAGCGTGTGCGTGTGTTGATGCGAGAAGGGAGGATGGGGAAAGGTCGTTTGGAGAGGTGGTGAGTCAAGGGATAAATGGAGATGGAGGCTATGACCCCTGCCCAGACCCCTAACAGTGGGTGGGACAGGAAGTGTTCCCCTGAAGCCTAGGCTCTGTCTCTGTCCTCTTTCTCCCGCCTCCTGCCTGCCTCCGCCTTGATTGTACAGCCCCAAAGCAATTTCCTGTTCTCTTTCTTTTATTTTTCTTGTTCCCTCACCTCACCTGGACAGAAGGAGGAGGGGACTGTAAATGCTGGCCGTTAATGCCGGATTTTTAATTTTTTTAATTTTGTGTAGCATTTAATGTTATTGAAGTATAGTTGGTTTCCAATGTTGTGTTAGTTTCAGGTGTACAGAAAATAATTAAAGTGATTCATATATATATATATATATATATATTCTTTTTCAAACTTTTTTTCCTTATAGGATATAACTGACTATAGTTCCTTGTGTTATACAGTAGGCCCTTGTTGTTTATCTATTTTATATATAGTAGTGTGTATATGTTAATCCCAAATTCCTAATTTATCCCTCACCCCCCTTTCCCCTTTGGAAGCCATAAGTTTGTTTTCTATGTCTCTGAATCTATTTCTGTTCTGTAAATAAGTTCATTTGTATTATTTTTTTAGATTACACATATAAGCAATATCGTATGGTATTTGTCTGACTTGCTTCACTTAGTATGATAATCTTTAGGTCCATCCATGTTGCTGCAAATGGCATTATTTCATTCTTTTTCGTGGCTAAGATTCCATTGTATATGTGTA
Organism: Phocoena sinus; assembly: GCF_008692025.1. Classification (NCBI taxonomy): domain Eukaryota; kingdom Metazoa; phylum Chordata; class Mammalia; order Artiodactyla; family Phocoenidae; genus Phocoena; species Phocoena sinus. The sequence goes on along the minus strand of NC_045771.1, from coordinate 4,471,334 downwards.
CCACCTCTTCTTTATCCGTTCATCTGTTGATGGGCACTTAGGTTGCTTCCATGGCTCGACTATTGTAAATAGTGTTGCTATGAACACAGGGGTGCATGTATCTTTTTGAATTAAAGTTTTCTCCGGGTATATGCCCAAGAGTGGGATTGCAGAATCATATGGTAGCTCTATTTTTAGTTTTTTAAGGAACCTCCATACTGTTTTCCATAGTGGCTGCACCAATTTACATTCCCACCAACGGTGCGGGAGGGTTCCCTTTTCTCCGCACCCTCTCACATGCTGGATATTATAGTAAAAGAAACTCCATGCTTGAAAATTTCACTGTGCAACTGCCTGAAATTCTAGCCACTGATTTAGCCGGCCCACTCCAATGACAGGCATCGACAGGGCTATTGGAACCTCGAGGTGGATTATGGGACATCCTAAAATAACGTTCTCAACCTGCAGGCAGAGGGGTTATCGCGTGGGGTCCGAACATTGTCTAATTTCAATAACTGTCTTGCCCATATTTACCCAAATTAAAAAAAAAATGCCCAAGGACACATGGTGATCAGTCAACTATCAATCTAAAGTATTTATTGAGTCCATAGTTGACACTTGGGACTAGTCAAGAGCAACTTATTCCATGCCACAGCCGAGGGGTCCGGCGGGTAGCAGTCACATCATTTTCGGCTGCTGTGTGGACACCTGTGCAGTTTCCGCCTTAGCGTCTACAGGAGGAGGTGGGGGTCAGCTTCCTCTAAGGTGTCACTAGGTGGCTTCTTCGGCATCCCTTTGGCCAGTTCTGAGGGAAGGGGTTAGATAGATGTGAGAGTGATGGTGTAAGCGTCATTCTGGTACCCACCCTTGGCACCGGGGTGGGGATAGCACCTTTTCTAGGGGAGACCAGGCCGCAGCTCCCATGGGTCACAATGAGTCTGTACCCTTCTCTTGTGGTGCTGAACTGAAGCCAAAAGAACAAGACACCTGACAGGTGCCCAGTAACGAGCTGTTTCTTGCATGCAGGTTTAATTGAAACCCTCTTGCTGTAACAGCCTATCACTAGAAGTGATGGCAAACAGCTGGTTATACTGTCATATTCTTCATGATTCTAAATCACATTCAAGCCAACATTTTTCTTCATTGTCTACCTGTCACTTAGCGTGAGAGACCGAGCCGCACGTGGGAAGGGACTGGGAGAAGCTTGGATGTGGATTCTAAGCCAGCGGCCTGCTTGCTGAGAAGCCACTGTGTAACAGGGAAGACAAAAGGGAAGAACAAATCTGACTCAGAATTGGATCTGTTTCTTTTACTTTAGCCTCTGTATTCTATGGCTTTTGCTACAAGTTAAGAACGTTGCCTATAGTCTGAAATATACAGGAGAGCCCATATCCAAGGCTCTGACCTTGAAAGGTGTAACACTTTTCCATTCCTATAGAGATAAAAAGTTGCAGAAAGGAGAATAACATTTATCTTCTCAGAGGTTTACAAGAACTTCATGACCTGATGGACATGGGCAACTGCAAGAACAAAGGATTCTACCATAAAGGAAGCCGCAATTCTAACTTGGGTAAGATGGCTCTTTGGGGCATGAATCCACCATCTTCTCAGTCTGCTGGCTTTCTGAATAAAGGCTCTATTTCTTGCCCCAACAACCTGTCTCTTGACTTACTGGCCTGTCATGTGACCAGCAGTGGGAGCTTGGACTCGGTAACAACTAGCTGTGTGTGACCTCGGACAAGTCCCTCACCTTACTGGACCCCAGTTTTCTCATCTATAAAATAACCTAAAATTCGATGGCAATATCCTGGCTTTAGATCTGTATCCTTTGTGGTACAGCACTCTGGGCTGACTTCTGTCAGCCTCATTCAAAAAATTAGCAGAAAGTGAGCAGAAAGGATCATGGCAAACAGTGGTTGTGTTTGGAGGACCCACAGGAAGTCATTAGCTATGCTTTCTCTCTCCTCAACCCCTCAATCAGCCACCTCGCTGCACATTCTGTAATAACAGCAAGCACATTCCATACCTGCTGCCCCTTTTCTAATGTATGCTTCATTCATTCAATGCTCACAACAACCTGCGAGGCTGGTACTGTTATCATTTCCAGTTTTTACTTCGGGAAATGAAATATAAGGAGGCTTATGTGTTCGAGGTCACAAAGTTAGAAGTAGCAGAGCAGGGATTTGAACTAAGGAAATATGGCCTTAGAATCCAACCATTAATCACGATGAGCAGGTAGTGATGGGAATCCCTTTGGCCCTTGGGAATCCCTTTCCCATTGGGAGGGGAAGGGGAGCTTCAGGAAAGCACCACAGAAGCAAAAAAGAAGGAACATGGAGGCGTGGAGAGGATGATTTCACTGTCCTTGGTGCTTGGCTAGGAACTGGTCCTGCATAACTAGCCTTGGATATTTTCAGGGAGGAAAATGTGCGTTTCATTTTGTTCAGTCTTTGAGCACAGGATGAAAGTCTCCCGGGGGGAGCTGAGTCCTTGTCTGCCTTTGTTCCTTCTCCTCTTCATGTTTTGCTGAAAATGACTAGATTGACGCCAGGTGAATATCAATGGCTGTCCTCCGTCTCCCAGAGAGTCGCTCACAGTTTCTACACATATTACAACTCTGTCCTTTTAGGAGCAACAGTGGGTGGAAAGGAGAGGGTGGGAGAGCAGAGGCTTGTGTAAGACAGGCCTGGTGTGGAAGCAGGGTCTGCCTCTTTAAGGTGTGTGGCCTTCAGCCTCCTTTTCTTTGCTTGTAAAGGAGGAGGAAAGTTCTATCTGCCTTGCAGTGTCGTAGTGAGGATTGAACAAGAAAACCTGTGCCCAGCACAACGCCCAGTGCATCATAGGCATTCGGGTAATATGAGTTCCCCTTTCCCTTTTGTCACGTTTTCCTATTTCTTACATGCCTTTCTTCCATTTGCCTCTGGTCTCCCTTTCGCCTCCTGAGCTGTCCGGCACAGTCTGCTCAGCCTTGCATCTGAGATCCTTCGTGCGTCAAACGCTTTCCCTTCCAACTCTATGTGTGTGTCTCCTTGTGACAGTCCTTCCCTCCTGCCAGCCAGACGACCTCTTCCCCTTCTCCGCATACACCCAGGGAGCATCCCCCTTCCTGCTGGCAGACGGCTGCTTCTTACTGTGCCCTCATGTGGCAGACAGAGCAGGCCCTTTGACGTCTCCTCTGAGGACACTAATCCCATCATGAGGGCCTCATCCTCATGACCTCAGCTAATCCTAATCACCTCCCAAAGGCTTCATCTCCAAATACTGTTACCTCAAGGGTTAGGACTTCAACATATGAATTCACGGGGATACAAACATTCAGTTCACAACAGAGCAAAACCTGAGGTTCCCCTGAGAAGAAGGAATTCTGCCTCAAGACTGCAGCCTCAACTCCTGCCTGGGTTTCCAGCCCTACAGATTTCAGATTCCTCAGAGTCACACGTGCCAGCTACTCGAAACCTCTCCCTCCAGCTAGCTAACTGGTAGAGAGATCTCCTACTGGTTCTGTTTCTCTGGAGACACCTGACTAATACAAACTTAGAGGCAGCTGTTCAGTTAATAATTTTCTGCCTTTCACGTTCAGGCCAGGAGTGACTTAAATCAGCCCAAATCAAGAAATTGAAAATCTGACACTTCTTTGGGAAAATAGTGACCCTGTTTGCCAAAGCTGATTTTCCGACTGTGGGATCAAACTCCAGATCCTCCGCCAACCACTCTTCCTGCTGCCTCGGGAGTTTTATCGATTGAGTTTTCATTGGCAAGTTTCATCGAGAGCTGCTCTGGTCAACAGTGGCTGCCACCTGAGAGCCTAGAGACAATTTAACACCTGTAGTCATCGCTTTATTAAGCCTATTTCTTTATTCTCAATCCTTGCATTGTTTTAGAAATTCAGAAAAAGATGAGTTAGAAAAATGAGATAAAGGGTAACTGGGAGGGTGTGGTACATCCCCCCGGAGACTCATTCTTCTTTCATTTCACCCAGTTTTTACCTGTTCCTTTAGACGTTAATTCTCATCAATCGCCTTCATGTCTGGGTGGATTGTTTGATTGAAGTTTCATTGTCCACGATGTGTGTGTGTTTTTTTTTTTTTTTTTTTTTTTTTTTTTTTTTGCGGCACCATGAGGGTTGCGGGATCTTAGTTTCCTGACCAGGGATTGAACAGGCGCCCCCGGCAGTGAAAGCGCTGAGTCCTAACCACTGGACAGCCACAGAATTCCCCAAAATGTGTATAGATGTCATTTTTGAAGACATGAAGGACCAATTATTATTAATAATATTAATGATGCATTATAATTGTGCAGCTTTGTACCAGAGAAACAACTTGAATAAATCTTATTTCAGTTCATGTTTTAAACACTCCTGCACCAGAGCAAAGGCTTTATAGAAAAATCCCTTAACAGTCATGAGCGATCTTTTTTCCAGGAGCCTTGTCAAGTCTTCAAAATCAATTTGTCATTTCCCCCCTAAAATGGAATAAAATGTAATGGAAGCATTTGAAGAATACCTTCAGACACGATAGGCAGAGAACAATACCGCTATACGGTGAGAAAGAAGCCGGATCCCCGCGTGCTGAGTTTGGGGTTGTGCTTCCAGACCCTGAGGTCTTGGCGACCTTCCTGCCTGTGACCAGTGACCTCACTCAGCTTCTCAACCCATCTCAACCCCTGTATTTTCTTTGATGTATCTTGAGTCATCAATCACCTGTGACGGTTAAAACTGGAAAAGTTGAATTTTTAAGGGTTTCCTGCAGGGATGGCAAATATGGAGCTTATTGTCAACATTTTCATACTCCAGACCTTTTGGCAGTAATATTCAGTTATTTATGGATGTACCTCCCGCTTCTCTTTGGACTTGGCCTCAGATCCTTCTTTGATGTAGTATTTTAAGCAACCACTAGCAACCAGTTAGAATTGGTGCTAGATTTGATCCCTCTTTGCCGCTCTGGAATCTTATCATTATTTTGCCTCTCTAAAGTGATTGGAAGGATCCCGTATGACTCACCCAGGCTCCGAGAATTGTGGAATATCAGAATAAGACACTTGGGAAATGGAAGCGCTCCCTCTACTTAATATTAGCAGATGAGAAACTAGAGAAATGACATGCATCACCCAAGGACACGTACGGCATCAGGACCAGGACCTAGATTTCCCTGCCCGGTAATCTAGTAACATTCTTAATATCTTTCCAGAGAAGAGGAGAATCCCCTTGTTCTCGCTATTCTGAATTAATGATAAAATTACAGGACATCTGTGTCAGAAGGAACCTGGTGCCCACCTGCTCCAGCTTCCTATCCAGTGTAGGTAGAGGACCATCTGGCTGTTATCTGAATATTTGAATATGTCCCATGGTCGAGACCTCTGTCAGGAACCCTTTCCATGTTGGATGCTAGTAGAATTAAAATCTTCTTCCCTAGAGCTCTCGACAGTTAGCACCAGTTTTTCCTTCTAAATGAGCCCTACAAACTGTGAATGTATTATCTTTCCCTGGGAAGATAGACATTTAACTTGGTTAAATGCATCTATTGCCACATGGTTCTTAAAAAGTAGGTCTAATGGTGAGCATTTGAGCACAGTGTTGAGTGGGCAGGGGAATGCTTTCAGGCAGATGTTCTTTGGGGAAATTTCAAGCACTGCTTTCTCCTCTGCCTGCACGGCGAGGCCTGGTGCTCTCGGGGAGCACGAGGGCTTAGTGGGGTGTGTGTGGCCAGGGGCCCACAGAGCAGGCTGTTGTCACAGGCTCCGTGGAGCTCCTTTATCTGAGTGCGTCACTTTGTAGGTATTTTCTGAGGGTTACAACGGTTTCCTCTAAGTATGTGAGCTTCATCCCAAGGGCCATTTTGACTGATTGTAATTTTTTCCACAATGTGAGCCCTTTTGAAAAGAAGAGTGTGCTTTTCCAAGGCACTTCTGAACTGAACGTTTGCCATCAGCCTTTGACAAAGCTACATATTATGGGAAATACCAGAGGAGCAGCCCCACGCTCTGCTATAACTCAGGGAGCACATTAGGCACTGAAATTCTAATACCTCATTTTCATGACAAACGATGCAGCAAGAGCCCCAGATGGCCCCCCCGTGAATCTCCCGTCCCACCTGCAGTCACCCTGGGAGAAGGAACGTGCCCAACACTTAACCTCTGTGCTCTGGCATGTGGTTGCAGGAAGTGTACAGGGAAAGTTGACCACAGGCTAGGGATGCCGTTCACGTGGCTCCGGTGCCCTCATAACTTGGAGTGGACTCAGTCTTCAAGCACGGGAACATGTCAGGAAACCAGGATTATAGTAGTCACACTTGACATTTCCCTGAATACAGAGGCCTTGGCAAAGGGGCGATTGACAGCCACAGGCGTGAAAACACCCCAGCCACGAGAGCACATTAATTGTGGTTAAAGTTAGGTCTCCAGGGGCTCTGTAAGAGGACCAGAAGGTTTCGAAGCAGCTTGTAAGCCTTCGTTTCATTCACTTGATATGCAGATGGCAGCAGGACTCAATGTTTGTATCAACCCTGGATGTCCCCAAGCGCATTCAGGCATAGTTCTGACAGTTTTCACCATAGGGCAGAATTTAGAAGTAGAAAACAGGCGAACTTGACCCTCATATAGAAGACTCGCAATTGAAATACAAGGTTCTCCAGAGAAACCAAACTAAAAGGATGTGTGTGCATGTGTGTGGACGTGGATGCAGTATATGTGCACGTATGTACGTGTGTACATAAAATAAGGGATTGGCTCATGTGATTATGGAAGCTAAGTTCCCGAATCTGCCGTCAGCAAGCTAGGGCCCCAGGAAAGCTGATGGTGTGGTTCAGTCTGACAGCCCGCAAGCTTAAGACTCAGGGAGAGCTGGTATTTCAGTTCGAGTCCAAAGGTAGGGAAGAAGGATGGTGTTCCAGCCTGATGGCCACCGGGCAGGAGAAACTCCCTCTTGCTCAGCCTTTTCGTTCTATTCAGAGCTTCCTCTGATTGAATGAGACCCATCACATCAGGGAGAGCGATCTGCTTTGCTCAGTGTGTGGATTCAAATGTTAGCCTCATCCAGAAACGCCCTCACAGACACACCCAGAATAATGTCTAGCCAAATATCTGGGGCCCCCACCATGACCCAGTCAAGCCGACACATAAAACTAACCATCACAAGTCCACCCCTTGTCAGCTTGGCACCCATACACATCTCCTCAAACCATCCTTAATCTCCAGATAAAGACAATAATTCTGATCATAGTTCTGCCTCACATGATACAACTGTTCTGATTACAACCCCCAAACGCACTGACACCTACTACAGATGAGGGGGTAAAACCCTTGAGTTATGTTTACTCTTCTTGATACCCTGTAATTTAAACACTGTGATGTAAAATAACAACACTTAAACACTGTGCTATAAAGTCAATACATCTTATGTTACAAGATAAGGGAAAAAGAGAGGGAACAGAGCAGACATATTTGCCTAACACACATATTCATGACAAAATAAGGAGGAAATACTCATAACCATTACGTCCTTATTTCTGTAAATGGTCACCTGGTCATAGCTGGTATTTTAACTACCCTCTTCCACTTCCCATTCTGTATTCCCTTTGCTTTCAGCAAGCACCTCAGCTGCTCATGACTCTTTATCTGGTGGGGTGACTCAAACCTTCATTCCTCAAGGGTCTGGGTCATTCATAATCCTGCCTAGATTGAGCTGTTGTAGTTTTGCATTGACCTTAATCACAGGACATGGAAATACTAAGACACGCCCTAAGGGATCTCCTGTATTCCAGCATACTCTTGTTTACCTCCATCATGGCACTGTAATCCAATACCCCCGGTAGACAGGATCAGTAACTCCCTTCAGCCAGCGCAGTAACTCCCTTCTTTGCCTGTTGATTCAGAGGCATGAGGAACCCGAAGTTGCTGGGTGTGGGGGGCAGTCTTAGCTTCTAGTTCAATGGAATCATTGTGTGTCTCCTGGTAGAAGCATTCCTCTCTCTCTACTCAAGACCTCTAGACCAGCAGAGCATAAGTCATGGGGGCACGAAGTAAACATTTTGCGAATGGGTCATTAGGGATGATAACGGCGCTACTTCATTTCCACCCCTTGATTCCTGGACCCATGAATCCATGGGAGAATAGACAGTGATTCAGAGCATATACAGCCTTCTGGAGAACCTTACTCCAGCCCTGCAAGGCATTGCCACCCAGCTGGGGCTATAATTGAGTCTTCCAATGGCTGTTGCATCATTCTGTCAAGCCAGTTGCTTCAGAATGGTGGGAAACACGTATGATCAGAGAAGCCTATGAGCATGGGCCTGTTGCTGCACTTCTTTTGCTGTGAAGTGAGCTCCTTGTTCAGAAGCAATGCTGTTGGAGTGCCACGATGGTGGAAACGGCACTTTGGAAGTCTACAGCTGGTAGTTTGGGCAGGAAAAGCAACTCTATATGTGGATTATCTGTTCTAGTGAGGACCAATTGCTGCCTCTTCCATGATGGAAGTGGTCTAATAACTTTAACCTTCCATCAGGTAACTGGCTAATCACCCTGGGGAATGGTGCCATATTGGGAGCTCAGTGTTGGGCTCTGTGCTGGCAGGTTGGGCACTCAGGTGGCTGTGGCCAGGTCAGCTTTGGTGGATGGAAGTCCATGTTGCTGAGCCCATGCATGATCTCCATCCCCGCCACCATGGCCATTTTGTTCACGAGCCCATTGGGCAAAATAGGGGTGGCTGGGGAAAGAGGCTGACTGGCATTGACAGGCCAGCTAACCACTTGATTGTTAAAAATCCTTCTCTACCCAAATGGCTTGGGCAGTTAGGGCCCTGGAAGAAGCTACAGTGGAGAGTCAGTAGCAAGGAGCTCTGAGTAAGAGGTGTGTAGATGGACCCATGGTGGTGGACATGAAGTGTGAGGACTTTTATCACATGACAGTGCTCACCAGGGAGAAGCTACTTCAGAAGACTCACTATCAACTGACTGTACAGAGAGACTTGTCTGGTTGAAGTCGGCCAGCCTTTGTCACTAGCCACCAGGGCTGGCGTCACGCACACATGTATAACGCGGCCACGGTGGCTGGGATGGAGACCAGGCAGTGTGGATTCCTACTCGCCAAGGCTGATCTAGCTACTGCCTCTGCTGGTGTCCAGCCTATTAGCAGCAAAGACAAACGCTAAACCCCAATATGGGTCTATCCCTTGATGAGACCGCACAGATTTTTGGTAGCAAAAATGACTGCACGGGACCACGTCCGCCCTTGAGAAGGAAACCATGAGTCTTCCTAGAATTGATGCATATTCTGGGTATGTGTTTTTCTTTCCTGCCTGCAGGGTCTTAGCCAGTACCATTGACCAAGGGCTTCCAGGGTAACTGACCCATTGCATAACATTTCTCCAGACCAAAGGACTCACTTCCCAGCAAGGGAGGTGTAGTAGTGCATGCACGGCATACGCTGGAACAGGTGTCCCGAGAAACTGGATGCATTTCCCAGGTCAAGGGAGACTCTTTGCAGATGCACCAAAGTATGAAAAAAAAGCATGGGCACTGACTGTGGGATAATGAGAGTTGGGCTGGGGGAGCCAGCTCTGATGCCCTACCTGCCCACACCTAGGGTGGGGTCTGTCTCGATCCTCCCTCTTAATCCACAAGGAGATCAGCCCTCATCCCTGGAAGGGTGAGGACAGTATTCTTTGCGAAAGGCACTCAAGTGTCTTCCACACCTTTCAGTACTCCTCACGGTACATATTTGCTTTTCTCCATCACGTTTCCCGGCATCAGCTGGGAGCACATTTACAAAGGAGACCGTGTGAATAAATCTGGATAGAAAACACATTAGCTATTTCTTAGTCCCATTCCAAAACTTAGCCGAGTTTATTAGATTTGATTGAAGGATTTTATATCTGGCCTGTGGGAGAGGTAGGGATTAAGCAATAAGGAGCTTTTCCCTTCAGGATCTCCAGATCCATCACCAGAGAATAGCGACGCTCTGGCTTCTTGGCCACTTTTCTTAAAATGCCAGATTCTCTTCCTTCACTTGTATTAATGAGATCAGTCAAAAATGATGAAGCCTTCTGCGGTTTTGCAAGCTATAAATTATCGAACAGAAAAGCTGGAGGGGAGATTAGAAAGAATCATAGCCCCAAACTTCATTCTGTAGATAAGGGAACCAGAGAGGTTAACTGACTTGCTTGAGTCACACGGTGAGTTCCAGGTAGAGCGGTGAGTAGAGCCCAGGTCCTTGTCTCCTGAATCAGCGCTGCTTTTTATCCTCTTTTGCCCCCAGAAATGGAGACTGAACCACACAGGGACTGGAGGGTGAGAGGAGGGGGCGAAGGGGAGGTTCTTCCTGTGCTTTTTCTGCTTGAAGCAAGATACACAATTTCAAGCAGCAGGCAGCTCTGACATTTTACAAGAGACACCAGCAGAGTGATGTGTGGGGAAAGCTGCGGGGTGATGAGACTGGGGAAAAGGGCAAAGGGCAATGTGAACCTGTGACGAGAAAGTGCTCCTTGGTGATCTACACTCTGGTGACACCGACCAGGTGTCCTATGTTTCTGGCCACCGTCCACCCCCGTCAGGACAGACTCCCCCATGAGGAGGTGACCTCTGCCCAGCTCGAGGGAGTCTTTCCTCCAGAGAGTAGAGGACGAGGCATCCGAGAACCTCAGAGTTGGGAGGCTCTGCCCTCGGTCCAGGCAGGACCGGGGTATGGGCCCCCTGCTCCTCAGGGCTCCTTCTCAACCTCGGCTCTGCCGTCAGCTGAGGCTCCATCTAGACCGAGGCAGGTGCCAGCAGCCTGGATATTTATGAGATCAGAGAGGCGCTATGTCCTTGGCTTATTTCTTGAGAAGGTGCCAGTCTTCCTCTGTGTTGGCTCATTGGTAGATCGTGACTGTTGGGCATGGACATAAAAAGATACTGACTGTTCAACTGGAAGCAGGTTGACTCTTGGCTGTCGGAGATGAGCCTGGGCACGCCTCTGGGGGGGTGTGGGTCCAGGTGCAGGAGATGGAGGTGTCCTTCAGGCAGGAGAAGTGCAGCACTCAAGAGGTGATGGCCATCCTCGGTAAGGCAGGACGGGAGAGCCCAGGAGGAGTGGTCTGCCCGGGGCAGAAAGAACGGGGCTGTTTGGGGCCAGAAGCGTGCGTTAGTGAATATCAGGGATGTCTGTGCACAGGCAGCAGTGGGCTGGGCACGGGAGGGGTTCGGGAGGTGTAGGGGAGCGTGGGGCGGGGATGAGACAGCGTAGGAGACTGAGGCGGCTGCTGGGACCAGGCCTGGTGGTCGTGGCCAATCACCAGGGGACAGGGGGTCACTGGTTACAACCAGGGCCCTTGCTCCCAGGCTGTGTCCTGTCCAGGCCGGACAGCCTCTGGTCTGGCTCTGTGTGTCTTGCCCAGTGACCACCAGCCGTGGACCTCAGGCTGGTGCCTTGATGCTTCCTCCTGTAGCTCTACTTGGACGTATCCACTCTCTTCCAGGCGTTTAGTCACTCGGCATATTTCTCGAATGCATATTACTGTGGGGCATTGACCCTGGGGTGCCTGGCCCATGATCCCGCTGGACCAGGGCTCCCTGATTTCCCACTGGGGGCGTTGCACTCCACTCAGCTTCCCACAACACTGGGGGTCTCGTTCCCTGGGAAGAGGGTCTGCAATTTCTCTAAGCCCCAATATTCTTGGGTGTTTCCAAAATAGCTCCTGTAGAGCGGACAGCTCTGCATCTCAGACCACCTGCCCCCAGGCTGTCTGCTGGTAACCCCGCCGACAAAACTCCCCCTACGGTTGCCCTATAGGCCAGACTCCCAGCCTCCGAAACCTGCACAGTGCATTGGCACGACTCCCTGGACTGTTTTCCCGGTCAGGTCTGTTACCCCACACAGCGGGTGAGGCTGCCCCTGGCTCTGCTGCATTCTAGTTGGCGACATCAAAGGCATGGCAGTGAAACGGTGGGGAGATCAGAGAGCATGTGGGGGAAGCATCACTGCCTCTGCCAGGTGAGGATAGGGACTCGAATTGGATCTTAAAGAATGGATGGGCAATGTGCACATGGCACTTACACGGTAGGCCTAGATCCACCTGCCTTGTCTACCCAGGACAGATTTCCATCCAATCTGCATTACCTTAATGATCTTCAGACGATGCGTCATTGTAAGCAAATCCAAGCCGAGTGAAGCAGATGAAGGCTGAGCAGGTGGTGAAGGAAGAAGAAGCAGCTAATGACCAAAGCAGACGGCTCTTTGGCTGGAACATCCCCATGTTTCTTCCCCCTTCAGAACATTACCTTGTTGGCCAATTACATACTATAAGACCAGATTGAATTCCAGGAAGAAACACTCGGTTGGAAATAATTGTAGGTAGAGTCATTTTATTAGTATTCCTAAAGACCTCTGTTGAGTAATAATGATGGGAAATCATTAACATATATTTTCAGCTGCTTTAAAAATTAAATTCCGCAGTGTGTTTCACAATTTTATAGCCATTATACAGAACCCTTTGGATCCTCTCACAAAAGGCATTCCACAAATTTGATCTGTTCTTGTATTGCATTACAGTTTACAGCAGTAATCTGGCATTTGCTGTAAGGCGTCATCTCTTTCAGAAGCAGTGATGAAGGGAAGTGCAGGAGAAGGAAAAGAGTGGGTTCTGGGGAAGGAGTCGCCAGCCTCTTTTCAGAGGGGTACAAGGGAAGGGGTCACATGTGATCAATGTTTTTTGGAGAGATTTAGTCCACTCTTCCCTGAGGCTTCCTGTTAAACGTTACCAGATATGTCTCTTCTTCAATTGTCCTTCAAAAAAAAAACCCACGCAGGGATTCCTTTATAAGACAGCGTATAACGTGGACCACTCTTGCCTCATTGCAGTGGGGCCGAAGGACACAGTACAGATGAGCGCAGCCCAGAGTGGAGAGGGTAGTTCATCTCCTCTGCTTCCTCAGCCTGCTGTTTCCATAGTGACCGTGATGCTCGGCAGACCTCTCCAGGGATTTGAAAATTCAGATACAAAATTTACAGAGTAAATTTACAGGGAAGGCAAGGGATGTCCTGATCTATGGCAGTATTGTATTTTTTCACTTGTCTAAGCACTGTTTTAATTTTAGTTTGGAAAACCTAAAAGGTGTCCTTTAGTGGTATTGAGGCACCACACAGTTCTGAACGGAAGGGCCCTGACAGTAGTGCCTAGAAGCCTGGGCATTGACATAATTTAAATTCAGAGTTGATTAGACGTCAGTTCTTGGGGCTACAGTGGCTGCAGAAGGAGCTCAGTTTCTACCCCGAGACCTGAGTGACAATCGTCTGGCTGAAATGAATAGAATAATGAATTACAGAGAATGGGAAAAGGGAGAAATTCATGGGAGGAGAAGTTCACTTCAGGAATCTTAAATGCTTCATGGGAGGAATTCCCTGGCAGTCCAGTGGTTAAGACTCCACGCTTTCACTGCCGAGGGCCTGGGTTCAATCCCTGGTTGGGGGGGGGGGGAAGATCCTGCAGGCTGCTGCTAAAAAAATCAATTTCACACACACAAGAAGGTTCTTCGTGGGAACAAGACCCGGGCTTTATAGTGGGAGGGTTGGACCTTGTTAAATGTTACTGGTGGTAGCAGACTGGGGGTATTGTATTAGCTGGCGTGCATTTTGGGGGCTATATCCATGTGTGAGCTTGGCGGGGCAACATGGCTGTCATAGAAATACTAATGCTCACCAATATCCAATGTGGTCCTTCTTGAGCTCATGGAAGGTGCTACTTCCCAGACTCCCTGCAGTTAGGCAGGGCCATGTGACTGGTTCTAGCCAATGAACTGTCACTTGCAGTGATGCATGTCATCCTTAAGCTTTCCTGTTGTGCCCTCATCCAGGACTCTGAGGGTCTTGTGCTGAGTTGGATGGAAGCAGCTGAGACTGCTGGGTCCCTGCTTGGAGGACAGCTCCCTGGACTGTGGCCCACACCCACAGAGGATTTTATATAGAAGCAAATACATTTTTGTGTGTTAAGCTAATGAGAGTTTAGATTTTTTTTTTTTTTTTTTGTTACTTCAGCATAGCCTAGCCTATCCTGACTAACACCTGTGTATAATTTGATTTGGAAAATGAAGGGTAAATTCTCAACCTAATATATAAAGTAACCATGTGAAAACTTAATATCTGGTTCTTGCTCATTTCAAAGGCTTCTGAGGGCAACAAGAAAGAGACCTGAAATCCTTGAAGAGTGAGATACCATCTTGTGTGCCCCTGGAATTCACAGAGGAGCAGTAGTAAGGACCAGGGAGACATCTTCAGGACACTCCTGATTTCCCACCAGAGGGAGGACAGCCCGAGTGGGCCAGGCCCTGGCTTTTAGTCGCACTGGTTAATGGAGTGAAGGACACCAATTAGGGAATTACCTGCTTTAAGGTCAGCTCAAGGCACCATCAAAACAAGGTGGCGAATGTAAAGGCAGGTGGTCTGGGAGCTCTGGGAGCCCAAAGAAGAGGCTCTCAGCCCATTAAGAACCTCTTGGCAGCCTGTTCTCACAGTGGACCCCTCTGAGGCTCTCACCACGTTTGTGGATCCAGTGTCTGGCACATCATGGCACTGAAACAAATGACAGATGCACAAAACTAAGGGACAGTATTGGAGAAAGTTTCTGTAGGACAGACTTGCCAGGTGAGTAGAGTCACTGATGGGTAGTTTCAGCCAGGCTGTGAGTGGGAGGTGAAGTAGTGCAGGTGTGGAAAAGTGAGCATCTCCTGGTGACACCCATGTCAGGTCCTGGTGGCGCCGGTCAAGCTGGGCAGCGACTCAGTCCTGCCATCAAAGCGATGCTCAACACGTGCTTGTCTTTTGTACCCGGGAGCTTTTATTCTTGGAACAAATCCTGTTCTCGTTCATTTTCTTCCCCATGTCCTAAGGTTGTGTTGGATTTCATTAGAAGCAGCAGGAAATTCTTAGGGAAAAAAATCCTCTTTAGTTATGATAATATTAATCAATTCTGGGGACCCAGTGGAAATCACGGTCAATAGAATGTTTTCCCTAAATGCCATGATTTCTACTGGAACTGCTGTACCATGATTATCATTCAGTGGCGTGTCCTGGAGTTAACAATAGATCCATGATATTGTTGGAAAGAATAGATCCCAGTGAGACACTGGCTCTCTCTGACTTTTGTTTCCAGAGAAATCAATAAGATAAGAAGCTTGGGGATGCTTCTGCAACACGTGTTTATTCATTGGTATAATTTTGTGGTTTTGTCTGCCTACCTGCCCTCAGGTGTTACAGGCTGTGGATCCTTAGTCCTCTTGGCTTTCATTGCAGACTCCTGGTTACCTTCATATGAACTTCTCCATCCCCATCCCTTTTGATCTCTGGGGAGAAGAGACCCAGTGCTATCAGACAGAGCACCTGCCACGTGCTAGTACAGAATCTGGGGTCTAGACAGATGCCCTTGGGTGGGATAGGTGAGCCTGGGAGACCCTATGGGAAACAGCAGGCAGAAGTCAGAGCAGAAAGGGAGGTTTGGTTGGGCCTGGAAGCAGGCAGTAAACAGAGGACTGGATTCCAGACCCAGAGGAGTTAACCTATGAGTAGGATGTGGAGGCTGCCAACCAGTGTCCTGAAAATTTTTAAAATAATGGGAAGATTAAAATCCATTGCTTTTGATTTTTACTTGCTTTCTTGTGCTGTCTGAGTTTTGGGGAATGTCTAGTTAATAAAACTCTTTACATTGGAATTTAACTGGCTATAAAATATGGTCTTCTCCCCAGTTTGAACTTTGGCACAAAGCCAGCAGCCAGTGGATAAAATCGGTGCTTACTGGGTTGGCTAAATTGTAATCTTGGAGCATCTATGAGCTCAGTTTTTGCCTTTATAGAATAAAGGGTAGTCTTTCTCTACTTTTAAGTGATCAGATGCAAAGGATATGTTTTTCTTTCCATCAGCTCTCTTTGCTTCTGAAATGCCCTTATTAATATGAAAAAATTCTAGACTCTGGAGACCTTTTAGGATTGAATGGGAGGCTACTTCTCTTAGAGTATGTGCAATGGGAATTTTCTCCAAGGCACCCGACTGAGAACAGTATTTTTGAAATCCTCTCATATAATTACTCTATGACCCAGCAATTCCAGTCCTGGGCATATACTCAAAAGAAATGATTGCATATGTCTACTAAAAGACACGTACAAGAAAGCTGGTAGTTATATCTCTAACAGCCAAAAAGTAGAAACTCCCCAGATGCCTACCAACAGCAGAAAGGATGAAAAGTTATGATATACACATGCAACAGACAACTACAATAAGAAAGAATGAACTAGCAATATGTACAATAACCTGGGTGTATCTCAAAGACGTAGTGACGAGACAAAGACGCCAGACACAAAAGAGGACACACTCTGTGATTCCATTTATACCTGTTAAACTGCAATATGGGGATGGAATTCAGAATAATGTTTAACTTGGTGGGAGGATATCAACTGGGTAGGAGCATGAATGAGCTTTTGAGGTGTTGGAAATGTCTTTGAATCTTGATCAGGATGGTGAATACACACACGCGCGCGCACACACACACACACACACACACACACTTATGGAAAATTCACCAAGCTGCCTACCATAGATAGGTTATATCTCATACATAATAATCCTACTAATAAAAAGACTGATAAAAGATACTTGCTTTTTCAATCTAGTTTTATGTTCACATTCCTAATTCTTGTTAGGTTATACTGAAATGAAAGACAATCTATTTCATTAGAGGAGGAACATATTTAGCTAAATTAGTAGATAAGATGTAAGTCCATGATTTAGGGCAAAGAGTGGGGAAAATAAGACAGAGCACAAGGAGGTGATATATTTATATGTATTATATTTAGTTTATATTCAGAATGAAATGTGACCAGATGGACCAGAATCTCCCTGAGACTCAACTGAGCAAACCTTCTCCTGGTCACTCAGTCATTGGGCACCGTCTACACACTAAGAATTTGAGATGAGCAACAGCTGTGAGATCCTCCTAAAGCTCCTTGAGAAGATGAAATGACCATCTCATGGGGTTTAGATAAGTTCCTCCATTGTCAGAGGAGACTTGGGAGGGGTATGTATGGTGGAAAGTGGATGAGAACCCATGTAGGGTCTTGTGCTGCAAGTAAGAGAGATTATTCAGGTGCTGCCAGCTCAGGAACTTCTTAGGACGTGCAGATACCTTTCTTCTGCTATTATTATAGTCATAGTTATTTATTTATATTTTAAATGGAAGTATAGTTGATGTACAATATTATGTTAGTTTCAGACGTATGATATAGGGATTCGAAATGATCACTGCAATAAATCTAGAAAGCATCTGTCGCCATACAAAATTATTCCCGTACTATTGACTATATTCCCTCTGCTCTACATGACATACCTCTGACTTACTTATTTCATAACTGGAAGTTTGCACCTCTTCCCTTCACCTATTTCTCCCATCTCCTCCTCCCTCTCTGCTCTGGCAATCACCCATTTGTTCTCTGTATCTATGAGTCTGTTTTCATTTTGTTTTGTTTGTTTGTTTTGTTTTTAGATATAAGTGAGATCATATGGTATTTGTCTTTCTCTGTTTGACTTATTTCACTTAGCATAATACCCTCTAGGTCCATCAAGTTGTTGCAGTTTGCAAGATTTCATTCTTTTTATGGCTGAGTAATATTTCATTGTATATATACATACCACATTTTCTTTGTCCATTCACGTGTTGATGGACACTTAGGTTGCCTCCTCATTTTGGCTACTGTAAATAATCCTGCAGTGAATATGGGGATGCAGTCTTCTCAAATTAGTGTTTTTGTTTACATCCAGTAAATACCCAGGAGTGGAAATGCTGGGTCATGTGGTAGTTCTATTTTTAATTGTTTGAGGAACCTCCATACTGTTTTCCATAGTGGCTGCACCAATTTACATTCCCACCAGCTGTGCACGAGGGTTCTCTTCTCTCCACATCCTGGAGAGCACTTGTTATTTGTTGCCTTTTTGATGATAGCCATTCTGACGGCTGTGAGGTGATTCTGTGGTTTTGATATGCGTTTCCCTGATGATTAGTGATGCTGAGCATTTTTTCATGTGTCTGTTGGTCCATCTTCCTGGGAGAAATATCCTTTTTTTTTTTTTTTTGTGGTACACAGGCCTCTCACTGTCGCAGCCTCTCGTTGTGGAGCACAGGCTCCAGACCTGCAGGCTCAGCGGCCATGGCCCACGGGGCCAGCCGCTCCACGGCATGTGGGATCCTTCCGGACCGGGGTACGAACCCGTGTCCCCTGCATCGGCAGGTGGACTCTCAACCACTGCACCACCAGGGAAGCCCGAAATATCCTTTTTTAAATCAAATTGTTTTTTGATATTGACTTGTAGGACTTCTTTGTATAATTAAAGGCAGAAGGAAATGATCATGAAGATGGAGAGAATGACCATGAAAAAGATGAAGGAAGGTCAGGAGGAGGAACAGGATGAGGAGAAAGTAACATTTCAACTTGGGAAAGTCACTGCAGCTTTGAACCTCAGTTCCCTGATCTGTCAAAGGCTACTGCACTTGCCTCTCTTTTTGTGACGATAAAGCGAAACAACAGATAAGAAAAGATCTCAACAACTGTAAATTGCTATATACATGGAGGTGTGAAGGTCTAGTAAAGATATTATGTATCAATAAGTCATGTGACCTTTCACAGCGGGTCAGATGCTGTGTGCATGTGAGTGGTGCATGCCCAGGGGGCGACGGTGCTCACCCTGTAAAGTGATGCAGGTCTGGCTCTGTAATGTCTCACCTGTGGGGTTCGGCTCTCCAGTTCCATAGACTCACACCTGCCCTGCAATAAATCAGTTGATATCCATATTGTTTGCCATGTTTCACCCCATGAAGCAGAACTTTCCATCCTTGTCAGCAGTTTTAATGAGTGATGGAGCCAGATGAAAACTGTTTAAATATGCTAATGGACTGACAGGAGATTAAATGGAGCCCTTAACAAATGACTCTCCATCCAGCCCCCAGCGGCACGTTAATAGCACTGATATTCCTGCCTGCCGGGAGTAAAGACCTTACATATCCTGGTCTTTGCTCCTGCTGCCCACCGTGAGCCTGTGACAGCCAGAGAATTATCACGCCTTCTTTGCACATTATCCCTCTGTCTCTCGGTGGCCATGGAGGTGGCTTTGCGAGGCTGCCCTGAGAATTATTGCCTTCCTGATCTATCTGTTGCTGGGCCACTCTCCTGGGCTAGTGACAGAAAGGAAAACCCAGTTACAGCACTTAAGATAGCAGTATGACGTATTTCTCGTATTTTGGGTTCATTTGAAAAACGATAAGGATGAACGTTTCCTGCAAAGGCTTGAAATGTATGAGAACTTGAATACTGAAACTTGAAAGGTACATTTGGGGTGGTTCCCGACTCATGCTTGATGTTTGGGGAGAGATGTTTCAGTGGGGTAAATTAATTTGTTGTTTTGGTTGGCGATAAAACCTGATTGACTGCGTGCTCCAGGACAGTGTTCCCCCAGTTCTGAGTGATGTGGGTCTCCTGTAAAGGACCCTCTGCTCCTCGTGTAGCTCCCACTTCCTCTTCCACTTCGAACTCCTAGGTCCTCCTGAAGCCTCCAGGCAGGAAAAAGCAGTGTAGCCCCTCTTACCAGAGGGTGCTTCTACCACGACCTGGAGACCATGCCGAGAGCTTAGCTAGGCTGATGCCTTGAAGATGATGCTTTCCCTCAAAATCCGTTCCCGTCTCCCTCATTGTCTCCAGATCAATAATAGCTGAATCAGGGTTCAGTATAGTCCAACTGGAGAAATACAGTTTCTGCTATGGGAAGATCGCCTACTCAGTGGAAAATTTGTAGGACTGGGTGATAGGAACTGATAGGAAGCAAGAGAATGCGTGGGGATGGATATTGAAGGTGATGGTGGGAGGGATCGAATACAAGGTGAAAAGTGGCAAGTTGATGAATGTGGGAGCATCCTTCTGTGACTCACAACTGAGATTACTGGCAGGAACTCTTGGAGCTGGTCCTAATATACAGTTGAGATGACTCCTTGAGGTTTGAGAGATTCCAGAAGTCTTTTGCCAGGGATTCTCAGGACAGCTCAGGAGGCTCAGGGAAGTGTGCAGTGGGAGTGGATTTATTGCACGAGAAGGAAATCTGATTCTTGTTCCCTAAACAAGCGTAGAGGACACTCATTCACCATGGTGATAAAGACGGCATGAGCGAGGGAGCCACCAGCACCTTTGAGAAGCCGGTGGTGGCTGTCCTCTGTACGCCAACATCGACAGTAGAAAATATTGCCGAGGAGCCGGGCTGCCTGTCTGTGGTCAATAGGATGATAGGATTCCGAAAAAACAGAAGGCAAGGGGCATTTCTTAAGTGTTAGAAGCTAGTGGATGTACATAGCATAATAGGCAACAAGGCTGAACAGGTGACCAAGGATCCCAACCCCCAGGGGGCGCTGGTGATGAAAAAAGGCTGGACTTTTTCAAGATTCTCTGACCCGCAGAAATCTGCAGTGCTGGCCAGTAACTCATGATTATCTTAGGACAAGACATGTAGGTGCTGACTACCCTGCTTGGCTTCTGTGATCAGAAAAACATCAAAGGGTTGATGAAATACTTTGATCCCTCACCAAGTTTCTGTATCTGAGCCAACTCTCATGCTTAGATCGAATGGAAAGCTGAGTTCCTTTGAAGAAGGACTCTGTCATTTCTCTGCCCATATTTAAAATAATATTCCCTGGCCCCTTCCTAAAGTGACGTGTGTCCATTTTCTAGAAGAGCCGTACACGGAGGTAAGAGGAATATGCAGAACTCGGGCTGACACTGATATCAGGACCTCTAACTAGTGTGGAGGTGTGTGAAGCTGGGTGACCGATGAGGTTGTGGCCAAGTCCGTCCATCTCCCAGCTCACACCTCAGACTCACGGCATTCGTCTCTGCTCTTTACGCAGTGGCCACCTGCTGAAGCAGCTCAGCCTCCCACTGTTAGGCACTGTCAGATGGCTGTAACCTCTTGGTTCCCTCCTTTGCTTAGTTGCAGATCTCTCAAGGGCATGTCCATGTGTGTAAGCGTGAGGGTGGAGCAAGTGCAGGCGAGGTGGGGAGAGATTTTGTCTTTTACCGAGATTTCACTTGCCTTATAGTAAAAAAATAATGCATTTCAAGGACGCTGTCCCTCGTATCCATCAAATCATGGCAGGAACAAAGCTCATTCATACATTAAGCTTTTATTCTTGGAGTTCTTGAATTCATAAGAAGATAATAATATCTGGCTCCAGGCTATCAAGAGAGCTCTTTACAACTGATTCTCAACCGTGGCATTCGTCACCAGGAATATCACTAAATCTCACTTGTCATCCTTCTATGACATGACAAGCTCTAATGTATTTACAGTGTAGTCGTGCGAATGGGAGGTTACCTTGTTCCTTCCGAGGGTGTGTAAACAAAGCGCTTTCCAGCATACTTCTGTATCAATGCAGTTTTTTTTGCGTGTGTGCAAGGAAGGTGGTGGACCCATGTTGGCTAGACAAGTGGTAGCGTCCGGCTGAATGCCCTCTAGGGAGATGGAGTAAATAACTTTTGACAGTCTTGTCTAGAGGTTTCGGGACTTTTCTTCCCAGTGAATTTTGGTCTGCGGTCGTAATACCAAGTTGATCACTGTGATTGTGATTTTATGCAGCTTGATTTCTGACTTAACTTTGCTCTACTTTCCATTGCTCGGAAGGTGGAGGAGACAATGAGAGGGATGTTATTTTGAGGACAGATTATGAGCAGAGAGAACCTGGGGCAAAGTGCCTGTGTCTTGGAGAAATTCATAAAAAGCATAGTACGGGCATTTACAGACAGCTGCCCTGGAGCTTAGCGAAACAACGTCATATGATTCCAGGTCAGAGACTTAACACTAAAATATTCCTTAAGAGGAAAGAAAGATTAGAGAAAGCTTAAATTCTGGCAAAATAGTTGTGAGAGGAAACATAGGAGAATGCAAAGGGTGTGGGTTAGGGGGTTATTTCATCTTAAATCCTATCTCTGTGACTTTCTAGTTTTCCCCTTTCTGGGGCAGCTAGAGGCTGGCTCCATCCTTATCCCTCCACCTCAGAATGTGACCTTATTTAAAAATAGGGTCTTTGCCGATGTCATCAAGTTAAGACAAGGTCATTCGGGTGGGCTCGAATCCACTATGACTGATGTCCTTATAAAAAGGGTAGATTATGGACAAAGAGACGGACAAGCACAGAGGGAGGACGATGGGAAGAGATGCAGGGGGAGCGAACGCCATGGGACCATGAAGGCAGAGACAGCAGTGATGTGTTCACATCCTTGTGGGAGCCCTTGAATGAAATGCTTCCCCACAGCAGTTCTCAATCACATGCTCTGCTGGAGCACCACCTTCCCTGGGTCTGTGGGGTATAACGCCCTCAACAGTGCTATAGTAGCTCGGGGCTGGTATGGGGATGGGCTGGGAGCCCGACTCTGGCTTTGGGTGTTCTGCGGGGACAGCGTGGCTTTTGCCTGGCATCTCAGAGTCACCTTTTTTCACTGCTTCCCCTCTTTCCTCAGGTGGTCTTTCCCCCCACTCCCTCCAACTTTACAAAAATCCTCCCAGCTCCTTCTTTAATTCTTAGAATACCATGCATATTCACACTCGCTTATTCAATAACTATTGATTGATCTCTAGCTGAATTTCAGGCATAGCTCTAGGCATATTTCAATTAAACATGACACGGGGAGGTCTCTGACACCACTCATCGGAAATATCCGAGCCCAGGGAACTATATTTAATATCCTGTGATAAACCATATTGGAAAATAAGATGAAAAAGAATATATGAATAACTGAGTCACTTTGCTGCACAGCAGAAATTAAACACAACATTGTAAGTAAAAGATATTTCACTTTCAGAAGACATGAATGGATATTTTGCAATGGCAATAAAGTAATTTTTGGTCGTTGAAAAAAAAAGAAATATCCTAGCCCAGACACCTGTTGACAACAGTTGGGGTCTTTGTCTGGGTAAGTCATACGGTGGTGATTGGACTTTGAGAGGAAAATGCTGGTCCAGGATTGCGCTCTGGGTGTGCAGTCGGGCGAGGAGACTTGTGTCGGGAAGGTGGACACACTCAGCACCGAGCTTGTTCTGCACACACACTGAAGAATTGTTAGACACTTCTTTCTTACTCTGAAAGATACTTAAATCTGTTCATCTTTCTAGCTGTCTACCCTCCTTACAATAGTCAATGAGAAATCCTGTCAGGTATTTGGTTAAGTTGAATATTTCTTTATTAATATTAAAATTCATTCAGAACTGATGTTAATATTCACAGCGTCAGAAGTAGTGACCAAAACCACAGTCTACAGTACAAAGTATATTAATTGTTCTAGGGTACTCAACTTTTTTTTTTCTTCTTCTTCAAAATCTTAACAGGAAATACATTTTCTCTATTTTAAAGAATTTTATTTTTCTGTTTCACCAAAAGGTGGCAGCAGATTTTAGTTTTGGGGTGTACGTCTTTCCCAGGAGCTAGGCCTGGAGACCTTAAAAGTACCGCCTTCTCATCCCCTTGACACTCCCCACCAAAATTCCCCCCCCCCCCACACACATACACAGCTGGAGGGAGAGAGGAAGGAGCCGGTTTTTTTGTTTTGTTTTTAAAAATATTTTTAATTAATTAATTTACGGCTGCATTGGGTCTTCGTTGCTGCACGCGGGCTTTCATTGCGGT
The DNA here is from genome assembly GCF_008692025.1 of Phocoena sinus. NCBI lineage: Eukaryota > Metazoa > Chordata > Mammalia > Artiodactyla > Phocoenidae > Phocoena > Phocoena sinus. The sequence goes on along the minus strand of NC_045771.1, from coordinate 4,447,690 downwards.
GGCTTCTTTCTTCGTGGAGCACGGGCTCCAGGTGCGCGGGTTTCAGTAGTTGTGGCTCGCGGGCTCAGTAGCTGTTGTTCACGGGCTCTAGAGCACAGGCTCCGTAGTTGTGGCGCACAGGCTTAGCCGCTCCGCGGCATGTGGGATCTTCCCGGACCAGGGCTCAAACCCATGTCCCCTGCAGTGGCAGGCGGATTCTTAACCACTGAGCCACCAGGGAAGCCCGAAAGGAGCTGTTTTATAAACGATTTGAGACTTGGTGCAGGAAAGAGTGCTTGGGAGCAGATGATGGAGTCTGACAGAGCAGAAGAGGGAAATCCTGGTCTAGAATAACTCCTGGAGATTCTCTTAGCCATGAGTCGTGCGCAGCTAATACTCCATCCAGACAGAAGTAAATGCCTCATCCTGGAAAGGAGAGCAGGACAGCAACTCACAGCCTCCACTACAGGGAGGCCAGGGGTCACTCCAAGTGCAAGGACTTCCCGTCCTTGATGGGATCAGGAGTTTGCATCAAAGAATAAAGCAATGCAATGCTTCTTGCCAGGAAAAAAAAAGTTAGCTGAACTTTTAGTGCATTTAGTGATGTAGTTGACATATTCTGACACAAACTCCTTATCTCCTCACGAGCTGGAAGATTTTGCAAACTGGCACTGTCAGCAAGCCGCTTTGAGTAGCGCTGCCATGGACCAGGTCTGTTCCCAAAAAACAGGCATTCACTCTGGGTCATTTCCTTATCAGCTCTATTTGTGAAGTTAATGTTCCTTTGACTTCCAGAGTCTCTGCTTTCCTAACACTCTTTTTCTTTTTTTTCCCCAGGGTGGGGAGGTTGATTCATCTTAGAGATCTTGTCAGATTGTGTCTGACAAGACACATCTATTTTGTCTTCCCAGATGTCCAATCTTTGTCAGCTGAGAAATATTTGAAGTGCTGACAAGGCTCTTACGGACAACACACCTACTGCTGCCGAGTCCGGAGGATTAATTCTTCTTAATTATGTTAGTGCTGGGCCATCATTCAAGTTTATTGATGCTGTCTGGTCATGTCTAGGAGATTTATAGGTATCTAAATCCATCTCACATAGAAGAGACCTCAAACAACTTGGCTATCTTTTCAGAGTCTTTTGTGCATGAGGCAAAAGTTATACGATTATTACAGAAAACTCCTTCATAAATAAGCACTTGCTTCTCTACGTTTCCTCTCTGGGCCTGGAGGGGAATTTGGGACTTGGGAATTTGTTTGCAATTCCTGTTTCTTTTTCCCCAGCGGCTGAGTTAAAACCCACTCTCTCCAGTCAAAGTGTTTCATTTCTAGTCCAGGGAATATTCTTGAGAATTATATCCAAGTTCATTAGGCAGCATTTAATTATTTTTGTGTACAGGGCCACTGGCTTTCATATCACCGGGTATGAAATGACTGGATTTCAGACAGTCAGACGGAAATAGAATATAGGATAACAGTCTCATGGACGTTGGTACGGAAATGAACCTGGGTCAGCCCAGGGTGTCTTCATCCCGGCTGCACATTGCTGTCCTTGGAGACTGAGTGATGCTGAGACAGGAGTGATCTTCCAGCATCTGTACACCTCTAAAGACTGACAGATGGTTCTTACGTTCATGTAGGTTTAGAAACCATGGATGAGACCCTCTATCGATCTAGAGAGGGGAAGGACAGCGGAGGTGCAGAGCTGTGTATGTGCAGTGAGTGTATGTCTCCAGGTTTCCATCAGTGGGGATTCGAACCCAGGCCTTGGGAAAGGACCATGAAGCTAGGGCGATGGGGCTGTCCAGTTCAAACATTCTAGCAGTAAGCACTTGAATGAAAACTGTGCCAAGTCCTGTGCCAAGCTCGTAACGCATCACCTTTTAAAGTATCACTATAACTTTATGCACTGAGTATTATTATCATCATTTTGTCTGTGGGAAAACTGAGACCCAGAAAGGTTTAATAACTGGACCAAGATGACATAAATAGTAAGCAGAAGTCAGGAGGTGAACCCAAGCCTTCTGGCGGAACATTTTCTGTTCTTACCCTCCCTGCTAGAGGAAAAAAAAACCAATTAGGAGACCTGCGGGGGACGACCTGTAGTTTCCTTCGGAGGGCAGATTATATAACATATATGTGTCAGCATCCATAAAAATTGAAGTATGGTGGTTGGCAAACTTATTATAATTATCATTGTGCAAGAAAAGAAAACCATAGGTAATGGAATGGGGAGAAAAAGCAGGATTAGAGGAAGAAGCGTGGGTGAAGTGACGAATGGTCGATGGTCACCAAGAAGAGACTGATCAGTGGGGCACTTTCCTGGTCCCATAGACTCAGAGCTGGGGGGAGTGGGCGGGGAGGACAGCATACACCACGCAGGGCCACAGGTGGGTGGCACTTGGGAACAGACTGAATGCACAGGGGCTGTGAGAGGCAGGCTTTGTTGTGACAGGAGGGTGGAGTGACCCCGGTTCCCGTGAAGCGATGAAATTGGTTTGAATAATTCCGCGGGCTGATAGGGAACCGAAACCCACTACTCACGGATCAGCAGGCACCGTGCCTGGTCCCGGCAACAGGAGGGTTGTTCGGCTGGAGCGGGTATGGGACTCAGAGCCCTCAGGCCATTTGAGGGCTCCCACGTTTACCAGATGTCAAGTCAGCATCTAACACTGAGCGTGAATTTCCGCCCTCAGCCCACAGCCATTCCCCCTTCAGAAGGCTGTGTAACGACAAAGCTGGGATCACAATGTACGATCTGAAAACACGCCATCAATGTAGAATTGTTCTTAAGAGGAGAGCCGGAAGCTTGCTCACTGCTAATTTGTTTTCTTTCCATAGCCATGCAGAGTTATTCAAATCGGACATTTTAATTTAGCTTTACAGCCATGTGTTAATTTTTCCAAGTCTACCAGAGTGTGAGCCACACGGCTCACACCTACTCATTCACAAGTCCTCTGGGAGTCACCTCGTCCTACTGCCCTTCTGCCAAGTGGGACCCAAGACTGGGCCCGATCCTCTGAAAGAATTTCACACTTAGATCTTCTTCTTGGAAAAAGTCCTACCCAAACACCTGGAGGGAAAAGTCACGTTAGAACCAGAGGTAAAAATTAAGGGCCAAATACAATTTCAGATTTTCCTTAAAATATCATTTTTATGTTCAGCTGGCATGACTCTTTCCCTTATTCGAACTCATAAAATAAAAACTAAAGTGTAACTCTATTCCCCAAATACGAGGGCCCTCGTGATCCTCTGGGGGGTAATAGCTGCTTATGGATCACGTGGTCACCTTGAATGGGACGGAAGGTGTGTACTCGGGTGTGGACCACAGTGAATTCGAAATGTAAGCACCGGTGAAGCATTTTATTCAGGCTGAAATGGACGTGATTCAGAGCTTTGCGTGGAATCTTTACTCTTGATTTACAAAGGGAGATTAAAGCAAGAAGCAGTGAAGTACTGGTTTATGGATTCGTAGATGAGGGGATAAAGTGGAATATAAAATGGAAAAAAACTGTAGTCCGAAGTAACAGGCCTAGATTTGAGTCCCAACTCCATCCATCACTCACGGTGAGGATTGAAAGGCAAATCGTTTCTCCTCCTTCTGCCCCAGCGTCCTTATTTATAAAATGGGTACCTCACCAGCTGCCCAGTAATCTCACTGGATGGGGGGAATCAAAGGATGAATGATTTAAAAAAATTACTGTTTTAGAAACTGTATGCACATCTTTTATTCTTTGTTTTATTATCCTCAGTAGCAGCCGTGGCAGTCTGGGAGATGGGGGTTCCATTCGTGTGGGAGCTAGGGGGGCAGGAGGCATGATGTGTATTTCAGGTTTCTTCTCAACCCAAAGGGCATCAAGCATGGCTGCATCGTGGAGTTTTGCTTCTTTGCTAAGCAAACGTGGAATGAATGCGGTGGGGGAGGCTTGTGGAGAACAGTCAACACGGCCGTGCAGCAGAGGTCTCCCGGGATGTACCAGACCGCGGTTAGGAGACAGAAGGTGTGCTGTCCGCACTGCCTGTCCCTGTGAGAGGCGTCCCTGGGCCGGGATGCTCTGGACGTGATGGGAGCAACAGAAAGGGAGCCTGCTCTCTGGTTTTCCATCTGGTGGGCAGCCCTAGAGCAACCTCATGATGGGAGGGCAGAGGATGACGTGGGGGGTGGCAGGCTGGCCTCAGAGACAGCGTTCATGGGAGAAACCTGAGAACACCACACCCAAGGCCCAGGCAGCTGGAGTCTGGAGCCCTGGGGGGACCTTGGGGAGACCTCTTTAGAAAATGACGGAACAGTTCAAGCCTTTTGCTTTACCTTTGCCCACGTGCTAAACCCTGGGGAGGGGGTGTGGGTGGTGGTACTTAAATGCACAGAGGGTAGGGCGTGGTGTTTTACATAAATCCACATGCAGTCTTCACAAAACGCTTGGAGGTGGATGTTCATCTTGGAGCCTGGGATGTTTCCTCTGTAAAATGAAGGTCTCGTAAGTGGCAAAGTATACATTCAGATGCAGAGAAATCCTGTCCAGATCATTCAGTTGTACTCAAGGGGTTGAGTTCCAGAAGTTGAGTATAAGCTGGGGCAGGGCCCTAAGCAATGAAAACAAAGGTGTCAAAGTTCCGATTTTTAGTGTCCGTGCTCACACGTGGTTGCCTGCCGACTGGGTAACCCCGAACGGCCCATGGATGGGATTTACATGGTATATGGAATGTGGGTCTGCGCCACACCACAGATGGGCGGGGGGGTGAAAGGATAGGGTTGGGGGGAGCATTAGGGGCATGTAGGTTTGGGTGAGAAGGGGGAGGGGACAGGTCCTGGGCATGGGGCAGGCGGCACATTGCTATTTTTTCTGGTCCAAAGACTATTTCTCTGGTGGATAATTCAGGTCAGAGTGGTAGCAGGGCTACACCTCTGTTTAATTGGATAGGGACGCCCTAGGAAGGCATGCACACCCCAGTTGGCCACAGTCCCCACCATTCCTTTTGCAGGACACCAGCCTGTCCATCTGTTACCCTCCTGGGCCGTGCTTTCATTTGGCTTGGGACCTGGTCTAGCCATTTGTTTATAGAGCTCTGGAAGAGTCCCTTCTGCAATACATTTTTTCTTTCTATTTTTTTTTTGAAGTAGAGTTGATTTACAATGTTTCAGGTGTACTGCAAAGTGATTCAGTTATATATATATTCTTTTTCAGATTCTTTTCCATTATAGGTTATAACAAGATATTGGATATAGCTCCCTGTGCTAGACAGTAGGTCCTTGTTGTTTATCTGTTTTATATATAGTAGTGTGTATCTGTTGATCCCAAATTCCTAACTTATCCCCCCCACTTTCCTCTTTGGGAACCAGAAGTTTGTTTTCTGTCTGTGAGACTGTTTCTGTTTTGTAAATAAGTTCATTTGCATCATTTTTTTTTTTAGGTTCTACATATAAGTGATACCATGTGATATTTGTCTTTCTCTGTCTGACTTCACTTAGTGTGATAATCTCTAGGTCCATCCATGTTGCTGCAAATGGCATTATTTCATTCTTTTTTATGGCTGAGGAATATTCCATTGTATATACGTGCGTCATATCTCCTTTATCCATTCATCTGTCGATGGACACTTCCGTTGCTTCCACGTCCTGGCTATTGCAAATAGAGCTGCTATGAACATAGGGGTGCATGTGTCTTTTCAAATTAGATGCAATAACGTTATTTCTGCCTCAGCACCTGGAGTGGTGTTGTTGGCTGGTCCCTGGCAAAGATTTTCCCTTTTCCTTTCCTAAAAGGAGCTCAGTTTATTTTATTTATCCCTTCGTCTCATAGTCTAAGTGCTACAGGGAAAGGACACCACACTCGAGGGGTGGCCTGATTTTTCTCTCCTTCTCTTTGCCCCATGATTGGTTGAGGAAGGAGTGATGTAATTCTGGCCAGTGGGATGTGAGGAAGGCTTTTCTAGAGTCTTCTGGAGAAGGAGGTTCCTCACTCTGGGAAAACTACTAGAGGCTACTGAGGTCTCTTCACAGGCATTCTGAGGAAGCATGTAGCTGCACACAGATGAGGGAAGCAGCATCTTCCTTGTGAACAGGTGAGAGAGAAGAACGTGTGCTTCTGATGACGGCAGTGAGCTGCGATTAGCCAGCTGTCAGATCTACCCCACCTGCAGACATTCAGTTATAGAGCCAAATAACTTCCTTCTGAGGTTCATTCAGATTGGTTCCATTCGGTCCCCCTGCAGCCAAAAGTATTATAACGTTCATCACCCTTGACATAGATCATTAGTTTTTTGTGCTCCATGCCCTGGATACTCCCAGACATTTTTCCTCTGTGCCATATGCAAGGTAGAAAAACAAAGGAAAGCTTAACGGTTGCCGGTTTGCCTCTAAGAACCTGGCACAGAATTGGATGTGATATAAATGACCAGCCATGGGAAAGCACAAGGTCTCTCCAAGTACTAGATGTCCTTCCTTAGAAGAACAGGAGAAGAAAATTTAAAACCCTCTGAATTTGGAACAAAGGAGATATAATTGTATTTTTCATGATGTTATTGGAAATCCCGTAAATACTAGTTTAAAGTATTAACAGCCCTGACTTTTACAACACCACCAGTAATATCTCAAGCAACATTAAAACCTCTAAATCAAAACTAGATTTAATTCTGTAAAATAAGTGTATAGGTATAAGTGTGTTTGGGTAGACAGAGGGATAGAGAGAGAGAGAGAGAGATAGAGGGAGGGAGAGAGAGAGAGGGAGAGAGAGAGGGAGAGAAAGAGAGATTTAGGTGTCATCTCAAAAAATTAATGCAACTGAAATTAGGGCATTTGTAAACCATAAAAGTTTGGGAATGTCTAACAATTATTTGAAAAATAGCTAATTACCTGGTTAATTAAAAATAACCCCTTTGCCTACCCATAGCCTTCTTAGTCGAATGTACTAATTTATAGGCTAAAAAGCAGATTGAAAGAATTCGAAGCTGCACATAGCCATTCTTTCTAGTCCAAAGACTTTCTCCAGTAGATAATTCAGGTCAAAGTGGCAGCAGGAGTGTGTCTTTGCAAAGATAAAATTAGATTTTCTTGTTACTGCTCCCCCCAAATGGGGAGATCGTATTGTATTTTTTTTTTTTCCATCACAAGGTCCAGGAGGAGATAGCTGCATTAGTGATCCTGAAAAATGCCAATAAGCTGTTTCATTATTTTAAAAGAAAATGCTTCTGAAACAGCAGGTCAGGATGTTGAAGAGCAGGTGCTGAGCAAGGGGGGCGATGACATGAGCCTGCTTGTGATTCCTTTTACAATTTGCTGCCGACACAGGTTCTGACTCCCAGCTAAGCTGGGCGGAAGCAGAAGAATCGATCGCGGCGGTAGTTTCAGCCGCAGAGCGTGTGTGTCAGTGACACACACATGCAGATGGACGCGCCTCCCGTGAACACAGAAAGTGGAAAGGGCAGGAGCCTCTCTGGCTTCCATGAAGCACCATGTCCAGGAAGCAAACACAGCCCGTGGGGTTGGGGCGATGGCTTGTGGCCAGTGGTCCACAGGGAAAGTAAAACCAAACCTGGACCTCCGTGGTTGGTACCTGTGCCCCTCGGGCTGCTCTCTCCTCACTCCTCCTCCAGACTTAGAGCAAATCCCAACTTGAAAAATTTTCCATGGATATTGACCTCTGTCAAAAGCATATCGAAAAGGGGCTTCACACTTGGCTTTCTTTTGTTTTGTTTCTTATTATATACGAACACAAAGAGCTGCTAAGTTCAATTCTGGTAGAGTTTATTTCCAGTTCCACATCAGAAGCCCTCTACATTTGGAATGACTGTTTCATCTTAAATCCTTCAAGTATGCTTTAATCCAAAAATTTAATCACACTGAGAAAGTTCCCTATGCAACGTGGCCTTTTATGTCAATCCCTTCTTATGTGTCCGTCATCCAGTGAGTGAAATGAACATGAGATCTGTCGTACATGGCATCAAGGATGTGGGTAATCCAGGATGAGCGATGGCTGAGGCCATTTCTCCATCAGATGCAAAAATGGATTTTACATGAAAACCAGAGGTGCTCCAGAGCTCCCTGATCATTTTTGCACCTCATTTTCAGCTGATCCATGCTTTCTCTTCCCTGGGAGATGGAAACGTGTATTTAGCTTTTAATAGTAAATACAAAGGATTTGGCTTTGTCGTATATGAACCTAAAACAAGGCATTGGAAGGGAAGGTGGAAGAGATGGGGTTAGGATTCATTGGGGGTAATCAGATTCTAAAGACAGAGGGAAACTTCAGATCGAGACAGAGGATTTCACCCAGGAAATACATTTTGCGTTGCACTCATACCTCAGATCCAAGGCACCTGGGAATAGAGTGGCCCTTTAGATCCTTCCAACTGTTTTCACGATCAAGGGGATCATCGAACATCTCGATATTCCACACAATACCATACTGGTCCATAATATTGATGACAAAATGCTAATTGGATCTGACCAACAGCAAGTACCCTAAATGCCCTAGTAGTTCACACAGGAGCCAGGGGATGAGAGAGAAAAGCCCATGAATATTTGGGAGCCTGTCACATCAAGAAGTTTATGGGGTCTGATGACCTGGGGCATGGCAGGATATCTCCTATAATGTGAAGGAGAAAAGATTGCACCTTGGCATGCTTACTGCTAAGAAAGAGGCACTGTACCTGGGGTACCTCTTCAGGTTCTGGTGGTAGCATATACCACTCTGGGAATATCACCTGCACCCACTCATTGGGTGAGTGGGAAGACTGTCAGTTTCAAAAGAGGCAGAGCAAGAAGGCTCAGCAGAGTCCAGGCTGGAGTTCAAGTTCTCCTGCCGCTGGAGCCACTGAACCTAGAAGGTCTGGCAGTGCTGGGAGTATCCACACAGGATAAGGATGCTCGTCGAAGCTTTCCAAGCACAGTAGAGGAGCAGTGACCAAGAACCCTGGGGCTCTAGAGCAAGGCCATGCCTTGCTTAGCAGAAAGCTACTCTCCACTGGAGAGACAGCTCCCCAAGGGTAACCTTGGTGTGAAGTTGCCTGTTTCCTGCCCTTTGTGTCATGCCTTGGAGTCAACTGATGGATGGGTTCTGTACCTAAGCTAGAGACAAACATGCCTGGGCTGGACACGAGGGGCTCAGCAGCCCTGCAGGAGGCTTGTCCAGACCTCTGTCCAGTGGGAGTGCTGTGTATTGGACCAGCCAGATACTTCTTAATAGAGAAGATGATTCTGGAAACAAATACAGGTGTATCCCACTAGCTTATGTTGCTGAACTGTATCACCAGGTCTCCATGAGGCAGGATGCACATCCCAAGTTTCAAAATGACTGTACAGGGACTTCCCTGGTGGTGCAGTGGGTAAGACTGCACGCTCCCAATGCAGGGGGCCCGGGTTTGATCCCTGGTCAGGGAATTAGATCCAGCATGAATGCCACAACTAAAAGATCCTGCATGCCACAACTAAGACCCAGGGCAACCAAAATAAATAAATAAATATTTAAAAAATTCTCATTCAAAAAATGGCTGTACAGCTAAGGAGGAGACAATATCCCGTCCTGCATCACGTGCCTTTGTGTCTTCGCCGTGAAACGTCACTCTTGGTGGTCAGCTGGGCACGTCGCCTCACTCACTTAGAGGTAAATTGTCCGTGTGACCCTGGACGGGAAGTCTCTGCAGGCATTTTACCAGCCTTGAACTATCTGCAGGATACAAATACTACTCATTTCCTGGGAAGAAGTCTAATCAGACATTCAATTGAGTCCTTATTTGTGTGGTGTTGGTTTCAATTTGCACAGAGTGGACTGCAAATTACATTTGTACCATGGTCAAAAGGTTGACCTTCTTTGGAAAGTGAGGAAGTAGTATTGGCTGGGACTCTTTCCTTTCCAAGTAACTCCAATTTTAATTGCTTTAATTAAGAAAGGCAATTTATTGGGTGACCTGACTGATGTTTCCAAGGATAGATTCAAGCATGGCTAGATCCAGGAACTCACATAATTAATCCATTCAAGGTGTTTCACTCCCGTCTCCCTTTCCCTTTGAAGACTTTGATTTTTTTAGGCTCTGGTTGTTTCACCTAGCAAAATGTGGCAGGGTTATTGCTAGCCCTCTCGCTGTTAACACTTCCAGCAGAAAGAGGATCTTGTCACTGAAAGTGCCAACACTATGTCCCTGAATTGGAAAGTGTTGGGTCTTGTGTCATCCGGCCTCGAGAGCTGAGTGTTTGGTTTGGCCGGGCCTGGGTCACATGTCCACCCTTGGAGCAGAAGGTGGAGACAACCCTGCCCAAACAAGGGACAGAGAATGAGGAGACTGCGGTGTCCAGGGGGGTCGACTCTTTGTTTATCAGTAAAAGGGGAAATGGATCCTGAGCTGGCGAAGCGTCAGTGCCCACTCAAAGCAGCCCCATGTCAGCTGTAGGTCGGGAAGGCCTATCTTTACGTCTAAGTGAATTAAGAATGATCATTGTTCCCTGGGGGGAATGCTCACCTTGGGAGAAAGCACTTTCAAGCAGTAGCTTCTGACTCTGATCAGTTTGCTAATGAGAATTACCTTCGTTAAAGCAGGTGCTCAAAAGCTTTCCACCTGGCAATGCATTGTTCATGGTTTGAGTTATTGTGTGTGGTTGGGAGCGTTTAAAGTTGTATTTCTTGCTGAGTATGTGATCAATAATTTGAAGCAGTCAGGGGCAAGGTCCACCTGAATGGAGTTTTGCTCTGTCGCCATCACCCTTTGTTCTTTTATTCTGGGAACGTGCAGCTGCTCAGTGGCTACCTTGGGGAAGCTGCGTGGGGCTGGGGTCCCAGAGCAGCCCCTTAATAGCTTGCTCTTAGGGGGTTCCGAATCTCCAAATCTCCATCTACTTACTAGGGAAGTGGAGGTACCCCCTGCCCCCCAGGGATACTGTGAAGCATGAGGGTGGGAAGGCCCTGCCCAGTGTCAAGGGCACGGTGGGAACTCAATTTATTGAACTGGCCTGAATCTGGTCCTTGCGAGCCCAGCGTGGGAGAGCTGGTGGGGCTTGGTGCCCTGCCCACTGGTAGATGTTACAACCTGAACGCTGTGAATCGTGAAGAGTCTGAGGCTCCAGGGAAAGTGTATGTGTACCTAAGCGTAAGACAGTTGTTTTCAGAAGAAGAATTCAGCTGTGCAGTGAGGTTTGATTTTCATCTGAGTCTCTGTGCACTGGGTGCACGCAGCCTCTGCCTCGGTATTTAGCAGGAAGAGGAAGCAACGCCTCCCCAGCCGTGAGCCTTCTTCACGTCGCGCCGCAGCCTCCATTTCCAAACAGGAAGCAAGTAAAGTGAGTGCAGCCGGGAGGAGCCCGGATGCACCTCCCCTGCAGGAGCCAGGGCTGTCTTTCCACTGCAGTCCTCACCTTTCAAGGAACTGGGGGCCCAGATGAGCCTTCTGAGTGTGTGGTCACCAGGGATGGGGACTGAGGGCGTGGTGTATGAGTAGGAACCACGTTGCTTTGTTGTCCGAGGACACCCAGAGCCCTCGGCATGGTGTTGGGCATGGCCAGTGCCCCAGTATTTGCCACTGAAGCTGAGGATACCCACTATACCTGGCGGTGGTGCAGCCACTATGGGAAGCGGTATGGAGGTTCCTTACAAAACTAGAATAGTGTTACCATAGGATCCAGCAATCCCACTCCTGGGCATAGATCTGGGCAAAACTATAATTCAGAAAGATATATGCACCCCAGTGTTCACAGCAGCACTATTTACAATAGTCAAGAAATGGAAGCAACCTAAATGTCCATCGACAGATGAATGGATAGAGGAGATGTGGTACATATACACAGTGGAATATTAGCCATAAAAAAGAATGGAATAATGCCATTTGCAGCAACATGGATGGACCTAGAGATTATCAGACTGAGGGAAGTAAGTTAGACAGAGAAAGACAAATATTATATGATATCTCTTATATGTGGAATCTAAGAAATGATACAAATGAATCTATTTACAAAACAGAAACAGACTCACAGACATAGAGAACAAATTTATGATTACCAAAGAGGAAAGCGGGGCAGAGATAAATTATGAGTATGGGATACAGATACAAACTACTATAACAGATACAAACTACTATACATAAAATAGATAAGCAACAAGGATTTACTATATAGCACACAGAACATATTCAATATTTTGTAATAACCTACAATGGAAAAGAATCTGAAAATATATGTATATAACTGAACCACTTTGCTGTACACCTGAAACTAATACGATATTGTAAGTCAACTATATTTCAATAAAAAAGAAGGGGTGCTGTCGTTCCTCAGATTCAGAGATATTAATTTGTCCAAATTCAAGTTTATTCAGTGCCTGAGATCACACTACTCCCATTTCCAGTATTTGGGCCTCAGAGAATCCCCTGATGTGAATACTGGCTCTAAACTCACTTCCTCAAAGATAGGAGAGAAACCCACAGTGTGTGACCCCCTCCTTCTGGCTTGACCCCTCCTGTGGCAGTTGAACCAGGAGAAGGGGGTCTGTCACCAGAGGATGGGGAGCTCTTTTGGCCTAGTGATGCTGAGAACAGGGGGACTCAGGAGGACTGAGCTAGGGTACTTTTTGTTTCAGAGAGTGTAACCTTTAAAAAAATGATATAAAATCTCACAACATAAAATTATCTATTTTAAGCGTACAATTCACTGGCATTCAGTACACTCAAAATGTTGTGACACCACCCCCCCATCTAGTTCCAAACCATTTCCATCACCCCAAAAGGAAACCCTGTACCCCTGAATCAATGAGTTCCCACTCTCCCTCTCTCCAGACCCTGGAAGACAGCAATCTGCTTTTTGTCTCTATGATTTACCGATTCTGGAAACTTCATGTAAGTGGACTTATATAACAAGTGGTGTTTCATGACTGGTTGCCTTTACTTAGCACGGTGTTTTTGGAGGTTCATTCATGTTCTGGTATATATCTGCACTTCCTTCGCTTTTATGGCTGAATTGTACTCCATTGTGTATATACCACATTGTGTTTACCTGTACATCTGTGAATGAATATTTAGGTTCTTTCTGGCTTTTGGCTATTGTGAACAGTGCTGCTGTGATCGTGTGTATACGTGTATTTGAGTCTCTGTCTTCAATATTTTTGGTGTATACTTAGGAGTGGAATTGCTGGGGCATATGGTAGTTCTATATTTAACGTTTTGAGGAACGTCCAATCTGTCTTCTACAGCAGCTACGCCATGTTCAATTCCCACCAACTATGTACGAGGGTTCCAACTTTCCCACATCCTCACCAACACTTGTTATTTTCCATTTAAAAATTATCATTGTAGCCATCCTAGTGGGTATAAAGTAGTATCTCAGTATGATTTTGACTTGCACTTCTCTAATGATGAACGATGTGGAACATCTTTCTATGTGCTGTCGGCTGTTTGCATATCTTCTGAATGTGAGCTTTTAAAGAAAAGTATTTTGTTTTCTTCTAACCGTTTCGGGAAGCATTCTTAGGACATAAGAAACTCAACAAAACCTTGATAATGTGCTCTCTCTCCCCTGTGACTGTAAGTAGATGCAGGGTGGTGGTGAGAGTGGTGGTTGTGAAATAGAAGAGCTGAGTCTTAATACTCTCTCTGCTTCAGCCCTGCTTTCTCTTCCTGGACATACTGCATCGGAAACGTTATTCTGTGCTGGGCAGGACATCTCAGCTTTTCCAATACCCAGGCATTGTTTTCTCGACTAGTTGGCTATCTGGTATCCTTCTAATAGGATATACGTAGGACAGATCTGTGCACAGCTGTGCCGTGTAATAAAGTCTGGGTCCCTGGAGCTGCCCGAGATACTGCTTCAGTAAAGAGAACGTCCGAAGTTGGGCTGCAGCTTTAGGCTGTGTCCTCTTTCATCCCCTCATGGGAAACCTCAGTGCTATTTGGCTTTCTCTGAGTCTCGAGCTAGCAATTTTAGACAAACTGCACTTTTCTTTTTTTTTTTTTTTGCGGTACACGGGCCTCTCACTGCTGTGGCCTCTCCCGTTGCGGAGCACAGGCTCCGGACGCGCAGGCTCAGCGGCCATGGCTCACGGGCCCAGCCGCTCCGCGGCACGTGGGATCCTCCCGGACCGGGGCACGAACCCGTGTCCCCTGCATCAGCAGGCGGACCCTCAACCACTGCGCCACCAGGGAAGCCCCAAACTGCACATTTTTGGTGGGGCAGGAGATGGTCTATTCTCAGGCTCAAATGGATAATAGATATAAAATCAAAAGTTAACCACCAACAATATCGCAATTAAAACTTTTTTGAAAAACCAGAAGTTAACTACCACCTTCTTCTCCATTGTCACTTGGAGCATGACACGCCCCTACTTGAAAACCTTCCCTGGCTACCGCTTTCAATGAAACGAAGCCCATTAAGAGTCTTGAAAGGCCTGCGTGAGGTGGCCCCTGCCCTCGTCTTCCGTTTCTGTCCCTCAAGCCCTCACCCCTGAGGCCCCTGTCACACGGACCCCCTTTCCAGTTGAACCTGCCCAGCTGTTCTGCCGCAGCCCTGAATGTGAAGCTGTCAGCACCACGGTCAGCGCCAAGCCCAGCTCTTCTCAGCCTGGACACCTGCACTCACTCTTCCTGCATCGGGCCCCCTCTCACCCTTCAGGCCTGAGCTCACTGGGGAGGCCTTCTGCACCCACCTTGTAAAAGACAACACACCTCTTCCCTTGGTTCTTGCTAAAGAAAACATTCTGATACTTGTTAAAATGGTGAGGAAGACTTTATTAGAGCTATTGTGATAGGTGTCAACGCAATAGGGGAGAGAATGGGGGCTTGACTCCGAATACAACACTGACTCGTGGAGATTTATGGCCAAGGAGCAGGGTTGGGGGAGCCTGTGGATGGGAAAGGGCTAGGAGGCGGCGTCAAGGGTGGCGGGTGGTGGCTCTTCAAACTGGCCTAGCAGGATTCGGCTGAAGGCGGGCCAGGTGATCCGATATCACCTGTGGGATGGTGGGAGTGAGGCATTTGGTCAGATGCCAAGGGCAAGGGATTCTTTCCAAGTGGACTTAACAGGGTTCTTGCTAAAACTGGGCTCTGCTGGCCCAGCAAGGATGGGGGCCAAGGTTAGTCTAGAGGAGGGCTCAGCGGAGCCCGAATAAAGTTTGCATAAGGAGAGAGGCTTTGTCCTTGCTCACAGTTCTGTGACCCTGTTTATTTCTTTTATTGCATTTATCCTGATCTGTAGAGAGAACACTTACTAGGATCACATCTCTATTCTTTCCTGTTTTGTCTTCCCCAGTAAAGCAGACACTCCCGAAGGCAGAGGCTTTTCACCCTTTTCAGCCCCGTCCTCGGTATCCAGAGTGGTGCTTGCTATAGCAGGCTTTCAGGAGGTGCGTGATCCGGCCGTGCTTGGGCCTTGGGAAGTTCTCCAGAAGTAACGTGCGTGTGGAACGCGAGCCCTTTACTGTAGACAGCATGCATGAGCAGAAAGGATGGCAGGGCTCTGGAGGGTTCTGCGGAAAGCAGACCCACCTGTCAGTCTTGACAGCTCACCTGCCCGATACCTGAAGACAGCATCGTGGTCCACGTTCCAACACCCACAGTTTAGGGAAATCCCTGGCAGGGCGGGACTTCTGCTGTGACTTATGGATCCCGGGAGTGGCCTAAGCTGTTAGTTTTTCCAGCTCTCACTCTGTCCTGACATTTCCTGTCTCCCTCGTTTTTTCAGTGGCAGCCTTGATACTTCACAGAAATTCAAAGAAACTCACCAGGGAAACTTCGGGGACCCCGCCGTAGTGCAGAGTGGATGTATACAATAATTGAAGCCAGTGCATATGGGCAGCTGTGTTTTATTCACAACACTGGCCATTGTTATGTTTGTATAGCTTGATATGCAAGGCTTCTTATAGGAAGTTAGTTTTCAGCACTGTTAGGAGTTGGACTCCAACAAGCTTGGATAATGTACCCACAGTTGTTCTTGGCATCCGGAACTCTGCAGATGCTTCTGGCAGCTCTGTATGGGGACAGACACACGATGCCAGCTGCAGTGCAGAGGCTCTCTGTGCTTTGTTGAGAACAAGGCCAGCGATGTCAGCGGCGTTTTTGAGATATTGGCTCCTCTATAAAGCCCTACAGCAGCCTACAGATTTTGTTCTTTAATTCTTGAATTTTATTTATTTACAGATTTATTTTTGATGTTAGCATATGGCTGGCAAAAAATTCACAACCATCAAAAGGTTTTTGGCAGTGTAGATGTATACAGTGTGTGGCATTTGATTTTAAACTCGTTTACAAAACTTTTATTTTGGTCTTCACGATGCCAAACACCTGTTTCGCGCAATACTCACTTTTCAAGGGGCTGTTTTAGTGTCATTCAGAGAACTTGGGTGTGCACATCAATCTGTATTGTAACAAGGGAGAGTTGAGCCTTGCAGTTGACCGTGGTCATTGCTGGGCTCATCCAAATATGCAGACGCTCGTGGAGAAGTCTGTGAGGGAGGGATTTCT
Source organism: Phocoena sinus (assembly GCF_008692025.1). Taxonomy (NCBI): domain Eukaryota; kingdom Metazoa; phylum Chordata; class Mammalia; order Artiodactyla; family Phocoenidae; genus Phocoena; species Phocoena sinus. The sequence goes on along the minus strand of NC_045771.1, from coordinate 4,431,280 downwards.
AACACAGCCACTCACTGTGTAAACTAGGGAAGTTAATCAACTTCTGTCTCAGTATTTTATCTGTCAAAGGAGCCAGTTTCTCTCTAACTACCTTGCGAGATGTTTATGAAGTCCCTACTCGATACAATCCAGAGAGACTAGCTGGGTAGCAACAAAAGCAACATCTGAGCTGAGATCTGTCTGGTGCAAGCTCACCCTTGCTCACACCGGCGTGTCGGTGCCCTGCACATAGACGTTGGACATCATTTAATGAGTAGAATGGAAGACCAGGTGACTTAGCATTTTCCAAGACGGCAGACCCAAGGCAAGTTTTAATCACAGGTGGGCTGCAGAGGTGCTATCCCAGGGCACAGAGAGATGGAAAACGGTGGTGAGGGGCGGGTGGGGGGAAGAGAAGGTCACATGGAACTTCCCTGCCCCTGCTTCACATGGGGCTGCTAGAAGACACCCTGTCACATCCTGGGGCACCTGGATGGCACTGGACAGGCTATTCAGAGAATCGTGCTTGGGAACAGTCCATTTGAGGGAAGGGAGAGTAAGTTTTCTGCTGCTGGTCAAAGTTGGCTTCCTGGAGGTTTACCTGCCCTTCCCCCTGGGTTGTCATCTGCCCCCCACAGCTGCCACTATGATGTGGCAGTTCACCCCAGAGGCTCTGAGTGTCCTGCCGGAGTCCGGGCAGATGCGCAGGTTCTCGCCGCAGCCCTGGCCCCTCTGAGGAGTGGATTGTACAAGAAGGAGGAAGGAGGTCCAGGCTCTGAGTCGTGAGGCCACCGCATCAGCTGAAACAGAGAAGCCACTTGGATCCTGGAGTCGGAGGGGGCTGAGGGAAGAGGCTGACCCTCAGGCCATCTGAGGGACAGGGCTTACATTTCTGAGTGTCAGACACATCATATCCCGAGGTTGCCCGATAGGATCTTGACCAGTGGGTAAAAATCCTGTACTTGTAGCAGCGTGGGGAGGGCTAGCTTCCTCAAGTCTTAGGAGCCCAACGCCTGTATTTTAGTAACCTTAGGTGGAAAAATGTCTTCTGGCACTTTTATTCGATGGGAAAGGGGCCTTAAAAGTCAAATGCAGTCTACATCTGGCCATGAGCATAATCAGGGTTGGTGACTGTTCGTATCGTGGATGAGAACTTTGGCCCCAAACATACCCTTTATTGAACAGCTTCCTCCCCCACTTACTGGATTTCCAGAAATACCATCTTGGTCACATTGAGTCAAGGCAATGTGTTACCTGGAGCAGCGGTCACTCCAGGAGTCTGCACTCCTTGTTTGTTTTAAAGATACAGCATCTTACCCTTGAAGCACTGTGCTAGATGCTAGATGTGGGAAGAAAAGTACAAGGGAGCTTGGTGTGTGGTCTGTGAAATTTACACCTGGTTAGCAACAGTACTTAGTAGGCTGTCAGGTGAGCTTCAGCCTCCAGAAGTCCTTGCAGGTCAGATTAGGAATGTTTGATGGGAAAAGAGATGACGGGTAGCCACCATTTTACTCTTCTTTGTATGCACTTGACTTTTTTAGGTTCCTCATATAAGAAGGATGAGTCACACGGTATTCATCCTTCTCTGTCTAAATCATTTCATTTAGCATAATGCCCTCCAGGTTCATCCATGTTGTCATAAATGGCAGAACTTCCTTCTTCTTAAAGGCTGAATAATATTCTATTGTATGCATGTACCACATTTTCTTAATCCATCAATGGACACTTAGGTTGTTTCTATATTTTGATGACTTGTGAATAATGCTGCAATGAACATAGGGGTGCTGATATCTCTTTGAGATTCTGATTTCAACTCTTCTACATAAATACCCAGAAATAGGATTTCTGAAAAATATGGTAGTTTCATTTTTAATTTCTTGAGAACCTCCATACTGTTTTCCACAATGGATGCACCATTTTGCATTCCCACCAACAGTGCACGGGGTGGGTACCATCATTTACCAACTCCCTTTTGTCAACTTCTAGAAGATTCTCATGGGCTTGGGATATTGTGTTTTGTTTTTTGTTTTTTTTTCAGGATCCGGGCTTGGCAGCTTTTTTGAGATATGTGTGTGACTCCCACCTCCCTGTGCCCTTTTTATTTCTCAATTTTTCTGGGTCACTAAATTTGTCTTAAGATTGTAACTGATATGGAAATGCTTTGAGTTTGTCCCATAATTCAGAGTTAGAAATTATTGAATCTTGGACTTTAAATCTTGAGACACCTGTCATTTTATTATTTATTGGTGATTTTCCCCAACCAAACATCTGCCTCACACTTGCTTTTAATTTCAATGGTCCTGAAAGATTCAGAAATCCCTGAGGGCAGAAATTTTTCATTTGTGATGCCAACATCAACTTAAGACATTTTGTAAATATTAGTGCCTTCAAAATAATGAAGTCTTGAATTTTCTCACTTTCTTTAAAACCAACCACTGAAACAGCTTAATGCCTCCCAACTTTGCCCTTGTGTCAGGTTACAGCAGCTCAATAATACTGACTATGTAATTTATTTGTGGGAGGCATGTAAAGAAATTTCTATGTTCCTACTTTCATGTCTTTCATTAATTTGCTAACTTATTGTCACTTTCTCATCACTCTTGGAGAAGCTACTCTGAGATGAAGTAACTTACAGAAGGTCACACATTATATTAATGCTGGTAAGCTTGTCCTCTGGCAGCTAGGTGATTCTTGGAGAATTCTTTTCTTCTTGTAGCTTGGAGAATAGCTAGCCCATCGCCAGGTCCACTGGAGAAGTACACCAGGGATATTGTATAACTTACCCAGCTGAAAATATTCAGCTGCTTCCCTGAGGATACAACTCACCCCACAAGATGTAATTCAGACCAACATTTCTAAATACAAGGGGTGCGTGTGAGACCAATTAGCTCCAATTTCTGAGCCTTTGTTTATACTATTCTTCTTGCCTGGGATGCCCCTGCTTCTTTCTTCTTCTTTCTTCTTATTCAAAAAAGTGAGAGAGTGGCATGGACATATATACACTACCAAACATAAAATAGATAGCTAGTGGGAAGTAGCCGCATAGCACAGGGAGATCAGCTCAGTGGTTTGTGACCGCCTAGAGGGGTCGGGTAGGGAGGGTGGGAGGGAGGGAGACGCAAGAGGGAAGAGATATGGGAACATATGTATATGTATAACTGATTCACTTTGTTATAAAGCAGAAACTAACACACCATTGTAAAGCAATTATACACCAATAAAGATGTTAAAAAAAACCAAAACAAAACAAAACAAAAAACATTTCCTACTCCTATTGCAAGGTGTGACATAAATTCTGCTTCTGCCATTAAACCCCATCTAGTTATGACACCCATTAATGAGCTTTTTTACTGAGTGTATTTACCACACTTCATGTTTTGCCATCCACTCAAGCCCTGAAAACAGCATGTCTCACAAGGCAGCATCACCTCGGCAACTGGAGGGAGGAATGGCTTTCAGGTTCCTTGTTGAACTTGGCCATGGAGACACTGAGGAAGAACTCATCTGCAGATATTGTACCTTCCTATGCCAAAATTCAAGTTTGCTTACTTTACATCTTTAACCCAACTCCCTAATCTGCATTTGTGGCATTGTCTCATGAAGCACATTGGGCAGGAGTTGCCATAATGCACGTGAAGGGCAGTGCTGCATGTCCCCAAGCCGAGGAGCATTTCTGCCTGTGTGTTGTCACAGATGCCTTTGCCTGCCTCTCTTTATTCTGGGGTCTTCATTTTAATTTGTTTTTTAAAATTTTTTAATTTTTGCGGTACGCGGGCCTCTCACTGTCGTGGCCTCTCCCGTTGCGGAGCACAGGCTCCAGACGCGCAGGCTCAGCGGCCATGGCTCACGGGCCCAGCCGCTCCGCGGCATGTGGGATCTTCCCGGACCGGGGCACGAACCCGTGTCCCCTGCATCGGCAGGCGGACTCTCAACCACTGCGCCACCAGGGAAGCCCTGAGATATACATTTGAAAGTAATAACTAGAATTATGACTTATAACATTATACCAGAACATATAAGATTTTTAGAAATTTCATGTAATGTCTGAAACATTTATATTAACATATTTCCATACAAATAACCCAAAGAAAGTTTAGTATTAGTTGTTTTTGTTTGTTGGTTGGTTGGTTTATACTGCAGGTTCTTATTAGTCATCGGTGTTATACACATCAGTGTATACATGTCAATTCCAATCGCCCAATCCAGCATGGTATTCTCTTATAGATGGATTAATGAGTTCCAATCAATCCTGCTACAAAGGGACTTAGCTTTGTAATCATTCGGACTTTAGGGCATGCAGTCCATGGAGAATGAAGACATATGGCTAGGACTTGAGGCCAAGGTAAGAGGAGAGGCAGCCGATGTGGTCGCTGGCTTGGCCCACTCCCCCGAGTTTGGAAGTGCCCTGAACGTCCTTGGTGAGGGGTGGTCTGGCCTACTGCATCAGTAGGTTTTCAGCAAGGAAGAGGAACGTCCTTAAATTAGGATAATTTCTAGAGGATTTAATAATGGGACTATTTACAAGGGTCTGGGTTGGGTAAAGGGGGGTCACAATGGACAGAGCTGTTACCGCCCTTAGGTCAGAGGGACGGGGGTGGGGAAAGGTTACCAGAACCTGGAACCTGGAATGATAGGTTCATTTAGGGAAGGCTGCTTTTAGAAAATCAATGACCATTGGGTGGGGGGTACATTCAAATTGAAGCCACTTTGCCGGGATGGGTTCAAGGACTCATAGCCTGTCCTCGCCTGCCTTTTCCCCTCTGAATTCCTGCTAGGGCACCCCAGTGGCTGAAACACCTGGGAGTCGGTGATGAGATTTCTATGAGTCAGACTTCTGGGGCAGAGAGCAGAGGGAGAATGGATCTGTAAAACTAATCACATATACCCAGCACCACTATAGCAGAAATTCCTCGACCTCTAGACAAACCTGGGCTGCATGGACCAGAGAGCTGAAGGTCCATGTGGGACAGGACTGGGGGAATCATTCCCGGGTGCACCTGCCACAGCATTGCAGGGTCCTTTCCCCTGGGGACACAGCCTCCTCTCAGCCAGTGTGCTTCAGGTTTGAGAAGTGGGTCAGTGAGGACACTGGGTGAGGTGTCACAATGTTTTCCTGGGCAGCTGCTCCCAGCCTCCTGCCAACTACATCGATGTCTTGTGGTTGCACAGACTGCAGAATACTTTATGTAGCAGCCAGTTATATTCCTGCCGGGTGTGCCCTAATCTGTCAGCTCTTCCCATAGCTCTCAGGGCCATGCCCTTGTGTACCACCCTGACCTTGATACTTCCCTTTACTGTCCCGCATCCACATTGCTGACGGGGAGCCTGATTCCATTAGGGCATCTGTGACCGTCGGCCCGATCAGTAGTCAGACTTCACGTACCAGGTGCCCTTGTACCGTTTGTTATTATTGCGTTTTTAATCGTAAATGAAATGTCTTCCAGTCCCTCCCATGCAGCATAGATATCTGGGGAGGGGGGGTTGCCTACACGGCAGCCAGCCTCTCATGCTCACGCCTCTGAGTCTCTCCATTCTTTGGGCCGCCATCGACCTTGGCAGTTCAGGTCATTGTCCTTTGCCAGGAGCTTGGAGGAAACAGTGGCCCTCATGGAGCCCTGCAGTAGCAGCAAGTCAGCACCAGCTCCTGGGGCCTTGCTGGGACCCTCGGTCCTTGGCCATGGGAAGGGTTCCCATCCTGGTAAACCTGTGTCCCACTCCCTCCACCCAGAACCCTCAGGTCCCATGCGTGTCCTCCCGGCTCCTATCAGTACTGATGGCCTTGGCTGATTGTAGAGGGACCTCTGGTTCTGGGATGACCCTTCAGAGTCACCCTGGAATGGGTGGGCCAGGTGGGCCTTGATTGACACTCATCAGTCAGTCTCTGGGTGCAGCCTGACCCTGCCTCCACCCCAGGATGGGGCAGGGCTTGAAGGTCTCGGTTTGGCCACCAAATCTCCCTGCGGCCTTGGGAGTGAGAGCTTCAGTCAAGGAGGAGGGAATCGACCGTGCACGCTCCATACATGTCTCATGTTTATATAGATGATTTGGCAAATGTAGACGAGAAAACACTTTCATCCGTTATGTCGACAACCCGAGAGAAGCATATTTCATTTCTGTTCCTTTTGTCTGTTATGTCTTGACGTGCATACATTTTTTTTAAATGAAACCATTCCACACAAACCTGGCTTGTCCACCAAGCTAGCCATTTTCCCATTTTTTCTCACGTTCACCCCTACTCCTACCTTGCTCTGCTCTGTGTCATGGAGACTCCATTTTCCAGGGTGTCTCAGATCCTGGTTGGGCCACTGGGAGACTGAATGGAAGCATGGGGGTTGGCAGGAGACAAAGTATTCTTCCCCCGCTCTCTTGCTCAAGTGGGTGGCCCCAGCACTCACAGACTGACGATCCCAGCCCCTGGTCTCTGAAAGCAGGGCCGTACTCGCTGCCTGGCCATGCAGCGGTAACACCTGCCTGCTTTGCTAATCTTCAGGTTGGCTTGCCATTCCCTGCTTAATTACCGATGAGATGGAATTGCTGAAAACCAATATCTTGTATTAAATATCCTTTGTCTAAAATACTTAGAATAGTTTTAATTAATCCCCAATTTTTGGACTTCGAGGCTGTTTCTTGTTTGTTCCTAGCAGCGTTGAGCCACGACCCTCTTTGTTACTAAATCTTTGTGCGCACTCATGATTATTTTATAAAGCTAAATTCCCAGAGGCGGAGGAATTACTGGCTCGAAAGGTTTAAAGCTCTTGTTCAGCTATTGCTAACTTTCCTTCCAGAAGGTTTTACTAATTGCTAATCTTTTCTTGGTCACTAACTATGACTTAATCCCTCACCTGGGCCCTCCGAGCCCTGGATTTCCAGTCTGCAGCGTGTGGCTGCAGACAGAGCACCATGATGTAAATGATGACCACAGCATTGTGCTATGTAGAACCTGCGCAAGTGTCCCCAGCAGTTCCGCTGACCTGAACACATGGAACAGAATGGGAATAGGCTTTGTCTAGAGTGAAAGAGTGGCTGAAAATTAAAGGCACTGAAAGGGTGGGAATTGTGATACCATGTTGCCTCTCAGTGCCCGGGTGTGTATACTACTTCTGTCAATTCTGATGCCTGGCACCAGTTCCTCCTCCTCCAAGAAGCCTTCCTGGATTTTACCTGGGCACTCACTCAAAAATGATGTCTTGTACCGTTCTCATATTTCACTTGTATATGTCTTTCTATTCCTGTCTTCAGGTAAACTTTCTCATTTGGGGCAAGCCTAGTTTCCCTGCTCTCCTGTCCCCTCTCTACCTCCCATAGTGCTTGTAATAATGCTGTAATGACAGGCATAGTTGAATAACTTGTTCCTTTTGTTGGAATTCTGGTGATCATTCCTGCCCCACCCCCACCCTGGGGAGTCAGTAACCTACTATTTTTCCAAGGCCTAACACTTTTTTCCTAAGCTGAAAATGCTAATTCCCACCCCCAACTCCTTGGTATTTCCCCTAGGATACTACTCACATCACAGTTGGAAGAGTATTAGGCTTGTTTATTACTCTCAAGGCTGCACCCCTGCTTGCTTTATCTCCTAGGCTGAGGGCAAGTGCCACCTCATGTATAGAACAGACCCTCAAAGTTGCCAGATTTAGCAAGTGAAAATACAGGACACCTAATTAAATGTGAATTTCAGATAAATAACAAATAGATTTTCAGTGTAAGGATGTCCCATACCATCTTTTTGATATACCTATGCTAAAAATTATTCATTGTTTATCCAGAATTCAAATTTAACTGGGCATCCTATATTTTTTCTGGCAATCCTGTGCTCAAAGAAATTGTATTGTTTTCATGTAGTATTGATAATGCCAGGGAACTGTGGGCTGTACATATTTGCTTTATGTGAGTTTCTAAAGAACCACTGATATCTTAAAGTAATTTACCTATTTACTTTGGCTCCCCTTCCCCCCAACCCTTTGTGTCTAACCCCCATTTGTCCCTCTCTGTGTTTACTTTAATCCCTTCACTGCCTCTCTGAGGATTCTAAGGAATTTCTCACAGGAACCTAAATCATATACACAGTTAAACTAGAATAAACCTAGCAAAAAGCATAATGTTCTACCCATTATTATAAGTGGGGCATTGAAATCTCCAATTATTATTGTTAAATTGTTCATTTCTCCTTTCAGTTATGTCCGTTTTTGCTTTATGTATTTTTTCAGCCTTTTCGTTAGGTGCGTATATGTTTACAATGGTTATACATTCCTGATGGATAAGCTCTTTTATTATTAGAAAATGTCTCTCTTTGATTCTAGTCATTTTTTTTGGTTAAAGCCCTTTAGTCTGATATTAATATAGCAACTCCACCTCTTTCAAGGATGCTGTTTGCATACATTTTTCTATCTTTTAATTTTCAACCTTTTTGCCTGTCCTCTGAATCTAAAGTGTGTTTCCTGTCCACAGCATGTAACTGAGTCTTTTTTTTTTTTTTAAAGCTGGTTTGGCAATCTCTGTCTTTTGATTGAATTGTTTAATCCATCCACATCCTGGTCTGCTTCTCCTGGAGTGACACACCTGCTGTATGAGCAGAGCTGGGTTGGAGTGGTAGTCCCTGGTCTTCTAGGCTTGTACTCCTGCTGTGGAGCCTCTGCTTATGAATCAGCTGGTATGGGGTCAATCGAGGCCTCGGTATTGTCAGCCCATCATACCTGGGGTAGACATTCTGTACCACAAGGTAGGAGTCTCATCTTTTCAGCCATGCCTGCCTGGAATTCTTTTTATTTATTTATTTATTTATTTATTTTTGGCTGTGTTGGGTCTTCATTGCTGTGCACAGGCTTTCTCTAGTTGTGGCGAGCGGAGGCTACTCTTCATTGTGGTGAGCGGGCTTCTCATTGCGGTGGCTTCTCTTGTTGCGAAGCATGGGCTCTAGGCGCTCAGGCTTCAGTAGTTGTGGTGTGCAGGCTCAGTCGTTGTGGCACATGGGCTCAGTAGTTGCGGTGCATGGGCTCAGTAGCTGTGGCACATAGGCTCTAGAGTGCAGGATCAGTAATTGTGGCACATGGGCTTAGTTGCTCCATGGTGTATGAGATCTTCCCAGATCAAGGCTTGAACCCGTGTCCCCTTCATTGGCAGGCAGATTCTTAATCACTGCGTCACCAGGGAAGTCCCTGCCTGGAATTCTGAAGGCCTGAGAAGCACCCGTCACCTACCCTTTCAAAGTGAAAATGTGGCTCCACTGGGAGTGAGGTGGGGAGAGAGCCCCCGTCTTCTTAGCTGCATCTGCTCAGGTCAGAGCACCTGTGGTCGAGTTACTCAGGGCTGGGGGGCTGGGGGTGGGAGGGGGCTCAGATTCCGTAGACTTTCACTGTTTTTAATGAGATTTAGTAGGTTTTCTTAAATGAATGTTTCTCCATTCCTTTGCTAAATGCCCTTAGGACAATTTCCAGAGGCTTTAGGTGGTTGTTTAAAAAAATAATTTTCACTAGTTAAGTGGTTGTTTTTCTGGGGAAGGTGGGTCGGCTGGACTCCCTAAGCTGCCATTCTAGAATTCCGCCTCTAACTGCGACTCTGAACTACATGAAATAAAACTTTTCTTTTTCTCAATTGCCCGCACCGGCACATGGGCCGCAAACCACCGTTTTTGTCTGATGGAAAAGTTTAGCACAAGTATTCTTGTTTGCAGTAAGTGACACTGAGTCCTCTGATATTACTTATTAAATATTTGTAATCCTACATTTTTGATCCAGAGAAGGAAACTCACTGGTATAGCTGCAGTTCATGCTCCATGAATATTTAACCCAACAACCTGTGAGTTTTTATTACCCAGTGCCTTCGGACCAGTCGTCTTATTATAGATTTAAATCCTCGACTTGGTCTTAGAGATAAATTTATTATTTTGTATTTGCTCCCTAGGGAGAGATTTAGTCTAGAGTTTTTATGGGGTTTTACGACGAGACGACAGTGCTCTGTGGGTCCTTAAAATGTTTAGTCATGTGCATCCTGTTCAAATACTTCGAGATTTTGATGTTTGCTGGAGAATTGATCTACTCTCCTTTACCCTCACTGCTAACGGTAGACAAAGATGCCAACGAAACCAGAGCAAGCAGCCAAGTTAGCTGTATGCTCTGCTGTGTTCCAGAGAACATTTCATCTTTGGTGAAATTCGGTGGGGCAGGGGTGTATTTCTCCCCTTTGACTTTTTTTTTTTATCGGCAGTGCCGCGCATCTTGTAGGATTTCGGTCATCCTAGGTCCTCAGCAGTGAAAGCATGGAGTCCTAACCACTGGACTGTTAGGGAATTCCCTCCCCTTTGCCTTTTAAGGATTACTTACAAGGATTTGTTAGTATCCTTCACATATATCTAATGCAGCAGTACGCCGTATGTGCGTATTTCCCATTTAACACTTGAATCATTGAAATGTATGGAGGATCCATTTAAGCCACATTTACTAAGTAAGTGGGACGTTAGAACATCATCACGTGGGCCATAGCTTTTAACCAGATATAGTTTTAATTTAACTCTTTAGGCTCAGGAAACTGGCTAGTCACCCCTCCCTTTCCTCTATCGACCAAAAGCTTATTGAAGACTTACTGTGGTTAATACTCTAAGTGATATCTCAGGGATACAAAGAAATATTAGCCTGACTCTCTTGCAAGGACCCCTAGTTCTCCCAATCAGGCAAACTCTATGTGTTAAATTATGAAACAGATAGAAGTTTGTTTTGTCTTTTGGATTCTCTCTCCTATGTGTTCCTTTCTTCACAGACATTATCAGGACTTCTATGTTGCTCTTCCTTTCATGCGTTCAAACACTGCTTTGAAAGCACATTCCCGCTACATGGATCTAAGGCGATGCTTTGGTCTTCTAAAGGAATTTGTGGGCCCAGCTCTTTTTGTTGTACAGACTGTGCCCTGTGCAAGGGCACCTGGCTCAGGGGGCAACATGATGGGCTGAATTCAGACCTTAGTCACTTTCCCAGCCCCGGGTCCTTGTGGACTATTCCAGAAAAAGGGATCTCACTATAGCTTTTCTGCCCTAATCCTAAATGGACCACCTTTGACTAATTCCTATGAAGGTACCATGTGTGTAAGCTGACAGCCTAAATACTGAATTTTAAGGAAAGGACCTGTCGTTTATTATGGGATTTCAAAAAGTCAGGGAGAAGATAGACTATTTTAGGGGGCCTAGGGTCCCCCCTGTGATTAAGAACTCCTAAGATGAAGCTTGAAGTCTGCCCTACTTCAATGCAGAGCAGACTCAATGGCTGCTACCCCTATATCCTATGTATTTGTGAGAATTGTTCACATATTGGTTAAGAGGTAAGACCGAAAACCCCTATTGGGCATTTTGAGTTAAGCTTTGAGCTATAGATGTTCCTGGGAAAGAGAGGATGATGAATTAAAACGGTTATAAGAAACTGTAACTCAGACAGGTGCTCGATGTCAGTGATCTTGGGTCAATGGAAAGAGTGAACCCAGGTACGGATAATCACTAAGATCAGAACTGGGGACCTGGGGTCCAAAATTTAGATGAGAAAGTGCAACTTAAGCATCCAGCTGAAACCTGATTGAGGAGGACAGTCAATCTAAACCATTGTCAAACTCCCTGACCATGTCAGTCTATGCCTTGCACGTTTGAGGTGAACGCAGAACCAGAGAAAACTATTGGTGAGCCAGGGAAGCACACGGCACACCCAGGCCTTCTATGGAAACTTTGAATGGGAATGGTGTCTGTCTTCCAGCTTAAGGAGAGAAGAGATAGAAAGCAAGAGGACCTGGGCTCTTACCAGAGTCAAGAGCAAAGCCTGTTGGCAGAACTGAGGGAAAAACATGGCACTGGGGACATCTCTGATTACGTGTATGGGGACCTTGGGTCTCTTCTTAGCTCTGGATCCTATTCTTCTGGCCGTAAAAATGGAGACTGTGATTCAGCACACACGTGGGCAGCCTTTCCTCTTTTGGTTTAGCATTTCTTGGGAATCCAAGGCCAGAGGGTGTCACCATGTCCCAGGTCTACCTGTGCCTTGATGGCAGAAATGAGATCGAGAGAGAGAGGGAGAGGGTGAAAGAACAGGAGAATTTGTTAGTTCCATTACTGATTCTATGTGAGTTTCTGTAGAGGGTTTGTACACAATTAGCAGCAAAGTTTGGAGAGAGCCAGTGCATTTTATGACCTTGTAATATTTAGTAGGATTTTTTTTGTCTTTCATTTCTATGACTTTTGAAACAGTTAAAAGATGCTTACTTGGCCCCCATTTTGTTGGAGAGACCAAATATGCAAATTGAACCTAATATTATGAAAAAAAATCTTTGTGATCAGAATTTTAAATGGTAATTTATTAATGGCTAGGTGTTGCAAAGATACATGGTTGCATTCAACAAGGAGGGCAGCTCATGTAGCCACTAATAATCCAATTATTATGCGTGGAACTGGAGAACTGTTTCTCCTTAAGTAATGTGCTCTCCTATTTATTACAATAATTAAAATAGTTAACAATGACTCTATGAATTTTGTTTTGTAAGTTTTGTTTACAAACCAGATAATGACTTCACTTTTTTTTTTTTTTTTTTTGCGGTACGCGGGCCTCTCACTGCCGCGGCCTCTCCCGTTGCGGAGCACAGGCTCCGGACGCGCAGGCTCGGCGGCCGTGGCTCACGGGCCCAGCCGCCCCGCGGCACGTGCGATCTTCCCGGACCGGGGCACGAACCCGCGTCCCCTGCGTCGGCAGGCGGACTCTCAGCCACTGCGCCACCAGGGAAGCCCATGACTTCACTCTTGAGTCATTTTTTGCTTCTGCAAGAGGGGATAGACGTTGGTATTGCTGTGAGCTCCAATCATGCACCGAAATGTGTTTAATTCCACCTATAACCCCAGTAGTACAATGACATACCTGCTGCATAGAGTCTGGCATTCACGCTGAGACTTTCTCATCGGTAAAACTGTTCTCAGTACTGTCATCACGTGTGTAGTGTGTTTTGTTGGGTGGATTCATGTCTTGGGGTTGATTCGTGTATGGTTTTAGCAATTGCCAATGTTCCCCCAGTGATACAAGCAGGCTTCGTGGAGGAAGTCAGATTTCCAGAGTTCTTAGGGCAGGAAAAACTTCCTAAGATAAAGACAACGAACGTCTGCCAGGATCAGTCCTAGGAATGTGATGTTTTTTTGTTTTTTTGTTTTTGGCTGCATTGGGTCTTACTTGTGGCACTCGGAATCTTCGTTGTGGCATGTGGGATCTTTCCTTGCAGTGCGCAGGTTTCTCTCTAGTTGTGGCGTGTGGGTTTTTCTGTCTCTTGTTGTGGCACGCGTGTGGGCTCCAGGGCAAGTGGGCTCTGGAGTTTGCCACGTGTGGGATTTTAGTTCCCTGACTAGGGATTGGAACCCACGTCCCTTGCATTGGAAGGTGGATTCTTTTTTTTTTTTTAATTAATTAATTTTATTTTTGGCTGCATTGGGTCTTCGTTGCTGTGCACGGGCTTTCTCTAGTTGCGGCGAGCGGGGGCTACTCTTCGTTGCGGTGCGCGGGCTTCTCATTGCGGTGGTTCCTCTTGTTGCGGAGCATGGGCTCTAGGTGTGTGGGCTTCGGTAGTTGTGGCGCATGGGATTGGTTGCTCCGCGGCATGTGGGATCTTCCTGGACCAGGGCTCAAACCCGTGTCCCCTACATTGGCAGGCGGATTCTTAACCACTGCGCCACCAGGGAAGCCCTGGAAGGTGGGCCACTGGGGAAGTCCCGATGTTGTCTATTTTAATGGGGGTTCTCAAGCTTCATCTTCAGCAGCTTCATCTGGAGAACTTATTAAAAAGCAGACGCCTGTGTCTACCTCTGATGAGGCTATTGTGTATCTGTGGTGGGTTCAGGCGTCTGTATTTTTTATAAGCTCCTCAGAAAATCCTGGTGTATACACTGTGTTTGTCAATAAACCTCATGTGTTCTATTCCAGTAATTTTCAAAGAGCCACATCCTGAACACTTTTTTTTTTTTTTTTTTGCAGTTCACGGACCTCTCACTGTTGTGGCCTCTCCCGTTGCGGAGCACAGGCTCCGGACGCGCAGGCTCAGCGGCCATGGCTCACGGGCCCAGCCGCTCCGCGGCATGTGGGATCTTCCCGGACCGGGGCAGGAACCCGTGTCCCCTGCGTCGGCAGGCGGACTCTCAACCACTGCGTCACCAGGGAAGCCCCTGAACACTTTTATCATGAAAATTGGTAAGCTGTTGATGATCTTTCCTTGCTGGACTACTTCCTTTCACTGTAAATTACAATGGCTAGTAAATCGTGATGTAACACACCAGAGCTTAAAATGCAAATGATTAATTCTGTTGAATAACTCAATTTATCAATGTCAGGCTTTCAATATAGTTAAATATTTTAATAAGTTAAATATTTTAATAAGCCTTTGTTTTGTTGGCTGAAAATTAGATATTCTATAGCATTGTTCAATAACCATTATTTGTAGGATTCTTGTTGGATCGATACTGCCCGGAGTTCCCCTCATGTGCTAACTCAACCCTGTGCTAAAAGTTTTCAGGCCCCAGGTAAAACGGTGTGAAAGAATGAGCCTACTCGAGAAAATGTAATTAAGAGTTTAGAACTATATTCATTGATTTTGGAGACTTGGCTTTTCTTCGAGTAAAAATCAGTTTTAAGTATTTTTAAAAAAGGATTATGAAGGATTTGCATTTGTTTAATGTGAACTACAATTCTGCAAGTTGCCTGAAATGTCGCCATTACATATTTAATCCTTTAATTTAAATTATGGTCTCTGGTGTGTCTGTCACAGTAAAAGTGCTATTTGGTGTCAGTCTAATGATATTTTAGAGGTATTGCAATGGAGTGAAAAGGCCACTGCAGTTGAAACAGAAGATTTGCAGTTATTAACTCTGTTCTCAGCCAAGGCACCTGACTCTCTGAGCGCCGTGTGGGGTTGAGAACTGAGTAGGGTATAACAGTATCTAACAATCCCTCTGCTCAACTGTACCCCCTTCTCACTCTGCAGAAAGCAAATCCATTATTAGGCATCAGAGTGGAAATCTTCTCAAGAGTGTGGACACCTGGTTTTTCCTGAGAGCGGTCCTTGATGGGAGACTGACTGGGCTGGTACAGTCGCCGCCCATGTAAAGGGTTGCTTTTCCCACCTTCTCTGCCTCCTCATCTTTCCTTTTCTCTCATCCTTTTTTGGGAGCTCAGGGCTGGATCAGAGACCATCGCTGTGATGCTCCTGCATCATTCCCAGAGAAGCAGAGAGAGTGATGGTTTTTCTTCTTCCCCCAAAACCGGCTGCCATCTTTGCATGTTAGTTCCATGCTCATCTAGACCAATGTCCGAGGGACTCTGAGTCTTTCTTTATTGAGTTTATCATTCTTACGCTTAGCAGTTAATATTTAGGGTAAAAATTCCCCATGTTGGAGGAGAAAGAAAGGACACAGAAGCAGAAATGATGGTGGCATGAGTGGGGAAGAGTGAGAAGTCTGGCCTCCTTAAACGTCTACGTTCGGAGAAGGTGGGGCTGAATTCTAGGGGCCTTGGAAGCCAGGGTGAGCGGTTTAAATTTGATGGAAAAGGGAAAATGGGGCCAAGCATGCTCTGAGATGCACGCTTGCCTACAGGAACTTTACAAGGAGCAGTTCCCAGAGCAACGCCCGTGGAAGGGAGGAGAGTGGGCATGGCTGAGGCAACCTTGGCATTGGGGCATCAACAACAACCTCAGCTGATGGCCCGGGGAGCTCGGAAGCTGGAGCATTTTCAGGTGGTCCTATGGTGCCCCGACCTTTTTCCTCCCACGGTGGCCCGTCATGAGGTGTGGCTTCCTCTGCCCCCAGCGGTGTGATCTGGGGTGAAGGAGCTCTCTTCATTTGAGGGCAGTTTGCAGAGGGGGTGACAGCTGAGGGATGTCCATCTTCTGGGGAGGGGGACAAATCCTTCATCCCTGAAGGAGGATCTGGGTGGCACATCATGATATCCGTCACGGGGCATCACTGCCGTGTCTTAAGGACATCTACTGTCAGTGGCAAAATGGTTACTTGGAAGTGGTTAGGTGCCTTTGGCAGGATGACCAAGAGAGTCCTTCAGGCTGAAAGAGGAAACGTCCCCGAAGGCTGTAGGTTTACAGCAAAGCTCTCTGGAGGAGTGAGTGGCATAAATACAAACCAGCATTACACCTAACGGCACTCGGCCCCATACAGTTGGCACCTGACTGGCACCGTAGCCATGTTTAAACGTGCCATCTCGCTCTGCATTCTAGAGAATGCAAAGCCTGCTGGTGGCAGGCTGTGTTTCATTACCATTCTGCTGGTTGTCAGCATTTTTGTGATAAATTAGAGGCATGTAACTCCCAGAACAAATGAGCCATGTTGAATATTGTGAGATGTGTAATTGAATGTAGTACTAGCCTGTAGAATAATTGAGTTTAGAGAAACAAATATGCAAGAGTTTGGACTGAACAACCTGACAGAGGAGGAACCCGACAGTCCCCAGACCTCCTGATTCAATCATTGCATGGAAGTGACACACAAGGAGAGCAACCATGCAAAAGCCACACACCTGTGCATTCAATTATTTTCCCCACAAACAGTTGAAGCCCGTATTAAATTTCATTAATTTTACATATTACATCAAAGTTATTGATCGT
The DNA here is from genome assembly GCF_008692025.1 of Phocoena sinus. Lineage (NCBI taxonomy): Eukaryota > Metazoa > Chordata > Mammalia > Artiodactyla > Phocoenidae > Phocoena > Phocoena sinus. The sequence continues at coordinate 4,414,690 of NC_045771.1, read as the reverse complement.
ACGTAGGACATGTCTTTAAATCAACTCAAGTCAATCAACGTTATGGCCCCTCCATTAGATCATGACCTTAACCAGCATGCTATACCCACTAAATGCCAGTAGCAGCCCACAGGTATGACAATCAAAAAGTTGCCCCCAGTTGATAACCACTGCTATAGACCCGTCATAATGAAATTTTAAAATAAACTTCCAAAGGACTAGGGCGATTTGCAAGTAAGTTAATTGCCTGGTGAAACAAACCTCAATATTCTTGAAAGAAAGACAACAAAATCCATACAGTAAACAAGGCTGCATTTGTAATGTTCAGTGTACCCTCTGTGGTGAGCACAGCTACCCAGATCACCTGGTAGGAATAAGGGCCCTGCTTCCCCTGCTGCTGCCATTGCTGTGGCAGGCAACCTAGTCGTCATCTCCCTTCAGGACCTGCCTCTGCTGTGGAGGCAGCTTGCTCCAGGTCACACCCTTTTCCTGGGGGATTGATATGGGGTTATAAAGGCCTGGCCCCCTTGTGTCAAGTTGGGAAATCTCTGAAGAAGTTAAAAAACAATTAATAAAGGTGTTAACGTGGATTTAGGAGTACTAAAAACTCAGTTAATCAAGAAAATCTAACAGAAGAAAGGAATGTGGAAAAAAGGAAACAACAGCTAAGGCTAATAAAAAACACATCGCAGTGTGGTGGACTTATCCCAACTGTATCAGTAATTATCTTAAATAGAAATGCACTCAGCAATCCAGCTAAAAGGCAGCGATGATACACAAAGAAAAGCAGCAAGATCATATAAATGTTATTTACAAGAGATGCATTTGAAACATGAACAAAAGATGAGTTAAAAGGAGAAGCACAAAGAGGCTTATCATGCAAACTTTAATCTTAGAAAGAAAGCTGGTGTCATGGACCGAATGGGGTTCCCCCCAATTTGTATGCTGAAGTTCTAACCCGCAACATGACTACATTTGGACATGAGGCCTTTAAGGAGGTAATTAAGGTTAAATGAGGTCATAAGGATGGGGCCTGAATCCTATAGGACTAGTGTCCTTTTAAGAAGAGGAAGAGACACAAGAGGTCTCTCTCCCACTTTGCACCTGTGCCCAGAGGAAAGGCCATTGAGGACACAGCAGGATGATGGCCGTCTGCAGCCAAGGAGAGAGTTTTCACCAGAATCCAACCCAGCTGGCACCGTGATCTTGGACTTCCAGCCTCTGGAACTGTGATAACATAAGTTTCTGTTTTTAAGCCACCCAGCCTGGGTTCTTTTGTTGTGGCAGCCCAAGCGGACTCCTACAGCTGCAATGGGTATGTTCATATCCAACAAATTAGACTATGGGAGAAATAAGGCATATTATCACAAATAAAGACATTTCACAGTGATAAAGGAATCAATTCATTAAGAGGAAAATCCTAGATGTGGAGATTCTCACCCAGATCCCCCTTCAAAAAAAAGAGCCTGCCGCCCCGCTCTCGGGGCTGCAGAGAGCTGTCTCATGTCACCTTTGCTGGGGCAGCTGGCATGCCGAGTGAGGCAGGCTGGAAAGACTCGCACACTCTGGCCCCATGTGGGATCATGTGATGGGCAATACTCACTCCAAGGCTCCCCACTAACGGTCAAGGACTTAATCTCTGCTACAATCTGGGCACTGCTTTCCAAGTCAGGAAGCTCTATGCAGCAGAAGGCAGAGTTTTATTCCGAAACTCGCCCGCTGGGGTTTGCTTGAGACTTATCTACTCCTGGAACCCTGGCACCTGGATCTGCCGGGCATGTGGACTACCTGGGCGGGTCACTGGATTTGCTGCAGAACTCTCTTCTGCCCTGGTACACACCTGAACCTGGATTTTGGAAATAGCATATGTCAGACTTCAGAATCTTGTTCTAGCCTATTACCAGTTTAATTGAAAGGCTGCAGAAAAGGTCACTATGCCTTTTTTTTTTTTTTTTTGGTGGCAGGTGATACAAGTTGCAACGACCTGTCTTGACGGTGGAGGGGCATTTTGACTTGCCCCGGACCACTGGATGTATAAAACTTCACTACTGGGGCAAACTGGCGAGACTCTGAATCCCCATAGAATTTTCTCCCAATAACTGGCAAGAATAGATCTCACTGGGACATGTAGACATAACATATAACACATAACAGTTTGTTTTCTGATTCTGGGTAGTGATTTGGAAACACCATTGGAATTCATGGCTTAGAATCGTAGATCTATGTTCAAGCTACTGATATGTTTCCTTTTCATTTGAACTGTTGTCCTGGAAACCTTTGAAGCAACCAGAGGTGAAGCAAATGCCTACGTAGCATTGAGCTGCAGAGTCTCTCTCTTCTGCGTCTGAACATGGGTCTCTTGTGGGAATCAAAACTGCTCACAGACTCTCAATCTGCGCAAAAGGAATATCCTTGGGAAATTTCATGAAGGAGGCACACTTGTGCTACATTTGTGGTCTCTCTTCTCTGCGGTGGCTCTGTGATAATAAATGTGTATAAAAATCCATGACAGTGGGGCATCTATAGATGGTAGATTGTTTTGAATTTTTGTCAGCATCATAAACAATTTCACATTTCAAAATTTCTGCTGAAACACTCACGCACAATGTAGACTTGCATGCACAATGTAAAACCCAGACTGGTTTGAACAAACAGCACAGCGCTGCTTGGTTGTCTTAAATATTGGCACAGATAAAGATGTATTATTCATCTCAACTCTTTCCATTGCTTTGAAACAGAAAATAATTTCTGTGGCCAGCTCTGAATAAATATGTGAGTTGGTGCCTTAGCGATCATGATATGTTCATCTAGCTTGATGGGAAATGTAGAAATCCCACCTCATACTCCAGTTTCAACTTCTCTTCTTCAGGTCTAATTGCCCTTTCACCTGCTCTTCTTTGCATAGCTCTTTGAGGGGGTGGGGTGCTGTCTCAGTTCAGAAGGGTCTTCTCTGTGTCCTCCAGAGACAGAGGACGCAGTGGGTCAGGTCTGGGTTGAGGGACGGGCCTGAGGTCGGGCTGGTAGTGCTCTAAGTCAAAATGTCCGAAGATCAAATTCAAAGAGTTTCAGCCAAGGCCTTGCGGACCCAGGAACTCTGATTCCAGAGTGTAGGAGGTCAGATAACAATGCCAGCTAGAAGACAGAGCAGTAAAAGTTCAAGAATCCCTGCTAACCTGTCAGAAGACTCAGAGGCCAGAATTAAGGCAAGACACATGACAAAGCCTGCCTGGGGAGTGAGGGCATTCCTGGGGAAGGAATCTGTTCTTCAGGTCATGATACCTGAAGGTAACACTGTTGCTTGTTGCTACCACTGGCAACCAACGTAGTTGTACACAGGGAACTAGACTGTACTTACGCTGTGAAGTATAATTTGTGGTTTAAAATCATAGACTTCTATCGTAAATGAGAGTCTCAGACCACGGGTTTTTAAACGTCTGCACTTAATTTGTATTCAGGCCCTCATTCTACCAGTCACAGTAATTTGTGGTTTCCCCTTTTCTGTTTCTCTGGGATGATGTCCAGTTTCTGAGGGCAAGCACTGATTAGATTTGGGGTCCTGTGTCATCAATCCAGGAAGACAGGTGAAGAGTCATGCCCCAGTGTCACCCTCAATGCCCCTCCAGATCCAGGGTCTCCTGCTGCTTCTGGCCCACTCCAGGCCACAGGAGAGTTAGGCCATCCTACACCAACAGCTCCTAGAAATCCTCTGTACTCTTCCTAACTGTGTTGGAGTACGGCCTTCTCCAAGCAAGAACTCTCCACACATCCCCTAAGCCTTCAATGTTCATGGCCGATCAAGGCGCATATCATTTGGCGGGAAAATGGCATTTCAGTGGCTGGATCTGGTGGTGCTGGAGCCATTTCTCTCTACAGAAAGAGGTTCGATACTTAGAGGACCCCTTAGTCCGAATCAGAAGGTGTAAGTCTCATTCTTCGCTTTTCAGATGTTCTTCTGCTATCCAGAAAATTGAATCTACAAGAAAGTACAACAAGCCTGCATTCTTTCCCTTTCCCTCTGTTTCTGGATGACCAATCTTACAGAATTTTGTTGCAGTTCTTCAGTCACAGCTTCATCATTGTCTGTGATTTTGCAAGCTGGCCATGACGTTTGAATCTGATTATTCCACCCTGGGTTACAGCCACTGCTTCCAGGGCACTTGGCTCTATTTGTAGGACTTTTTATCAATTCATGACTGTCTGCGTATTCCTGGAGATTCTAGATAAGCCTTCCCATATTCTGGGCTCAAATTTTGACTTACAAATCGGGTGCCTAAAAAATGTAACTTATGTTCCAAAATTTCATGTCTAATTTGAGGCACCATTCCATCAGGGTGATAGACATTTCATATGAATTTAGGGCTCTTCCTTCCTCACTTTCCTAGGGCAGCATTTAAGTTCTGTGGGCACATGGCAACAAGGCACAGAGCGAAAGATGCTGCAGGAGTGGGTCTCAGCATCACTGACAGCCGGCTGAGAGGTCCAGAGACCTCTGGTCTTTGGTCAAGTCTGTAGTTGGACATGTGGGCTGTTCCCATTCCATGTATGTCTGTGATGATCTAAGGCGGTTTTCACTTACAAAAGAACATTCATGGCTTTAATGTTCCAGGAACATGGATTACAAATACAGAAAAAATCATTAAAGAGGTTGCTTAGGTTAGTGGATCAGACTTGGAATAGGAAAAGAAGTATTGTTCCGGAAGCTTCTGCCATAGCATAGTAATATGCTCGGAGGAGCCCTGTGTGAGCTTATTTTTTGCTCCCAAGATGAGGAAGATTGTAGATATAAATAGTTTATTTTCAGGAAAGGACCCTCAAAGGAAACTTTCATCATTTAACCACTCTTCAATTGCTCCAAGAAGATAAAAGTACAACCTCCAAACCTTGAAAATCAGGTCAAATCTTCCTAAACCCTGGAGTTGTGGGGATGCAGAAGAAGCAGGACGCCCATGAGACAGGTGTTATTATTCCTGCTTTCAGATCACCGACCGCTGGTCCGAGGTGGGATTTCCATGGAAAACGTAATAAAAATATGACTCGTCTTCCTGCTTCATTCTTCCCTGGTCTCAGAGTTGGGGGGAGGCTGTATGGAGGAAGTGTAAGATGAAGAATTTCTGTTTTCACTAAGAAAGATGATGTGATTAAGGAACGAGTTTTTGAAAGTCTCAGTCATTTTAAGGAAAAAAGATTTCTTAAAAAGGGGCACCCGCCGCCCCCGCTCCATATAGAGAATAAAAGCAAACAACTTAGAAATGGGTGATGACTGTATGCAGAGGACAGCTCTGTTGAAGCCCCATGTCACTTGGACATGGTTTCATGTAGCAGGTGCTCTAAATGATTCGTGATGAAAGGAGTTTTCAGCATTATTACAATGTTACCTGAGGAACTACTCATCGGGAAGCGTTGGTCGTTCCATCGTGTAGCAGTGGTAATGATCGCTGCTCAGGAATGGCTCGATCACGCATTTTTGTCTTCGTTCTGTCCAGCGTGTCACTTTGAACCGAAATTAATTTTCTAGACAGAAGAGCCAGAAAATAAATCCTTTTGGAAATCTTAAGAGATTTAGATTCACTCCCAACCCCGCCCCCCGCCCCTGCATCTCTTAATGATGTGCCAGGCATCTGCTTAGCACTGGGTGCAGGACAGACAGGTGGCGTCCATGCGTTTGACAGATTTGAGCATCTATTAAGCACCAGACAGTGTGCTCCGCACCAGAGATTGGAGAATGTCCAGTCTCTAATGAGATTGGAGATGCCAGAGATTGGAGAATGTCCCTGGTCTTAAGGACATACAAAGATAAGTGGAGAAGAGATACTGACTGGCAATTAAAATACAGCATTGTGACCTCTAGTCATGGAAGTCTCCTCTAAGATGAACATCTGGCTGTATTTTTAAGAATGATAGTCATGAGGTGCCTCTTCTAGAAACTGGAAAATAACTACTTTGTGGGATCCAGACAAACACGAATCAAAATTAGGAAATATACTATTGGCTACTTAACAATTTTTCTTTTTAAATTAGCAGGACCAAGTTTTTTGTTTTTTTTTTTTTAGAAGTTGTTGGGGGTAGAAGTTTATTAATTAATTTATTTATTTTTGCTGTGTTGGGTCTTCGTTTCTGTGCGAGGGCTTTCTCTAGTTGTGGCAAGCGGGGGCCACTCTTCATCGCGGTGTGTGGGCCTCTCACTATCGTGGCCTCTCTCGTTGTGGAGCACAGGCTCCAGATGCGCAGGCTCAGTAGTTGTGGCTCACGGGCCTAGTTGCTCCGCGGCATGTGGGATCCTCCCAGACCAGGGCTCGAACCCGTGTCCCCTGCATTAGCAGGCAGACTCTCAACCACTGCGCCACCAGGGAAGCCCAGCAGGACCAAGTTTATAGATAAAAAGGACAAAGGATATAGTATTTCTTCTGTTTAGTCATTTAAAAAACTAACTATTCAAAGACAATGTTTGTAATACTTGTGCTGAGCTGTGTTGCTGCTGAGGTGTTGTTTGATTCTTTCTGCTTATTGATTTACAAAGCTTCTTAAAAGGCAAACTTCAGTTTTCCTTTTGAACTGGACAAAAATTCAGAATGCACTAAACCTGACCACACGTACAATTTCCTAAGTTGTTCTCCCTTAAGAATGGCTGCAAAAGCTCCATCTAGTAAGATGTGGGATATCATTTTCTTTGCCTTGAAGACAGAATTTCCTCGAGAATTGTAAATATCAGATTTTTTTTTTTTTTTTTTTTCCTGGTACGCAGGCCTCTCACTGTTGTGGCCTCTCCCGTTGTGGAGCACAGGCTCCGGACGCGCAGGCTCAGCGGCCATGGCTCACGGGCCCAGCCGCTCCGCGGCATGTGGGATCTTCCCGGACCGGGGCACGAACCCGTGTCCCCTGCATCGGCAGGCGGACTCTCAACCACTGCGCCACCAGGGAAGCCCTATTTCCTGTATTTTAAGATGCTTTGACATCTTGGGGCCTTTCTGGTCCTGGAGAGTCTCCCTGTCCCAGGGCCAGTTAATTCCTAAAGAAAGTAAAACACTTGCTTTTGAGGATGTGTTTCATGCCCAGACCAGAACCCACAGCCTCAAGTACCGCCTTAATCTAACTCTCACACACCAAGCCGATATTCCCCTCTCTCAAATCCCCCCAGGGCCAGGTACTGGTTGACCAGGGACCCCTATAGCCTAGAGACCACTAAACTTATTCATACCAGCCAATCCTAAGCTTGCTCAGCTTGTCTACCCTGCCCCTTCCCTGCAGTGAGACCACAATAAAGGCTCCCGCCTGTGTTTTCTCCTTGCTCCTTCTGTGACTTGCCGAATCTGGTGCTTCCACATGTGGCCTTGCACAGCGTGACTGCCCTCTCCTCTTGGGAACAGTGAGTAATATAGGCTTCTTTCAGGGAAGTCAGTTGCCTGTCACATTACCTGCCTGTCATCCCATCATACCCGATTAAACAAATCCCAGGGATATTTTAAAACGCCCGTTCCCCCATGCAAGCTCCCCCTCTATCACACTGCCCTGTTGTTGCTCTTTGGGGTCTTATCATCATCTGATAGTATCTTGTATATTGTTAATTTACTTTTTACTTATAACTACAAGCCACTGTTCCTCACAAGGATGTAAGCATGGTGCAAGTAGGAAATCTCCTGCCTGTTCAGCATCCCTGGTTCCCGGACCAGAGCCTGGGAGAATGGGCAGTCAGTAATTCTTGTCCAAATGAAATGTGTAGACACTGGGAGAAGAGCAATGAGAAAATCAAATGAAAGAGTATTTGAGAAATCATTTTGGAAGTTCTAAAATAGTATACAATTAAAATGGTGAGTTTATTGCTGGATGCCTCTAGTCTCCAAAATTAAGCATTTCATATAGCGTCACAGGCAGGTCTCGGAGGGCTTTAAGGAAGTATACTTTTATCCATTTTCCTGCACAGAAGGACAAGATATCTCTAGTGGTCTCAGAAAAATTTCTTATTAGGGAAAATCATGTCAAGATACACCTGTGGCTCTGGTGCTGAGATCTGTGTATTTTCCCATCTTCCTGGACAGCTGGACTACAGTTCCCAGCACCCCTTGCAGTTAGGTCTGGTCATCTGATTGAATTCTAGCCAATAGTGGGTGAGTGAAATTGATGGGCACCACTTCCAGTCCTGGCCCCTACAAGTGTCTCTGGGCAACCTCCAGGCTCCTTCACTTTCCTGGGTGACCTTGGAAACCATGGGGTGGTGGGGGAAGTGGAGGTGACACAGAATGGAAGGGGTCTTGGTTCCTACCTTATCACTTGGAGAGTCACTCAAGATCAGCAACATTCACTTTGGACTTAACCTGAGTGAGAAAGTTTTGTTTTGTTTTTTAAGTTTTATCAAGAAATAGCTGATTTACAATGTTGTGTTAGTTTCAGGTGTACAGCAAAGTGATTCAGTTATGCATACGTATATATCTATTCTTCTTTAGATTATTTTCCATTATAGATGATTACGAGGTACTGAGTATAGGCTCCTGTGCTAGACAGTAGGTCCCTGTTGTTTATCTTTTTTACATATAGTAGTGAGCATCTGTTAAACTCATTTATCCCTCCCCCCCCTTTCCCCTTTGGTACCCATCAGTTGTTTTCTATGTCTCTGGGGAGAGTTTTATTGAGTGAAAACACTCGGGTTTTGTGGACAACCTGTTTTAGGAGCTATTGTCTTCATTAACATCGGTGCCTCGAGTGTCTGGGTAAAATCTAGTTGATGCCAAACATTGTGATGACAAGGGGTTTAAAGCCCTCTTCTCGCCGGGAGATCAGAGGCTGTGGGAGTTGAATAACTCCTTTGCCAATGATTTACAGGGCTTCTGTATGGTCTAGGTCCACGCCTCCTGTGCTCTTTCCTGTGTCTGCTGTGGCTTGGGTTCTGCCATGACTCAGCATCTTGCCTTGATTGGGTTAGAAAGGGCAGTCCTGAAGAAGTGAAATTCATATCTGTCAGTTTGGCAGAGTTTGCAAAAATCTACTCAAATGCAATTGTCTGGTATTATTTCTCTGGGCTCTTGGCAAACGGCCAGAAGGTGGGGATCTGATTTCCTCCCTAAAATATAACTTTGCTCTCCCAGGCATAGCTGTCAGCACAGGGGAAGGACTAGACCTCAGTCATCCCTTAACAGTGTCCTTCCCTTTCCTAACTGTCCTCTCTCCCTTTCTGGGAACCAGGGCTCTGGGGCTGTTGCCTGGTGGCCCCAAGCCCCCAGCTCAAGCTGCCCTCCTTTGTGCCCCTGCTCCCTCTGGGTAGACGGTTCTCTCCTGCATCCTCAGAATCGCTCTCTGAGCCATTCCCTAGAGCCCTCATTTGCCCTCAGGGGCCTCAGCCTCTCTGCTGCCGTCCAGCAAGGGTGGGAAACAGGCAGACGTGCAGCCTTCTCAGGCTTTTCTCCACGGCCTCAGCAAAGGAAAGACAAAGCAGAGGGAATGTTTCTGGCTGGTCCTCTTTCTGTCCCTGGGAGGGTGGGCACGGAGCAGCCAGGCTGCATTTCTGAGGTCCTCAGATAAAGACCCACGGGCACTTTCCTGTACACTGAGACTTCTTCTTTTGTGATGTCAGCTTTTAACTTGCCAAGGCAGGGCGAGGTGACAATGCTTGTTTCATTCCCCATTAAAGAACCCTTGACCTCTGGTGTGAGGAGTTCACGGAAACAGGTGTTGAGACTTCCCAAGTATTTAGAATGAGGATTTCATGAGGAACCAGGTAAGTAACTTGGCTTCCAGTCCTGGTTCTGCATTAACTGGGTGTCTTCCAGCAGGTCCTCAGTTTCTGGACATTTTTTTCTACTTGTACAACATGGTAATGGGTTTCTCAGTGGATTATTTCCCTCCTAACATGTAAAACATAATATGTTTTTTCATATCAGATAAGTGAACTTTGTTCATCTGGTGATTCAATGCCAAGGAGATATGACATCTTCTCCTCAATAGATTAGCTGTCCTTTAAGAACACTCCTAACCAATGCAACAGTTTAGTCTGCTTGTTTTATTTTACTTTTTCTATTGTGGTAAGGACACAACACGAGATCTACCGTCTTAGCAGATTTTTTGTACGTGGGCCTCTCACTGTTGCAGCCTCTCCCGTTGTGGAGCACAGGCTCCGGACGCGCAAGCTCAGCGGCCATGGCTCACGGGCCCAGCCGCTCCGCGGCACGTGGGATCTTCCCGGACCAGGGCACGAACCCGTGTCCCCTGCAATGGCAGGCGGACTCTCAACTACTGTGCCACCAGGGAAGCCCTTACTTATATAATCTTATCAATCTTTTTATCAGAAGAAGCTAGGCATCCTATGCCAATCATACTCAAAAATAAATTTCAAATATATTAAAGATATAAACATAAGTCATCTTAAAAATACAAAATTTGGGGATAACGTTTTTATAGTTTGGAGGAAGGAGTATCTGCTTGAGTGGAACTGGAAACTCAATATTATGTAATAACCTGTAAGGGAAAAGAATCTGAAAGAGAATATATATACAACTGAACTGCTGTGCTGTACACCTGAAACTTACACAATATTGTAAATCAACTATACTTCAATAAAAAGATTTTTTAAAAAAACTAGAAACTCAAACACATGAAGAAAAGATGGACGGTCTTGGCCACCTAGAAATGTCAAGTCTCTGAACGTGCAAAGATACCACAAATCAAAACACGTGTGATAAACCAGAAGAACACAGGGCAGCTTGTGTGACAAAAGCTTCCCTTCTTCACAAATGGCTCCCACAAATAGATGAGAAGGCAGCCTGACAGAGGAGGGTCGGAAGAAATTAGCTGTTGGGTGAGTTACCGACGAAGAAACACAAACAGCCGGTGTAGGAGCTGTTGCCTCAGTTGTGACCTGCCAGGTTCTTGAGGTTTTGTTTGTTTGTTTGAACGGTCGCTGAAAATAATCAATAAACAATCAATAATAAGAATAGAAAAGAGTTTTATTTGAGCCAAACTGAGGACTAGCCCGGAAGCCCACTTCCCAGATGGCTCTGAGAAACTGCTTTGGAGAAGCAGGGTTTTCAGCACAGTTTTATATATTGTCAGGACAAAGAACATGAAACAAGTCAGGAATCCGTTTCTTCAAGGTTCAAAAGAAAAATAAAAAAGAACAGACCAGCACGTACACAGCAAGTTAGGATGGCCTTAGCACCTGGGAAGGCAGTCTTATCATTAAAGGAGGACCAGCGTTGGTGTCCCAAGAAGAGGGGCATTTAATCTTTATTTTTAACATGGACATTCTTTACTTCTGGTCAGTGAGCTCTTTTCTTTAATAATTAAAGCAGATGTTCAATGTATATTTGATAGACCACAAACAGGCCATTTTAGTTAGCATCAAATTCAAGGGAACTCATGTGTAAGCCACAATGACTTCCCTATATTTCAATATGTGAACATTTCTTATATCAGAACCCATGATTGGCAATTTTTACTTTCATTTCTTCTTTAGCCCCGAAGTTATATTTGAGTGTTCTATATTTTCTAAGTGGTTAGATTTATTTTGACTGTCCTCTTGTCCTTTTTAGTTTTCTTGAGCAATGGTAAGAAAGCATGTTCTTTTTTTTTTAAATTTTATTTATTTTTTTGTACAACAGGTTCTTATTAGTTATCCATTTTATACATTAGTGTATGTATGTTGATCCCAATCTCCAAATTCATCACACCACCACCCCTAAGAAAGCATGTTCTGAATCATCGCTGTCTTAGGGAGACCATATGTTTATCAGCTAATGAAATTTTTATTAAATGTTCCATTAGCACCCTAAAAGTGTGTCCTCTGGTTTCGGGTGTAAACATTTTATACATAGTTATTAAATATTATATCAAGGTTGCTAGTCATGTTATTCAAATTCTTAAACCTCATTTTTATCATTTAATCCATTTCTGAGAAGTGTGTTTCTAATTCTCCCAATTTCTCATTGAGTTTACATATCTTTCACTGTAAGCATTTTGATGCTTTATTCTGTGCCCCCGGATACGTGACTATTGTGTTTTCTCAATGAATTATCTCTGTAATCAATACAAAATTTCTCCTTTGTCCTATTTAAGAAGGGTCAGCTTTGACATCTCATGTTAGCATTGCTACACCTGCTTTTTCTTGGCGTTTTCCTCGTGTGTCTCATCTCTTCCTTTATTTAGTAACGTTTCCTGTGTCATTTGGTTATGATGTGTTTCGTGTAAACAGCATGAACTTGTATTTAAACTGTCAGAGGGTGCCTTTTAATGGGGGAATTTAAACTATTAAGATGACGAATATGTCTCAAGTTATTCCAGTGACCATATTGTTAAGTCTTCTGTTTAAAATTTGAAGGGAAAGCACTAGTCGATGGAAATAAGATGTAAAACTTCTAAATTACTAAAGGAAAGAAAGAGAAGGATTTCCACCAATCAAGGCGGCATAAGGAGAGACAGAAATCTACAAGGAAGGCAGTCTATTAAACAAAATCGACAGCTACCTTCTTAGGAGCTTCAGCATGCTTTCCCATCTCTCCAGTCACCCTGGAAAGATGTCCTATGAACAATTTGGAATTTTTTTCTTTTATTAACATTAATTTAGAAGTCCTTTCTTCAATTTGCATTAAAGGTAATGATTGCATTCACTTAACTAAAAATTTCCTGGCTCTGCCTAAAATTACAAGGCACCATGTGCAGCTGAGGAATTGCTTACAGCAACCCACTGTTGTGAGGTTGCACCCTTCACACCTCCAGCATAATAGATTTTTATATATATTTGTGTGTTTTTATGTAGTTTTATTTTTTTAATTGAAGTATAGTTGATTTACAAAGTTTTGTTAGTTTCAGGTATACAGAAAATGATGGAGATATGTATATTCAGTTATATGTATATATATATATATTCTTTTTCAGATTCTTTTCCGTTATGGGTTATTACAGGATATTGACTATATTTCCTTGTGCTATACAGTAGGTCCTTATTGATTATCTATTTTATATACAGTAGTGTGTATCTGTTAATCCCAAACTCCTAATTTATCCCTCCTCACCCCCTTTCCCTTTGGAAACCATAGGTTTGTTTTCTAGCTCTGTGAGTCTGTTTCCATTCTGTAAATAAGTTCATTTGTATCATTTTTTTGGTTCCACATATATAAGTGATATCATATGGTATTTGTCTTCCTCTGTCTGACTTACTTCACTTAGTATGATAATCTCTATGTCCATCCATGTTGCTGCAAATGACATTATTTCATTCTTTTTTGAAATAGTAATAGTAATAGTAGTATTCCACTGTGTGTGTGTGTGTGTGTGTGTGTGTGTGTGTGTATCTTCTTTATCAATTCTAGGTTTTTATATTTATCTCACAATTTCCTAGGAGATGTCAGTAAAATCTCTGGGTGATGGGGGCATATTTCAAAATTGGTCCTCTGTCTGTGACCATTTTAATCTCATATCTGGTGATTCTTTGTTGCTTATTAAGTTTTCATTACATATCCAGATTAATCTGGTGTGAGCTATCTCAGGAACTGTAAAAGTCACTGCTCCATTTCCTCAGAGGAAACCCCACCCTGCAGGGGAAGATGCACCACCAATAGGAGGGCTTCCCTTCCAGGTGCTGGGCAGGGACCAAATCACGGCCCCGCTGAGGGCTCCAGGGTGTCCCGCTGCTGCTGACCCCTCTTGGATCTTAGCTGGTCCAACACACATACACAGAAAAAGCTGGCAGAATACAGAGAGCAAACACCCACTTTAGCTAAAGTGACAAGGTTCTCTGATTAAAACGGTCTCAAAATGTGTATTTTTCTGAAGCGTTATACTTCCATTAAAAAGTTAAGGAAAACTGGATTGAAGAATGAGGCTTAGTCCTGAAGGGAGTTGGGACCTCCCTCAACCTGAAGACCTAATTGATGGATCCATGTTGCATGCGATGAATCTTTTTTTTTTTAATCTATTTTTAAAATTTATTTTTGGCTGCATTGGGTCTTTGTTGCTGCACGTGGGCTTTCTCTAGCTGTGGCGAGCGGGGGTTGCTCTTTGTTGTGGTGCGTGGGTGCACGGGCTTCAGGAGTTGTGGCACGTGGGCTCAGTAGTTGTGGCGCACGGACTTAGTTGCTCCGTGGCATGTGGAATCTTCCCGGACCAGGGCTCAAACCCGTGTCCCCTGCATTGGCAGGTGGGTTCTTAACCACTGCGCCACCAGGGAAGCCCCGAGAAGGTCTCTTGAGGTCTGGTGAGCTGCACAATTTCTTTGATGTAGAATAAAGTTCTTAATATCTTTTTTTTTTGAGCGGAAGACATGGGCCCATTGAGAATTTGATAAAAGCTATGGCCCCTTTCACTAGAAACGTGTATTTGCACATAATTTTGCATATAGTCTTGCTTAAACCCACAGGTCCGTGGGCCCCAGATCAATAACTCCTGATAGAATACGCATGGCTGATGTGTGCTGAGATTTGTCCTGTGATGAAGTTCCATGCCCTGCTTTTGGCCTTTTGGGGCATAAATTTGACACAACCTGAAGAGTGGCAAAGGCTGCGAATTGACGGTCACCCCTGTGCCCAGGAGAAAGGCCCTGTCTTCTCTATGGTGCAGCTTTCTTCAGAGATGGCTGAAGTGGGTAACATCTGAGGTCTATTTTATCACCAACACTTCCACGTGGTCTCTCACCTGGTCTTGTCAAATTTACCAGCAAACTCAGTCTTTCCAAAACTGATGACATTTTTATTCATCTTTCACGACAGCTTAGCAGTGTCTGATCCAGCTGGTCGCTCCTTCCTTGAAATTGGTTTCATCCTTGACTTCTGGTAGGATTTCTCCTACTTCTCTGGCTTCTTCTCCTCAGTCTTCTTTGCTGGCTCCTTCTCAGTTGCCAGCATGATAAATGCTGGTGTGTCCTACAGCGTCTTCCTGAGGTCTTACTTCTTCTCTGTCTGTATTTATTCTCTAGATAGTTTCATCCAGTTCTGTTGCCTTAAAATTCTCCTGAATGCTGGTGATTCCAGGCCTGAACACTACTCTGAGTTCTGACATATATATCCAACCACTTACTTGAATTCCCCACTTGGTGAAAAGCTTCTCAGAATTGATACCTGTGGGGACTTCCCTGGTGGCACAGTGGTTAAGAATCCGCCTGCCAATGCAGGGGACACGGGTTCGAGCCCTGGTCCGGGAAGATCCCACATGCCACGGAGCAACTAAGTCCGTGAGCCACAACTACTGAGCCTGTGCTCTAGAGCCCACGAGCCACAACTACGGAGCCCGTGAGCCACAACTACTGAGCCCACGTGCCACAGCTCCTGAAGCCTGTGCACCCAGAGCCCACGCTCTGCAACAAGAGAAGCAACCGCAATGAGAAGCCCGCGTACTGCAATGAAGAGTAGCCCTCAGTCACTGCAACTAGAGAAAGCCTGCACACAGAAACGAAGACCCAACACAGCCAAAAATAAAAATAAATAAATTTATTTTTAAAAATTGATATGTGCAAGTGAAGTTCATGATTGCAATAAGGTGCCATTTTTCTGAGATGGGAGGGACTGGAGAGAACCCATTTGGGGTTCCGGTGGGGAGGTAAATCAACATTTACACAACACCCTTAACTTTTATTCTTTCCCCTTATTTTAACCACCGGTCAGAGTTCCGCCTCCGAACAGATCACTATTGCATTGGAATTCTCCATTCTTGTTACTCTAGACCAAGCCGCCTTCCCCTCTCACCTGGAGTAATGCAGTACCTTCCTCCCTGCTTCCTTTCACTCCCCCAACCACTCTTCCACGGGCCACCCCAGTGATTCTTCTTAGACATAAATCAGATCGTGTTGCATCATTTACATTCTCCAACGTATCAGGGGGTTCTTCTTGTTAGGATGAAATAAATGCTCTTCACCACGGTCTCTGCAGCCTCTATCACCTGCCTGTCTCATACTCTCAAATGCTGTGCTATGTTGGAGCCAGGCTCAGGGGTCTCTTTCTAACTCTTAAATGAAGAATTAGGGCCAAGGGGAGGATTCCAGAGGAAATATGATACAAATAAATTCATTTTCATGTGTATGTTACCTTATCCCTCCAATCACATTACAAACTCCTGTGAGCAGAGGCTCAATTTTATGCTTTCTGTCTCCATCATCCCCACTTCTCCCTCCGACCTGCTCCCCTTGTCTTTACCTAGGATGTCATCTTTTTTTATATGCGTATATATAATATTTATTTCTGTATTTATCACATTTTTTTATCCACTCGTCCATCAGTCAGGACTTAAGTTGTTACCATATCTTGACTATTGTAAATAATGCTGCAATGAACATGGGGGTGCATATATCTTCTGGAATTAGTGTTTTTATTTTCTTTGGATAAATACCCAGAAGTAGGGTTGCTGGTTCATGCGGTAGTCCTACTTTTAATTTGTTTAAGAAGCTCCATATTGTTTTCCATAGCGGCTGCACCAATTTACATTCCCACCAGCAGTGCACAAGGGTTCCCTTTGCTGCACATCCTCACCAACACTTGTTTCTTGTCCTTTCAAAAATAGCCATTATAACAGGTGTGAGGTGATACCTCACTGTGGCTCTGATTTGCATTTCCCTGTTGGTCATCTGCAGTCTTTGGAAAAATGCCTACTCAGACCCTCTGCCTATTTTTAAAAATTGGGCTGTTTGGTTTTTTGCTGTTGAGTTGTAGGAGTTCTTTATATATTTTGGATATTAACCCTTCTCAGATATATGATTATTTTCTCCCATTCAGTCAGTTGCCTTTTCATTTTGTTGTTGGTTTCCTTTGCTGTGCAGAAACATTTTATTTTGATGTAATCCCACTTGTTTATTTTTGCTTTTGTTGCCTTTGCTTTTGGCATCAAATCAAGAAGCTCATCGTAGGATGGCATCTTGCACAATCCATTTAACACGCTGTTTTTTGAGCATCTACTACTCATGGGGGCTCTGGATTAAGTACTGGGAGTTTAGTAGACGTTAGATGTCGAGATGGTTTCTCTCCGTCTAGAAATACGAGCCATTGCATGGAGGGGATGGGAGTGGAAGATATCTGCCATAAGAAATGTGCAACGTGTCAAAGCAAATTTTCAGCTCTGGTAGAATTTTGCCATTCTGAAGACTATCTCAGGCTAACTTTATTGCTTTGGATTAGTAACTGACTAAATGGTGCCTTAGTTGCTTGCAAGAGTATGATTTCCCAACGTGCTGAACTCTCTCCTACACTGTAGCTAAGAGGATCAAACTTAATGAAAAATAATGATACTCTTCACTCAAAGAGACAACAAGCAAGGTACCCCCTTGCTCCTCTCCCTTCCCCCTTGATAAACATCTCCTACTTAGAGTTTCGCCTGAAGCACAGCAGAAAATAAATCAAAGCATGTTAAGGGAGAAACGATTCCTCTTTTAGCAACAGATTCTTCCCTCTTGACTTAAAGAGAACAACCACAAACATTAGATGTGGTCAGCTGTTCTATTTGGTGTGGAGAATCTACCTGACAGCTTTGTTTCAAAGCTTTGTTTTTAAAAAAATTAAAGAGAGTCTCATCCGGTTATAACCTCAGGCTTCCTGCTAATTCAAGTGGAATTAGGAACCAGGTACCAACGCTGCATACACGTTGCACGGTACGAACTTACATTGCAGAGTTCGGTGAGCAAGAGGAAGCATGCCTTGTACATTTTAAGCTTTAATTACAGAAGAGCAGGCAGTTTGGTTCATCTTAGATGAGCTGGGCTATTCTGTGCTGGTTAAAAATCAGAAGGGGGTTATGGAAATGAGTAGCATGGTGTCAGTTACTTCAAAAAAATAAGTATATATATATATATATATTTTTTTTTTTTTCCTTTTCTACTCAAATGAAAAACAGAAGCAGGGAAGAGGAAATGTAGGCATTCATGAGCTCTCTCTTGCTGTCGGGGGAGTGAAACCTGCGGTGGAAGCCGGAAGTCAGGGCCTCTTGATGGAAAGTGCCCTAAACCCGAGAAGTGGAGAGGGTGGAGCTTGGGCACCTGTGGAGGGCGTCACGCCTAACGGTTGGTCTTGCTGAACCGCCGTAGGAGGAAGCAAAGCAACAGCCTATCAGAATTACGCATTGAAATAAGTGATAATTATCAAACTATATAATTTGATAATTATCAAACTGTCCTCTTGGTGGGGTGTGGGGGAGCTAACTTTCCAAAAACATGGCAAAGAATGGCTTTGTCTTTTGAAAAGCTCTAGATATTTTCTTAAAAAACAATTAAGCCCAACTCAGTGTTACTAATTAATTTTGGCCAGATATGGTATTCGTTTATCTTAAAACAACTCAGAGTGACTTTTGGGTGCTTTTAAATATCCCATTTCCCCTCAAAGCCCAAGGATTTGGCACCACAAAAGATGCTGAAGTGGGGCTTCCCTGGTGGCGCAGTGGTTGAGAGTCCGCCTGCCGATGCAGGGGACATGGGTTCGTGCCCCGGTCCAGGAGGATCCCACATGCCACGGAGCGACTTGGCCCGTGAGCCGTGGCCACTGGGCCTGCGGGTCCAGAGCCTGTGCTCTGCAACGGGAGAGGCCACAACAGTGAGAGGCCCGCGTACCACAAAAAAAAAAAAAAAAAAAGATACTGAAGTGGATTGATGGCTGTTCCAACAGGGAAGTTGTAAAACAGACTGTGCTGTTGCAGCATCAAGGGGGGTGTGTAGACGCTTCCAAGGGGTGTGCTCCAAAGTGACCAAAACTCAGACACATCAACTCAAGTATCAGTCGAGCTACCTTGTAACCATACATCCCACACAGAGTCAGCCTGGAGCGAAAACTGGGTTGAACTGTGAAATCAACTTAAAAATTGGATAGACAAGTGTCTAAATATTTCTATGTGAGCTGTATATTTAAGTCGATTTAGTTCTCTGTATTATTAAATTATTTCATGGAGTCTTTAGATCAGACAGTGCAACTGGATGGAAGGTGTTCCAATGTCCAGCCCTATTGATTTGCACTTAGTTTATCATTCTTTCCACGATGCCCAGCAAAGTATGAATGATACATCTCATAGGTAAGGCTGATCTTTACCTTGTGTTCAATTCAACTTGAACATGTATTATT
This sequence comes from Phocoena sinus, assembly GCF_008692025.1. Lineage (NCBI taxonomy): Eukaryota > Metazoa > Chordata > Mammalia > Artiodactyla > Phocoenidae > Phocoena > Phocoena sinus. The sequence continues at coordinate 4,395,704 of NC_045771.1, read as the reverse complement.
GAGCACCTTCCAAGGGCTGGAAGACCATGACGCTTATTTTAGGCTCTGCCACTTCCCGTTGTGGGTGATTACGTACCCTTCGTGAGCTGTCAGCCTCTGTGGAATTGGACAATGTCCTAATTATGTCCTGGCATCGTTAGGATCAGTCGTTTATTAAAGTTCCTTGTCCATTTTAACAATCACATGAGTAGGGTATCACTATTGCTATTTTTGTTACGACTGCCACCTCCTCTTTCACTCATCTAGTGATATCCCAGTATAGGCACATCCTAAATATTCAGGAAAACACCTCTTCTAGCTTTGTAAATCATAAGATGATCCAAAAGTCACCCCAGTTCCTTCTGTGTTTCTGTTACGGAAAACACGATGAGGGTGATCTAGGTTTTAAAATAAAGCACAGCTGGGCTGACACTTCCTGTGTTGTTTTCCACACCTCTCCTCTGATTGCATGAAGGGTGCATCACCTCTATGGCTTTCTATTCCATCACAATCCCAGTATCTGGGCAGATCATCTAAGTTGGTGGAATACTCACTCCACAAGCCGAATCCTGAGGATTTGCCTTCCTTCAACACCCTTCCAGCTCAGTAACTGCAGAAAGAATGCCAGGAAAGAGCACATTCTGGGGCGCACCCTGCCATCTTGTCAACCTGGGGCCTTGAGAACTGGATGCCACCACTTGCTCCTAAATTTTGGCCTGGTGGTTCACTGTGTGGCCTCCTGAGTGAGGCCTGGTCCCCAGTAGTGACTCAGGGGGAGGGGTGTCATTTACAGCAGACAAGGCAGGTGAGCTGTCTGAGCTGGAGTCTCCCTCCTGCGTGTCCATCTGGCTGTCTTTCCCCTCCCCACACCTCTCATCCCAGGACTCGTAGTTCTTCACCTGGTTGGGTGCCCGTAGAGCCAGCCTTCTGCACCACTGATAAAACATCCTAAGAGTCTCATCAAGAGACATTTTTCTCTTCCTAATTGATCACAAGGGGACTGGCTTCCCAAATCGATTTCCAGGTTTTTTTTTTTTTTTTTAAACCTCTAACTCATGGCTGGCTGCACAGTAAAAAATGGACAAATGGGGCCTCATCAAACTGAAAAACTTCAGCATGTCAGGGCAAGCAACAAACGAGTGAAAGCCGGCCTATGGGATGGGAGGAAGTAATTGCAACTCATAAATCTGATAAAGGGTTAACCTGCAGAATATATAAGGAACTTCTATAACTCAACAACAAAAAACCCAAATACTTGATTTAAAAATGGGCAAAGGGGCTTCCCTGGTGGCGCAGTGGTTGAGAGTCCGCCTGCCGATGCAGGGGACACGGGTTCGTGCCCCGGTCCGGGAAGATCCCACGTGCCGCGGAGCGGCTGGGCCCGTGAGCCATGGCCGCTGAGCCTACGCGTCTGGAGCCTGTGCTCCGCAACGGGAGAGGCCACAGCAGTGAGAGGCCCGCGTACTGCAAAAAAATAATAATAATAAAATTTTAAAAAAGAAAAAAAAATGGGCAAAGGATTAGATGTTTCTCCAAAGAATACATACAGATGGCCAATAAACACATGAAAAGATACTCCACACAACTAACTATTAGAGAAATGAAAATCTAAACCACAGTGAGATATCACCTCACATCTGTCAGGATGGCCACTATCAAAAGTACAGAAATAACAAGTGTTGATGAGGATGCGGAGAAGTTGGAGCCTGTGCTCTGTTGGTGGGAATTTAGAATGGTGCGGTTGCTATGGAAATCAACATGGAAGCCCATAAAAAAATAAGCTAAAGAGCACTGCCATATGACCCAGCAATCCCATTTCTGGGTATTCATTCAAAAGAATTGAAATCAGGATCTCAAAGAGAGATTTGCACACCCATGTCATTGCAGCATTTTCACAATAATTAAGAGATGGAAGCAACCCAAATGAACATTGACAGATGAATGAATAAACAAAACGTGGTATCTATGCACAAAGGAATACTATGTAGCCTTCAAAAGGAAGGAGATTCTGATACCTGTTACAACATGGAAGAACCCTGAGGACATTGTGATAAGTGAAATAAGCCAGACACAAAGGGACGAATACTTGTCTGAGGCATTTAAGGTAGTCAAAATCATGGAAACAGAAAGTAGAATGGTTGCCAATGGCTGAGGGGGGAAGGAAGAGAGAAAATTAATGTTTAGTGGGTATGGTTTCTTTTTTTTTTCCCAGGCAAATCTCTCACTTATATTTTATTTTTATTTATTTTTTCCAGGCAAATCTCTTGCTTTTATTTTATTTATTTCTTTTTCAAAAATGTTATTGGAGTGTAGTTGATTTACAATGTTGTGTTAGTTTCAGGCATACAGTGAAGTGAATCAGTTATACACATGCACATATCCACTCTTCTTAAGATTCTTTTCCCATATAGGTCATTACAGAGTATTGAGTAGAGTTCCCTGTGCTATACAGTAGGTCCTTATTAGTTATCTATTTTATATATAATAATGTGTGTACGTCAATCCCAATCTCCCAATTTATCCCTCCCCCCCTTACCCCCTGGTAACCATAAGTTTGTTTTCTACATCTGTGACTCTATTTCTGTTTTGTAAATAAGTTCATTTGTACCATTTTTTTAAGATTCCACATATAAGCGATATCATGTGATATTTGTCTTTGTCTGACTTACTTCACTCAGTATGACAATCTCTAGGTCCATCCATGTTGCTGCAAATGACATTATTTCATTCTTCTTTATGGCTGAGTAATATTCCACTGTATACATGTACCACATCTTCTTTATCTATTCCTCTGTCGATGGACACTTAGGTTGCTTCTGTGTCTTGGCTATTGTGAATAGTGCTGCAGTGAACATTGGGCTGCATGTATCTTTTTGAATTATGGTTTTCTCTGGATATGGGTGTAGAGTTTCAATGTTGCAAGATGAAAATGTTCCAGACGTCTGTTACACAACAATGTGAATATACTTAACACTGTTGAACTGTACACTTAACAGTTGTTTAAGATGGTACATTTAATATTGTGTGCTTTTTTTTTAACCTCAATAAAACACACACACACACACATACAGACACACACACAGACAGACACACACACAGACAGACACACACACAGCCTCTAAGTCATTGGCTTTTGCCTGCCCGCAGTGTCGGAAGTCACTTGTGACGTGGTTGGAAAGTTTCAATATTGGTAATGATTTAAGTTGCAAATGTTTGCAGATTGCAAGCAATAAAGGAATAAATTGGTACATGTAAATGGCTGAGAACCGTGCTTGGCCCACGTTCAGTATCAACACATATGTGTGTAGTGGTCAAGCATAGCACTGATAGTTTACAGTCTTTAAAGCAGGCTCGTTCTTCTGAACACAATACCAGAAATACTCTTGGAGTGTAGACAGACAGAGATAACTCATCTTCTCAAAATCCCTACTGTAATCTCTGATGACACTGAGTTGGGAGAGGACTTCAGATTGCTCTGCAGACTCTGGGCAGATGCAGAGTGTATGACAGAAAAAAGAAAGGGTGGCACAGCCTTGGCAAAGCTGGCTGATGACATTAAATTCTCTACAGATTTCATGGCTTGTAGTGATGTTGAAGACCCTTCTATCAGTCTCGGAATTTGTTAGAGACTCAGACTTCTTCCTAGAGAGAGAAAGTGATTCCTGTAGCTCCGACTAAGGCTTTGCTGGCCAGGACAGGCAAGGGCCATCCCACAAGTTTTAGTCAGGACTGACACATTGCAGGCTTTTGGGACGACAATGTGAGCTATTTCTGCAGGTTCTGAGAGCCACCTCTTAAGGCAAAAGAATACATGCCCCTCAACTAACAGAGATACAGATGTGGAAAAGTTGTGCCTTGGAAAATAGCAGAGTCTACACACAACTGGGGGAGCTTTGCCCAGCCTTGGTTTGAAACCATTTCTAAAGCAGCCATTAAAAGATTACACAAGCCGCAATGTTCATACTCTTGGCTTTTCTTTGAGGAAATTGAGTATTTCATGATAGACTCCCCATAAGGAAAACACACACCCAGGAATGCAGAAGCTCAGGCATGTTGGAGGCTTGGTAAGGTGTGTGTGTTGATGGGGCAGGTGTGGGTATCACAGAAAATGGAGGAATAAGAGAATGCACTCCATCTGGGATCAGCATCCATCCCCCCTGGCAGGGTCCCAAGAATGCAGGGGCTGGTCCTGCCTCCTGGAAGAGAGGTACGACACAAAAGCATGGAATGGTAACAGCAAGAAGCTGCTGAAAGTGTGTGGACATGACCATCAAATACAAACCTGCATGGACCAACAATCAACGACAATTATACACAGCAGACAAGTTAACGGTTTCCTGTATCTCCAGAGCTCACCGTGCAGGTATGGAGCAATAGATAATGCCCCGAACACGGAAAGAGGATGAGCCAGGTCAAACAGTTCTGCCCTATAATGAGGTTTCATGTCTTCTTAGTCTCTCCATTCTCTCCCGCTTGAAGAGCAATGGTCAGTGGCCTCGTAGCATCCCTCAGCAGGCCCAGATTTCAGGCTGACGAGCTCTCTTTCTGCCCTACTCAAACTGGGATCTGAGCATTTTATTTTATTTTTATTAAAAGGGTCACAATATACTCAAACGTGAGAAATATTGCTCAATACTATATCCTCATTTTGAAGATTCATAAGGCAAACCAATATATTAAAGCTCAGAGCATGTTTCTGACATAAAGAAATGAGTTTAGTTTAGTTCAATGCAATTTTCCCAAATGTATATATACTCAGAACATGTTTTTTCTCAGAGAACATTATTAATAGTATTTGGATCAGCTTCTCCAGAAACATTGGATTAAGTAAAGCCCCAAGTCCTCAAACTCATTCAATTGCCTCCATAATCACGCCCTCAAATCAATCTAATCTTACCTACTACTGCTTTTCCATGTAAATCTTCAGATGGGGAGGAACGGTTGTTTCATTTTTCTGAAATTCTACATGTCCCTTTCTTTGCCAGTATTTCAAGCTCAAGGGTCCTTCCTGCATCTTTGCTCATGTTATAATTCTCCCAGGAATCTCTCTCCAGCACTACCACTTAAATTTTAACGTACAAATTAAGTACTTGCCTTAAATTTTAACGTACAAATTAAGTACTTGCCAAATTAAGTACTTCCCTAATTTCTTCAGTTATTTTGTTAATAATAATGGTTAACACTTCACAGACATTTGCTATGCACCATAAACTCTAACTAGAGCCCCTTTTATGCATTATTTTACTTGGCCATTAGTATTCTGTGAAGGTGGGTATGTGATTAACTCTCTAGGCCTCAGCTTTCTGATCTGTAAAACGAGCCTAAGAATCCTTGCTTGCATCTGCACAGCTGGTGAGTAGCAGGGATAGAATTCAAACTCACTTCTGTCTGACTTCAGAGCCTGTCCTCTTAACCACTGTGCTGTACCTTGTCTCCCAACAATGATTCTCTTATCCAAATCCCTACAAAGTTTTTGATTAGGCTGCTTTTGGAATTTTGCTATTTAATACCTTTTCAAAAATTAAAAAAATTTTTTTTCTGTGTAAGAATTTACATTTATTTATGTATTTATTTATTATTGGAGGTTAGTGTCTGCTGCACAGCAAAGTGAATCAGCCATCCGCATATACACATCCCCTCCCTCCTGGACTTCCCTCCCCCCATCCCACCCAAATAGGCCATCACAGAGCACTGGGCCGCGCTCTCTGTGCTATGCAGCAGGTTCCCACTAGCCATCTGTTTTACACATGGTAGTGTATTTACGTCAAACCTAATGTCCCAATTCATCCCACCCTCTCCTTCCCCCACTGTGTCCACACATCTGTTCTCTACATCTGCCTTTCTGTTCCTGCCTTGTAAATAGGTTCATCTTTACCATTTTTCTAGATTCCATATATTCACTGCCTTGTAATTAATAAGTCGCAAATTCAGAGCTTAAGTCAAGATGACAGGTGGCTCTCAAAAAATACTTGTTGTTTCTTCCAGGTAGTTGGGGTCAATGACAGCTTCCTAAATCCACATCTCACCACAATACAAAACAAGAGCCTATAAAATTACACAAAGTCCAGGACACTGGCACAACTAGAAGACAATGATTGTGCAAAATTTACGTTGTTTTTAAGTAAAAATAAAACCTCGGTAAGTAAAATCTCTCAGACTCTTTGGCAAACCTTTGTTACAGGCAAAGACAGTCTGATTTAAAAAACAAAATAAAACAAAACAGAAACATTGCACAGAAGAGAGAATAAGCGAATGAGCAGCAGGTCTAAAATTATTCTAAAACCACAACCAGAATGATAGTTAACCTAATTGTGAAAATACTGAAAACATTTACTAGTAGACCATAGCACTGATTATAGGGAAGAGACTTAAAATATATGTGATTTGAAGTGGCAGTCTTCAAGAAGCATAGTTTCTGGTGAGAAAAAGACAAAAAATAAGGGATAGGCACTTTTGGGGGTTGGCTGGTAAAAATAAAAGGAATGAAAGGAAAAATTAAAGTCCTGCAAGACCAAAAGTAATATAAAACCTAGAGGGTGAAGAACTACCCCATGCATCCATTAGAAACTCACGCATTAAAGAAACCAGACTATACAGACAGAAGAGGACATCATGCCACTAGATTAGAAATCCTGTAAACTACCACAAATATGCAAAATGAATACTGTGGAACGGAATAAAGCTCCACACTATTCATACGAAGTATTGTGTGAATACAAAGTATTCCACACACATTCTATACAAAGTTACCACAAAAATATAAAAAATGAGAATTAACACGTTTCAGTTGATGAAACTCCTTCCCGAGAGACAACCATGAAGCAAAACTGTAAGATATGCTCCAAATGAGTTAAATATTTTCAAACACCTATAACATGAAGAACCACTTTGAATCAGAAATCAAAAATTAAAAACAAAAATGGACAGAAAAACAGAAATGAAGAAAGTAATAAGAGTCATTGAAGAAATGCAAGAAAACAACACGAAAATAAGATAAAGGAAGAAGTAAAAAGGATCAAAGAGAAGAAGGTTGGTTGGGAAGATCAACAAAGAAGAAACAACATACACATAATTGAAGTCACAGATGTAGAAAACAAACAATGGAACAGAGCTAATATGTAAATTGTAATCCCAGAAAACTTTACAGACATGAAAAAGACCTGAATTTATAATTGAAAGTGTCCACTGATTTCCTCAGAAGACAAAGAGGGAATGATTAGATTTATGATATAACCCAGTAAATCTATTACACTTAAAAGATAAAGAAAAATATTTCAAGGTTTTCAGGTAAAAAGGATTAAAATAACTTGCAAGAGCAAAAGAATTAATCTATAATTAGAATTCTCAAGACAATATAAGAAAACAAAGCAACAATGGAGCAGGATTTCAAAAAACTCAGTGAAAGAAAGTATGAGAAAGGACCTTTATTATTTTTAAAAAATAAATGTATTTATTTAGTTTTGGCTGCATTGGGTCTTCTTTGCTGCACACAGGCTTTCTCTAGATGTGGCGAGCGGGGGCTACTCTTCATTGCGGTGCGTGGGCTTCTCATTGCGGTGGCTTCTCTTTGTTGTGGAACACGGGCTCTAGGTGCACGGGCTTCAGTAGTTGTGGCATGTGAGCTCAGTAGTTGTGGCTCGCTGGCTGTAGAGCACAGGCTCAGTAGTTGTGGCACACGGGCTTAGTTGCTCCATGGCATGTGGGATCTTCTGGGACCAGGGCTCAAACCCATGTCCCCTGCATTGGCAGGCGTATTCTTAACCACTGTGTCACCAGGGAAGTCTAGGACCTTCATTTTTAATCAAACTGTCTGTGAATCATCAAGACTGTAGACAATGGTTTCAGACACTCAAAAACTTGGGGAGATGTGTGCCATGCCCCGCTCTCAAGGAATTCAAGAGAGGATGAGTTTCATCTAAACAAGAGATGACTAGAAAAACTCCAGCAAGAGAACGCAAGGAAAATGGAAACAATAGGAGAAATGGGGTTGCAATCCTAATGTCAAAGTAGAATTGACACCTAAAAGCATTAAATGTGACAAACAAGAACGTTTTAAAATGCTGCAGACATAATATGTAATGGAGATATAACGGTAATGAATATATATATGCACCAGTTAGCACAACAACCACTGATATGAAGCAACAATTACAGGAGAAGCAAGGAGATAGAAATATTAATAGAAACAGGTAGGAGATGTTAACACATCACTTTCAGTACAGGACAGATCAAGCTGACAAACCAGTAAGGATATAGAAGACTTTAAATAACAGGGGGGACCACTGATAGGGAGCTAAGGTATGCAGATTGGGCAGAGGGAAAAGGAGCTGCAGTGCAGTTGCAAATGAGGCCTCAGACAGTCCTGCTGGGAGCTGGGCTACATCTTCAGGTTTCTCCCAGTTTGAGGCAAGAGGGCTCAGCCTTTGGATTCCGGAATCAACAAGTCCCTGACAGGTCATAACCTCGGGTAAGGCAGCTCCATGTGGCTGAGGGCAATTCCCAATGACCTTGAATCTCATTTAAAAGCTTCTGCCTGCATTCCAACAGGGACCAGGGAGCCACTGCATGTTCTTGAGGGGCAGAAGGGCAGCATGGAAGATTCTTAGAAGACATATTTTTGGTTGTCCTTCACACTTAGCAGAATCATTAGGAAGGATCTGTGAGTTCCATGCCTGCAGTTAGTATATGGGTTCATGTAGAAGCAGTCTTTCATGACTGAACCGCCTTCTTTAAATCTGCAGTGTTAACATTTCCAACCACGCTTAGTTATCTTCCATAAAAGGCCGTTGTAATCTTAAAGACATTATCTATGACACTGTGTTTTCCTGCTGCTGGTTAGGCAAATGGCAAACCAAGGTGCCTGCTCAGGGAAATTAATGTCCTCGTTTGTCACCAGTCTGCACAGCAAAAGCACTGGTTCCCTTTCTGGCTGATTGAGTAATGGTTCAGAAGAGGAAAATTGATAGGTACAGCGCTACTCCTAGAAGGGAAAACTGATAAAAAGAATTGACTACCCAAATCTCTCTCATTTCTATGAGATAGTCTTTCTGCTCACATTAAATGAGCTTGTCAAAATAAATAAGGAGGCACTGTCACTGTGGATGGTGGAAGCCAGGTCCTTAGTAGAGGAAATCAGTTTGGAGGTGGAGGGTTTGTTTCTGCTGCAGGCAGGCGAGTCTCCAATCTCATTCGCTTCTTATTCTTGCTTAGCGTGCAACCATTTCCTTCTGTCTTTGATACAAATCCTACGCATCCTCTGAGGCCAACTTCAGTCTCTTGTCTTGGAAGTCAGAGTGTCCTTCTCTGAATTTCTACCATTTGCAGTCTGTGCTGTGCAAGTTGGCACTTAGCGAACGTCTTCTTTTCTTCTTTCTTGTATAATTCTCACCGTTCTGTGTGCGTTAGCCTTACCACTTAGACAATCTGACTTTTCGTGGCTGTTGGCCGTGTCTTATACAAGTCTGTATTCCCCTGCACAGAGCACCATGCTGGGGACATTATAAGGATGCCATATATAACTGATTAGTTAGACCTGGCACGAATAGCATGCATCTGCTTTTTGCTGCCCAGCAGCCATTCTTTTCCTTTCTGGAAATAATAATATGGAATAATATCCCAAATAGTTTGAGAAGCCGCTCAGTCCTTCATTATCAACCCTGAGTTTTTTGTAGGGTTGATCCTTCTTCGGCAACAATCTGTTCATCTCATTCTGGTTGTCATAGTGATTGGTTCAGGGATGGGCAGGCAACCTAAGGCCCCTCATGGTAAACCTCAGAGCCTTTTCTGGTATGTGAGTTCAGGGTTATACCCAGCTTATATCCTTGGAAACTAGTAGCAGCCATCACGTGACCACGAGGAGAACCAGTGTTAAAATGAAGGTAGAGTAGAGAGAGGTTTGAGGACATCATTGAACCACTGGACCGAGGCCTGCCTATAGACTTACCCACTGAAGAACAAATAAAGTTCTCTTTACAATTTAAGCTAGTTTGAACCCTGTTTTTGTAATGAGTAACCAAATGAATATAGGAGATCCTTGGTAAATATTTCCATGCAACCCACAGTAATTTATGTGGGCCTTTTGTATCTCCTTGGAGATCAGAATCGCGTTTGGACAGTTTTTCTTTTCATAGTACTAATGTTTAGTTACTTTCGGGAGGAGAATATTGCAACATTCTCGCAAGCTGTAGGGATAGCTATGGGTAAAGAGAATGAAATGAAAAGCAAGTTTTCTCACTTCGATACTCTCTCCCTTTGCGGGAGGTTTCTTGGAAGTTTTGAGGAACATGGAGAAAGCAGCAGGGGGGAGGGGATCAGTCCAGAGTAGTTTTCACCACTTCCAGGTTCTTCTGTTCGCTACTCAGCTGCCCCACGCCTTGACTCAGACAAGGGGATTCTTTTTTTTTTTTAATTTATTTTTTAATACAGCAGGTTCTTATTCGTCATCCATTTTATACACATCAGTGTATACATGTCCATCCCAATCTCCCAACTCATCCCACCACCACCCCCCCCCCCCCCCCCCGCTGCTTTCCCCTGACAAGGGGATTCTTTCCTCTTCTTTAGCAAAGATTCCCATCCTTTATGCTGCCCGTACTGTCCACCCCCTTCACGAACCAAATACACAGCCTTCATGCCACCTCTCATTGCACTTCTGTCAGTCTCAGAACTATTGGCATTTTTGGCTGGACAGCTCTTTTTTGTGGAGGCTGTCCTGTGTGCTGGAAGATGGTTGGCAGCATCCCTGACATCCATTCATTAGATGCTGGTAGCCCTCCCTCCTCTTCCAGAGTTTGACAACAAAAATGTTTACAGGCATTGCCAAATGTCCCCTGGGGTCAAAATCACCCCCCTCCCCATCCTGTTGAGAATCTCTGCTCTACGGGGAATGGAGGTGTATAATCTAGGAAAATGATGTTCCTCTGGTTGTCCCTCTTTGGAGATTCTGAGTTTTCCCATAAGCATCCTGAATCCATGCACGTGGGATCTCCATTCTGAAGTGATGGAAAAATCAAGATACTTGGGGCTCTCAGAAATCGGACCCAACTACACTAGTCCTGTGTAAGTGCTCTGAATCTGTGTTCACAGGCAGTGATTCAACAGTCTATCGAAACTCTGTCATCAGCCACAAATCTTTGTCATAAAGCAAGAGAAGGTAACCCAATATTCCCAAGACAGTGCTTTTCCTTGCATTGTCTTAGGAAAAGAGCAGTAGAGTGCCAGCTACTATTTACTGAGCATCTCCTATGTCCTACTATGTACATCACTGGATGCTTTGTATTTATCCAAACTAATCAGCACAGACGTGCTCCCAGGTCGGCATTATGACTCCATAGTATCAATTCAGAACTTAACCTTCCTGAGCTCAGCCCTAACTCCTAGCAGGTTACATCCTGGGTGTGTCTGGTCAAGGTGCACACCATTTACCTCGGCTGGCTCCCCGAGGGTGAGTATCGTCTTCTCCACCAGGAAACTGCTCCCGGCAGGCTGAAGTCTAGGCTTGCTCTTGTTTTATAATAAATGCCTGGGAAATGTAGTTTCTCTTGCCCTGGACCCTCTCCCTCGATGCTTTGGGTTCCAGGAAGTTGACCTTTACAGGTTGCAGCAACAAGGCTCCCTGACCTCCGGGATCCCAGTTAGGTGTGGACAATGGGGCACCAGGATCAGGAAAGGTTGGGCTCCCTCTGTCTCTCCATCTCTCCCTGCCTCTGCCAGGCTGCCTCTCAGCAGTGACTTTGTCTCTCTACCAAAGACCACAGCTCCTCTTGAGGGTGGGAGTGGTTCTGGCAGTGGAATGCCTGGGAGAAGGACTTCGGTCTTTGAAGAAAGAATTCAGCAAAGAGACAGAGATTGTGAAGCAGATAAATTGTTTGTTAGCAGCAAAGCCCGTGTGAAAGAGCACGTGGATGTACTCAAGTGAGTTGCACGCCATAGGGGTGGCTTAGGTTACTTATATGGGGGCAGTTTTCTGGGTTGTCTCTGGCCAGTCATCTCGCTTGTGCTGTCAAAGGGCAGCAGGAAACCAGTTGGAGCTGCTTAGCCTGGGGCCTGTCTCCTGCCTCAAGAGGGGGTCCCCTTCTCCAGCTGCACCTGCAGCTCCCCAGATCCTGGTTAGCTGCGCCTTCCCCTCTCTCCAGACCGAGGAACAACAAAGGTCGCTCTTGGCGAGCCTCACGTGCTTCCTGGGTCCTTTCAACCCCAACCCGAGGCAACTGGTACCTGCTCAGATCAACTCACCCTCCAGCCTAAAATTAATTCGCTCTCAAATATAAACAAAAATCAAGGGACCCTGCACTTTCAGTCCTCAGTGACTCTGTCTTACGTTAGCATAATAATAATCTGTCTTACGTCTTGTGCCGTGGTCTCTGTACTGTGTGACCTTTGGCCCAGTGAGTTTTCATCGCAGAACTGTTCTAGTTATTCACTAGTGGATGCTTCAGTTGACTCCCCTCAATTCGATTATCCTTCCTGAGTGTGCAGACCGCGTCCCGTGGGCACCTACCTGATAGCCTGAACCTGGTATCACGATAACCACTCAGTGATGTGCTGAGGTTACTTTTGGTAACTTTCCCGGGGCTTGCAGGCAGACACCTCACCAGAGTCCCCAGAGGGTGGAAGGGAGGGAGTGGGGTCTAGATGGACCTGACATGCCAGCATCCAATCTGGTGCCTCTGTTGGTTGGTGGGCACTCTGTATGTAGCGTGCTCCTCTCTCAGAGGGACACTTTTCTTTAAGGTGGGGCAAGGCTAGCACTTACCTGCACAGAGGTGGGACACATCTCGGTCCACACTCCCCTTTGGCGTCAGCAGTTCCGTCAGCCATTTCTGTCTTAGTAGATTTGCTGGCACTCCACACGTATTTGTGGATTACTGCTTTTAAAAAGTGACTTAAATCTTATCTTTCCAGGTTGTTGCAGTCTAGTGGGAAAACCCACAACGCCAGCAGCTGCTGGAGGGCCCCCAGCCCTGGTGCACACCTCCACGGCTGGCACGTAGAGCAAGCTCTGTGCATATGCACCATTTCTTCATTTATTGGAGAGAATATAATCATTTACTCAGTAAAAATCACCCGGCATAAAAACCATTGCAAAAAAAAAAAAAAAAACCATTGCAGGACTGAGATAAGACAGATTAACAAAGGAAACAGAGTGCAAGGTCACTTTAAAAAATGTATTTATTTAGTTTGTTTAGTTATTATACTTTCGTATTTGGAAGCAAATACATTTTAATCTGGGGAGTGAGGCCTCATTTGACTAGGGGAGGGTATTACATAGGGCTTTATCCTAATGGTAGTAATTTTCAGGGTCTTGATTGACTTTAAATTGTCCAAAACATAGCATGGAAGAAGATGGAAGAAAGTTCTGAAGTGGGGCTGTAATGAGCTGGATATCAAGAGATCTATATTCTTCTCTGCATCTTTTTTTTTCTTTCTTTCTTTTTTAATTTAATTTTTATTTCATATTGGAGTATACCTGATTTTCAATGTTGTGTTAGTTTCAGGTGTACAGCAAAGTGAATCAGTTATACATATATCCATTCCTTCTCAGATTCTTTCCCTTATAAGTTATTACAGAATATTAAGTAGAGTTCCCTGTGCTATATGGTAGGTCCTTGTTGATTATCTATTTTATATATAGTAATACGTATACGTTAATCCCAGACTCCTAATTTATCCACCCCACCCCATGTTTCCCCTTTGGTAAACATAAGTTTGTTTTCAAAGTCTGTGAGTCTATTTCTTTTTTGTAAATAAGTTCATTTGTATCGGGATTTTTTTTTCAGATTCCACATCTAAGTGATATCATATGATATTTGTCTTTCTCTGACTTACTTCACTTAGTATGATCATCTCTATGTCCATCCGTGTTGCTGTAAATGACATTATTTCATTCTTTTTAAGGCTGGGTAATATTCCATCGTATATATGTACCATATCTTCTTTATCCATTCATTTGTTGATGGACACTTAGGTTGCTTCCTCTCTGCATCTTTCTAGTGGATGGCATTGGGAAAATTCATCTTACCTTCCAAGTATCATTGTTTATCATCTATCTATCTACCTATATCTATCTATCTATCTATCTATCTATCATCTAACTATTAAATAAAGAAGGAGTTTGGACCACATAATTGAGATGGTTTCTGACCTTCTGTGATGTGATGATGGGATTCTGATCGTCTGAGCAATGTATTTAAACGTCGCTTCTCTTCTTCCGGTCTCTTAGACCCACACGTCCAGGGCTGGTTGTTGGTAGGCGAATGTACCTTAAATTGCCTTTGATGTGCTCCTGGGGTCCTCTGAGTGCCTGTCCCTGTTCCCATTCGATGGCACCTGTGCTCCCCTCTCATCCCGCATCACCACAGCTCACATGCCTCCGGCCTGTCCTCCCCGTGATATGTTGAGTAGGAGTGGAATTTACATGGAGAACGTGCCAGCAGCTCTAGGCTTCCATTCACTGCCGTTCCTTGGGAGGTGTCACAGCCCTGCCTGGGAGCCCCCGTGAATTGTTCTTCCCCCCGGCCTTGCTGTTAAGCCCCTTTGTGAAGATCCTCTGAGGATTTAGCAGCCGGCTCTGAGGGCATGCTCTGTCTTCTCATTGCATTTCTGGCTTAGTACCTTAGTTTTCTTTTCCTACCTTCATGTTTCTCTTCTCTCAATGTCCTCATTAAAAGCTCTTCTTTCTTCCTCTCAATGCCATGCTGATAATCACCTCCATCCCTTCTGCTCCCAGCTTGTATAAATGCCTGGGATTCTAATGCTTGAGTCACTCTCTGGGCTTGGGCCAGTAAATGCAGAGCGTAAATCTAAGTTTGTGCGAAAGGTTATCTGGGAGGAATAAGGTGGGCACGTTGACCCCACCCATCATTAACATTCAGAAAGCAGGGCTGAAGAGACAGGAAGCAGGTGACTCTACTGGGGCCTTTGGTGGTGGGAAGTCGGGGATTGGGCGGTGGTACAGACACAGGACCGGACAGCATCTTGGAGGGGTGCTGCAGAACGGATGTGAGGACAGGCCCCCGGCATGAGCAGGGGAAGAAAAACATCTCTTACATCTAAGACACAACAGTAGTAAGATCCCACCTTCAGGACAGTGGAAGCTCGCCTCCCAATCCTTCTTTTGGAGCTCGTTCCACCAGGTCATTCATTGCAGATTAGACAGCCTGTCCTCAAACGAATCCAGGCGTCGTTAAAAATGCAGAGAGATCAGCCTCTTCAGTACCCAGGCCTAAAAAAAACACCCCAAAACAGATTATGCCATTATGTTGACCTACTGCCATAGAGACAAGATGATTAGGGAAACAAAAATCCAAACTTTTAGCTTTCTAGCTTTACGATGAGTCATAAAGGATCCCACGTGGGTAACTGAGCTGCTCTCGGAACAAAACTTAATTATGTTCGGTAGTTTGGAAGATGTTTAGTGACAGGGACTCTACATGGTTTAGTGACAGGGACTCTCCATCCCTCAGAAGTGATCAGCCCCTTACGAGTCTTTTAGATCTAATTTGCAAGTGGAAAGCAATTGAGAGGGGATAGATATTGCTCAACCCTCTTCATCGTGTTCCACGTGCGTTCCAGGTGTGCTTAACGCTGCACACGGGCAGACTGCCGACAGCCCGTTGGGTGTTTGTGGGACGCAGCCATCCGTTCCAGGCTTTTCCTTCAAGAGCTGCAGGCAGGGTTGTAGGAACTTAAAATGGATTTCTGGTTACTGGGGAGAAGAGGTCCTGGAAAGGGAAGCCACCTATAGGCCAACAGTGAGAAATCCAAGCAAGTTAGATTTTGGAGTTCTCAGGACGCGCCTTGTTTATTTCCAACGCCACATTTGCTCTGGCTTAAAAGCCCTGCCTCGCTCTCTAATTGCCAAGTCTGGGCTGGCTGCCGTCAAAGTCCTCCCGCCCAAGGCGACCAGGAACACCTCTCCCTGCCCTTTGGTGTCCTGGGTGCCTCTGGCTGGTGCAGCCAGGACCAGGCAGAGAGGACGGGCGGGCTGACAGTCAGCATCTCAGCACGGAAGGCTCTACGCTGCAGGTACACTGCTTTCTCATCACCTGTATTTTTGTTTTGTTCTCCTGACAACCTCGAGGGGCAGGTCTAACAGGTGGATCCTGCCCGTTTTACAGAGGACGAGAGAGGGTCCGAGGGCAGGATGGTCGGCGGCCACATGGCTCCTGACGTGAAGCTCAGTCAATGGAAAACAAGGGCAGGTGGGGACTGGCAAAGGGGGCTCCTGCGATCGCCTGGATCCTGGCAGGATGCGTGTGGGACGGGAGACCTGCCGGGTGGAGGGGGGGTGGGAGTTGGTGGGCTACCTTCTCACCCAGCCACTGGTCACTGGGAGGAAAGGAGCGTCTTTGAGGGTCGGAATGGCACTCAGGGGATGAAAACGGTTTTGACAGCCTGTGGACCAGCTCAGGCTTTTCTCCCTCACTGCCTGTCTTTCCTCCCACCCTGTTTCTTGGTTTGGAAGCTGAGGATCAAAGCATCCGTAGTTCTGTACCATTTGTTGAAATCTCAGCACTCTGCTGTCGAAGGCCCATGAAGACGGGTGGCCGGAGGGACTTGATCTACTGCGAAGAACGCGGGAGATTTGCGTTGGCTCAGAGGGGTCAGAAGGGTGTGCCTTGCACACAGCCGAGTGAGGGCGTGCACGTGTGTGCGGGAGCATGCATGCACCTGTGTGCACGTGTACCTGGACACACGCACGTGCGTGTGTTTGGCAGGATAGGAGAGCAGGCTGCGGTTAGTTAGCAGGGCCAGCAGGTGCCCGGCCTGAGGCCACAAGGTGACCAGACTGAGGACAGGAGTGTGCAGTCGGATTGTGGTGGCCTGTGCTTGCTGGGCGGAGGAGATGGGACACAGTCTAGCAGTAGGGTGACTCGTGTCCAGATTGGCCCTGGACAGGTTTGGTTCTGGGGTAATTATTCATAGCATCCCCTTTTGCTTTCAGAAGTGCCTCCCATAAATTATTTGGGCATCCTTTCTAAGAGGACGCCCAAACCTTGCAGGCTCAGCTGGACAGCTGGGCGGAGCTAGCTACCCCGGTCCTCTCTTCCTGGTCCTGCCTAGGAGCTGCGACCTGGCTGCAACCTTCTGCTTTTGTCTCTGGGTCCAGTTCCTGATGTTGGCAGAGCAAGTCTTATGTGTCTCCTTCCAGGGCCACCTGTTGAGGACACATATCCCCAGGTTTGTAGAAGATCCAGGCTTTGCAGAGACCAGACACCAGCGCCATGGGTGTTTCCTCTGACTTACCTGTTCGTTATCCCAACCACGTCCCCAAACCACGTGCCTCTCCTCCCTGAGAGCATGTACCCTTCCCAGGGCAGAGGATGCTCGCCCGCAGACAGAAGGACAACGTTGGGTCACTTTCTAGTAATTGTCTCTTCACGGAGCATGAGGGCCCATTGTTGCTTTACATTCAGGATGAAAATAGCTCTGTGTCTTGACCGGCTTCAAGGAAGGCTTTGAAAACATCAAAACAGAACTCTCTCCGAAAATGCACTCACAGCACTGTCTCCAAAACGTCCGATCTAATCGTCTCTCAATCAGAACAGTTTTCTTTCCTCTCTTCCCTGTTATGCATGACAGTGACACAGGGTGGGTTCGGATTTCTTCTCGGTACAGCGAGGACAACGCAGGGACCCCTCCTACTTCTCCAGACTCTGGGCAGGCTCGGAGCTGGCACTCGGGCGGCCGTCTTAGAACACCATGCAGACTCTGCAAGCTGAGGACATTGAATTAAGCCTCTGTGATGATGAGGGCATTAGATCAGCCATCGGGGATCCTGGGCCTTGAGAGGGAAGCAGAGGAAGTTAAAGGCGATCCAAGTTAGGGCAACTGAGAGGCATACGGACGACACAGCCATGCTCTTGGGGGTTTTCCGCACAACGTACTGTAAGAAAATAGAAACCGTGACTAACACGTGCATTGAAACCTGCTTCAAAATATAAAACTCAAGCTGACATTCAACATCTGACAAGTTCTGACCCAGAGCTTTCCCAGCCTTACCTTGCTCTGCACAAAAATTACGCTGTGTCTGTACTAACCCACTGTCTTCTGTGCCTGCGTGGTGCCTCCTACCAGCCCTGGGCCACCCCGTCCTCCATCAGCAGTACCCCTCCCCCGCTCTTCCTAGCTGAATCTCACCTCCTTTTCTCTGGGTCCATCGCACGTCTGCCCCAGTCTCCGAGCACCCACCCCACTTGCCTGGGTCTGACTCAGTCATTGGCCAGTAGGGGCACCACTGCCCACTGCAATCAGAATTGGGTCTGAGCACCCACCCTCCACTTGGTAATTGGATAACCTTGGGTTAGAAACATCGCCTTTGGAAGCTGAGTTTCCTCACATGTGAACTGTTGGAGGGGAGGGGAGCACGCAAGCGCGGAGAGGACCCAGGGTGCCCTGGCTTATCGCCAGCACCCACTGACCAGGCCTAAGGGGCTGCCCAGGGGGTCTGGCCCCTGAGACACATAGACCGGAGGAAGCGCCCTGAATCCTAGCTTAAATAAAGTGGTCACCTTGAAAGAGGGCATTCTCGTAGTCCCAGCCCTCCCAACACACACACACACACTGAGTCCACGTTACCCTGGCCAAAGGCCACCGATGTAATCCATGATGAGGGCTCTGGTTTCCTCTGCTCTTTCAGGGGCCCAGGGGTCCATAGTTTGCCCCCAGAGAGTCCATCCTTATTCTCTCCCAAGATCTTTTTATGATCCAGGTACTGTTTTCCAACAGTATTTCTGAAAAAACCAAAGACCTGCCCTTGGTCATTTTGACTTTCTGTAAAATTATTACTAGCCCTTTCTTGACGAGTTGTGTATGCTTTAATTTAGAGATGTTCTGCCCAACATCCAGACCTGGCCCCTTCTGCAGATGAGGGATCCCAGTGAGTATTGTGCTTGTGTAGGGGAGCTTGTGGAATCTTTGATTTTAAGGAGATGGGATTTCTTGAGGAGGGACATTGCATAATTGGGGGCAGTGACTGCTGTCCTACCGCAGGCTGGAGAGCAGTGAGTCACACGTTTTGATTTCCGGCTGCAGAGCTGACCATTCTAGGAGGTCATGGGTAAATGTTTCTTTGGCAAAAATCAAGGCATATCCTGTATTTGATAGGACTCAGTACCCAGCACCTGAAAACTAGATCACAGTCACTTTTTACTTCATAGACACTCAACTTTTAAAAAATTAGGAAAGGGGGCATTCCTTTTTTTTAATGAAAAATGTTACAGCGTGAAATCCCTCACTCCCCATGCATGTCACTGTGAACAGTTTCCATGTGCTGGAAAAAGCGTGGAAAGAAAGATGCATACCGAGACTGCGATGATCATTTTATAAATTTCTTTTTGAAATTTTCCTTTCCACCCACCCCCCAACACCACATCATAAATAAATGTACCTGATGCATTTAACATGACCTCTTAGACTCTCTGGTCTGCTTCCTGGACACACAGCGACTTTCTACATTCAGCTGCCAGCAGATTCCCTTTGGACCCACACTGCAGCTTCTGCTGCAGGGAGCTGACCAGTCACCTTCCCCTCAACTGTCCCCAGCCAACTGCGCGCCCAGCATTTATGCCTCCTCATGTCACTTCTGTATCTTGAGTGGCTCAGAAGGGGCCGGATAAGACAAGGAGGGTATATGCCAGAAGAGTTAACTCCCCACTAGGTGGCTGTTGACCAATTGCAAACAGAAGACGGGAGGAAGCCAGGAGGCTGGGATACATTCATCCTCCTTCCTCTCTTGCTCTGAGGTGTGCTATTTCTGCACCGTCTGTCCCAGAAAGGTGACATCTCATGCTGTGACCTGCTGTGTCATTCAGGACGCATTGGGAAACAGTGCGGGCCCTTAACAGCTCACCTTGCATTGCTCCATATTTCCACAAGGTGGCAGTGTCTCACACACAGCTTTATTTGGTGATGCTTTGATAGGTTGGTTTTGTAGGATGTCAAATTGCAGGTGCAGCTCAGAGGGGAGAAGATTTGGGGGTGGTGACGTTCCTTCAGGCTTGAATCATGCCATCTTTGATCAAAGCAGAGCTGCGTGGTCACACAGCTCCCACCTGGGAGGATCAGGCAGGAGCTCATCAGCTCCTGTCAGGAGTTGCCCCCTTAGGTTTGTTTGTGGCTTTAAGACAAGTCTGATTCACACTTCACCTCTGAAAGAGGCGGTATTGAGGCTCCCCTGTGGGTGCCCAGTGTGCAGTGGAGTTCTGATTCCCGTCTGGTCCCTGTCTCCACCCATCACATATAAATCGACTAAGGATTTAATGTGGCACTGTTTAAAATTTTTGAAAAGAAAAAGTGCAAAATATCTTTTTGACCTTGATTAGGGTAAAGTTTGTTTGTTTGTTTGTTTGTTTGAAACAAAACCCAGAAATGCTCACCATGAATTAAAGGAATGATAAATTTAATTATTTTAACATTAACGATTTCTATTCATGAAAAAGCATTATAAAAAGGAAAAAACCCACACAAACTGAGAAGATATTTGGAACACACATAAAGTATTATTATCAGAATATACTAAAACATTTTATAAAACAAAAAGAAAAAGATAAAAATCGGACAAAAGACATGAATGGACATTTTACTGTTAAGGGGAAAAATGGCCAATAAATATATGAAGACATATTCCATTTCATTATTGATCAGATTGCCAAAATTAAGGAAGTTGGTACTATTAAATGGTGATAAGGATTTGGGCCAAGAACTTGTCATACTCATTGCTGGTGGGAACATTTTCTGGGACAGTTACTTAAAAAAAAGATTCATGGGGCTTCCCTGGTGGCGCAGTGGTTGAGAGTCCGTCTGCCGATGCAGGGGATGCGGGTTCGTGCCCCGGTCCGGGAGGATCCCACGTGCCGCGGAGCGGCTGGGCCCGTGAGCCATGGCCGCTGAGCCTGCGTGTCCGGAGCCTGTGCTCCGCAACGGGAGAGGCCACAGCAGTGAGAGGCCCGCGTACCGCAAAAAATAAAAATGCAAGAGATCTGCCGATGTGTAAGCACAATATCCTCCCCATAAGGCAGGATGTGTTCCACCTTGATAGGCCAGCCCATATCTAAACCATGTGTTCATTTTCACCGAATTCCTCTCGAGAGAGGATGATCCTGAAGGCAGGAAGCAGTGTACCGAGAAAAGAGGCTCTTATATAAATTACAGGTCGTAGCCAATAGGCTTCTGTGCTCCAAGTCCAAACCTTTCATTAGGGACAATCTGATGATATGTTTCAGCCAAAACATATCTGAGGCCAAGTTACCATGTTACAGGATGGCAAAGTTTTAAAGCCACCCATCAAGTGTGGTTCTTGCCAGGTGATGGATTTTGAGAATAGAGGTCATCAGATAGAAGTGAAGCAAAGGAGCTCAGGGTAGAACCTGAGTAACGCCCTTTACCTAAGATCTGGGAAAATGAGCCATCTTCCAAATAGACAGCAACTGTTCCCTCGCTCTTTTACAGGCTTTCATTTTTCCAAAGTTCAGTCACAAAGGCATTGCCTGTGACAGGCACTTGAATGCTGATTCTGTGGAGACAGAAAACTCTTTTTCTATGTACCGTAGGATAGAGGATTTTAGATCTCGGGCTGGCCATCCTGTTGTGTTGCTGGCAGTCTCAAAAGTGCTTAGTGTTTGAATCCAATTACCAAAGAACCCAACTGACTTATTAAAAGAAAGTAGTAGCAAAGGGAGCTGGTGACACAGAAAGAAAAGTGAATACAAACCACATGGTTTGTTTGATTATATATTTTGACTACATTATTAATAAATTTTCTTTCCAAATTGGGTTCGTACCAAGGAGAAGCAAAGGATGCAAAATGATATATTAATGATAAGGACCTTACAATAGTTAATAGACAAAAAGCATCTCCTAACGATTCAGAACCTTACAGCAATCAAGAGAAAAGAAGAACAAAAGCATTAAAATCAAAGCACGAGATTGTGTGGTTCAAATTATCTGCATCTCGTTCAGTGGATCCTGGTTGAACTTGGCTACTTCGTGCCGATGTCCCCTTGATCTGAAAGTTTTGGATGGAAGCTGTTTTCTTCTGATGAATCCCTGCTTTTAGAGAATTCCAACTCATTTTCAGCTTGAGGTCTCCATACAGGACAGATTTTCCATGAATAGAAAATGTCTCGTCCGGTTGGTGAGCGGCAGTGTGACAAGCGGAAGGGCTCTTTGAAGCTGCCCTCCTGTGTCGGGGGGCCAGGGTCTGCTGAGGAAGGAGAGTACCCAGCTGGGCAGCTGCCAGCCTTCCACAGCAGGACAGCCACTGGAAGCCCAGCCGGCGGCAGGATGCAGTACCCGAGGCCAGGAGCTTAGAGGAGGGAGGCGCTCCCCGGCTGGCGCAGCCGGCCTGGCAGGGCCAAGGGGGAGGCCGTCCACGCTGGGCCTTTCCACCACCAGACGCCAAGGAACACAGTGACACAGGACGAGCTCGCAGGAGGGACCTACTCAGATTTGCCACTGAGCACAGAGGTGCTGAGGTCAGGAGTCTGGAAGCTGGGTCCATCCGCCCCGTCTAAGGACACTCGGCTGTCTAAGGAGACTGATCCAGCACCTGGTCCCCTCTCTGGGCACAGTGTGGATACTGACCTTCTCCCCGTAGAACTGCGGCTGCAGATAATCCAGAGAGAAAGAAGCAGGAAAGAGCTGTTTCGCGGAAAGAACAAGGCGGCAGCGCCCGTTCAGTGGGCCTGGAGAAGCTACCGGCTCAGCAAGCACCTGGCCCACCGTCTGCACATAAAGCAGCTTGGAACCAGAGATATGGACAGATGGAACCGAGAGTGCGTGGCTTTGATCCTCCAGGTCTGGAGGAAGGAACTGGAACTGAAACCCCCAAAGACCATGGCAGTAAAAGCAGGACCACCAAGAGTCCACCCAAGGGCAGCTCAGGCACCAAGGCCACCAGGCACTCAGTGCTCAAGCACATCTACGGTTCTCAAGAAGGAGAAGTGTGTCCGCCCACAAGATCTTCAAAAGCCCATTCTGTGCTGGTCTCAACTCAGTGAGCCGCTTGCAGTGTGTACACCCCCTTGAGAACAGTGGAACATCAAGGAATTGTTCTTATAACCTGCAATCAGCTAACCCATCAAGAAACGAAACAAAGCTTCAACTGCCTATAGAGAAGACTGTCGCCGGAGGGGGGTTCTAATAGCGAGTGCAGAATTCTCTGATTCGCTTTCACACTTTGGGAAAACTTTAATATCCATGCCGGAAGGCTTATTAGCCCGAAAGTGGTGTAACCACTGAAAGAAATATGTTTTCTCTCTGCTGGTACACAGCACTGTTTTGTAAATTCTTAGCCGGTGCTGAAAGGACCAGGGTAGATTATACCTGTGCAAAACTGCCTGTCTGCCTACACGTCCGTCAGTACGGCTGGAAAAGAGTATTTCTAATAACAGGTAAGTCTAAGTAAAACTAAGGAAGTGAGCACTAAAGATGCTCCTGGGCTGGGATTTCTCCCTAGCTGGTGCAAGCCTGGTTTGCTGGCTCCAGTGAAGAGCCTAAATGAGATGGAGAGGAACCTGTCCCACGGCAGCTGGCTTCAGTTCACTACTTTTCTGGAATCTAATGCAACGGACTTCATTACAGATGCTACATCCTGTTATTCCAACATCATCAGTTTTAACAGGTCAGTTTAGACCAGAGTCATGACCCAGTGTTTTGCTCTTAGAAATTGTCTGTCTAAGACTGTAATAGGTATACTCCGATGATTGCTTACATTTGACAGTTCCCGTGTCAGCCTCTGAAGGCCACAGCCTGCGGCCACGTCCTCTCTGTGAATGGCGTTCCTTCTGCTAAGCACCGGCGGCAGTATCACAGCACCAGGGCCTCAGTCGGGCAGGTCGACAGACCAGACATTCACGCACAGGGTGCCAATTCGGGCCATAACCTTCCACTTGTATTTTCTGCCTGACCTGCAGATGTGAGCAATCTTGTCAAAATGCTGTTCCTTTGGCACGGGAAACTGTGCTAACTGCATTCTAGCTCTCTAAGATCACCTGGTTTAAATAAAATCCAGTGATTGTGGGCTTTCTCACATTTTTTAAGGGCAAAGCAGCTAGGAATGTAGACAGGCAGAAACAGTGGCATATTAGGCTCACAAATATTTCTAGAACTGCTTGCATTTTAAGATTACTGCCACCCTTGTCCTGACAGGAAGAGATTGGAAGCAATAAAGTGTTATTTAATTACCTGGGTATTTTACAGTTGGCTACCTAAATTACTTCATTATTATGAAAATGATTATAACATAAATTAAGAACTATTACAATGGATCACTAGTAGAAAATCATTTTGTAAGAGTCACCCAGCTCAGACCAAGCACCATTTAGGTACAGGAAAATCCACAACAACTGGGAGCACTGTCTTGAAATCCTGCTAGAAAAATCCTCTGGAAACAACACAACTCCATAGTCAGAAGCCACCACTCCCAAACAAAACCAAACCAGAAACTAGTTTGTTGCTGTCTGAATGAGCTGGGGCTGAGAACCAAAAAATGAAATTTGCCTAGATGGGACCACAAAGACGCAGCTGATTTCTTAGTATACAACAGAAGGTAGCATAATATCGCTCTGTATCTTATATACACTTAGCTATGAAATACAGAGTACCTGTAACCGCATATCACATGCTAGTCCCGGAAGCCAGCCTGTGCATCAGTGGGAACTCCCAAGCATTACTTTCCTATTTCAGTGCAAAGGAAGGTTCACAAACAACTTCTTTAAAAGTTCAAATATTTATTACATCAGTCTCTTCAAAATGAGATGCGAATAAACAGTTTCAAACAGAGGTGCCACAGTGCCTTTTCGATACACGGTACACAACACGCTGGGTCCCTGGGGATGCCCAGTGATGCACACGTTGAAACAATAACGTAAGTCTGTGAGTCAGTGCTCACGGACACCTCCACCCTTCAGTGTCTGCAGAGAAACACAAGAGTGATATGAGGGTTGTACCAAAAAAAAAAAAAAAAAGAAAGAAAATGTCTTGTCTGGGGAAAGGCAAGTGTGTATTCAAGGACTGAACCCTTGAGATTTTTCTGCCGTGCTACTTAACAGTATAAGATTGTGTCCATCAGGTTTTGAGGGCCGTCTTTCTCAGACGCCTCTTGAGAAAAATCAATTTTCCAGGTTTTAGATTACGCAAGGGTTGTTTAGGAGAATGGTGAGCAAAGGGTACTCGTGCCTATGGATGATAAGACTGGATTTATTATGTGAGTCCTCTGCAGTATTTCTCCAAGTCTGCTTGCCAGAGGGCACGTCTAGAACCAGAGATAAAATGACAGTTGGCCCTTGGACAATGTGGAGGGTTAATCCGAGTATAACTTATAGCTGCCCCTCTGTATCCACAGTCCCTCTGCATCTGTGGATTCAACCAACCACGGACCGTGTAGCACTGTTGAAAAGTATCCACATATAAGTGGACTCACACTGTTCAAGGGTCAACTCTACTGCAGTCCTGCACTGACCCTCTACTAACTCAGAAGGAAATTCATACATAATATATATATTCTATAATGTATATATTATACAAGTGATAAAACACAGTCCTCAGTAATCAATGAGTCAAAGAAGACATACCGAGGAAAATAGAAAATACCTTGAGATGAATGGAAACGAGGCACAACATTTCCAAACAAGGTACTAAGGTAGTCCTTAGAAAGTTATAGTTGTCAATTTTTATATTGAAAAAGAAAGATCTCACGTTAATAACCTCAGTTTCCAACTTAAGACATGTAGAGAAGGAGAGCAAACTAAGCCCAAGTAAGCAAAAGGAAGGAAATAATAACAATCAGAGTGAAGATTAATGAAATAGAGAGAGAAAAACAGAAAATCAACAGTAGCAAAGCTGGTATTTTGAAAAGATCAACAAAACTGACAAATCTTTTTTTTTTTTTTTTTTTTTTTTGCGTTACGCAGGCCTCTCACTGTTGTGGCCTCTCCCGTTGCGGAGCGCAGGCTCAGCGGCCATGGCTCACGGGCCCAGCCGCTCCGCGGCATGTGGGATCTTCCCGGACCGGGACACGAACCCGTGTCCCCTGCATCGGCAGGCAGACTCTCAACCACTGTGCCACCAGGGAAGCCCCAAAACTGACAAATCTTTAGCTAGATTAACTGAGAAAAAAAGAGAGACGATTCAAACTAGTAAAATCAGGAATGAAGAGGGGACATCACTACAGACCTTAGAGAAAGGAAAAGAATAATAGGGGAAGAAAATTGCATGTCAATAAATTAGATAACTTAGATGAAATGGAAAAAAATTCTAGAAAGACACAAACTGCCAAAACCGACTTGGAAGAATTTTAAAAATCTGAAAAGACCTGCAACAAATAAAAGATTAACTTAGTAATTAAAAGCTTCCCACCCAAAAACGTACAGTCCCCAAATTCTACAAAACATTATGAAATTAATGTCAGTTCTTTACAAACTCTCCTGTAACAAATAAACAGATTAAATTAGTAATTAAAAGCTTCCCACCCAAAAACGTACAGTCCCCAAATTCTACAAAACGTTATGAAATTAATGTCAGTTCTTTACAAACTCTTCCAAAATTTAGAATCGGCGAGAACAGTCCCCAACTCATTCTGTGAGGCCAGGATTACCCTGATATGAAAACCAGACAAAGACATTACAGGAAAAGAAAACCTCAGACCGATACATCTAATGAGTATAGACCAGTATAAAGAACCCCAGTCACCCAATCAAAGCCTTTCTGTAAGACTCTACCAGCCTTGGAACCAACAGCAAAGACAGACTTATCAGCCCTAAGGCCTATTCTCTTCCCTATAAATTTCCTCTCACAGATTTCAAATAGGAAGTGACAAGCACAGCGGGAGAACAGAGATCAGGACAGAAAAAGAAAGACAGGATTCAACCAAAGACAAGAATTTTCAAATTGGACCAGATAATCAAAGGATTCCTAAACAGGGCTACTCATCCCTGGGGGACAAAGTACACTTGGTGTTTGGGAGCTTGACAAAAAGAGATCATAGCTCAGACCCCTGTGTGTGCAGCTCTGGGGTCTCAGAGGAACACGCTGTTCTGAGTGTGGATTGTAGAGCCAGGGCCGGAAGAAGGTCTTGGTTGATCTTGGCAAAATCTGCAGGATGACCAGCTGTCAGTTTCCCAAAAGTCCACCATGAAATGCGTCAAACAAGCAAAACAAAACTGCAGTGAGGGAGAGCGCTACATTGACAGACAGAGCCTGGGAGTATCTCAGAAGAGGGAAGCTGGGGTATATTTATGGGGTTGGGGCCTGGGCTGAGGGATTTAAGTGGGTTCTTGCAAGGAGGGCACCTGGTATTGGACAGAGTCTATGATAGCTTTGTGTGGGTGGGTCCAGTAGGGTGGGATTCTTGACGTGAATATTGACGAGCCAGCTGTTAGTTTTAACAAGTAAGCTATCTAGTTGGTTCAGTGTCTTAGCTATTTTTCCAGAAAATACTTTCTTCTGGAGGCTAAGTTATTTTTGCCTCAACCAAGAAGTACTTAACACAGAATGGGAAAATGTGCCTTTTCCCAGAACCGTTTAGATGGTAATCATTCTCTGAGAATGTTGACAGTGCTTGACAAATCAAACTGGGAGAAGATGAACTTCTACATTGTGGAAAGAAACGAAGGACGCCCAAACGAGAATGAAAGGAGGCTATTCATTCAGAGACTGCTGTAGCAAGAGAGTCAACCATCGTCACCTGTTTGCCTGAGACTCAAAGGCCGGCACGAAAGAGGAAAAGTTTTCTAATACAAAGAAGGGGAGGCTTCGGGTATGCTCTGATTAGAGGTTGTTGGCCCAGGAGAGCTGGAAGTTGGCAAACTAGAAACACGGCATTTTATATTATCGGTCTGGGGGGCATATTTGGCTTTCTCTTGCTGGCCCAGGGTTGGAAGTAGGGCAGAAAGCAGGGAGGTTGGCCATCCTTCACCAATCCAGACCACCTGGCCTGATGGCTGCAGAGGCTGTGGTTTGGCTTCCCAGGCTGGTTGCCACAGAGGCTGTGAGTCAGAGTTCTGCTGTCGTGGTGGCCTGGTCATCGTCCATTTGTATATTCAGTGTTACGACACGGACAGGAGAGTGTGTTGGCCTCAGTGCTCAATTGCAAATGGCCCCAAAAGGTATAGGTGTGATGAAAACCATGCTTTTAAATCGTCAAACTAGAGATGGTCCAAGAGCTCTGAATTTCTGAGAATGAATAGAATTTTGCTAGTCAAACTAAGATGAACTTTTGAGGCAGAATTCTTGAAAAGTTTGTAGAATTTTTCATATAAAAGAGAGCAGCAAGTGAGTATGGAAGCTTAATTGTATGTGAGTGGGGGACTGCATTATTTCTAAGTGATGTTAGGTTAGCCATCTGCAAGCAAAGAGACCCTCAAACTCTCCTTAGACTCTGAGATGGAAGTTTACAATGGAGAGTAACTTACAAAGGCCAAGTCTGCTTAAGAAACCTTGAACAGGTGTTTCTTGTGTGTGTGTGTGTGTGTATATATATATATATATATATATATATACACACACACATATATAACTGAATCGCTGTGCTGTATACTTGAAGCTAACATGACATCATAAATCAACTATACTTCAAAAAAAAAGAAATGAAATATTTCTTCAAAAAGTTGTTACGCTTCGTGGGATTTTGTTCGATATAAGTCGTGGTTCAGTGAAAGTGCTACAGATGTGAATGGTCATAACTGACAATTATAAAAATATCCCAAATCGTGTTTCTACTTTGTGAGTCAGCTGAGCTCCCTAGGGTGGTCTTGGTATCCCTTCTACATACTAAGAATATTGCGTGATGCACAGAGAGCTAGTTTCTAGTCTGGTCCCCTTCTGTATTGTTTTGATATTCACTAACCTCAGTCCTGTACTACTCCTGGCTCATAGAAAGCCTTCAACGGACGTTTGCAGAAGACATTTTACAACATGTGATGCGTCACATTACTTACGCTTACCTCAACTCATACCATTTGGTTGTCATATCCAGGTGGGTTTTCTGAGTCTCCGATGGGTCTTTGCCATGACTCGCTGGCCTCTCCCCAGTACAGACGGCTTTGTATGTGAGAGACGTGGTGGCTGTGTCCTGCAGTTCCAGGGTGTGTTACTTGTCAGGACCGTGTGTGGACATGGGGTGGTCATGCAGCTAAGACTGCTGTGTGTTATCCAGTCTGCTTGCCTGAGGCTGCTGTTCATCTATTTTCTCCCCGTTTTGTACAAACAAGGGAGCCTTTCTTTCTCAATGAAATGCAGCCTCCCTAACTGTCTTTTAAAGCTCCTGGCATCCTTCTTTTTCTAGCTTGTCAGATGCCATGCACTTTCCACCGTGGTATTAGTGCCTTTATTAAAACAGAATCTCTTCCAAAAACATGACCATTTGGATCACATGTGATGGGAGCTCTGCTGATAGATATTGCCTTAGGTTTGTTTTTCAGAATAACAGTTCTTTAAAGAGTATGATAGTTAGATTAGGGTGGAAAAGAAAATAGTTTATAGACTTTTTTTCATTAAGTTGCTGCATTTTTTTAACTTTATTATTGAAACTCTACATTTCAGCCCAGAATTTTCTTTATGATGTAAAATGACAATAATTAATCATGATAATAAAATTACAACAATAGGGACTTCCCTGGTGGTCCAGTGGTAAAGAATCCACCTTACAATGCAGGGGATGCTGGTTGAACCCTGGTCAGGGAACTAAGATCCCACATGCCACGGGACAACTAAGCCCACGCACCACAACTAGAGAAGAGAAAACCCACATGCCACAACTAGAGAGAAGCCTACGTGCCACAACGAAAGATCCCGCATGCCTCAACCAAGATCCCACGTGCTGCAACTAAGACCCGACGCAGGCAAAAATAAATAAAATAAGTAATAAATATTTCAAAAAATTACAGTAAAAAACAACAGCTACCAACCTACATTTGCATGACTCCTGTACCTTTTGGGGGTGCCTTTTCAATTAATTAGATCATTGTAATAACAGTGAGGAAGAAAGAGGGAGAGGTTGTCAGTATTTGAAGGTGAGGAAACCAAGGCCCAAGAAGGTTAAGTGTTTATCTCAAGTTCAGTCAGTAAGATGATAAAAGGATGGCTGCTTCAGAATTCAAACATACTCAAATATCCTCCACGGGAAAAACTAATCAAAACTTTGATCTCTTTTTTCCAATCACTGTCTTTTCTATTTTCTCTGTGTCTTCCTTTTCAAGGCAGATTCTCTGAACTATTAATCTGGGTAACTCAGAAAACACACAGCTTAAACATTTTTCTCAGGGCAAACATTGTATTCTTCACAAATGGACACACAGGCATTTCTGGAATGAGGTTATATCCTGATAACAATGACCAGTATACATTTTTACAATTCAGATAGATTGAGGTACCATTTCTCTACAGTAGAATTCACCTTTTTTAGGTGTTCAGTTCTAGGAATTTTGAAAAATGTACACAGTTTGAAACCACCAACGTAATCAAGTTATAAAATATTTTCATTACCCCAGCCTTGAGGGTGTTGGGCTAATCAGGCAGAGATAAATACTGTATGATATCACTTGTAGGTGGAATGTCTTAAAAAGCTGAACTCAGCAATGGAGTAGAGTGATGGCAACCAGGGGCTGGAAGGTGGGGGAACAGGGCGATATTGGTCAGAGGGTACAGACTCCCACTTGCAAGTGGGGGGAGTTCTAATATACACTGTGGTGATCACAGCTAATTATACTGTGTCATATACTTGAAAGCTGCCAAGAGAGTAGACCTTGAATGTTCTCACCACAGAAAAGAAATGGTAATTTTGCGACATGATGCAGGTGTTAGCTAATGCTATGTTGGTCATCAATCTGTAATCAATTAATGTATCAAATCATCACATCAGTATACCTTAAGCTTACACCATGCTGTTTATCAATTGTGTCTCAACAAAGCTGGGGACATTTTTTAAAAGATAGATGATTTAGGGGCTTCCCTGGTGGCGCAGTGGTTGAGAGTCCGCCTGCCGATGCAGGGGACGCGGGTTCGTGCCCCGGTCCGGGAGGATCCCACATGCCGCGGAGCGGCTGGGCCCGTGAGCCATGGCCGCTGAGCCTGCGCGTCCGGAGCCTGTGCTCCGCAGCGGGAGAGGCCACAGCAGTGAGAGGCCCGCGTACCGCAAAAAAAAAAAAAAAAAAAAAAAAAAAAATAGATGATTTAAAACTGTCCTGAGTTGCTTTCCTTGGTATTTTTTTTTCCATAGCTTACAATACATTTAGGTTTTTCAGATGATATCAGAACCCATTCTCTGGATCAAGTGCTTTAAGATGACATGCTTCCTTGGCTTTGTATTCAGGGATTGGAATCCCCTCTGATTGTCATATATTTAACTTGGAATATAATCTGGGATAAATTTTTCTTAAAATGCTTACATATAAGGTTTTGTTTTGAGTAGCACTGCAGGTTATTATTCTGTTATGACTTCAGAATTTGTTTTGTTCAAATAGAAAAACCACTTGGGCATTGGAAAAGAAGAGCATGATAAATTTTATGGAAGAATCTCTATTATTCGATTCTGTGTGAATGCAAAGCCATTTGCTTTTCATACGAGAGCCTGTCCTTTCAGAATTCATCCTTCACTTTTGCTCATCACTGGAGCTGCTCGGGAATGTCACTGCTGCTTCTTTATTTTAGAAAATTTTCATCATGGCTTTATACATTTCTTAAGACAATGATGAAGATTGTAGGTAACTTTAAAACTATATTTAATGTTAGTTAACAGAATAAATGAAGTTTGGGACGTTATATTATGTAATCACATAATGTAAATACACGGATTGAGTTCCTAATCCACACCCTGAGACCCAGATCTCTATGGCTATAGCAAAAAGGAGTTTCATTTGAACAGAAGTGGTCTTTTCTTCTTTTACCTTATGTGCCAGATTCTGGCTATTTCTATAATGAATGCAAAGCAGGTAACTCAAGTTAAAAGTAAAGGTTTGACAACTATGCAAGGATTTTATGAAGCCTCTGGATAAAGTGGCAAGACTTTTCCCTGTCGAGTTGGCATATTTTGACACTAGAGAAACCTTTCCAAGTTTATAAATAATAAGTGTAAATTCATTTTAAGCCTTCCGTTTTTGTTTCAGTGAACACTTTGGGAGTCAGATTAAAATGACATTCTGCAAAATATTTCACTGTAAGGACCATTGCTCATTCTAAGAAACTCTCAGCGTGGCGTTAAAGAAACATTGCCCTGGACGAGATGGGTAGACGAAGATTGACTTTATTTCCATATGATTGGTTAGCAATGCAGGAAGGACAGACCAAGTTTGGACACTCAGATCCACTGAAACAAACAGCAGAGGAGTTTTCCAGAGCTGGGGAGGATTGTAGGCCAGCTGTGTTGGCTAAGTGGTTCCCCAAGGAAAAGTAAACCTCCTCCTATCTTCCTGACAGGTAATTTTACAATTTGGAGGCTGGCACCCACGAAGCTAGGCTCCCATCCTTCCACAGAGACTGGAGAGGGGCCCCCTCTGCCCTAATATTTGCATTTTAAAGGGATGGCTCCCAGGTCCTTGAGAAAGACATTCCTGGATTGTAAAACTGGTAAGAGGCTTCTGAAAATATTTACATCTCAAAAGGGCAGAGGAAGGATTTTCAATTATAAGTTTTCTAAAGTAAAGCCTCTAAGAAAAGGGAGGTCAGGAAGAAATCTGAATTTCAGTTGAGCTGAGGGGCATGTGAAGCAGTCTAGGTCAGTGGTTTCACCTGTGAAAGTCCAGGTTGGTGCTTGAATTTCAGTGATGCAGAGATGGGACAGGATACATGAGGTAGGTCAGGACTAGTGGTCCAGGGCCTCTGCCTTGGGGAGAGGTTTCTTCTTTTTCTTTGTTTTCAAATAAATCTATTTATTTATTTTTGGCTGTGTTGGGTCTTCGTTGCTGGGCGCGGGCTTTCTCTAGTTGCGGCCAGCAGTGGCTACTCTTCGTTGCAATGCACAGGCTTCTCACTGTGATGGTTTCTCTTTTTGCAGAGCATGAGCTCTAGATGCGCAGGCTTCAGTAGTTGTGGCACCCAGGCTCACTAGTTGTGGTTCGCGGGCTCAGTAGTTGTGGCATGCAGGCTTCAGTAGTTGTGGCTCGCAGCCTTCAGTAGTTGTGGCATGCAGGCTCAGCAGTTGTGGCTCACAGGCTCCAGAGCACAGGCTCAGTAGTTGTGGCGCACGGGCTTAGTTGCTCCACAGCATGTGGGATCTTCTCGGACGAGGGCTCGAACCCATGTCTCCTGCACTGGCAGGTGGCTTCTTAGGCACTGCACCACCAGGGAAGCCCCAGGGAGAGGTTTCTTCACAGAGCTTTTTTACCTATGTGGTCTGCAAAGAACAAGTCCATTTACCTCCTACTGGTTTTCACATTGTTTTTTTTCTCCCTGCTGTCATATACTCCCTGCACTAGTTATTGAACTATCTCCTCTCAGCTCCAAGCCCTCCCTTCTGTGCTCTGTTTGGTGATGCTGGGTCTGGGGTTCTGTGAGTCATATTTCTGCTTTGTCAGTGAGTTCCCAGTGTCGACTGAAAAAATATGCACAACCTAAAAGTTGAGAATTATTTTATTTGGTGGACAAAACCAAGGACTTAAGCCTGGGACACAGCCTCTCAGCTAGCCCTGAGGGATTGCTCCAAAGAGGTAATGGAAGAGCCAGGATGTATGGGAGTTTTTGCAACAAAAACCAGGTAGTTGGAACATCAAAATATTACTGTTAATTAAAGAAAACCAGACATCTCAAATTAATGACTTTAACACTTTTTTGGTTTTCTTTGCGCTTTTCTATGTATGGGAAGTTACAGGAGTCTGGGCTCACTAAAATCATTCCTTTGATGTGCACCTCAGCTGTCTAAGGCCAGGATCCTGCTTTTCTCCATCCTGGATCCATCCCTTCAGGGTTCACCGTTGGCTGTGGCTGCAGTGGCCGAGGGCTTGATGGCTGCACCAGCCTTTGTTTACTGGTATGGCAGGCGATAGTTTTCATCCATGCCTGTAACTGGGAAGTATCTCCAATGGGGAGAGCTGCAGGGGGACCACAGCCTTGAGAAGGAGGAAGGGCCACCCTCATTCCAATCTCCTCCTAATGCTTCCTGACTGGTTCCCAGTCCCGTGAGCGGTCCACCACCAGTGCCTTCTCCCCTGGCAGTGCCAGGGGCACTGATTCACCCCTCACCCTCCAGCTCAGCAGAAACAAGAAGCATCTGTGCAGGGGCTGTGCTGTCATCTTGGAAACTGGCTTTCATCTTTCTTACTATGTTCACTCCAAATCTCAGCTACAAAGCAGGGCAGTGTTTGTGAGATTCTGCCTCTTCCATGGTTTGTATAAATATGTAAACCATTCAATCAGATCTAAGGGTTAATTTGTCAACTGCAGGAAGAATGATATTCATTGAAAATGTGAATACGTCCAGGAGGTTACTCCTCATGACCCCTTAGGAAACCGTGTGTTTTGACACTTCTAACTTCAGCCTAATACATTGTTTATTAAGCGAAGTTCATTATAGTGTCTTCATACACCAAAGAGATTTAAAATGAAGTATGCGAGTGCTGATAACATTTCTCACTTGGCCAGTCTCAACATATGCCAGTTTATTGTGCTAACAGCCCCTAGAGGGAGGGCATTTGCCATCAGTAAATAAGCCTTGGAGTAGAATATAGAGTAACTGCAAATACATCCTTCCAACATGTCGATCTTTGGTAGACAGCTTCTGACATCTCTCTCTCTCCCTCTCTAGTATCCTTGGAGATACTATTCTATTTTGATCAGTTGGTAGACATCTAAGCTTCTCTGTGTTTAAACACTTGGAATACTACATGTGAGTTAAAGTTTTAAAAAATATTGGTTTATATAAGATATATCCTCCTTCCTGTTATATCAAAATGCGTGGGCTCAAATATATTTCTGTGATCTGTTTTTGTTTCCAGTCTATCAAATTGAACTCCCAACTACGTTGCAGCACTATTCACAATAGCCAAGATGTGGAAACAACCTAAATGTCCATTGACAGGTGAATGGATAAAAAGTGATATATACATACAATGGAATATTATTCAGCCTTAACAAAATAGAAGGGTCATAGAAGAACCTTAGGACATTATGCTAAGAGAAATAAGCTAGTCACAGAAGGGCAAATACTGCATGATTCCGCTTATATGAGATATCTAAAAGAGTCAAACTCATAGAATTGAAGAATAGAAGGGTGGTTGCCAGGGGCTGAGGAAAGGGGGAAATGAGGTATTGCTAATTAACAGGTACAAAACTTCAGTTATGCAAGATGAATAAGTTCTAGAGACCTGCTTACAGGCCACATTTTGCCTATAAATGACAATACCATATTGCACATCTAAAAACCTATCAAGTGGGTAGATCTTAGGTTAAGTGTTGTTAGCAAAATTTAAAAAGAAAAGAGTTTTGTCCTCTTTAAGAAATGGTTCCATATAACTTTCTAGAAATTTTTTTTAATGTGAGACTTGATAATGATTTTCTGACATCTGAAAAGAACGATATGAGTTGAGAGTGAAGGAAGTTGAGAATGAAAATTACAGTTTTCTAGTCCTAAGACAGAATGGTTATTGGAGAGCATTCCCCTGTGAAGCATTTCTACACCGGTGCTAAACCAAGAGGAATGTGTATCAAATTTTAGAGCTAAAATGGGTGTGAAAGACTAATCCACGGCTTGGTAAGTTATGAAGACCCTCTTGGATGAAGTGACAATCTTGTGGTGGTGAAGCATCCATTGGACAGTGCCGTGTGCTGGAGCGATTCTCCAATACGGCAGGAAGGGTGAGAACCCTGAAGTCAGACAAACTGGATTTGAATCCTGGCCCTACCAGTGGCAGCTGTAGGATCCCAGGCGAGTCGCCTAACTTCTCGGGTCACACGCTCCACATCTGCTAAGCAAGGGTGATGACACCTGCTGGATTTGGTGTGAGGATGAATAATAATATATGCAAAGCCCCTGGCACCATGTCTGATCCTAGGAGGTGCTTGATAAGTGGAGTTGGGTGGAGTAAAGAACTTGCTACCAAGAAATAGCTGCGAGGCTTCAAAATAGACACAGAAAATAACTTAACATTTATCCAAGAATCAACTAGTAAAGGAGAAGTCTGAAGGATAATTATATCAGGAGACCTAAGCAGAGGAAAACTTAACGAAATGAGTGTTACCTTTATGGATACAGAGTAAGAATTATTGATTTCAGACTAATAAAAAGTATAATATGACATCATCCAGAGAGTAAAAAGAAAACCCCATCAAACATCAAAAGGAGGACCAGCTTCGAATTTTTACATAAGGCAATCGAAAATCCAAATCGGAGAATGGCGATGGAGAACGGGATGTAAAAATAAACCAAGGGCTGGACTCAAAATGGGTTTCCACAGTAAGGATCTGAATTTCTGCCTCCTTGCTAAGAACAGAGTGGGAATAAGGAATGAAATCCCTTTCCACACACCTATTAGCTTCTGTTTGCCTTTTCTTCCCAGATGTGTAGGATCTTAATGAAGGCAGTTATTTTGGTTTTTTTTTTTTTTTTTTTTTTTTTTTTTTGCGGTACGCGGGCCTCTCACTGTTGTGGCCTCTCCCGTTGTGGAGCACAGGCTCCGGACGCAGAGGCTCAGCGGCCATGGCTCACGGGCCCAGCCGCTCCGCGGCATGTGGGATCCTCCCGGACCGGGGCATGAACCCGCGTTCCCTGCATTGGCAGGCGGACCCTCAACCACTGTGCCACCAGGGAAGCCCAAGGCAGTTATTTTAATTGTCTTACTGTATGCAATGCTATTCTTCTCTGTGCTATGAACCATATCACAGAACAGCTCATTCATTTAAGCGGTTTGCTTAACCCAATTATTCTATACTTAATCCTAAATCTTTTGAAAGGGCTAAGATTTTTTTCTGAGTGACATCTTCTGTGGTTTTCCAATGAGACAGAAACGTTATCATTTTAGTTAAAGGGACAGACAACAAAATGGACTTTGTGAAACATCTACAACTCTATTGTTGCTTTTAAAAACATTTGACATTCATAATCTCATTCTATTATCACATCCTGTCCATTTCATAGATAAGAGGTCGGAAAAGGAGATGTCACACAGATGAGTCCTATGACCTGAATTTCTGTTTAAATTCCATCTTGCCCCAAACTGATGCACTTCCTAGTCTTCTGTATTGAACCTGGTCTTAGGGTCTTCTTTGACTTTCTTTTTCTCCAAACACCACTGACTTCCTTTGTCCTCTCAGTTCCCAACCCCTAAAAAGGGTCCTGTCCTGTGTCCCTTTCATTACCGGCTCAGGTATTAATTAAGTTGCCAGCAGGAAAGAGCCACAAGGGTTTGTGACTCCAAGATGAATTTGCATTTTGGGTCAGAAGTTCTTGAAGATAAAAATATTCTTTAGTGTTTCCCATTCAAGATGGTCACTGAGTTCAGATGTTTATCTCTCTTCCCTGTTCAAATCCCATTCAAGTTATTATAAGGAAATACAAAAGGAATTTCTTGTGAGAGCCGCATCAGTAGATCAGAGATTTGGGGAGAATTTCTGAAGGGTGGGAAGAAGCTGGGACAACGCTGACAGGTAAACAAAGCAGAGGACCCTTCAGTGTGAATCAGCTGAGGGGAAATTATAGACAAGGAGGAAGCTGATCTCACTGGTAGGACTCCAGAAAGGCTCCAAGCAAGGAATCAGCAGGTGTGTACAGGTGAGTGGGTGGGGATGCAATTCACATTGAAGTGTTGAACTTCTACCTGCAGAGCAGCTGTGCCATTGGTCTGCCTTGAACCTGTTGTTGCCGTGATACAAGCATTTAGACCCAAGCACAAACCAGTGACATAGTTGCTAATGCTGCTGAACGCGCTCCTGGTCCTTGGGGCTCCTGGGATCGGTGTTGGTATCTCTCTGCAAGCTCTCCTCATTTTGTCATTGAAAGTAAGGTTTCCCTGACTGCCTGATGCCCTGAAGTGGAGCCCTTACACCTGTATATGAAATAAATGATACAGAAGTGTTCATGTAACACAGAAGGCTCACTGTCACTCTCTCTTTAAGGCAGGAATCAGCTGCAGGTGAAACCCACCGCAGTTACCGGTGCTAACTAATCAAATCATTTGTTCATACATGCGAATAGATAACCAAGGATCACCGCACATTTGTTTATCTTGGTTTCTTTTTGGTGATGTTATTTTACTTAAAGAGAAAAATTAACTGCAGAGGAAATGGATCTCTTGATGGATACTATGGGAAAAATAGTTTTAATGTTTTCATTGCCTAAATTTGCTTTGAGGCAATATTGCATTCAACACAAAGAACGCCCTGTGAACAAGCGTAAAGCTCTTATACTTTAAGAAGATGATCGCTGAAATGAGCAGTTCAGTGCAAGGGGTGAAAGAAAATGTTATGGAAATATTCCCAAGCATAGAGCCAAAAGGCAATGAGGTGGACCAGGGTGTGATAGAGAAGTAGATGAAGCCTGGAAGAATCAAAGTATGGGATCTATCACAAAAGAGAGATGAGAAAAAACAGAGGAGGGGAAATAAGAAAAGATAGAGCAAGATTTCCCCGAGTTAAAAAAAAGATTGAATCCTTCCGTTGAAAGGGTCCATGAATAGTAACCAATATGAATGGAAAAAATCCAATAGCGAGACATAGCCTCATTAAAATGTAAGCAACCAGGTATAAGGGAAAATTTCTAAAACTTCAGAGAGAACAAAACCAAGCAGCAACAGTTCTTCCACAAAGAATGAGAATATGACGTATTAGTATTAGACTTCTCATCGCCAGCACTGTAGTGAGAAAACAATAGACAAATACTTTTAAGCTGGAGGGAGATGATTTAAAATACAAAATTTTTCACCAGTCAAAATGGCAAGTGATGAGGCAAAATAAGTGCATTTCAAGTCACAGAAAGTCTCAGAAAAATTTTTCTTGTGCCCTCCTCCTGGACACACAAAAAATTACCAAGAATGCGTTCCAGTGAAATGCAAGTAATTCACATAATAGTGACTCCAGCTCAGTGCAGGAGGGTGACTTCCCAGGATTCAGGGGGCCGGTGGTCCTGGAGGACGTGGAATCCACATTGGAGTTTGAAGACCCAGGGCTCTGAGGGGGTTGAGGAGTGAAGCAAGGAGGAGGGTTAAGAAGTTGGTAATTTATAGACGTGTGACATCATGTGCTCTGTACTTAGAAACTCCAGGAAAACTATACAGCTTTCTAAGGAAGTCACACCCTCGGTGAAGCAAACTTAAATGTGACCAGATTTGGGGCAGTCATGAGAGAAAGAAAAGAAAATTTATTTGATCTAGATTCTTGGAACCGTTTATTTTGTGTGGCACTCTTTTAATAGCACAAATTACATTTCATTCTCTGTAGAATGAAATACATATATATACTTATTTATTTATACCACATCTCCTTTATCCATTCATCTGTCGATGGACATTTAGGTTGTTTCCATGTCTTGGCTATTGTGAAGAGTGCTGCTACGAACACAGGGGTGCGTGTATCCTTTCGAATTAGAGTTTTCTCAGGAGCGGGATTGCTGGATCCTATGGTAGCTCTATTTTTAGTTTTCTGAGGACCCTCCATACCGTTCTCCATAGTGGCTGCACCAACTTAACATTCCCACCAACAGTGTAGGAGGGTTCCCTTTTCTCCACACCCTCTCCAGCATTTTTTTATTTATAGAGTTTTTGACGCTAGCCATTCTGACCAGTGCGAGGGGGTACCTCATTGTAGTTTTGATCTGCTTTTCTCTAATAATTAGTGATGTTGAGCGTCTTTTCATGTGCCTATTGGCCATCTGTATTTATTCTTTGGAGAAATGTCTCTTTAGGTCTACATGCTATTCTATATGTTCAGTTACTCATCTTTACACTTTAATTATATATATTAAATATATATATATATATTTGGTGGAAAAAAGAAGGAGGGGAAGCCAAAAGAAACCATAGAGGTATCAAGTTCCTTATTTTATAAAATAGAGAATCCAGAGGTAATAAAGTTGAGAGATGCACAAACAGAGATTTAAGTACTTTTAAGCTATAGAGTAATCAGCAGTAGAACTGAAACTTATAATATGATAAAAATTAGGGGAAAGAGCAAGGGGGTGATGTAGAGCAAATGAAAAAGAAAGCGAGCTAATATCTCAGTGGGGGGTCAGGAGACATTATTTAAAATGCATCCATCAGAGATATATGACAAACACATACTGAGAGACCGTAGGCTTAGCTCCAAGCAGGACCACAGGCCTGGAGGCACCAGCGAGGCAGGGCGGGTGGGACCACATGCACAGGTGATGACTGTCTCATGCCTTGGTGCTGAGTCAGATCACAGAACTTAAAAATTTTCCCAGGGCAGAGAAGGGCAAGAATGGTCGAAGTCGAATCGTAATTCACACCGTTTCGGAAAAAAGGGAGCTCACCACGAAGTTAATTTAATTGTAGAAAATAAAGAAATTTGGTCTTTTTCAGACAAGCACTCCCGCACAATTGTTTCTGTGGCGCAAACACACATCGCAACATCCCCGATGCAGGGCTGCCTTCCGGTGCTTTCCCCGATGCAAGGCTTGCCTTCCGGTGCTTTCCTTCACTGTTATCGATGTTTCGTGGCTTTGGACTTATCTTTCCTTTGAGATGACCATCAGAGAGTGTTCAGAGGCCATCATTACACTTTGTTAGGCCACGTGGGTTTCATAATTTCCCAGTTGGATGTTTTTTAGTCACAGTTTAAAATGTCCTCACAATGCGCAAATCCACCTTTCCCTAATGGATTTTACTCTTCTGCAGGCGAAATGCATTCTCTCTGGTAACAAATGAAGATGGAGTGGCGAGGCTTGCTGTGAAGGGAACACGAGCCATCACCAGGGCAGGAAAGGTCAGTCGTGGGTTGCCATGGAAGTTGCGGCAACGGCTGCACCACCGAAGGCTATTTCAAAGAAATGGTTGTAAAACGTGACCAAAGCCCCTGCAAGCCAGAGTGCATCACAGATTGGCACAAACATTTATGGAGGTCAGATTACATGTCATCTTATTTCCAGAGCAAACCTCTCTTTATTCCACACGTGTGGAACCAAGATCCGTTTTCCTCACCTGATCCTTCACCAGGTGCCTTGCCCCACCTGCGTGTGTGTGCACGCAGCATTACAGGTAACTTCTCTGACCACTAATCTTTTCAGGCCAAAGGTTTGGATACCTGTTTGAGGCCAAGATAGAGAAAAAGAGGCTGAGTTGGAAAACCTTGTGACCTGGAGGGAGAGAATGGGCTCCAGAGGAAGGGCATTAGGTGACCCAATGACCAGTGTTCAATGGCTTCACACTGGCAAAGGCTGGACCCTGCTGGGTTTTGTCTCATGAGCTGTTAAAGTTGTGTCTAAGTATTCTCTCTCTTTTTGCCCCCGCTTCCAACCTCCCATTCTTTCCCGAGCTTTCTAGGATTCCAGGACAAATGAATGCCATATATTGGGAATATGAGTAACAAGACGAAACACTCACAGTAATCACTGCTTAATTGTGTTGAGTTGTATTCGGGACCGAGACGTCTCGCAGTGTGGCCCGTATTGCTGGGCATCCTTTCGGGGAACTGTCGGGACACTTGATTGCAGGAGAGCTGATGAGTGACACGTCCTTCCCACAGCAGTGGTGGCGGCCCCAGCTCTCTGTCTTAGCTCCCCTCTGCACTCAAACAAGTCAGAAGCAATCATCTCCTCTGCACCTGATAAGCAAATGCAAACACTGCCATGGTGTGATGTTGATAGGACAAGAGGTGAAGGTGGCTAATATAATACAGACGTACCATTCGGATATAATAAGCCATTTAGAACAATAGTGGATGAAGATTTTCTGTCTTTCCCTGGATCTGTCTTCTTTTCCACAAGGGAGGGACTAGGTAGTTCGTGAGGAGAGTGCCATGCAATTGCTTTATAGAGGCTAAGCCTCTCTGCTACTCCTGCTGTTTTCCCTATGTGGATGATGAGAATCTTTGGTGCTGGAGAGCGGCTACTGGACCTGTTAGTTTCACGTACATTTCATAGTGTTCTTAGGTCTTGAGAGCCCATCTAGCAACATTCACCTAAGTGGCTTGGTTTCCTAAGATGAGAGCTGAGAGTCAGCTAAGATCACTGAAGCCTTTTGATAGACTTGTCCTAATATTAAAAAGTAAAAGGGCATTATGGATTTGAAAAGCAGAAACCAGCCGCTTGGAATCTGACCTTGAATGTAATTCAGGTGTTAAGTGGAAATAATACTATTTATAAGTAAACTATTCTCTTCCTCAAGGTTGTAGGACCAAAGTTAGGGTGAAGCTTGAAAATGCACGAGGGTATTTTTGAAATAAGGAAACCAAATGGGGAAAAAAGAAACACTGGAGGGAATAAAATCTGTGATGGCGTTTCCCTCTAATGTTTGCATTTATCCAATAAGCATTTGCTAATGTTGGATCTACACCAAGCAGGCAATGCTTTAGAGAAAAGGGGTAAGGGAAAAGATAGTTCGTGTTTCCATTGCAGTAGTAACTGTTAATTCAATCTTTTGTGCTAGATGCGTCCTTGCCCTCATTTCTGGCAACTGATCGCCCAGCGTGTTGAGTGGGGAGGGTATATCTCTTAGCCCCATAGTCCTTGGGCTTGACCACTTGCTT
Organism: Phocoena sinus; assembly: GCF_008692025.1. Taxonomy (NCBI): domain Eukaryota; kingdom Metazoa; phylum Chordata; class Mammalia; order Artiodactyla; family Phocoenidae; genus Phocoena; species Phocoena sinus. The sequence continues at coordinate 4,353,101 of NC_045771.1, read as the reverse complement.
TGGCCAATGGAATTTTAGTGAACTTGATGTGACCAATGATCTTGAAGGTGCTTGTGTGGTTTGGCTTGGTCTCTTGCTCTGCTGGGGTCCGTCATGAGAAGGATGTGCCCTGCATAGCTGCTGGTCCAAAGAGAATGTGGAGACAAGTAGAAGAGAACTGAACTTGAATCAAAGACTAAAGCCAACCTCAGCTGACTCACAGCCCAACACAGGGCTGCTCCAGGTGGTTAGCGGTCTCATGAGGAATGAAAAAGTACAAATGCAAAAGCTCTAAGCAGCTGACTTTTGCAATGGTTTGTTACACAGCTTTAGTGCAGCTAATATAATTTTTAAAGTTAAATGAAAATTAATTGAATGGTGGGTATAATACAAAAAAGATAAAGTTTTTGGACCAGTTTCTAGGTGATGCACTATTTGTCTTAATGAACAACAACAGTAACTTTAGTTTTGAAACTATTTAAAAGCCTGCTGTAGCTGAAAAAAAATCATATAGGGAGAAAAACAACTCTCCGAAGAGGCAAGTTTCTCCAGCCCAAGAAATAGGACGACCAGCTTTAGTTAACTCTCCTTGGAATTCTCATGTGTTTTACCAAGTATTTTCCTTGGCTGTCACAGTCATTACCCATTTCTTGCTCCCTTGCCAGCTCTTGGGGTGATACCTGCCACTGTTGCCATTGCCAAGTCAGCACCTGAGCCACGAATGCTCGCTGGCTGTGCTACTGCCATAATTGGAACGGAGGCTGCCAGCGCCAGTGGTCAAGGGGCTCGTGTCTAACCAGAGGGCACTGTCTCTTGTCATTGCCAAAGCTGCTGGAGCCAATTCGGCAGACATCGCGCCTCTTCCGATTCTCACTCGAGTGTTTATGGCAACCATCGCATCCCAGGATTTGTTCATGTCAATCAGGGCCGGGATAAATAATCCTAGAGGCAGGCACTGCATTGTAGTTGGATTCCTCTTCTCAATCTCTGGCACGGCCTGCTCTTTGCAAACTCTACTTGAGAATTTTGACTTTCTTCTCGAGATGAGTTCTTTGCTAGGACTCTTCTTAGTACTTGTGTTAACTATTGCTCTGGTAGGCTGCTTCACCAGCCTCTAGTCATCCCTTAGGGACGCTGGAGTCACCCCAAGCTGGAGTCCCAGCCACATTGGGATTTGCACACATCTTGTTTTTCTGTCGTGGAAGGTGACACTAGAATTGGCTGATGGAGATTTGATGGCCTGGAATAATCAACATTAAAACAAGGAAGAGATAGAAGAGCTATGGGAGAGATATTGGATGACCTAATGTATTCTGAACCAGCTCAGGGAATCAAAGACACTTCCTTAGCAGGAAATTCCTGCTTTGAATCCCAAGGACATATGGGATATACTGTAGACCTGGATGGTTCTGAGAGTGAGGGTCAATACCGAGATGACCCGAGTTTTGCAAAACTCTAAATATCTGTGACCTAGAATGGAAACAAGGTCACAGATTGTGGCAGGACAGTGACCTCAAGGGACAGTGCTAGGAGATGAAGCCATAAAATGAATGAGAGAAGAATGACCTTGGCAGAGACTGAATGCTTGGAATTACTGCTTTTTATGCTTCTGGTACGTAGTTTAATGAGATGGTGTCTAAGGATCCTTGTACCTCTAAACTTTCTATGATTCTATCTAGACATTTAATGGAAAATTTCAGTTGCTTTCCTAATGCAGCTGCTGCATGTCTGCTATTTTAATGGGCTTGCTTTATATCCTGAATATCCGGAGGAGGTGGAGATAAATCAGCCTGAGTTCCATCTACTCCTTCGATCGAGGGAGAAAAAAATGTCTCATAGTATTGGAAGAGAGAGGCTGGAAGGTTTTCTTGCCTGTGGGAAAAGAGATGATGGGCTGAAATAACTAATGAGCAGAAACAGTTTTTGTGTCGCTCCAAAACGATGTGCAGGAGGGGGGACGTGGAAAGCCCTGGGAGTCCTACGTGTCTAGGAGGGTGATAAGGTTCGGACTCTTGAGCTTGGCACATTTTGGCTATATTTATAATCCCTATCAAATCGCCCTCATTTCGCTGAATTCCAACTTTTATTTCACTCACAGAACTCCTCCTCCTACTATTTTTGTAGAGTAAAGCTGATTATAAAAACTTTATTCTTCACCGTTTGGCTTAATTCCTTGTGTTAAAGATGACGGTAAAAACGCATCAGTTCAGACCTGCTGCTTTAAATCCCTTTTTGGAAGCAAGTGTGTTCCTTCCTTCTTCAGCATCCTCTAATTCGTGGTCCATAGACCACGGAGATAGATTGAGGGTTATCTTTATTCCTTTGGAAAAGGAGCGTATTGTAAACCAGTTAATACTCAAATTGAGAACGCAAAGACAATGCTTAGTCTTTTTAAGAGACTAAATTAAGAAGTTCACTTTAAATCTTTTAAGCTCTCCCTTTGGTGCATGAAAAATGCTCACGCATTATTTTAAAAAACAGCGACAGACCTCTTATCTCCTTCCAAAAGCAGGTTAAAAGAACCATCTGAGTCATAACTGGCATTGATGTTGGGTTACCTTACTCTACATGGTAAAGAGTAATAACACTACCTCTCCTTTAAACTAGTGCATGATTTTTTTTTTGTCACTTGGAATGAGACTTGTCCTTCAGCCCTCAATCAATGAGCCAGTATTTACCGAGATGAAATTCTGCACCAGATGCACCCTCCAGGAGAGCACAGGGAGGCGGGAGGGGGCCTGTCTGTCCTGAAGCAGATTGAAACAGGGTGGAGGAAATTGAGCCTCATTTTTTTTTTAAAAACATCTTTATTGGGGTATAATTGCTTTACAATGGTGTGTTAGTTTCTGCTTTGTAACAAAGTGAATCAGTTATACGTATACATATGTTCCCATATCTCTTCCCTCTTGCGTCTCCCTCCCTCCCACCCTCCCTATCCCACCCCTCCAGGCGGTCACAAAGCACCGAACCTCATTCTTGTTTACATGTGAAAGGTGGCCATCCCCATAAGACAGGAAAGAGAAAATCGTGCTCTGGGTGCCACCCTCCTTAGGAGGAATGAGGATTGGAAATAACAGTTAATTCCCTCCCAGTCCAGTAAATAAACAAGTTCAAATCAGGTGGTTTCCAGCCCAGGGCTCTTCCATCTGCCCTGAGGTCTGTGAGATTGATCTGGGATCATTACTCAGGGGTCCTGGCCTCCTTCCCTCCTCCAGGGCCTGCCCACTCTTTTTCTCTGGTCTCCCGTTGTTTCTAGCTCTCTGTGCTTCATGTTATGTGCTGATTTGTTCTCAGTGGAAAGCCCCGGACGGAAGTCAGGGGTAGGAAGAGGGCGGGTCGGGGTCCTCATTCCTTTGGCTTTCTCTCTGCGGGGTCCAGCTGTCTCCCTCGGCTAAAAGAAGCTGCTCCTCTCCAGGAAAGCTGTCCTGCAGGGTTCCTTGCCTTCTGGGGCTTGGTAACCTCTTCCCCAGCTTGTACCAGCCCTGCATTCTCCAGTCTGGTCCCTACACTCTGTCCTCACCTTTGCAAATAAACCCTTCTTGAATTTCCCACAATTCAGTGTTCTGTTTTTTGACGGAGACACTGACAGGTTGAAGGACCTCCTTGTTAAACTCTTGAACTAGTGGAGGGACATAAGGAGGGGAACTTCAGGCCCCGTGGTCCCTCGTGGCAGACCCATATTTTGGTGAGGACCCCTTCATTTATGTCATTAGGCAATCATCTGACTGACTTAGTTCTTATTGCCAACTTCGAATTGTTGAAGCCCGGCGCAGTTCTTAAATAAAAAATACGTGCCCAGCAAATGGAACCGATTTTAAAAGGAATTGCTCATGGTGATTTAGTGAATTGTCAGGGTTCTACTTCATGAATAACAAAATAGAAATTAGGAACATGTCAGAGCTGCATTAGTGCTCACCCATAAATAAGAGTCATTTTATTAGAGCTGGCAAATTGTGCTTACTTACTTCACGTTGTCACGCCCGCCGCTTCACTGTATCCTGTGGGCTTTTCACTCCCTAGATGTGTACACTTCAGCAAGACAAACATTTTGGGTAACTGATATATTAGGAACGCAATTATGAGTAAATAAATGTTATTTTTCTGTGTTTCATACAGTAGTGATTGGCTTTTCTTCCGCTGACATGTAGGGCTGAGCTTCATGAAAATGGGAGATTAATGCATCCTCTGTGTGTGTGTGTGTGTGTCTCTCTCTTGCTCTTTTTAAGGCCAAGTGTGAAAAAGAAATGAAAACATGAAGAGTCTGTTAATGAATGTGAGATGCTAGAATAAAGGAGTCTTTGCTCTTCAGCTGTGTGGCATCGAGCCCACTAACGGTTTGGCTTCTGAGGAGAGAAAATCTTTGATCCGCTCAGTGAGTTGATGGCCACAGGCCAGGTGGTCATGTCATGCAGGCCAAGTCTGAAGGCCTGGGAAGCAGGGCATCTCCAGAAGACAGTTTCCATAAGTGTGCAATCCAGACCAGGGACAAGACTGATACATTCACGAAAGTGTCAGTAACACTGAAGGGCGACACGGGACCGGGATGAGGGTCAGGGGGGTGGGAGGTGTCTGAGGGGCCCTCCCAGAGCAATCGAGCTTGAAGGACACGTCCAGGTAGAGACCTGTGTCTCATCTCTTCTGTTTGACAAGGATGCCCAGGTAGAGATCTATGTCTCGGCTCTTCCGTTTGACAAGGGCAGTCCTTAACAAAGTTCAGCCCCGCCCCAATGTCTGCGGCATCATAATCTCTTTACACAGCTTCTCCCTCATCCCCAGGGCTCAGTGACCTTCAACCCCCTCCTGCCCTGGGTTCCTCACCAGATGGTTCTTCACCCCTCGCCCCACCACATCATCGTCCCATCTCAAACTCTCTCCCCTTCGCCCTTGAAAGCACCTATTTTTGTTCTATTTTTTCAGGCCCCTGTCTACTAGATGATAATGGGATGAAAATAATGCATATAAAACAATTAATATACTATTAATAAGTTACCCCTTCCTGGGAACATAGTGCCTTCAGCCAATGAAGATGCTCCAGATCAGGTGCCTTGACCATCCATAGGGAAGGTGAGGAGAGGAATTCTCTGGGACCCTTCAAATCTTAGCACGTGGGTGGGAGCTCCCTATTCAGGGAATGACATGCTTTCACGGGCCTTGTAAGGTCTCTTCCTGGAAAGCTCTCCCCGCACCTCCAGACCTGCCTGGGGCTGCCGGACTGTATAGACTTTCCCTTAGTGTCACACTTTTGAAAGCACTCTCCTAGCTGAATATTTTGCATTTGATCCCCCAAATGGTAAAGGAAGGTACTTTTCTCATTTGACAGTTGGGGGAAGCGAAACCAATAATAACAGAGTGTAGGACCCAGGCCTCCTGAACCAGCATGGACCCTGTCACCCCTGTGGCTTTTCTGAAGATGCAACCCAAGTGAGTCTGATTTGCTTAAGACATCTGGGCGTTAATTTCTGAAATCAGAAAAGAGGGGGGCAGACATGGTGAATGGATACATTGTTGCAGTTAGTTTAGCTCGTTGAAGCAGTCGGATGTCCTTTGTGGTTGTTGTAGTCACATCAGTGAGAGCCAATGATTTGTGCTTAAAGTTTAGTGAAACATTGTACTATATTTGTTTAATTATTTCCATTTTACAGATGAAGAAATTGAGGTTGAGAGGTGCAAAGTGACTTGTCCGAGTTGACTCTGCTGGTCACAAGGCGCCAGGCTTCCCTACCCAAATCTGCAGTGATGTCTCTTTCACTTGGAGGATAAAGGAAGAACTGAATTCAAGTTATTGCAGACTACAAAATCGCTACCATTGTAGTGACTGTAGTCTGCAATTACTACATCTCTTAGATATTGAAAATCACATGTAGTAAAAGACTAATCATACACATTTGTTGGGTGTTAGTACCACAATCCATCTCCGTATTTAAGCAGAGTTGATTGTTTAGAAAATGTGAGAAATAAACAGAGAGCTATTTTCTGGGTCAGTGAGGGTAACCCCTACCGTGGAAGGATTAATGCAGGCATTTATAGGCAATGAATAAGAATACTGTGGCCGTGTATGTGGAGGATCCAGGCATACCATTTAGAAATTACAGGAACTTGAAAAATTTCCCTCCACTCTCACCACCTTGTTCAATGAACTTGACTGAGTGCTTTACAGGGCAGGACTGTACTGAAGGCCACCAAGATGGACGACACTTGTCCCCTCCCAGACCACGCGGAATTAGGAAGACGCCACGGAGAGCGCCAGCCGCAGCTGCGGAAGTGCCTCCCATGGTGTCCAGCAGGCCAGTTCTCAGGGGACTTAGTTTATTTATTTTCTATTCAAGTATAGTTGATTTACAATATCGTGTTAGTTTCAGTTATTCATACATGCATATATATGTGTGTATATATATGAATATGTATATCCTTTTTCAGATTCTTTTCCCTCACAGTACAGAATACTGAGTCTAGTTCCCTGCACTATGCAGTAGTCCTTGTTGGTCATCTGCTTCATGTATAGTATGTGTACATGTCAATCGGGATTTATTGAAGAGCAGAATGGACAGAATGGAAATCCAAATGTCCTCAGACCATGTTCTCTCTACAGCCTATGTGAAGATATCCTAGGTACTTACTTCAGTTATTTGCCTCTAAATATTTTGTTTGTGAAGCAACGAGAGAGAATTGGGTGAGAGCACCACTGCGCTCTACACGAAGAGGCCTGAGCTCTGATCGCCATCACATTGCCAACTTGGGGAGCCTTTAGGGAGGCCACTTGAATTGAACGGCAGGACAAACTGGTTAGGATCCCACGAGAACGCCTCGTGTAAGCCTCGCCTCGGCTATGCCTGGCGTAAACCTCCATCACGTTGCTTAATCAACCCAGGCCTCGGTTTCCTCATCTCTACAATGGGGGCACCGTCAGAGCCCAGCTCACAGGTGATGGTGAGGCTCAAAGAAGCTGAAAATCAAACAGGGAGGGCTCCCCTGGTGGCGCAGTGGTTGAGAGTCCGCCTGCCGATGCAGGGGACACGGGTTCGAGCCCTGGTCTGGGAGGATCCCACATGCCGCGGAGCGGCTGGGCCCGTGAGCCACGACTACTGGGCCTGCGCGTCTGGAGCCTATGCTCCGCAACGAGAGAGGCCGTGATAGTGAGAGGCCTGCGCACCGCGATGAAGAGTAGGCCCCGCTCGCCACAACTAGAGAAAGCCCTCGCACTGAAAGGAAGACCCAATGCAGCAAAAATAAATTAAGTAATAAACTCCTACCCCCAACATCGTAAAAAAAAAAAAAAAAAAAAAAGCTGAACAAAAGGAATAGAATAAACAGGGAGCCCTGTACGTAGCACTGGGGGTGCCAGGCACTGTCCCACCACTTTCTGTATCGTTGTTCTTCACTTCTCAGAGCTCCACCTTCCTTATCTCTGGGGTGTACGGATAATAGATGCCTTACTTCCTCTTATAAGATTCTGCTGAGGGCCAAGAAAACACCCTCCGATAATTGTGATTTCAAGAAGAATATTCTTTTAAAATGACAAAGATATGTTTGTGGTGATAATTATTATCAGCATCACTAGCCTCGGAATTCCCCTGCTTTACAGAATCCTTGAGGAGGAATGCAGGAACCGCAGTGGGCAGAAGGATCGCATTTCACGGAAATACTGGTCCAGCAACGCGTCACCCCTCCCGGCCACCCGCCGCCCGTGGGGCCGTGCTGAGCCGTGACCGTGGAACACGGGCAGCCCGATGCTGAGGACCACCAGTGATGTGGAAAAGTGGGGACGAGCTAATGAAAATGGAAGAGGTCCTATTTTAAAAAAAAATTTTATTGGAGTAGAGTTGATTTACGATGTCGTGTTAGTTTCAGGTGTACAGCAAAGGGAGTCAGTTATACATACACATAGATCCACTCTTTGTTTTAGATTCTTTCCCCATATATCATTACAGAGCATTGACTAGAGCTCCCTGTGCTGTAAAGTAGGTCCTTATTAGTTATCTACGGAAGAAGTCCAATTTAAGCCTCGTTCATGTATTGGAAATCCGTGCTGCAGTTTATCCTCCAGTCATACACCACGCTCAGCATCGTCTGCCCACGAGAACTTTGGGAGCGTATTGGCTCAATTGCCCCTACGAGTGATGAGCTCCCTGTCTTTGCCCGACGGCTCCCTGTCAGCGGGGGCTGCCTGTTGCCCCCTGGCAGACATGATGGGGAGGCTCAAATAAGCCTATTAATATTCAGTCAAATGCCAATGAAGTCCTTGTTCAATGTGATTCATTTACCATATTGATCTACCCTTTCCAAGCCGAGAGCAAATTAAGTGAGCGTTGGCTTGTGTTACCTTGAAAACGCAGTACAGGTAAAAATCAAACTGTAATCTCCTGTGTACTTGGAAGATAAATTGGAAAGGCTATTCTTTTGGCGCTCAATTCAGTGTGCCCAACCATTGTCTGGGGGAAATCAGGGCCTCTGGCGGCATGGCAGGGTTTATCAGAAGGTGTCTCTGGATTCGAAAATGATCTAATGAACAATTCTGCTTGTGTTTTGCATCTTCTAAAAATAGTGTCAACAAATTGGCACCATCTCCTAAATATCTGCTTACATCCTATTTTAGCAGCCAACTCATGGGTTGCCAGGAGTTTATAATATACCCATCTCAAAATAAAAATGCCTCTCCCGCAAATTGTAAGAGGGATCAACATCAGATTGGTAGCAGGACAAGGGTTCTCATGGTGCCCAGTGGGGTGAAAGTCTCTCGGAAACTTGCAAACCCCTATTTATGGGCTGAAAAGCTTATAGAGTTTCTTTTTAAGGATGTTTTCTTTTAAGGATGTTGATATTTTCTTTTAAGGATGTTGAAACATTGCTGTCTTCATGTTCAACTCTGGGGCCATTGGAGACTTTGGCCTCAGAGAAGTGGGAGAAGGAGGCGCCTTCAGGATTCACGTCTACCATCATCTCCTGAAGATGACGAGGGGATGAGGAGTGAAGGGCCTGCTTTCATATCCAGCTGGGATGTGACCGGCTTCCAGCCTGGAGCTCTGAGCATCCCGCAGGCTCTCAAGGCATCGCAACAGATGTGCAGGGAACACAGCGGATACCAAGCCCACAGGCCTGCCCCTTCCCAAACTCCTGCCTCACGGAGCTTTGTAAAGGAGATCGTCACCACAGAATTGAAGATACAGTCAGGGTAAGCTCTATTCTGTTCATCTCTCTGTTACTGAGGAAGGTTGTGAAGCAACGGAAGTCCAGGGCCCTACTCTTTCCATTTTTGTGTTTCTTTCACACCTGCCGGAAAACCGTTTTCCCAGTCCAGATACGCACAGCCCCAGGCTGCACCCTCGCGCGCACACACACACTCTCTCACACACACACACTCTCACACACATTCACACACACCCCTCAGCTCTCTCTTGCTAATTACTTCTCTCTAAAAACCACAACTCAGGATGGAGAACAAAACAATCAAACATCTTCACTTACGGTTATCCTCATATTTTAGAGAATACTTATTAGCTTGAGTGATGGATAAGTCCAAATGTGCGAGGCAGCAGGGGGGACCCCAGTGGTCTGAGAAGTTGCAGGCCACGTGAGGGGTGGGCATGGCGCTGTGGTCTTCAAGGATTTTGACTGATTTGGGATAACAAGTCGTGGACTTCACTGCAAAGCACAGGACGACAGAAAGATCTGAGGGCTGTTTAGAGACCTGGGCTTTTTCTACCACCAAGGCAGGGCAAGTTATTTTAGAGGATGCAAGGCAGATACTTTGATGCGATTGACTTAGCATCAGAAAGGTTCATCTCACTGAATTTTTGTTTGTTTGTTTGTTTTTTTGCGGTACGCGGGCCTCTCACTGCTGTGGCCTCTCCCGTTGCGGAGCACAGGCTCCGGACGTGCAGGCTCAGCGGCCATGGCTCACGGGCCCAGCCGCTCCGCGGCATGTGGGATCTTCCCAGACCAGGGCACGAACTCGTGTCCCCTGCATCGGCAGGCGGACTCTCAACCACTGCGCCACCAGGGAAGCCCCATCTCACTGAATGTTAAGGCTCCTACTCTGCCTGCTCTTAGCCCTGGATTGGAGGGAAGGGCAATATATCACTGGATTCGAAATTCATGGTTCTGTATAATATTTATTATTTGGTGTTTACTAAGATCTGCTTTTTAAAAAAAATTTTTAACATCTTTACTGGAGTGTAATTGTTTTACAGTGTTGTGTTAGCTTCTGCTTTATAACAAAGTGAATCAACTATACGTATACATATATCCCCATATCCCCTCCCTCTTGAGCCTCCCTTCCACCCTCCCTATCTCACCCCTCTAGGTCATCGCAAAGCACCGAGCTGATCTTCCTATGCTATGCGGCTGCTTCCTACTAGCTAACTATTTTACATTCGGTAGTGCATATATGTCACTACTCTAACTTCCTCCAGTTCATTCTCTATGTCTATGTCTTTATTCCTGCCTTGCCACTAGGTTCATCAGTACCATTTTTTTTTTAAGGTCCATATATATGTCTTAGCATTCGGTATTTGATTTTCTCTTTCTGACTTACTTCACTCTGTATGACAGACTCTGTGTCCATCCACCTCACTACAACTAACTCAGTTTCGTTTCTTTTTATGGCTGAGTAATATTCCATTGCATATATATGCCAGATCTTCTTTATCCATTCATCTTTGATGGACACTTAGGTTGCTTCCATGTCCTGGCTATTGTAAATAGTGCTGCAATGAACATTGTGGTACATGTCTCTTTTTGAATTATGGTTTTCTCAGGGTATATGCCCAGTAGTGGGATGCTGGGACGTATGGTAGTTCTATTTTTAGTGTTTTAAGGAACCTCCATACTGTTCTCCATAGTGGTTGTGTCAATTTGCATTCCCACCAACAATGCAGGAGGGTTCCTTTTTCTCCACACCCTTTCCAGCATTTATTGTTTCTAGATTTTTTGATAATGGCCATTCTGACCAGTGTGAGGTGATACCTCATTGTAGTTTTGATTTGCATTTCTCTAATAATTAGTGATGTTGAGCAGCTTTTCATGTGCCTCTTGGCCATCTGTATGTCTTCTTTGGTGAAATGTCTATTTAGGTCTTCCACCCATTTTTTTCATTGAATTGTTTATCTTTTTGATATTGAGCTCCATGAGCTGTTTGTATATTTTGGAGATTAATCCTTTTTCTGTTGTTTCATTTGCAAATATTTTCTCCCATTCTGAGGGTTGTCTTTTCATCTTGTTTATGGCCTCCTTTGTTGTGCAAAAGCTTTGAAGTTTAATTAGGTCCCATTTGTTTATTTTTGTTTTTATTTCCATTACTCTAGGCAGTGGGTCAAAAAAAGATCTTGCTGTGGTTTATGTCAAAGAGTGTTTTCCTCTAAGAGTTTTATACTGTGTGGTCTTACATTTAGGTCTTTAATCCATTTGGAGTTTATTTTTGTATATAGTGTTAAGTAGTATTCTAATCTCATTCTTTTACATGTAGCTGTCCAGTTTTCCCAGCACCACTTATTGAAGAGACTGTCTTTTTTCCATTGTATGTTCTGGTATCCTTTGTCATAAATTAGGTGACCATATGTGCATGGGTTTATCTTTGGGCTTTCTATCCTGTACAATTGAACTATATTTCTGTTTTTGTGCCAGTACCATACTGTCTTGATTACTGTAGTTTTGTAGTATAGTTTGAAGTCAGGAAGCCTGATTCCTCCAGCTCTGTTTTTCTTTCTCAAGATTGCTTTGGCTATTCGGGGTCTTTTGTGTTTCCATACGAATTGTAAAATTTTTTGCTCTAATTCTGTGAAGGATGACATTGGTAGTTTGATAGGGATGGCATTGAATCTGTAGATTGCTTTGGGTAGTATTGTCATTTTCACAATATTAACTCTTCCAATCCAAGAACATGGTGTATTTCTCCATCTGTTTATGTCATCTTTGATTTCTTTCATTCAGTGTTTTATAGTTTTCTGAGTACAAGTCTTTCACCTCCTTAGGTAGGTTTATTCCTAGGTATTTTATTCTTTTTGTTGCAATGGTAAATGGGATTGTTTCCTTAATTTCTCTTTCTGAGTTTTCATTGTTAGTGTATAGGAATGCCAGATATTTCTGTGCATTAATTTTATATCCTGCAACCTTACCAAATTCATTGATTAGTTCTAGTAGTTTTCTGGTGGCACCTTTAGGATTTTCTGGTGGTATCATGTCATCTGCAAACAGTGACAGTTTTACTTCTTATTTTCCAATTTTTATTCCTTTTATTTCTTTTTCTTCTCTGATTGCTGTGGCTAGGACTTCCAATACTATGTTGAATAAGAGTGGTGAGAGTGGACATCCTTGTCTAGTTCCTGATCTTAGTGGAAATGTTTTCAGTTTTTCACCATTGAGTATGATGTTTGCTGTGGGTTTGTCATATATGTCCTTTATTATGTTGAGGTAGGTTCTCAGTAGGCCCATTTTCTAGAGAGTTTTTATCATAAATGGGTGTTGAATTTTGTCAAAAGCTTTTTCTGCATCTACTGGGACGATCATATGGTTTTTATTCCTTAATTTGTTAATGTGGTGTATCACATTGATTGGTTTGCATATGTTGATGACTCTTTGCATCCCTGGGATAAATCCCACTTGATCATGGTGTATGATCCTTTTAATATATTGTTGGATTCTGTTTGCTAGTATTTTGTTCAGGATTTTTGCATCCATGTTCATCAGTGATATTGGTCTGTAATTTTCTTTTTGTGTGATATCTTTCTCTGGTTTTGGTATCAGGGTGATGGTGGCTTCACAGAATGAATTTGGGAGTGTTCCTCCCTCTGAAATTTTTTGGAAGAGTTTGAGAAGGATCGGTGTTAGCTCTTTTCTAAATATTTTATAGAATTCGCCTGTGAAGCCATCTGGTCCTGTATCCTTAATACTTTAAATTTCTTTGTTGATTAGTCGTTGAAAGAGGTATAAACATCACTATTATTTTAGATTTATCACATTTCCATGTTATTCTCTCAATTCTGAATTTATTCAGTTTGTAGCTATATGGGGTTCATACCTGTTCCAAATTGTTAGAGTTTCCTGGTGATTTGTCTCTTTTATAATTCATTAGTTATATGCACTGCATCAAGTAAACTTTGCCTGATACTAATGATGAAACATCAACTTTCCTTTGGTTGGTATTTGTCCCGTTTTCTTCTCTTATTTTCAGCACTTGTTTCAGACCAAATGAAAATGTATCTTTTATCTGGGAGGTTTTATCCAATTACATTTCCTGTGTATGTTCATTCAAATAGGCCTGAATCTACACCCTCACTTTGTGCCTTATGTTTGCTAGACTTTTGCTTGTTTTCCTACCCTCATCCCTATACTATCTTCTTGAAAACAAATCAAGCTGTTTTATAGTTTCTATTTTTTCTCTACTGGTTGGGAAGTTATACATCTTATACCTATTCTTTGTGGTGGTTAAGCTTAATTTTTAATTAAAAAACACTTTGAAAAAAATCTCAAACTTACAGAAAAGTTGCAATTACAGCACAAAGAATACTGATGCAACATCTTTATGTAATACTTAATGTGTATTTCCTACAAACAAGGGCATTCTCCTATATAACTGCAATACAACCATGAACATTTTGGAAGTAGTATGCATTCTTACCAGTTGATGCAAAGACCTCATTCTCATTTTCCTTAGTGTTCCAATAATTTCCTTTAGAGTTAAAGGATCCGATTCAGAATCACAAATAACTTAAATTGTCACCTTTCCTTAATCTGGAAAGGTTCTTCGTTTTTTCCTTGATTTTACATCCTTGGCTCTTTCGAAGATTTTAGGCCGGTTATTCTGTAGAATGCCCCTCAATTCGGCCTCATCCAGTGTTTCCTAATTCCTGTTAAAGATGCACGGTCTGAATCTAATCATACCACAGAAATGCCATGTGTTTCGTTCTTTGTATCCTACCAGGTGCTGTGTAATTCCAATTAGTCCTTTTGTGAATTATGGTCACTTTAGGCACTTGATGAAGGTGGTATTTCTCCATGTAAATTTGCTCTCTTTCCCTTTATAATTAATAAGTTCTTTGTGGTGAGAGACTTTGAAACTATGAAAATATCTAATTTCCCATCAGATTTTCAGTTTATTAACTGTATCAGTATAGACTCATGGCTTCCTTTTTCACTCAAGGTGTTACAATCTCTTATTAATGATATTTATTTTCATGTTCAAATTGTTCCACATTTGGTCAGTGGGAGCCTGTTTAACCTGACTGTTATCTTTTGATGTGTCCCGTCGTTTTTGTGTATTTCCTATCCCTTACTTCCTATTTCTGTTACAGTGATTCTGCCCCAAACCTGAAATCTGCCATATCTCCAAGCATCGCTGACCTCTTACAGTGGAGGATGATACTGAGACACCAAGATCTGGGCACTAGGTGTGCTCAGCTCTAATGGGAGGTCACAGCTTCCACCACCCAGGTGACACAGTGAGAAGTTAAATGTCTGTTAGTTTTTCTCTTTAAACTTTAATTTGAGATGAGCCACCTCCACAAGGTGTTTATACCTGGTGGAGAGCCAGCACTCCTCAGCTGACCATGGGGAGTCTCAAATGGCAGGCTCACAGGGAAGGCAGAGGCTTGTCTACCTGAAGAATCTTCATGGGCCCCATACAGTCAATCAATTTTCCTACCACCACTCTGAGCCCAGGCTTAGCTGGAATGGGTGTGGGGGGAGTCCCTTGGGGTCTATGTAGGTGCTTAGAAAGACCTGAGGGTAACTTCTGGAGTAGTAAGTGGAAAGCTTTCCTTATATGGGGACTGTTTCTAATGAAATCCTACTTAGCGTGTCAGGAAGTGGAACACATCGCTAGGGACCTTGGCAGTGGTCGGGGGGATCATGGGCATCTGAACATTTAACAGTGGGAGATGATGTGCTTGTTCTGGAAGATGCCTGGGTGCAGCTGTTAGTGACCCAGGATCATTCAACATTTGGAGACAGGAAAATAGCTGGTATCGGGTCCAGTGGGGCCCAGATGGCTGGGGGAAACTAAAGACAGAGACTTCTTCCCCAGAAGGGAAACAATGGGAGGAGTAGACCTCAGAGAGGCAAGAGGTCTTGGGATTGTTAAGAAAAGAATGTCCATTGACAGATGAATGGATAAAGAAGGTGTGGTATTGACATATATACACAATGGAATACTACTCAGCCATAAAAAAGAATGAAATAATGCCATTTGCAGCAACTTGGATGGACCTAGAGATTACCATACTAAGTGAAGTAAACCAGACAGAGAAAGACAAATATCCTATATCGCTTGTATGTGGAATCTAAAAAAAAAAAAAAAAAAAAAAATGATACAAACGAACTTATATACAAAATAGAAATTGACTCACAGACACAGAAAACAAAATTATGTTTACCAGAGGGGAAAGGGGGGATAAATTAGGAGTTTGGGATTAATATATACACACTACTATATATAAAATAGATAACCAACAAGAACATACTATGTAGCACAGGGAACTGTATTCAGTATCTTGTAATAATCTGTAAGGGAAAAGAATTCATATATATATATATGTATATATGTATATATATGAATCACTTTGCTGTACACCTGAAACTAACACAACACTGTAAATCAACTACACTTCAATTAAGAAAAAAAGGAACTCAGATTAGGAGATGGGAATGCAACAAGACCCGGTTACTGGAAGTGGGACCCGGGTAAGCTGGTAAGATGGCGCAGCGGTTAAGCCCGGGGCTGGCTTCCTGCCCTTGAGCTCGGGCTCCACCTCTGTCGACGGCTGTGATCTAGGGCACAGGGTGTAACCTCTCTGTGCCACCATGACCTCTTCTGCAAACTGGGATCGTGAACCAGCCACACCACAGGGTCGTTGGGAGGGTGACATAACACAAGTTAAGGTTTAACCAGTGACAGACACAGATGTTAGCTGCTATTTTCACTTAAGGACAAAGCAGAAGGCCAGTCGATGGAACCAAGGCCCAAGGTCAGGCCAAGTTTTCAGCCAGTTTGACTCGTTCTCTCTGCTTGGACGTTGAACTTGATCCAAGGCTTTGAGGAGAGGCAGGTGGGCAGGGGGCGTGGTGGTGGTGGGGGAAGAAAACTCCCAACTTGGCAGCTGGAGCGTGGAGTGTGTCCCAGACTATCGCTTCTCCCAGGGGCAACGATGCTCCCTCGTTGGGAGCCACTCGGTGCAAGTCCGCCAGGCATGTGTCAGTTCCTCCATCATCTCGGTTTGGATTTAGGGAGTCACGATGTTTTCTATTTCTTTGGAGACAAGGGAAAGACGCAAACACGGCAAACAACGACCAGTTCTGCAAGCATCTTTCCTCCCCTCCCCACCTCCCTTCCCCGAAAGCACTGGAGCAAAGGGAATGAGAGTGAATTGAAAAGCAAACTCACCTTACAAGCACATAAAAAAGATCAAATGCAAGGGTGGGGGAGGAGAGGAGGTTGCGGACCAAACACCCGTGCCTTAGAGAGACTTAAGAGGAATCCTAGGATCGAGCCATAAAAATTTTATGGCATCCTAGGAATAGTTGAACGTTTCCTTGTTTGTGGTGCTGAGATTTTATGAGCCAAACAGGTGATCTTTAAAGCTTGTTTTCCTTTGCTCTTCAATAGGTTTAATTAAGCTTGGACTTGAGGCTTCAAGTTGTTTGAAAACTTGAGATTTACAACAAAACGACCCAAGTAACCTATATAACCAGTGAAACAGGTAAGGACTGGATTGGTTACGTGCGCGTCCCCAATGGGCTAGTAATTTGACACCCTTTCAAAGCAAAAATTTTAATGTTTTTCCTTAGCCATCACTCAGAGCATGCTGAAACAAAAATCTTTAAGCTGTGTTTTAATGCTTAATCGTTGCCTTGGAATAGGGATTGTTTATTATCCATTTTAAAAATAATTAGCACCTACTCAAATATTTTTTTGTTTATAACTTCTTGTAGGCTTTCTTTTCTACATATATATTTAAATCATTTCTGTATTTTAAATTATTTGCCCACAGCTTTTTTTTTAAACATCTTTATTGGAGTATAATTGCTTTACAATGGTGGGTTAGCTTCTGCTTTATAACAAAGTGAATCAGTTATACATATACTTATATCCCCGTATCTCTTCCCTCTTGCGTCTCCCTCCCTCCCACCCTCCCTATCCCGCCCCTCTAGGTGGTCATAAAGCACCGAGCTGATCTCCCTGTGCTATGCGGCTGCTTCCCACTAGCTATCTATTTTACATTTGGTAGTGTATATATGTCCATGCCACTGTCTCACTTTGTCCCAGCTTACCCTTCCCCCTCTCCGTATCCTCAAGTCCGTTCTCTAGTAGGTCTGCATCTTTATTCCCATCTTGCCCCTGGGTTTGCCCGCAGCTTCATTGAGACATAATTGACACATAACATTGGGTAAGGTAAAGGTGTATAGCGGGTTGATTTGGTACATTTACATATTGCAAAACGATTACCAGCATAGCATTAGCTAACACTTCCATCCCGTCACATAATTACCATTTCTTTTTTGTGTTGAAAACAGTTACCATCTACTCGCTTAGAAATTTTCAATATATGGTACAATATTAACTATAATCACTGTGCTGTACATTAGATCCCCAGGACTCGTTACTCTTATAACTGGAAGTTGGTCTACATATATTTTTAATGTTTATTTAAAATCCATCTGAGACTGTATTACTAAGGAGAGAGCTTTTAATATCTTAAGAGCTATAGGTTTGATAGATGTTACACATATAAATGTAATACCTTCGCTTTTCAGTTGGCCTGCACAATTCTCTAAGGATTGTTTGATTGAATTAAGCCCTAGCTAGTATCTATGGGCCAAATCCATGAGGATTTCTCTGGAGGGAAATTGTTATATTTACTTGTTAGTGAGAAATATAAAATGATAAAAATTCCTTCTCGGCCTTAGAGAGAAGATACTGCAACCACAGAAAAAGATACTTGGTTGCTTGGCCTTTCACTGGAGTCCGAGTGAAGGACTGCCCTCTAAGGCGGCATTGACATCTAAGGAAAGTTATCACATCCTGAACTTACCGCCCAAATGTGGGAGGTTTTAGTTGATTCTGTTGTCAAGGTTCACCTCCTCTATTGTGTTTTGCAATTGATGTTTTTAACTTCACGCGGGCCTTTCTACTAACAGGCAAAATGCTTTCTGGCCTGTGAAATGTCCACCTGTCCTGATTCCTCTTCCTTGTAACTACCTCTCCCAGCCAGGCATTCACAGCAGTCTGTGCTGAACTTGGACTGGACCTGGAAACCCAGACGACCCCTCCACAGCCTTATCATCTTCCAGGACGCCTTACACACAGAAAATAAATAAAAATGTAGTTCCGTGTAACACCGCAAGAAAACTTCTGCAAAGGTAAGGCATTATTCTCATTGTAAAATTCACTTTAGTGGGGAAAAAACTCACCTTGACGCTTCTTGAGACAGCAAGTTAGCTGACTTCTGAGTTTAGACTGATTTAAGAGCGTCACCTTAGCACGTGACTCTCATGAATACGTCCCCCTAATTAGATGAGAACTCAGCTCTCTCGTTTGGATCTTCGCCGAGTCACCCCTTTGTGTGGAGTTGCCAGCTCCCAGCAGGGCCCGTAAGGACGGCAGAGCTCGATTCTCTGACTCTATCCATCTCCCATCACCTTCGGCCTCCTTCACTTGATGGCAGCCCATTGTTTCCTTCTCTGTCTTGAACACACCAGGTTTGTTTCCTCCTCAGACCCTTGGCACTTGCCATGGCCCTGCCCGAACTTGCCCGTCCTCCAGGCTTTGGTTAGTGACTCACTGTCATCGTTCTGATTAGGATTGAATGCCACCCCTCCACGGGGCTTCCCTTGAGCCCCTGTTAACGTCTGCTCCCCACCCACTCAGACTCCATCTGACTCCCTCTCAAGTCCAAGCCATAACCCCAACGTCCTTTTTTTCACAGAACTTTCCCCTAAGTTCCTTATGTCTTATTTACACCCAGGCCATCCCTGGGGACACTCGCTTTCCTCATGTAATCATTAATTACCCTCGAGAATGTTCTGGTTGAAATACGAAACTATAACGTTATCATATTTATCACTTCTAGAAATGAGGTTTATTTATTTTGCCGTATCCTTCGTAGATGTCTCTTCACTAGAAAGTAGGCACAGGGACTTTGTGCCAGGTAATTATTTAGGCACTGGGGAGGCAACAGTGAATACAGATTATGAGAACTCATTCAATATTTTTTGATGGAACCAGTTAAAGAAAACGAATGACAGGCTTTCATATAATGCGTTTCTGCACAGACACATAAACAAACTGAAGATTTTGTGTTCTTTTCTTTTTCTTTTATTTTATATTGGAGTCCAGTTGATTAACAACGTTGTGTTAGTTTCAACTGTACAGCAAAGTGATTCAGTTATACATGTATTTATTCTTTTTCAAATCCTTCTCCCATTTAGGTTATTACAAAGTATTTAGCAGAGCTCCCTGTGCGATACAGTAGGTCCTTGTTGGTTATCCTTTTTAAACATAGCCGTGTGTACATGTCAATCCCAAACTCCCAATCTATCCTTCCCCCCTCCCCCTCCCCCCACATCACCCCGGGTAACCATAAGTTTATTTTCTATGTCAGTGAGTCTGCCTTTTTTTTTTTTTTTTTTTTTTTGTAAATAAGTTCATTTTTATCTTATTTAAGTGAAGATTCTGGATCAAGTTTTACTTCATAGTTATGTGGATGTATGCTCCAAAAAATATATAAATAGGGGAAAACTCACATTCAGAGGAGTGAGAGTGCAAAGAAATTGTCAAAAAGTTCAAATTGAAAAAGAAAATTGTTTAGAAAGGTCGCTTCTGCTACATTGCATGAAACTTCCTAAAGAGGTCAGCGACTTCTCCATTAGTACCTGGGGTCTTCTCTGTACCTTTGTCAATTTTTTTCTTTTCAACACTGGCCTTGGAATATGACAAGTTATTCTAGATAATTTAGGCAATATTCTTGCAAGTAGCCATAATGTGGGGGACCCAGATGTGGGGGACGAGTTTATCCATCTGTAGACAGAGCAACGATACTGGGGTCGCTGCTCGCCTTTGCACACGGAGCCATGGATGAATTAAGAACAGATTTTCCTTTGAGAGGATAAACTGGGAGAAAAAAGCTGAGGTTGTGTTTCAACCTCCACTTGTCTCCTAGGCTTGAAAGCTTCGGGCAGTACACGGTCTGCATCACTTCATGTGGAAACATGGGCGGTAGCAAAGACCATTTATTTTCAGTGTGTGTAAAACCGATGAAATCAAAATTTACCCAGAGAACTATTTAAATTGGCGTTTCTTTCTTTCTGACCCCAAGGGTGATTTATTCACATCCACACCCCAGACACGAACACAGCTTCAAATGGACACTTCAGCAGCTGGGATGTAGTGAGTTGCAGGAGATCCCACCTTACAAATCAGAATAGTTCAGAGAAGTGACAAAATCATATGCATGTTTAAAGGCAACCCAGAACTGGGAACACAGGGAAACCCAAATGAACTGAATTCCAGTAAGAGACAAGCCCTTCCTAGCAGAGACCATGGGTACTTTCATCCCTGGCACATTTTTCTTTACTCAGTATGTGTGGGATGTGGCACCCACCTGTCTTTTAAACTTCTGCCAACTACAGATTGGCACTTGCCATCTGCCTCTACAAGGATTAAATCATGAACTGCTGCAGCCACTGACCTTCCACACCCCCCGAAAGGAGCTCAGCGTGGAGAGCAGGATGGAGGCCCTCTGTGCTCTGGGAAAACCCGGCAGAACAGGCCTTCGGATAGATATTCTCAGGAGATTTTATGAGCCCAATTCTTGCATCTCCTCGTATCTAGAAAAGCACAAAATCATTAATGGAGACATCTGCTCCTCGTGACGAGCAGCCACCTTCTGCCAAAATGCATGGGTTTTTTTTTTTTTTTTTCATTTTTTGCGGTACGCAGGCCTCTCACTGCCGTGGCCTCTCCCGGTGCGGAGCACAGGCTCCGGACGCGCAGGCTCAGCGGCCATGGCTCACGGGCCCAGCCGCTCCGCGGCACGTGGGATCTTCCCAGACCGGGGCACGAACCCGTGTCCCCTGCATCGGCAGGCGGACTCTCAACCACTGCGCCACCAGGGAGGCCCCCAAAATGCATGTTTGACTGCCCGTTCCCCCTTCACTAAAATCACATCTATACTGACCTCCCCCTGCCTCTTCGGAGCAGTTTCTCAGAGCTCTCTGAGAGGCTGTCTCCCAGGCTATAGTCCTCATTTTGCCCCAAATAAAACTTAACTCAGAACTCTCATGTTGTGCATCTTTTTAGGCAACTCTTCATCAGCCACGTGTGGGCTGAGAGGAAGGTTTGGAATTCTGAGGATTCCCAGGCTTGGAGTGAATCCACACCCACGTACCACATCCTTCTCGTGGGACCTTCACTGGGTGCATGGTAGCAGCACCAAGGCAGGTAAGCCCTCCTGATGTGCGTGGTACCTGGACCAAGTACATGGCCGGGCCCTTCTGGAGGCTTGGGGATGTGCAGGACGGCCAAGGGAGATTCCTAGGGCACAGGCGGCTCCTCCTGGATGCGAGGCAGCAGCAAATCAAAGCCTGCTCCTCTTGTAGAAGAATGGAGAGAGATCTCCAAAGGCTCAGGAAGTGGCTGCTCACGTGTAAAGTCTGGAGCCTCAGAATCTCTCCAATTCTCAGGTTTTAAGCCTTGCTGAAGGGACAGTCTTGACCCTGCCCTCAAAGTATGTGAAGCCAGGGGTAGAATGAGTCTAATTAAAGCTGCGACAAAGCCCAGACTCAGCCCAATTACAGATACGTTTGACTCAGCGTCCTACCATTTTCAGGGGCAAATACTACCTGTTTAATTCTCAATTATTCTTTTACGTGGGATGTACAGAGTGAAATTTTAAAAATTAAAGAGACAAGCAAAGAGGCAAGAAAATGTGATCCATTATCAAGAGAAAATTTTTGTCAGTAGACTCAGAGCCAAAGATATAGATTATGGAATTAGCAGACAGAGGCTATAAAATAACCATAATAAATGTGTTAAAGTATATATTAGAAGAAGTGAACGATATACATAAGCAGATGAGGAATTTCATCAGAAATGAAAGCCATAAAAAAAGATGGAAATTCTAAGGTTGAAATAAGACATAGCAGTTTTATATTTGAATGCACTTAATAACAGAGCTTCGAAATATGTAAAACAAATACTGACAGAAGTAATGAAGAAATATATAAATCCATAACCAGAGTTGGAGGTTTTAAACCCCTCTCAGTAATTAATAAGACAACTAGGCAAAAGTTACAAAGATGTGGGAGATTTGAACATAACCTTCAACCAACTTAACCTAACATGAATAGAACAGTGGGTACAAAAACAGATACATTCATGAACATTACCACATGCTGGGCCATAAGATAAGTCTCAATTAGTTTTAAAGGCACGACATCATAGAAAGTATATTCTCTGACCGCACATTATTGTTGATTAGAAATCAACAATAATACAATCTCTAGAAAAACTCAAATGGAAAATTATGCAACAACAAGAAAATCCTATGCGTCAAAGAAGATATCACAAAGGAAATTAAGAATATTTGGAGTTGAATGATAATGAAAACCCAACATAACAAAATTTATATTCAGCTAAAGCAGTGCTGAGAATGAAATTCATAGTTTTCCAATAAATTTATAAGGAAAGGAAATTCATAGTATTGATTTTTTTACTTTCCCCCATTTCCAACAAACTTCCATGTTTAGAAGCTAGGAAAAGAAGAGCATCTTAAGCTCAAAATTAACAGAAGAGAGAAAATAATTAAGAGCAGAAATCAATGAAATAAACACTAGACAAAAATCAACAAAATCAAAGTGGATATGTTAAAAAAGATTTACAAAATGAATAAACTCCATGTTAATCAATAAAAAAGAAATAAAGCACAAATAATCAATATGAGAAAATTTAAAAGGACCTATCAATCAATATAGACAAAATAAAGACAAAAATGAAATATTATGAACATATGCCAATAAAGTCAACAATATAAGTGAAATAAACAAATTTGATTAAAATGAACGCAAGAAGAAATAAGAAACCTGAAAACATATATGTACTTATATATTTACATTTTTAAAAGAGACACATCAACAAAGACAGTTTGAGCCCAGGATGACTTCACTAGTGAACGCCTTCAAACATTTAAAGAGAAATATTACCATTTTTGCACATTTTTTTTCCAGGAAGGGGAGGAGGAGAAAACACTTCTCAGTATTTTTATGAGGCCAGTATAACCATGAGGCCAGAAATCTGACAGGGATATTACTAGAAAAGAAAAACACAAATTAAAATCCTTCATAAGCATGGTGATATAAACAGGACAGTAGTTTTTTTAAAAAAATTATTTTATTGAAGTATAGTTGAGTTACAATGTTGCGTTAATTTCTGCTGTACAGCAAAGTGATTCAGTTATACCTATATATACATTCTTTTTCATATTTTTTCCATTGTGAATATTGGATATTGAATACTGAATATTGTTCCCTGTGCTATACAGTAGGGCCTTGTTGTTTATCCATTCTATATGTAATAGTTTGCATCTGCTAATCCCAAACTCCCAATCCTTGCCTCCCCCCTCCCCCCTTGGCAAACACAAGTCTGTTCTCTATGTCTGTGAGTCTGTTTCTGTTTCGTAGCTAGGTTCATTTGTGTCGTATTTTAGATTCTACATATAAGGACAGTAGTGGGGGTTCTTTTCGTTTTTTTTTTTTGGTAGAATTAATTTATGGGAAGACGACCTTTTCCGGGTAGGGTAAGGTTCTACATTTTGATGTTTTGACGTTTGTAGTTATATGATGTATAAAATTTGCCACACTCAATGAATGATCCACTAACGATGTGCGTGGTTTATTATATGAAAATTATACCTCAATAAAGACAAAATGAAGCAATTATGAAGATGACGTAGTTTCCATCGGTGAGAAATGCTGCTAGTCTTTATAAGCACATGCTACTCAATACTTATACTCGTGTTCTGCTTTGTTAGGCACTTTAACGTTTATGCTCTAATTCTCACAAGAAACACATTACGTTTGTGATGTTATTCCCAAACTCCGGAGGGTAACTGGCTTCCTCTAGGCTTTAGGAAGTGAGTGTGCAGCAAAATCAGGACAGAGACTCAAGACTTTTTGCCTCTCAGTTCATGCTTTTCCAAGAAACAATAGTTACTCTGCTACTGCACTCTCCTTACCTCAGAAATCTCCTGCTGTAGCACCTTTTGCTAGGTTGAGGTCTCTGAAAGACCTGTTTTGTTCTGAACCTCTGAACTTTCTTGGCTCAAAATTGGAATGACAGCCTTTAACACATGATTATAATTTTATAACAATGTATGCACTTAGAATTCTGACTTCTGATTCACCCAGTTATCCGAATTAAAATATTTTCCTTGCCTTCACTGTTGGGCTTTGAAGTACCGCCGTAAACCCACCTACCCCTTTCCCCAGAGTCTGGGGTAGGTGCTTCAATACGCCCCCATAGCACCATAAGATCCCCCCACCATAATGCCCATTATAAGATACTGTACCTTCCAGTTTATGCGTCTGCTTCTACCCAGCGGTGATCTCAGGGATTTTCTGCTTGGAGGAGAAATTATTTCTTATTCATCTTTTATCCCAGGGCTTATTACAGTGGCATTCAAGGGTCAGTCAATAAATACTTACTGAATGACTAAACAAACAGGGTGAATGCCTGAGGAGAATCCGTCACCCCCCCCCCCCGTCTGCCCTATCTCACCACAACTACATTGATACATTGATTAATAATTTGTCTGGAAATAAGCTCCTTTATGATGGTGTGGATGATAGTAAAAGTAATATTTTCATTGTGTTATTAAGTGCAGCGTTGTTCAACCTGTTTGCTTAGCTGCCAACGTACGGTCCAGGGCAGAGATCACGTCAGCTTTGCTGTAGTGTCTATAGCAGTTTGGAGAGTTATCGGCACATGGTAGTGGCTTACTTTCCTGGGTGAATAAATACCTTTTTACGATGATTATATAATACATGTACAGTTCTGTAAACATTATATATATTATTCATGCTTTATATGTACATACATAAATTTAAACTTATCCATCTTTTTCTTCATTGATCGTGATTTTTGTCACTTGTTTAATAATTGCTTCTTTTCTCCAAGGCATTGTCCTTATTTTTTGGTACGATTTGGGGGTCTGATTTTTATATATTGATAGTTAATTCATTAAATTTTTTTTCTTTTTGTGGTGTGAGGTAGGTATCAGATTTTTTATGTATGCGTAAACAATTTTCCCAGCTCTATTTATTGAATAGCTTAGCTTTTCTTCTCTGATTTGCAATGTCATTTATCAATGTTCTATAATTAATAGGCATTCTTTTCTATTATATATGTTGGCATTGATATCGTAGTGTTTTCATTACTACAGTTTTGTAAGTCTTGATAACTAGTAAGAAAGTTTTTGTTCCTTTTCTTCTCTCTTCTTTTTTTTTTTTTTTTTCTTCTCTCTTCTTGATCTTTCTTCTTAGAGGTTTTTAAAAAGCAAATTTTTCTTTTGTTGAAGCTCATTTATTTTTTTCTTTTCCCATTTTGTTGATTTCCTACCTATTATGTCTGCCCTATTTTTAAAAGCTTATTCTAAGCTTTTAAGTTATTCAGACATTTACTTTTAATCTTTTTCTTTTATTAATGCACATATTTCCCTTTTTCTTGGTCCTACTATAGATGACTATGATGTAGTACACTTTTTGTTATTCAATTCTAAATATGTCTTAGTTTCCTATGTGAATAACTTATTATCTTGAGTAATTTGAGTCCATTTAAGTCTGTGCTTGTTGCTGATTTCTAATTACTTGAAGTTTTGCTCTGAGAATCTGATCTGAATGTGTATCACTTACACTCTAGCAGGAAACAGATGCTGTACTCAAGTGGGTAATTGAGGAAGGTTTAATGAAGAGGCTGCTCATAAATATGTAAGCAGGGTTACAGGAAACCAAGAGCGATGGTTGAAATGCTCTAAACTAGCAAGATGGAGGAGCCATTACTACCCTCAGGACTGAAGGTTAAAGAGAGGAAAAGTTGGCCAGAACCCAGAGATAGTAGCTGTTGTTGTAGCAGAGTGTTTCCTGACAGGGGCTGTGGTCTTGGTAGAGAAACTTACTTCAACATATAACGACCCACCACAGAGGAAACCAGGAAATAAGTACCCTGATTTCACTCTGTTCTCCAGTCCAGTCTCCGCCAGTGCTTCCCATTTATGCGAAACAACCAGAAGCCAGATGGCAAAGGGAGCCATGGGCGAAGTCCAGCCAGTTCAGCCTCCCAGGGTAGAGGCAGATGGAAGAAAGGCAGAGGGTGGGTTTGGATGGTATAATGAAAGTGTCCAGTACTGTTCATTCTTTCTGTCCCCTCCAAACCTTCACTCACCTGTTTGGCATTCGAGTAAAATAAATGTGTTCTCAATGCCGGGGACAACAAAGTTCCGTGAACTGCCGTATAGATTGAGTGATGTCAATACCTGAAAGATAAAATGTTAGCCACCCCGAGCTGCCCACCATCAACTGAATGTTTTTTCCTGATATTCCAAATCATAAGATTGGATATTAACAGTAATATTAAATTATCCCTTGGAAATGGCATATATCAGAACAGGCACAATTTTACAGGTAGCTGGGTCATTTACTCACCTGGAAACTGGGCCTATTTCTGTGTCTACTGCTTTGCCCTCAACACACACCTGTGGCCTCATGAGGGTTCCCTATGAAAAGTTAACAAAAAGGGTAGGTCTGGTTTGCAGATGGATTTGCATAGTACACACATAGATAACCAAATATATTACAGCTCCACACAGGGATGGTGGGAAAAAACAGTGATGATGGGCAATCGCTTGGGGGTCAAGCGCTAAGTTTCCACCAGGGTCAATAGGAGGCCAGGAACTGCTTACCAACTTGAGGCTAGTTACTGGCAGAAGACGGCATGGCTTCATTCCCAAACCCAAGGGACCATGCAGTGATTCTTGCTTTGGGATTTTTCAGTTGCTGTAAAATATATTATCTGCCTCATGCACAGGAAATACCATTGCATATCTTGACACACAGCATAAGTGACAAGACAGCTTGAACTACTTCCTGGACATGATACGGAAGTCTAAGCAGTAGACCTTCTTGTTCTTTACTCTTTCCACCTGCTCCCCCCCGCAAACTGGCCATCTTAAGCATTACTCAATAATCATGTTACAAGATCATGCTTACATATCCTATATGTAGCCTTCAAAAAGCAAAAAGTCCATCAACAGTTATGTCTGTTTCTTTGAAATGGGTGTTACAAAGTGTCACAGTATATTTTCACTTTAGAGTGGATATTCTGACATGTCTCAGCTACTGCAACTCTAGAAACTTTATCAGTGTGGTAGGTCTCCAAACTCTTGTGGGGCTTATCTCTTACCCTCTCACCCTTGCTACTTCCTCTCATCAGCTCCAGTTAGCAAAACGTCATCAACGTGATGTGGTGCCTGATGTGATATTAAGACATTCAATTCCCTCTGGTCTGTCTTAGGACCAAAGCAGGAGAGATGGATGATGTAGGGGCGCTG
Source organism: Phocoena sinus (assembly GCF_008692025.1). Lineage (NCBI taxonomy): Eukaryota > Metazoa > Chordata > Mammalia > Artiodactyla > Phocoenidae > Phocoena > Phocoena sinus. The sequence continues at coordinate 4,325,535 of NC_045771.1, read as the reverse complement.
ATGCTCCTACCACAAGAGAACGAGTTGTTTCTGATCATCTTTACCGATAGAAATGGGGAACATTATCCAGGTCAACGGCCGTGTACTCGGTGGTAGAGCAATGTTGATTTGCTTCAGTAAAGAATACCACACGTGGAACTACAGTTATGATGGACATGAGCACCTGATTAAGTGTGCGATAACCCACAGTCATCCTCCAAGACTCATCTGGGTTTTGCACCATTCAAATGGGTAAGGCAGAGGGACTTCCCTGGTGGTCCAGTGGTTAAGACTCCGCCTTCCAATGCATGGGGTGCAGGTTCAATCCCTGGCTGGGGAGCTAAGATCCCACAAGCCTTAGAGCCAAAAAAACAAAACATAAAACAGAAGCTATATTGTAACAAATAAAGACTCCTGTTTTCCTCCTGTTTGTACAATGTTTTTTCAAAAATCCCTGTGACAGAGTTCTCCTGTTGTGAACCGCATGGGTTATGGCTTCTATAGCAACCATAAGTGACAGTTCCTAGGTCCTCATTGGAAGCTTCCTCCTACATGGGGGAAGGAGGGCTGGAAGGCCTGAACCCTGAGTGGGAGGAGGGCGCTGCAGCATCACCGGTGCAGGTGAGGGTCATGGCAAGGATGCTGGCTGCCAGAGCCACACTCGGTCTCAGTTATGCTCACCTTTATTTGCTGAAGAACAGGGGGAAGCCTGTCCCCTTTCCCTCTCCAAATCGATCCAGAGAAGGTGGCCCTGGCCGGCTTGCCACTCTGTAGAGCCTCGAGTTGGCCACCAGGAGGCAGTGCTGTCTCTTCTCAGACGCAAGGGTAGAAGGTCCCGCCTGGATCGGAGGGGTGACCTGTGGGAGGTGTGAAGACAGAGAAAGGGGGAGACAAAGAGGGCTTTTCTCTCCCACTCCGATGTAGGGAGGAGCCTGTCTCCACCCTGGGGTGTTGTGATCGCAAGCATTTAAGCGGAGCCTAGAGGATCCCCACCCCCGCCCCCGGTCAGGCAGGTGGGGATTGAAGTTTCCCTCCAGAAGGTATTTGCCTGGCTCACCAGAAAACACCTGACGTCCAATGCTTTAGTCCAATGAGTTCTCTGAAGGCAGGGCTACTGCCTCTTCATCTCTCTCCTAGCATCCGGCGTGTGTTTAACTGACAAGTCGTCCAGTGAGTGATTTAATACATAAAGCATCTGACCTTTGCTAAGACGCTGCTTTCGGAGGCAAGGAGCCAGGTTTTCATCTCGGCCCTCCTACCGGTCTGTCGCTGAGAAATAACTTCTGTCTGAGCCTCCACTCCCCGTGTGTAACTCACTCGCAGATGTAAAGTCGAACTCTGCTGAATGCAGGGACACAGTTACGGATGCATGTTTTTGAAAGGAAAAAATGGTTGTGAATGTGAAATCCACATTTCTTCCTTGACTGTTTTAGATCTTATAGGGTAGAGTAAATTTCTTATGTGAAGGCACCTAGAGATTTGCCTCATGGCCCTCAAGGCATGATTACCAGGGGGTAAGGGGGAGACGAAGAAATTGGGAGATTGAGATTGACATATACACACTACTATACATAAAACAGATAACTAATAACCTCCTGCACAGCACAGGGAACTCTGCTCAATACTCTGTAACGGCCTATATGGGAAAAGGATCTTAAAAAAAGCGTGGAGGGGGCTTCCCTGGTGGCGCAGTGGTTGAGAGTCTGCCTGCCGATGCAGGGCATGCGGGTTCGTGCCCCGGTCCGGGAAGATCCCACATGCCGCGGAGCGGCTGGGCCCGTGAGCCATGGCCGCTGAGCCTGCGCGTCCGGAGCCTGTGCTCCTCCTCCACGGGAGAGGCCACAACAGTGAGAGGCCCGCGTACCGCAAAAAAAAAAAAAAAAAAAAAAGAGTGGAGGTATGTATATGTATAACAGATTCACTTTGCTGTACACCTGAAATTAACACAACATTGTAAGTCAACAATACTCCAACAAAAAGTTTAAAAAATAGTAACACATTGTCTGAGCTGAGAGCGCAAAATGGGTGGAGAGCCGTCCACTCGATTTACGACCTGGACAGCGGCCTGCATCGTGGATGAGGAGGCTTGTCTGTGGACGCTTCAGGGATGTGGCCTGGTTAGTTTCACGTTGACCCTCCCCAGTTATCCCTGACCACCCCCGTCAGGGGGCGCTAGATAGTAAGGTTCTCGGGAGTAAGAACTATGCTTCATTCATCCAGTAACTCTTTCAATATCCCCTACAAACTCCTCGTCCACTTGCCTTCTTGGGTCCTCCAGACCTGTGTCCCCTGGGTGTGTGTGTCCCCATGGTAACCTCTCCATACTCAATAAAAGCCATAGGTTTGCACCACCAAACACGAACCTTAGGTCTGCGTGTTTCTTTCACCTCAGTTACACCTTTTCTTATATTACCCGGGATCAGCCACTATCCAACGCGTCATCCCATCCAAGCCAGAAACACCCCCAAATACAACTGGTACTTTTCCACTCCACTCCACTTACTATTCTATCGTCCATTCCACCACCTTCATGATGTCATATCTTCACGTTATGGCGTCGCCAATGTTGGAATAGCTTGTAACTTACCATCTTACCACCCTCTTTCCTTCCTGTCCAGCTCCTTCAACATTCTGTGAGCTCACCCACGGCAGGGAGGATGTTGCATTCCCAGTATCTTCCGCTGGTGTTGGCCATGTGGAGCCCTGAAATCAAAGTTTGTGAAATGATCAGATAAAAGAATGGCCCATACGTTCTGAGTAGTGAAAACTCTCTCAGTCAGGGATGTTTACTGCTTTGCTGGGAGATGCATGCAAATTCCCACTTTAGGGAAAGTAGGGGTTTTCATAGGCATATTGAATCATCTCTTAAATGATAGAAAATTTTAATATATATAACCTCAGCCTGGTGATGCGGGCAGAGCAAATATTGCTTTTCTGAGGTTTAAGTTGTAAGAGGAAGAAATGGAGCCTCAGAGGTGTAAAGTGATTGCCAAGGTCATGACTGTGTCTGGCAAGAAATAGGATCTCCCCGCCCTGACCGCAGTGCCCTTTCTTCATTGCATCTCTTCCCTCATGACCTGTGGAGTGAATGATGGATGGGTATCTGCTCATGGATGCTTACAATGGGTATCTCAGACCTCTCCAATAATTGATGGGGCAGAATCCTTTGAGTTTAGGCTTAGGGAAGACAGACACTAACTCGGGTAAAATTAAGTGGTTTAAAATGCATTTTGAGATACTTCACCTGAAGACGTGCTACTGACAGGTAAATAAAATGAATATGGAGAAACCTCTTCCCTGCCAATGAATAACACATAGCTTTCAGGCAAGTAGGTAAATTCAAGGAGATTGTCTTTCTTAGCTATGCTTAAAAAGTTCAGTACATGAATAATTGAACAACTTCCTGGCACACTCAATATTTATTTGTAAGCCTGCTCCAGGCAGAAAAAGAGAAAAAGCATTTTGAAAACAAGTTTCGCATTAGCTAGGAGTTTATTTGTTTGCCGGAAGATTCCCTAATTACATTTGCAAAGGAACATATTGTTGTGTCTTGTTATTTCTCATTGACCTATTGATGTGAAATATATTAGACAAATTAGAAGGGAGATGGGTAAAAATCTGAACCATGTGTGCACGTGTGCGCTGTAGGAGACCAGAATAGAACTTGCAGAAATTTGCACATGGATTACGATCCTTATTACAGTCTTACAATCCTATGGACTAAGAATTGCTTTTGCACTTGGCTTTTCTCTCCAGTTAAGCCAGTGGCCAGTCCAGGAGGGCCACAGAGCTTCACCGGAAGTGGATGCTCAAAAACTGTTGAATAAATGTTTCGTTGGTTTGCAAACTGGTCCCCATATATGGAGGGCAAAGAGAGACCGAAGAAAGAGGCAGACACTCCAGATTGGCAGGTGGCAGTTTTAATAAGCAAGGGGACTTACTTATGAGGCTTGTCTTGGGGGCCACAGATGATTAGATGTCCACACTAGGTGGTCTCAGCACCAGCTCGCTCTCTCAAGGCTGCGTCCTTGGAACGGCTCTCGCTGTGGACTGGTGGGCAGATGCACCTTCAAATGTGGGGATGGGATGAGGAACCTCCACTGCCTGGGTCCGCCTTGAGGGTCAGCTGGTGGTCACGTCCTCTCGATGACCTCCTCCAACATGTTTCCTATTCCAAAAAGTTCGCAATGTCTTCTTTATGAACTCTAAGTTATGAACGTGTAAACAAGCAGAGGCTCTTCCATCGTCCTCCGTCTAGTGGGGGTAGGAAGTCCCATCCAGAGAAAGCCTGACTGCCTGATTCTGTTGGTTCTTCACATGCTTATTGGGTCTAATGAGGAGGAGAGGCTGCTGGTGACATGGACCAAAAGATGGGATTCTGGGGAGTCAGCACCAGGGGTCTGGGAAATGGACCCTGCATCTAATCTACCGTAACACATATTATAGACAGTGTGTCTCCTTTAGACCTGGAGGGCTCACTAATCATGCATTCACTTCTTCATTCACTGAATGAATAGATTTTGAACACCTTTTATGTGCTGGACGCCGTTCTTGGTGTGGGTAACGGTGGGGAGTGAAAGAGACAGACATCTCTGCCCTAGGGGGGCTCACATTCTATGGGGGAAGACGGCCAATAAAACCACACAGGGCTGTGTGATCCAGTGTGATTGGAGACTCCGTAGAGATTCACCGTGAGATGCAGCTCACATCCCGTTGACTGAATATTTGTGATCCAGCATCAGGCAGTTACCTCTCTGGGGCAGCAAGTGAACTTCAGCCTCCCAGGACTGTACTCCTCCCAGGGGAAACCATCAAGATTGCTGCACTTATTTAAACATTGGTTAGAAAAAATTAACCTGCTTCATTTAAATAGCTTTAACCAAATGCAAATTAGTTTTTCCTCATGGGAGGGTGTTAAAATACAGGTCTGCTGCTAACTCAGGGCTTTGCCAAGTAAACTACAGCACCGAGGTTCAGATCTGAGAAAACTGTTGGTTATACTCTACTGGCCATCACAGACTCCTCTCTTCGTCTCATTTCCTCTCTCTCTCTCTCTCTCTCTCTCTCTCTCTCTCTCTCTCTCTCTCTCTCCCTCTCTCCCTCTCTCCCACACACACACACACACACCCCTTACATATTTGATGTTGTCTTGTAGGTTTCCATTGAAAAAAATCAATGCTTGGCTCTGATTATGTTCTTGGTACAGGTGTGAACTCCGATTAGGTAACTGCTGTTGCGTTTGACTTTTTCCTTTGATCTGAATTGAGGTGATAAGTGTGGCAGACAGAATAGGAGGGAGATTAGCAGCCTTTCCTACCAATATACTTTCTAAAAAAATAAAATATTCATGCTGGTTATTCTTCATCCCTGCCTTTCCCCCCCTCCCCCTCCCCCTCCTTCTTCTTCTTCCTTCTTGGTCTTCTCCGCATGCCTCTTGGGGATGTATTTGTTTGCCCTGAGGCTGTACCCCCTGCTTCAGCCAGAGGCGTAGCCGGGGAGAGGGCGGGGATTAACTCTCCGGGATTTACGCCCACTTTTGGCTTCTGTCCCAGTAGCAGCTCATCTCTCGGAGAAGCTCAGCTCTGCTGGGCGCCTGCACCCCACCCCCTCCGCCTCCCACACAGCCCAAGCCCTCACCAGGGTGCTGTGTTTCTTCCTCTTGACCCTTGGGGTCTGGGAATGCCAACCCCTCCCCATGACTGCTACTTCTGGGTGCGCCGACCTTCTCAGATGATGTGCTTAACCCCGCAGCCCCTCATAAGTCCCTATAGGCAGCTCTGTCCAGAATCCCATAGCAACATGCCTTCTCTTTCCAGGTGGGCCCCTGACTGATATTGTAATCTATTTAAGTAACTAAGCACCGGATATAAAACATCACTGTTTTGAGAAAAAAGATAATTATTTAAAGGGAAAACAAAGCACAGAGGTGTGCTTTAGGTATCCCGGTTTTCCTTAATCACCTTAAATTATTGCCTAAACTAACCCTGTTTTTCTTCCAGCTTCAAGGGATCACTTCTTTAAAATCACTCTCAATTTTTGATTTTAGATCAGAAACCCTCCCCAAAGGATACATTTGACTCTGGAGCATCTCAGCTTCCGAGACATTTGAAATCTTAAATTCTTTTCCATTCTGGCTGAGAGCTAAAACTGAGTTCTCTGTTTCCCGTAACTGCAGGAAAGGAGTCCGCTGAGGACACAGACGCGCAAGCAAACACCTGTAGTAGAAAGTGGAAAGTGTGACCTTCACCTGGGGAAACTTGGAGAAGAAGCTGGCAACTGTGGTGGGACCTACAGGATGAGTGGGCACGAGTGTGTCATCTGCTGGTAATGACCTTCACCCTCTGTATCTGGAGAAGAGGCACCAGCAGCTGGAGTATCTGGGGAGCCTTGAGTCATGGAGAAACGGAGCAGGGTGGGAGTGGGGGAGGGCAGCCCCAGGAAAGCTGAGGTCACCCCTGTTGCCTGAACTCCCAGCCTGCTATTAAGACAATTTCCAGAGGCTTTATTTCCCTCGTCAAGAATGCCCTTTACTCCCTCTTCCACTTACCGAATGGAGCAGAAAATGTCCTCTACCTACCCGTGGAAAGCCTGTTATTAGGAAAGAGTGATTATTTTCACTTCTCTGATTAAAAAAAGCATGAAGGTACAAATTAGCTATCTACTATTCTAAATCTACAATTCAGAAAAGAGAAGCCTTGACATTTTCTTGTTTTAATTCTTTGCTTTTTAAAATGTAGAGTTTGGGTTACTCCTACGATTTAAACGATTATCCCACTAACTCTGACATGTTGCCTCTTTCAGCCTGAGCTCCTACTTGAATTCCAAAGTTAAGTTCCAGTGCACCTGTTTGATTTTAGAGGGTGAGGAGAGAATTTATGAATATTTGAAAGCTTGAACTTGAGGTCATGGCACAGACTTCCTCTCCTCCAGCCTCACCTTTTGGTCTCGTTTCCCCCTTCCTGTCCCTGCTTTCTTCCCTTCCCTTCCATTTCTTTCCCATAGAACCTCGCTCTTCTTCACGCCTTATCCCCACCTGGGGCGCCAGTCCCACTGGCCCCATGAAGGGAAATCATTTCAGCCCTCCTGTGCGAGCCCCCCAGAGGGGTCTGCATGGCTTCCTAGTGGCTCTGGAGATGGGAAAGTTTGCCGTGAAGGAGAAGAGACCAGGTGACATGGCTGAGCGCTGAATGAAAGGTTGAGAGAGATTCCAAGTGGACTTTGAGCTGTTAAACCTCAGGGTGGAGGTGGGGGTCAGAAGGAGGGTGGTAAGAAGGATGAGGGCAGGAAGGCCATGTTACCAAACCAAACTTGGGTCCACTCACCCGTGCGTAGTAAAGCCAGTCTACTGTCACCAGGTTGTGGTGAAGGGAAGTTCAGCGTTTATTGCCAGTGCCAAGAAAGAAGAATGGGCAGCTCATGTGCAAAAGACCTGAAGTACCTGACGGCTTTCAGAGAAGGGGTTTTAAAGGCAGTGGGAGGGAGGGGTCTGCAGGGTGCGTTATCAGCTTATGCACAATTCCTTGATTGGTTGGCATCAAGGTGAAGTTCAAGCATCATCAACTTTTTGGTTTCAACCAATCTAGGGTCTATGTTCTTGTGGTCACAATTTTCATCTGGTTCTGCTTCCTGCAGAAACAACTTAGGGATGTGAGTCAGGCATTTATCTACATCTTTCAGGGAACTGGGACTTCAGGTGATTCTACTATGTGGCGGATTTATAGTCTAAATTGTTACAAGTTTCCTGGCCCAACAGCTAATCTTTGTTTCTACATCTTCACATTCCTAATCAGTAACTCTTGAACCAGCCTTTTGAGACCCCGAGGAGGCCTGGGAGACTAAAGGAAGAACCTTTTACTTCAAAGGACAGGGGCCCCGGGGCTTGTGTATGGTTTCAGTTGTTTGGGGGCCACATGGTCACTTCAAATTTAGAAACAGTAGTTTTAGCCAATCCCTGGATTCCAGGTAAAATAGACTTTCTCTGATCTATCTCCCCACCAGCCTCCAGTTGGCCTGAAATTCTGTCTTCACCACACGTCTAGGAATCTTGGGTTAAAGTAAATACGCTCATGGAGGATGGCGTGATAGCATATGTCATGTTTATGTTAGCATCCAGCAGGGCTCTGTGGGAACGAGGTTGAAGAGAAGAGGAAAGATCCGGGCTGACCCCCGGATCCTAGGGGAGCCGGATGGGGTGGGGTGGGGCTGACCTCAAAGTTCCCATCCCCATGGGACAGAGAACTGTAGGGAATTATTGAGCATCTACTTTATCCCAGAAATTATCCTAGAAAACTGAAGTGCACTTACACTCTTATGATAATACTAAGTGAATTATATTCTGAGTCCCATTTTGCAGAAGAGAAAAACCCAAGGGTCCTAAGTAACTTCCCCAGAGTCACAAGGCTTAGCAGGTATCAAGCTAGAATGTCAATCCTGAGCTAGCAAATCTGGCTGATTCTCAAGTTCCAGCTGCTTTCAGAACCTCTGGGAGGGCCCCAGGCAGGCAGGACACCCTGGCAGGTGGGAGGGAGGCTTTGTCACATCAGGCCTCCTGCCCCTCTTCCCCCCCTTCCCCCCACCCCTGGATTTGGAACCGCCTACGGGGTGACTTGTGATGGCCTGGTGACTCCTGTGGACAAGGTGGGGTAGCCATGAGGACACCATGGGACACCTTTCTTAGTGCCATCACGGGGATGGGGATCAAGGATGTATGCTTTCCTTTTTCTGGTTCTTTCCAGGTGAAGGCCTCAGCGCTGCCCATAGTAGGGGGGGGGGGGGGTCCATCCAGGTGTGGTCCATGGGACTCTAAGCTCCAGCCAGGGGATGGGGGCAAAATAACATTGCCTGATTCCTTAGGAAACAACTAAAACTAGAGCCACCCTTGGTGGTTGGACGGGAAGTGGAGATCAAAGAGCTTCAGCTGCAGTGGGGGCTCTGTCCCGAGCTTCTTCACAGAAAATGTCACACGCTTTGGGTTTGGAAAGGCTTTTCTCATCTATTTCCCTTTTAGGAAGTAAGTGGTATCTTTTCCCCCATTTGACAAATGTGGAAACAGAGGCAGAATTATTACATGATTTTTATGAGAAAGAGTAAAACTGAAACCAGATCTCAGGTCTCCGAGTTCTTAGCCTGCCTCTGTGTAGTATCAGAAGCTTAAAGGCAGAAGAGAAATCTCTCCGGGGAGGAGTATCGCCCTGTACTTGGCAAACGGCCTCTTCTCTCTCAGAAAGGGCCACCCAGGGGAGCTGAGGGGAAGGTTCAAGGAGGAGACACGTGGCCTCAGGGCTGGCAAGTCCTGCTGCTGGAATTCACTCCCCCAGCAGAGGTGATTGGTGAGCACCCACCTCGGCTGCTCGTGGGGACGGGGCCATCAGCAGTGGAGCCCTTGCCCTCTGGGAACTTATCTGTTAGGGGGAAGGTTTCAAAATAAACACAATAAACAGACCAGAAAATCTAAGGCGCTGGCAAATGTCCTGGAGAAAACAGGTTGCAGTGACAGGCTCTGGAGGTGGGCGGTTGGCTTCGCAGGGTAGTCGGTAAGACTTCTGAGGATGGGACATTTGAACTGAGACCTCTGTGATGTCTGGGGCCCGAGGATGGATAGGTCTGGGGGAAGGGGTTCCTCACGGGGGCGCAGGTGCCAGGCTTGGTGGGAAGATGGGCTGGCGGGGCCCAGGGACAAGGCCGCTATGGCTGGAGCCTAGGAGATAGATGCGGCTGCACAAAGCAGGGTGCAGGTGCAGGGAGAGGACAGGGGTGCACAGCTGGAGGCGTCCCACTAACAGGATTCCAGGGCCCTCCTGCACTGACCCTTGCTACCTGCTCTGACCGCCTAGCTCCTAACCGCAGTGGGTTCTGCTTTCTTCATAGAGAGAGGATGAAGCAAGGTGCTCTGTGCTATCATTCGGAATGATCTTTACAGCACACTATGCCTCTGCCATGGGCTTTCCTCCTTTCCCTTCCCAAGTTCACGGCAGGCTCTTGACCCAGGAGCAGACGTGTCATAAGCATCTGTGCGTGTGTGCGTGTGTGTGTGTGACTGACCTTGGACAGAGTATTTGAGAACAAAACAAAACAAAACTCACAGACATTAACCGCAATGGCTACATCTGGGGCTGAACCCTGACCAAGCTCACTCTTCCCAGTCGGGAGTCAGGATATTTCCTTGGGCTGCAAAGACAACCTTTCTGTGCCCTCACTCCTTGAGAAGAATTTGTTTATTGCTCCATTAGAGAAATTCATGTTGATCATAAAAATTAGGAAAACACAGAAAAGGAGAAAAAGCAAACCACTGCTAATTATAGTTAACTTCATATTTACTTACAAAAAAAGAAGCCTGAAGAAATAATGGGAAGGAAACACATCAAAATATGAGAGCCTGGCAAAAATTATTGTACCCATCATTTTCTGCCTGCATAATTGTCCATATAATTGATGAATCATAGTTTATAAAGCATCTACCCTACGGTGGTATATTTAAATTATCTCCAAGTTTTCCACTATAAAAAATTATATTTAGTAATTACACAGCTTTGTGCCTCCCTGCCCCCGATGATATTCTCAGAATCTCAGGATAGATTCTCAGAAAATGCCGTTACTGAATGAAAACGTATAAATGCTTTTAAAGTTCTTGACACTTATTTCCAAAAGAAGTGCCAGTTTATATGAGAGCTGCTGACTAATTTGCAAGGTGGACTCTGCCCCAGGGTAGCTGTGTGTGTGTCCGTGCGGGCGACAGTGGCACCTCGGTGAGAGAGGTGACACAGAGGAAGGGCGTCTAGGTTTGTGGGGAGGAAGTGGGCAGGTGAAGGACACGGAGACACCTGGTCGGGGGCTCTCGCAGGCCAGGTCCTTCAGCCTGGAGACTTCCCCCATGGAAGCCTGATGCCTCCGTCCGCGGAGCCCTGTGATGTTCATGTCTTGGAAACGTGTGGGGAGGACAGCACAGAGAGCGCTAGCTGTCGGGGGCCCTGGTCCCTGCTCTCTGCGTGGCTGTTCCCTGCAGCACAGCGGAGCGGCCCCCAGCTGTGCCACGGGCAGCGGGAGCTTGGACCGCGTTATTAACACCCAATCAAACGATCAGACATCGTTGACTGGGAACATTTTCTTCATTTGGAAAATTATATTTTGAGCATTGTCCTTCAAATGAGGGTGGCTTGGAAGGCACTTTCCATCTGGGGTTTAATTCTTGTTCCAGAAACTATAGAACACATTCATGCCAGCACTGAAAAAATCAAACCCCCAAAGGCAGGGTTTTAGGTTTTATGAAATCTTGTGATGGGATTAGTGCCCTCATAAGAAGAGGAAGAGAGAAAAAGGACTCCCTCCCTCTCCTTCTCTCTCCCTCCCTGTCCCTCTTCTTCTCTCTCCTCCTCTCTCCCTCCCCTTCTCTCTCCCTCTCCTTCTCTGTCCCTCCCCTTCTCTCTCCCTCTCCTTCTCTCTCCCTCCCCTTCTCTCTCCCTCTCCTTCTCTCTCCCTCCCTCTCCCTCCCTCTCTGTCTCCCCTCACCTCCCTTTCTCCGTGTGTGGCACCGGGAAAGGCCAGGTGAGGAGGCTGTTTACACGCCAGCAAGACAGTGATTTGCTGGCACCTTGGTCTTGAGCTTTCAACCTCCGGAATCCTGAGAGAATAAATGTCTGTTGTTTAAGCCGCCCCGTCCGTTCGTGCTGTTTGCTGTAGCAGCCGGAGCCGACTGGGAGGACATCTCCTCCTTGACGCCTCCCTTCCGCCCCACTGTGTCCACCTGTCACCCTTCTGTCCTTGCTTGCTGCCTCCTTCACGTGTGTCACGGGGTTTACCACAGTGCACGCTGCCCAGCTGGACGGTCCTGGCGGACGGCCCGAGTCCTTCCCCTGGTGGGTGTAGAGCAGAGCTGGGAGATACCCAGCTACCTGGTTGGGGGGGGGGCGTGGCTGATGGTCGTGCGCATATTCCTGCCCCTCTCCCGGTGCTCAGTTCATCTTGACGGAGGACCGCCTGGGTACATCTGTCCTCGGAGACCAGGGACCCCTCACTCCTGTGGAACCGGCTGCTCTGTGGTGGTTTGCTGGATCGCACACCTAACTTGGACGTGTGACCTTGTGTGTGTGTTTGCTGGGTGTGCTGGGTGTGCTCTGTATGTGTTGTGTGTGTGTTTGCTGTGTGTGTGTGTGCGCTCTGCTGTATGTTGTGCATATGTTTGCTGTGTGTTTATGTGTTTGCTCTGTGCGTGTGTGTGTTTGCTGTATGTCATGTGTGTATGTTTGTGGTGTGGTGTGTGTGCTGTATGTTTGCTGTGTGTTTGTGTGTGTGCTCTGTGTGTTTGCTGTATGTCATGTGTGTATGTTTGTGGTGTGTTGTGTGTGCTGTATGTTTGCTGTGTGTTGGTGTGTGTGCTCTGTGTGTTTGCTGTGTGTGTGTTTGCTGTATGTCATGTGTGTGTGTTTGCGGTGTGTTGTGGGTGTGCTCCGTGTGTGCTGTGTGTGTGTTTGCTGTATGTTGTGCATGTTTGCTGTGTGTTTATGTGTTTGCTCTGTGCGTGTGTGTGTTTGCTGTGTGTTATGTGCGTATGTTTGCGGTGTGCTGTGTGTGTGTGTCTCCTGCTCTCTCCAGCTCTGCTGTTTCACAGCCTCCTTGCTTGGCAGCCTGGCACTCAGACCCTGGCCCCTCTGTCACTGGGTTGTGCCCTTGGGTTAAGTCACAGCCTCTCTGAGGTCAGGCTTTTCATCTGAAACATGGAGGTGGCCCCTCCAGGAGCCACCTGGCTTGACCTGTGCACCCCCTCCGGTGGCCGGAAGGGCCAAGTCAGGGCCGCCCTCAGGACTGGCCTCTCCCTGACACACTGACCCACACGTCCCTGGCCACCCTGCCCCCTCCCAGGCTTTCCCTCCTACCATAACCTGATATTTCTTTTTCTTTTTTCAAAATCCGTTTTATTAAGGTGTAATAGATATGCAATAAAGTTCATCAACTTCCGTGTCTAATTTGATGACAAATGTGCGTGATTGTGTAACTACCAGCACAAGCCTCATAGGGAACACTGCCTTCACTCCACAAACTTCCTTCCTCGTGCAGTCAACTCTCTCCCCACCACAGTCCCGACAGCCTATAGTTGAAACCTTTTGTAACATTTTGTTACAGTGAAATCCTATCTGTGGTTCAGTCCTATTTAATGGCTGGATAGTGTCCCATGGTGTGAATATAACAATCTTGTTCATTCACCAGCTCACGAACCCTTGAATTTTCCCAGGATTTGGCCGCAATGAGTAAAGCTGAGGCGGATATTCACATACAAGTCTGGAAGCACGTCCCCTGGAAGCACGTAGAAGTGTGATCCTGGACAGTGCAGTGGGTGTTTGTTTTACTTTACACAAAATTGCCAAATCATTTTCCTAACTAGTTGTATGACTTTGTGATCTCACCAACAATGCAAGAATGTTCCAGTTGCTCCACATCTACTTCTTGTTGATTGAGCTTTGATACGTTGGTCATGCAAGAAATTTATCTTATAAAAGTTTGAGTTTAAAATTGCTTATTATCTTATTAGCTTTTTAAAAAATGTAGGATGTAAAGGGACAACTCTTTCATTCCAGACCAGTTTGGAAATGTGTTTCTTCTGGCTTTTTCCTGAACAGTCTGACCAGAGTTTTACCAATTTGATTTCTCTGTTCAAAAAAAACCCAGCTTTCGGTTTCATTGATTTACTCTATTGTTTTTCCTCTTCTTTGATTTTGATTTTTATTGTTATGCTTTCCTTCTTTCTGTTTATTTTGGATTTCTTTTGCCTTCTTCTAGTTTCTTAAGGTAGAATCGGTGATTTGAGATGTTTCCTTCTTTTCTAACATGAACACTTAATGCTATAAATTTACTTCAAAGTACTGCTTTATCTCCATCCTACAAATTTTTATATATTGTGTTTTCATTTTCTTTCAGTACAAAATATTTTCTAGTTTAATGTTTTCAACCTATGCATTATATGGAGATGTGTTATTTAACTTTCAAATATTTGGGGATTTTCTAGGAGTCTGTTATTGATATCTAGTTTAATTCTGTTGTTATCAGGTAACATGATCTTTATGATTTCAATCTTCTTAAACAGGGGTCCAGATGGTAAAGAGCTCAGTTTTTGTGGGCTAGTATATACTCTCTGGAGCCACTACTCAGCTCTGCCGCTGTAGTGCAGAAGCAGCCATAGATATAAACAATGTACATGTCTGTGTTCCAGAAAAACTTTACCTACAAAATTTTATCTACAAAAACAGGGAGTAGGCTAGATTTGGCTAAAGGATTAGAGCTTGTGGACTCCTACTCTTAAATGTGTTTGTAGTTATATGCCACTGAATATGTTTTTTCTTCATACATGCTCTGACTGCACTTGAAGAAAAATGCTTATTCTACTGTCACTGGGTACAGGTTTCTGTAGTGACAATGAGGTCAGCTTAGGTATAATTTTTTTTTAATTAATTTATTTTTGGCTGCGTTGGGTCTTCGTTGCTGTGCGTGGGCTTTCTTTTTAGTTGTGGTGAGCGGGGGCTACTCTTCTTTGCCGTGCTCGGGCCTGTCATCGCGGTGGCCTCTCTTGTCTTGGAGCACCGGCTCTAGGTCCATGGGCTCTAGAGCACAGGCTCAGTAGTTGTGGCGCACGGGCCCAGCTGCTCTGCAGCATGTGGGATCTTCCCGAACCAGGGCTCGAACCTGTGTCCCCTGCATCGGCGGCAGACTCCTAACCACTGTGCCACCAGGGAAGCCCAGGTATGTTTTTTGTCTTCTCTCTCCTTACTGATTTTTTTCCCTCTTTGTTCTAGTAGCTCCTGAGAGGAGCACTAAAATCTCCAATTATAATTGTGGGTATATCTAGTTCTGTCTTTTTTTTTTATGTTTCTATGTTTCTTATATTTGCTTAATATATTTTAAATCTGTTACTAGGTACATATTAGATGTGCTTACAATTTATGATTTTTTAAAATAAATGAACCCCTGTATTATAAAATTTCCTCTTTCTTCTCTGTAATATTCCTTCTTCTGAAATCTGTTTTGTCTGATATTGTTATGGCCATTCCAGCTTTCTTATGTTTAGTCTTTTTATGATATTTATTTTTCCATCCTTTTACTTTTGATACAGCTTCAATTGAAAGTGTGTTTCTTGCATCCATCATATCGTTAGTTTTACTTTCTAAGTCCAAGCTAATGATCCTTGACTTTATTTGGGGGGTTTAGTCATGTACATTTAATGTAATTTTTGATATGATTGGTTTTAAATGTACCATCTTACTATTTTGTTTCTTTTTGTACTATCTATTCTTTATTCCTTTTCCTTCTTTCCCTGCCTTGTATTTGATTACATGAACAATTTTTTATGGGTCCACTTTATCCCTGCTACTGATTTATTAGAAATATAGTTTTAATTTAGTGCTTTCTTTGGGTTTACAACGTATGATTTTAACTGATCACAGTCGACTTTCACATAATATTATACCACTTCACATGCAGTATAAGACACTTATAATTGCATACTTCCATTTGCCTCTTCCTGTGCTTTGTGCCACTGTTGTTATACATTTTACTTTTATATGTGATAGTTCTTAAACATGTCCCCAGATCCCTTGAAATCCACCCCTCAAAAGATGGGGTGTAATTCACCTCCCTTGAGCGTGGTCAGGACGTACTGACTTCCTTCTGGAGACTAGAATATGGTGGAAATGACAGTGGGTGACTTCTGAGATCATAAAAAGCATCGCAGCCTCCACCTTGCTTTCTCTCTTGGATTACTGACTCTAGGGCAGGCCAGCTGCCACATCAAAAAGACACTCAAGTTGCCTATGTGGAGAGGCCTCCTGCCAGCAACCAGTGAGTCACTGAGGTCCACTGCTGACAGCCATGTGAGGGAGCCATCTTGGAAGCAGATTCTCCAGCCCAGGTCAAGGCTTCAGATGACAAAACCCTCCACTGACACCTTGACCACAACCTCTTGAGAGACTCTGAGCCAGAATCACTCAACTAAGCCACTCCCAAATTTCTGACCCTCCATAACTATGAGAAAACAAATGTTTGTTATTCTAAGACAAGTGTTTATGATAATCATTTATGTATCAATTAATAACTAATACAAACTCACTTTGATTATTATTTTTGTTTTCAGCAATCAACTTTTAAAGAGGTTAAGACATTATTTTACATTTCAGCAGAAGCAAGAGGAACTACTATCCTGCAGCTTGTGGAACGAAAACCACATTCACAGAAAGATAGAGAAAAATATCACTGAAGAAATCAAAGAAGAAATAAAAAAATACATAGAAACAAATGACAATGAAAACACTGTGACGCAAACTTATGGGATGCAGCAAAAGCAATTCTAAGAGGGAAGTTTATAGAAATTCAATCTTACCTCAAGAAACAAGAAAAATCTCAAATAAACAATCTAACCCCACACTTAAAACAACTAGAGAAAAAATAACAAAACCCAAAGTCAGTAGAAGGAAAGAAATCATAAAGATCAGAGCAGAATAAATGATATGGAAATGAAAAATACAATAGCAAAGATCAATAAAACTAAAAGCTGGTTCTTTGAGAAGATAAACAAAATTGATCAACCCTTAGCAAGATTCATCAAGAAAAAAAGGAAGAGGATGCAAATCAATAAAATTAGAAATGGAAAAGTAAAAATCAAAACTGACACCGCAGAAATACAAAGGCTTATAAGAGACTACTACAAACAACTCTGTGCCAATAAAATGGACAACCACGAAGAAATGGACAAATTCTTGGAAAGGTATAATTTTCCAAGACTGAACAAGGAAGAATTAGAAAATATAAACAGACCTATCACAAGTAATGAAATTAAAACCATAATTAAAAATCTTCCAACAAACAAAAGTCCAGGACCAGATGGTTTCACACGTAAATTCTATCAAACATTTAGAGAAGAGCTAACACTTATCCTTCTCAAACTCTTCCAAAAAATTGCAGAGGGAGAAACATTCCCAAATTCATTCTATGAAGCCACCATCACCCTGATACCAAAACCAGAAAAAGATATCACAAAAAAAGAAAATTATAGACCAATATCACTGATGAACATAGATGCAAATATACTGAACAAAATACTAGCAAATAGAATCCAACAACACATTAAAAGTATCAAGTGGGACTTATCCCAGGGATGCAAGTATTCTTCAATATACGCAAATCAATCAATGTGATACACCACATTAAAAAATTAAGGAATAAAAACCATATGATCATCTCAATAGACGCAGAAAAAGCTTTTGAAAAAATTCAACAGCATTTATGATAAAAACTCTCCAGAAAATGGGCATACAGGGAAACTACCTTAACATAATAAAGACCATATATGACAAACAAACAGCAAGAATCATAGTCAATGTTGAAAAACTGAAAGCATTTCCACTAATATCAGGAACAAGACAAGGAAGTCCACTCTCACCACTCTTATTCAACATAGTTTTGGAAGTCCTGATAGCCACAGCAATCAGAGAAGAAAACAGAAATAAATGGAATAAAAATTGGAAAAGAAGGGCTTCCCTGGTGGCGCAGTAGTTGAGAGTCCGCCTGCCGATGCAGGGGATACGGGTTTGTGCCCCAGTCCAGGAAGATCCCACACGCCATGGAGCGGCTGGGCCCGTGAGCCATGGCCGCTGAGCCTGCGCGTCCAGAGCCTGTGCTCTGCAACGGGAGAGGCCACAACAGTGAGAGGCCCGCGTACCGCCAAAGAAAAAAACAAAACCAAAAAAAACCAAAAACAAAATTGGAAAAGAAAAAGTTTGCAGATGACATGATACTATACATAGAAAATCCTCAAGATGCCACCAGAAAACTACTAGAAGTAATCAATGAATCTGGTAAGGTTGTAGGATACAAAGTTAATGCACAGAAATCTCTGTCATTCCTATACACCAACAGTGAAAAATCAGAAAGAGAAATTAAGGAAACACTCCCATTTACCATTGCAACAAAAAGAATAAAATACCTAGGAATAAACCTGCCTAAGGAGGTGAAAGACTTGTACTCAGAAAACTATAAGACACTGATGAAAGAAATCAAAGATGACATAAACAGATGGAGAAACATACCATGTTCTTGGATTGGAAGAATCAATATTGTGAAAATGACTATACTACCCAAAGCAATCTACAGATTCAATGCAATCCCTATCAAATTACCAATGTCATTCTTCCCAGAATTAGAACAACAAATTTTACAGTTTGTATGGAAACACAAAAGACCCTGAATAACTAAAGCGATCTTGAGAAAGAAAAACGGAGTGGAGGAATCGGGCTTCCTGACTTCAAACTATACCACAAAACTACAGTAATCAAGACAGTATGGTACTGGTACAAAAACAGAAATATAGCTCAATGGTAGAGGATACAACGCCCAGAGATAAATCCACGCACATGTGGGCACCTAATTTACGACAAAGGAGGCAAGAACATACAATGGAGAAAAGACAGTCTCTTCAGTAAGTGGTACTGGGAAAACTGGACAGCTACATGTAAAAGAATGAAATTAGAACACTCCCTAACATCATACACAAAAATAAACTCCAAATCGATTAAAGACTTAAATGTAAGACCAGACACTATAAAACTCTTAGAGGAAAACATAGGAAAAACACTCTTTGAAAAACCACAGCAAGATCTTTTATGACCCACCTGCTAGAGTAACAGAAATAAAAACAAAAATAAAGAAATGGGACTTAATTAAACTTAAAAGCTTTCGCACAGCAAAGGAAACTATAAACAAGACAAAAAGGCAACCCTCAGAATGGGAGAAAATATTTGCAAATGAAACAACAGACAAAGGATTAAACTCCAAAATATACAAACAGCTCATGGAGCTCAATATCAAAAAGACAAACAATCCACTTAAAAAATGGGCAGAAGACCAAATAGACATTTCTCCAAAGAGGACATACAGATGGCCAAGAGGCACATGAAAAGCTGCTCAACATCACTAATTATTAGAGAAATGCAAATCAAAACTACAATGAAGTATCATCTCACACCAGTTAGGATGGGCATCATCAGAAAATCTACAAACAACAAATGCTGGAGAGGGTGTGGAGAAAAGGGAACCCTCTTGCACTGTTGGTGGGAATGTAAATTGATACAGCCACTATGGAGAACAGTATGGAGGTTCCTTAAAACACTAAAAATAGAATTACCATATGATCCAGCAATCCCACTGCTGGGCATACACCCTGAGAAAACCACAATTCAAAAAGACACATGCACCCCAATGTTCACTGCAGCACTATTTACAATAGCCAGGTCATGGAAGCAACCTAAATGCCCTTCGACAGATGAAGGGATAAAGAAGATGTGGTACATATATACATATATACAATGTCCATAAAAAGGAACAAAATTGGGTCGTTTATAGAGATGTGGATGGACCTAGGGAGTGTCATACAGAATGAAGTAACTCAGAAAGAGAAAAACAAATATCGTATATTAACGCATATATGTGGAATCTAGAAAAATAGTACAGATGAACCTATTTGCAGGGCAAGAATAGAGATGCAGACGTAGAGAATGGACATGTGGACACAGTGGGGGAAGGGGAGGGTGGGATGAACTTGGAGGTTAGGATTGACATATACACACTACTTTGTGTAAAATAGATAGTTAGTGGGAACCTGCTGTAGAGCAGAGGGAGCTCAGCTCAGTGCTCTGTAATGACCTAGATCGGTGGCATGGGGGGTGGGGTGGGAGGGAGGTCCAAGAGGGAGGAGATATATGTATACATAGAGCTGATTCACTTCATTGTACAGCAGAAACTAACACAACATTGTAAAGCAATTATACTTCAAAAAACAAACAAAAATCTGGTAGCAATGAGAATTCATGAATGTTTCTTCCTCTAAAACACCTTTAGCTTCTATTTAAAAAAAATTTTTATTTGGATATAATTTTAAACTCACACAGAAGTTGTAAATTTAATACAGAGAGTTCCGTTTACCCAGCTTTCCCCGCTGACAACATCTTACATTATATTATATAACAGGTTTAGCAAAGCCAGAAAACGGACGTTACAAAGATACTATTAACTCAACTGGTTTTTACACACACTCATTTTGGGGGGCACACAAGTCTATGAAATTTTATCACATTTGTAGCCCTAGGGTCTCCACCACCTCATTTGGGGTCTCTTTAGTCTCCCTTCTTGTGCTGTGAACTGGAAACTGCTTCGGGTTGTCACCCAGGATAACTGTCAGGCTCATCTTATTTTTGTCCTTCTTTCAGGAATCCTACTTCTGTGCTGTCAGTGTCCTATGGCTGAAGATTACTATTTCATATAGATTTGCCCAGTTTTCTAGTTAATTTCAGTGGGGAGATAAATTAGGTTCCATTTATGCACATGGATGGAAGTGTGAGTATACATGCTGGGAAAATTTAATTGCTCATTTCACTTTCTCAGGCAAAAGTAGTGGAGTTGACAAGTCATCACATTGGTGACGAGCTGTCTCTTGAGTGGGGAGAGCCCCAGGTTGAACTCTGAATTTCCTCTTCTTCACGGGAGCCCATGTTTATGTGACTATTACCGTCTTCAAAGGCTTGCTGTGGTCGCCTGATTTTCTGTGTCAGTTTTTCCTCAAATTAGAATCAACTGATTATCCTTCACCAGTCATGCCCCATTTTTTGTTCCCTTGCTTTCTGCCGGCTCTCTGTTAATTCCACTTTTGGATCAAACTCTTACATTCAGAACTGTCAGTTTTAACACAATCCCAGACTCGGCAACTTTGTTATGTCAACTTTTTCTATCGAATACCGTTGTGTCACCAGGTATTTACAGAAATCAAAGCCTCAGAGAGTGTCAGAATTGATGAGGTTAAGTGTTACGAATGAGAGTCATTTGGTTTTGTAGCTAACAAAGTAAGCATTAAAGGTTATTAATTACCCAAAAACGTTTTCTGCAGGATAGTTAATGTCAAGGCAAACTACCCTCTGTTGTGAGATTGTCAGGCTCGAGGGAGGGTCAGAGAGGGAAGAGGAGCCATCACGCTTCCCTCATGTTTAGCTAAAGCTGCCAATGAACAGAATGAACAAAGTTATAGAGATATATTTATTGTTTTTAGGTCTCAGTCTCTGCTGTTCTGAGAAACTCATTTTTCCTTCCTGTCTACCTGCCCATCATGTGAGGATGATAACTCAGGACGTATCCAGGATACACTGCCATAGTGAATATCAAAGTCATTTGAAAAGCATGTTGGAATAAAAAGTTCTTACGGTAAAAGAAGGTAGTTATAAATACCAGCTAAAACCGTGTGACCAAAATACCTTCCCAGGAGCACCTATACTGGTGTCTCATTGAGTGACGGGACTGCAGCTAAGCCGACACCAATAGACCGTCACTGTCCAGTGCACCCCTTTGTGAACTTGGTACCATACAAAATTCCTTAAACCACACTTAATCTCTAACTAAAGACAATAACAAAGTCATACTTCAACCCTACATGATACAACTATTCTATGTACAACAAAATCAGGCCAACCCTTCCCCCAGAAGGGGATGCAGAGTCAGTCCTTGAGTGAAGCCCACTCTTATTCCTCGATATCCTGTAGCATAAACACTATGCTGTAACGTTCACTACTATTGATACATTTTGTGTGAGATGATAAGGGGACAATAGAAGAAAGCAAAGAAAATATTTGGGTAATGTATATGCAAACAGAACAAAATAATGAAGTTTTACAACTATTACAGGCCTTGTATCTGCAACAGTTTCCATGGTTGTAGCTGGTATTTATAACTAATTCTTCTACTACCTGTTCCACATTCCCTTTGCCTTCAGCGAGCACTTCAGCTGGTTGTGGTTCTTTGCCTTTGCCTGGTGAAGTGCTCCAGACCTGCATTCCAGAAGCATCTGGGCTATTAGCACTCTCCACAGAATTGGATGGTGGTAGTTTTCCATTGACTTTCAGGACATGATGGTACTAAGAGTCACAAAGGGATATTCTGTATTCCAGATGTGCTCTTCTTTACCTCCGTTGTGTAGGAGCTACCAAATTTCCCTTTGGGAGTCAAAGGCATTCACCCCATCAGTATAGCAAACCCTTTCTTTGCCTGTTGATTCAGAGGGATGAGGAGATCAAAGTGGCTGGATGCAATCTTAACTTTTATTTCAATGGAATCATTGTTTTCTTCCCCCTGATGGAAGCAATCTTTTATTTGGAACTAAGACCTCTAGATGAGTAGAGCCTAAGGTCACAAGGATGGGAAACAACAATTTTGCTAGTGGATCACCATTGTTAATAATGACTAGAGCCACTCCTATTTCTGTGTCTTGATTACAGGACATGTGAATCCCGGCTCTGGGGGAAACAGCATCGTATGTTGGATGGTGATTCAGCATCGTATGTTGGACGGTGATTCAGTCTTCTGGAGAACTTTGCCCCACCCTGCAAGATATCAGCCGTCTGGCTTGTGCTGTAATTGAGTCTTCAAAATGCCATTCCATCTTTCTGTCAAGCCAGCTGCTTCAGGATGGTGGGGAACATAGTAAGACCAGAGAATTCCACGGGCATGGGCCCGTTGCCATGCTTTGTCTTCTGCGAAGTGAGTTCCTTGACCAGAAGCAGTGCCGCGTGGTGTACCATGACAGTGGATAAGGCATTCTGGTTGGTAGTTTTGTCAGAAGCACTGCATGGGGAAGGTACACCTGTGTCCAGATCAAAGGTCTATTCCAGCAGTAAGGACAAAGCACATCCTCTTCCAGGATGGAAGTGGTCCAGTGAGGTCAACCTGCTGACTGATGACCCCAGGGAATGGTGCCATATTAATGGCTCAGTGTTGGTCTCTGTGCTGGCAGACTGGACACTCAGTGATTAATGATTAATCACATCTACAAAATACCTTCACAGAAACACCGTGGAAGGGGATGGAAGTGGGTTTTGTTCTTCAGGGATAAATGAAATAATGGAGTTGATGATTCCTCATCTGTCACCTATGTATTAATGAGAGCCATCTGAGAAGTCTGTTCTTAGCGATGCAGGCATTGACTCACCAGTGGACTCACAAAAGGGAGTTCAAGGTTTGGGTGTGCAAAGTGAGTGTTCATCTGTGTCTGGGAACACAGTGGAGTAACTTACATGGAAGACCTTCACCACCCAGAAATACTGGTTACAATGGACCATGTATTTTCTAAAAAACACAGGGAGTTGAGCCATTCAGTAAGCATGTTACTAAACACCATCTGGGGATGGAGTGACGAACCCAGTGTGGTTCTGCCTGAAGAAATATATGGAATAAATGAACACCTCAGTCCGGTCAGAGTGGCCATCATCAAAAAAACTACAAATAATAAATGCTGGAGAGGGTGTGGAGAAAAGGGAACCCTCCTTACACTGTTGGTGGGAATGTGAATTGGTGCAGACACTATGGAGAACAGCATGGAGGTTCCTTATAAAACTAAAAATGGAGTTTCCATATCATCTAGCAATCCCACTCCTGGGCATATATCTGGAGAAAACTATAATTAAAAAAAAATACATGCACCCCTATGTTCATAGCAGCACTATTTACAGTGGCCAAGACATGGAAGCAGCCTGAATGTCCATCGACAGATAAATGGATAAAGAAGACGTGGTGTATATATATACCATGGAATATTACTCAGCCATAAAAAAGAATGAAATAATGCCATTTGCAGCAACATGGATGAACCTAGAGATTATCATACTCAGTGAAGTAAGCCAGACAGAGAAAGACAAATATCATAGGATATCACTTATATATGGAATCTTAAAAAATATACAAATGAACTTATTTACAAAACAGAAATAGACCCACAGACATACAAAACAAATTTACGGTTACCAAAGGGGAAAGGAGAGGGACAGGGGTAAATTAGGAGGTTGGGATTAACACATACACACTACTATATATAAAATAGATAACCAACAAGGACACACTGTAGAGCACAGGGAACTTTACTCAATATATTGTAATAACCTATAAGAGAAAAGAATCTGAAAAAGAATATGTATATATCTGAGTCACTGTGCCGTACACCTAAAACTAACACAACATTGTAAATCAACTGTATTTCAATAAAATTTTCAAAAAATGAACACCAAAGCCAGGATGGTGGTTTCCTTTGGCGTGAGGCTGGGGTGAAGTGGAGGAGGGAAAGCTAACTTGAGAAGAGTTTTAGTTCTTCAGCTGTGTGAATAGTCCATGAGTGTTTAATATGTTACACATTAAAATGTTGTCCATACATTTTGTTAATTCAGGAATATGTAATGGAAAATTACATTCTTTATATGTTATCAACTGGGTAGCTCTAGAAATATGGATAGTTTTCTGATAGAGGGCATGTATGCACATATGTATGTATGTATGTATGCGTTTCCAGGGTTGAATATCTCTTCTAGGAAGACGCAGGAGCCTGACCCCTTAGTAAAGTTTCTGATGTTCTGCTGATCTGAACTTTGTTGGGACTCATCTCAAAAAGTTAAGAACGAGGAGTTATCTCCTGACCCTCTCATCACTAGGAAAAAAGGCACTCTTAGTTAAATTGAAATGTTCTGGTCCAACTAACTTTTTAAAATTGTTATCTTATAGTGGAGTATAGTTGATTTACAATGTTGTGTTAGTTTCAGGTGTACAGCAAAGTGATTCGGTTATACATATACATGTATCTATTCCTTTTCAAATTCTTTTCCCATTTAGGTTATTACAGAATAACTACTTTGACAGGTAACTGGAGAAGCTATTAGCTTTGAGTAGAGCCCAGATTAAGGGAGAGTCCTCCAATTGGTCCTGGCTGCAGGGCAAGAAGGTCCGCCTTCAGCCCTTACGGCAGCAGAGCTCATGGTACCTACAGAGGCTGAGACATTTGGGTTGATGCCTGGAGCCTGTAGCAAACCCCTGGGCATAGGGAGCAAACCTATGCTTTCTTTGGCAAATGACATTCTCTTTTGGAGAAATAGCCTCTAGCTTGCTGCTAGGCTGACTGTGGACATAGGTGATCTGATGTGCCCTTCAAGAACCCAGGAACATCTGAGCTGTCCAGACATAGACTGGACTTGCCCGGCAGCTGTCTATCATCAGATGACGATGACATTTGTGGCACCTGCAGTAGCAGGACCTGGAGGTGTAAGAAATTTGCAAGCAAGCCTCTCACAAACAGAGTGCCTGGTCCGTGCCTGCGAGAAGTTACTCATGGACGTTGATTGGAAAAGACAAAAGCCCAGTTTGGGATAGTTCTGTGTGACACGCTGACATAAGCTAGACATGGGCTGCTTCAGCTCCGTGATGCTCGGAAAGACGATGGAGAAGGGAAACTTGGCCTCTTCCATCATTCGAGGGCCTGATATCTTATACTCATCATCAAATCCCAAACTGGTCTTGATCAAGGTGTTTTCTTTACAGCAAAAGAAGGAAGGCAATGAGAGATGCTTATGGGATTTCTGAGCTCATCAAACAGCTCGCCATCCAGAAGTTGTTGACCTTACAGGAATAGAATGACTATTAGAGACCTAGGGGAGGGATAAATTAGGAGTTTGGGATTAACATATACTATATATAAAATAGGTAATCAACAAGGACCTACTGTATAGCACAGGGAACTCTACTCGGTATTCTGTAATAACCTAAATGGGAAAAGAATCTGAAAAAGAATGGATATAGGTATATGTACAACTGAATCACTTTGCTGTACACCTGAAACTAACACAACATTGTAAATCAACTATACTCCGATGGAAAATAAAAATTAAATTAAAAAAAGACCTAGGCAAGATGCCAAGGAGATTTTACCGCATAAGTCTGAGGTACTGTCCTTCAGAATGACACACAAACTCTGATACAGTGAAACAGGGACGAATAGGTAGTGATCCTTCCATCATAGCCACCATATGTTGGTCTAGGAATCAAATGATGAACATTAAGGTGGGTCCTCACACACTTATATCTGGAGACCCATTTGCAGCTATTTTGTATTTCTTGCTCCACTACTACGAACTTGGCTGAATCGGAGGTTTTAGAAAGTAAGCAACGTTTCAACAAAAGACAAAGTAATGGCTCTTTTCATTGGAGGCTGAGACTAATACCTGGCGATTTTGGAATCTTTGTGTCGTTGGGCAGATGACACAAAAGGGAGTTCAAGGGTGGTCTGTGGTTGGGTGATTTGATTCTGATTCTGAAGGGAAGGGGCGCCACTAAGTACTGGGGGCAGGGAAGGGTAGGGATGAAACTCACTCTTTTGGGAAATGACGCTAAGTTCTGATCAGCAATGGAGATGGCAGTGGAGGCTCTAAGTCTAAGAATTTGAAAGGAAGTCACTGTCACTTCCTCTTTAATTCTCCCTCCAGCCCAGAATGTCTTACCACTTATTATACAGCAATTCAGGGGCCTAAGGCACAGAACTGAAACAGAAAGGTTCATAAAGACAGCTTAAGTTCTTGCTTGGATCACGGATAGACGTAGGGCTTCATAGGAAGAGCTCACCATCCGTGCTTGGATGCAGCCAAGGCTGTTCAGCCTGGCCTGTGACTCCTCGCATCTCTAGGACTATAACAGCTCTCTGAGTTTTCTGAATTAGTGGGATAACCCTGCCATGTAATATATTACAGAAACCTCATTTGTATTTCAACAGAAGCACTTTGTCCATTTTCCCTCTAGCAAGTAGATTGATTTTGGTTAGTCACGGGAGACGATGCTGGCAACATGAGAAGCTCACAGTGACATTTGTTAGGATCAAGGTAGTCTAACAATGTACCCTTCAAACCCTTTCTGGAGGACCTGTAAGGTGCTAGGAACACAGATCGGGCGCCTCGGATGACTCAACCAGTGAGGGGCACGCACTGAAGCCCTGCATCTTAGATATGCTTTCAAAGCAGCACTTGCGCATGTGTTTTGAGGTATTCTGGTGCATCACACACACTTTTATCCTGAGTTGCAACTTTTCTTTCACGGCTATGCTGTGAGTAGTGAAATACGTATGGATGCAATCAGGGAAACGCTGGTGAAATAGACTATGGGTTTTAGAATCAGGGAAAGCCACGTTCAAATGTAGCTCTTTGGCTTACTGGCCACGGGAGAGCTACGGCTGTCTCATTTGTAAATGTGGCGAATGCTATTTACATCATGAGATCGTTGGAAAGATCGATGGAGAACTTGTATTAAAATACCTAGTGTGAGAAGACGGTGAGTCTTCATTTCGCATTCCAAGCTTTGTATTTCTTTCACTGCACTGTGATAAATTTACCTGGGCTGAAGAATTTTAAATAGGAAGCTCTCCTGTAAAGAAGACAGAAGAGAAAAGCATCTATTTAAAGGCTTAATAACTTACTAGGTTGTTTTTACACTCTTCCTAGAGGGATTCTCTAGAATAGGTTATTTCTTCCAATTACTCCTCACGTTACACCGCACCCATGAATGGAGTGTGCGTCATTAACGCACTGGATCTGATCACAGTGATACCACCGTGTGTAAGAAATCATCAAGAAGTTAATAAAGCAATGATGGAGGCTTTGGCAAGTGCGGTGCTGAATCTCAGAAGTAAGTCAAAATACCATTACATCATCACACTTTTCCCAGCAAAAGGACTCAGAAAGTAAGACATCGTAATGTTCCAAGGAACGGAAGGAGATTGTCTTCCCTCTTGTGAGAATGCACACAGTCTGTTAAGAGAGGGAGGTTATACATGTCCCTGCTTTTTCTTGTTGGGCCCTTGGACTCTCCCAGTTTTCAGGCTTGTCAGCCTGTGGATAGGTCAGTAGAAAGATCAGGTCTGGTCTGTGCCCTTGGCTTCAGTTCAGGGGGCAAAGGAGTTGTTATAACCCTTGCTTCAATACCAGTGCCAAGTTTTTTCTCCAAACTACTTTGCCATCAGTATAGCTGCTATCATATTTCCCATTTCGCTCAGCTGTTTGTATTTATATTTCAGCAGCCAGAGCTCTGGAGCAGGAGAAAAAGAGGGGGCCAGTAAATGGGAGGATTTGGGATACAACGCCAGTGTTACCCCTACAGCATCCTGGAATATTAGAGCTGGAAGGAATTGAGAGTCATTATAAAAAATGAAGTTCAGCTGGATGAAGAAAAATGAAGTTCAGCTGGATGAAGTAAATTACCCAAGGTCACACAGCATGTCAGTGCAAGAGGCACAAGTAGGACTCAGGATGGGGCACTTTAATGGCCTTTTCTCTCACGCTGCCTGTGACTCTGAACCATATGCTGTTGATCTGCTCTTTTCTTGAGGTGAAAAAGAAATTTTCCGGATTTTCCAACCCTTTACTTGTCTTGTTTTCCAGTGTTTAGGACCCGGATTATTGTCCTTTTCATGGGATTATGCTCCCATTTGCTAATGCTCCTTAGTTTTGTGGCATCGCAGAGGCGCTCCCTCAGGTGCACTGCTATCTTATGAGAGGAATAGAGGACGATTCCTCTTCAGTCTGAATGAGACACTTCTCCTGAGACCATCTAAGGTCAGATTCGCTTTTGTGGTTGTTGACTAACGTAGAGTTTAACGTCAGCCAAATCCCATGCATCTACTTTATTCCTTTAAAATCTTAGCGATGCACCGTCAACATCACTGATTGATTCTGAACATTGATTCTGAAAGTGATAATTTCTTATCGTGATGTTAATAATAATAAAGTAATCAAAATCTACCTATTTTTTCCTATGTTCCAGGCACTTTGAACATCAGCTTTGCTTATAGGTTTTCACTCATTTAAT
Organism: Phocoena sinus; assembly: GCF_008692025.1. NCBI lineage: Eukaryota > Metazoa > Chordata > Mammalia > Artiodactyla > Phocoenidae > Phocoena > Phocoena sinus. The sequence continues at coordinate 4,296,876 of NC_045771.1, read as the reverse complement.
CTTCACACGAATCTTTGGGGTTAGTGACCATTATTTCTCCTAATATGCAGATGAGGAAACCGAGGCCAGGGAAGGTAAATGTGTTCAAGGTCACAGAACCACTAAGAAGCAAAGTCAAGGTTCACACTAAGGGGAGCACCTACAGAGTTCACACCCTCAGACGCTGTTTTTTAAGAACTCAAGTTATGCCTTTCTCTTTCTGCCCTTCAGGGCTTGGAGCAGTGGAGGATATACCTAAATTCCATCATCGTGTGAGTATAATATGACTGTGCAAGAACCCTGTAATTACCCAAAGGTAGGCTTGCAAGAATTGGTAACAGAGAACCATAGTGGATTCCAAGTCCATCTCCTCAACCTGTTATGTGGACAAGAAATTGGAACTCTCTATCTCTTTTGAAGACAGACAGAAAAGAGAGAAAATAGGGTAGGGAGTAGTCAAAGCAGGGCATTCCTCCTTCCTTACCCCATGGAGAGAGCCAGTGGAGGGGACGTGCTTGCCTGAGACAATGCAACAGAAAAGGTAAACACGTACGGATACGTTCTGTGCAGAAGCGCAACTTACAACACCATGACATCACCTGTTTTGAAAGTAAAGTCCAATGATGTCAAGTGCCTGCCAGTCTCATTAGCCAGTCTTTCCTCCCTGGGGATGCATAAGTCAGGGATGGAGCGGAGGCAGAAAAGTGGGAAGGGGGGTGGGTCTTCCCTTCGAAGAGGCAGCTGCTGCTGAGTGAGTACGGGAAGTGCAGCAGACCTGAGCTCCTTGGGGCCTCCAGCAGAAACCAAGGATGAGACGATGAGGCGGCCTGCTGGTCTGCTCTCTCCCACCCAGCCTGGACTGTTTTCTAGGCTTATGGGGTCCTCTTCGGTCTGCAGAGGAAGCCTCAGTATTCGGATATCCATCAGGAATCCTTACATCAGGTTGTTGGATGTCAGTACCAACACAGAGCCCAGGAGACTGGTACCCACCCAGGGTCGGGCCGTGGCTCCTGTTTTAGCATCCTGTCCACATGAAGCCCCTAACATGGTCCAGAATCAATCTAATTTTCTGATTTTCTAATTTTTTTCATTAGAACACTTTTCAATACCCTCTTGTTCTGTAGTTACGGTCTCCATGGAGCCATCTAGCAAGCACCTGCTTCTATCGTCATAATAAACAATAACATAAACTTCATTTGGGCTCTCCTCCAAATTAGGTATTCCGGTGATGATTGCTGGAATTGATCACCCTTGAAATAATATGGAGAAAGTAGCCAGTGGTTAGAAAGCATGCTTCCTATTTATAATTTGAATAGCCTATTTGTCTTCCTTAATTACCACTGGAACTGTCAGTTCGGACTCCAGGAGCTATCTGGATCATAGGGTTAAATAACAATTTGTTTTAGACCCTTTATTGGCTTTCATTTTTCCTTCTTTTTTTAAAAATTTTGACACGGCATAAAATGAATTTGCTAGTGAGTTTTCTCTTCCTCACTTGCATTATCTTATTGTCTCAATCTGTCTCCAATGAGACCAACAAAATTGGTTAAGCCCATGCAGCTTCTAAAGACCCAGTATTGAAAAAAAAAAAAAAAAAAGACCCAGTATTGAAAAAACTTTTAAGACAAGATGCAATTCAAGTGGAGGTTAGCCAGCTGTGTAACCTTAGCCAGGTGGGTGGCCTCTGGCACCTTAAGTGCACAAGGACAAGATGGGAATATCTTATCTCTAGATTTCTCCACCTACAGGTCCTCGGAACAGACTCTCCCAAACTTGCCTGGAACACTTGTTTACAAAATGGCCTAGATATTCCAAAGTAGAATCAGGGAAGAGATCTAACTCTTATATATTGCATTTAACAAACACCACCCAGTGGTTGTTATCATCAAGGAAATTTTGGAAACCCTGGTTTAAGAGGATGAATCTAGGCTGGGTGATTTTTTTTTTTTTTTTTTTTTTGCGGTACGCGGGCCTCTCACTGTTGTGGCCCCTCCCGCTGCGGAGCACAGGCTCCGGAGGACGTGCAGGCTCAGCGGCCATGGCTCACGGGCCCAGCCGCTCCGCGGCACGTGGGATCTTCCCGGACCGGGGCACGCACCCGTGTCCCCTGCATCGTTAGGCGGACTCTCAACCACTGCGCCACCAGGGAAGCCCTGGGTGATTCTTTTTGACACTGGAGTTCAAGACCTACTGCCCTAGAGGAAAGCGATAACAAATATAAAGTTATAGATAAGATTAGACCAAACTTACTGTAATAAGATTTTGTATCACCACACACCAACTATTTTTTCTACCTAGAAGCATAGAAGTTTAGATATGTATATCTGGAAGACCATCTGTTAGATCATTTAGTCCACTCTCAATAATGCAGAAACTCTTTTCAAGTAAAAAGAAGCTCACTATTTTTCCTTCCCCAAAGCAAGAGGGTCTACCATCTACAGTCAAGAAAATCTGAACTAGTTCAATGATTCCTAAACCCTCTGAAGCAGCTTACATAAAATATAGATTCTGAGATCTCACCATATACCCACCAAATCATAATGTTCATGGATAGGGCTTGGCAATCTGATTTTGACCCAGAAGAACGAGGTCATCAGTCAGATTCAACAATCACTGATCTATTCCACTTTTGTTCAATAGCTGAGTGAACTCAGCGATAGTCAAAGTGATTCACCAAATCAGACTTATGGGAGGCCTTCAACTTGTCTGCAGAGCTCAAGTCTGCTTGCTGTGAGTCACACACAGATGTTTTGTCTCTCAGAAAGTCTAATGGGGTGATCCCATCACCCTGAGTATTAGAAGAACTTTGGAGGTTAGAGAAATCTACTTATCAACGATTCAAATTCTTTACGCACGCTGCCATCTATCGACTCTCCCCACCTGTCAATTAAGATCCGCTCTCAATCAAATGATTATAATCTCTGAATAGGCAAGAGAGAAGGATTGGGATCGGGGGGAAATGATCATGGCGTTGTAGGTGAGAGAACAAAGCGTCCTCGTGCGACTGCCTTACTGTGCTTTGATCGTGACGTTTTTAGGACAAGTCAACATGAAGATAGAGAGTGTGGGCATCTTATAAACCACTGAATTCTAGCTTTACCGTTACTTTCTTTTCTGAAAAATTGGGGCAGGTAGCTTCCAAAATGATCCCCATGATTATAATCTCCTAGGATCTATTCCCTTTCCCATGTTGAATAGAGACAACCTGTGTAACCAGCAGGGTATGGTGGAAAATATGGGATGTGATTTCTAAGCTTGGATCATAAAAGGCACTGCGGCTTCTTCTTTGCTCTCTCATGGAGCATTGCTCTGGGAAAACCAGCCACAATATAGGGTGGGGGCACTTAAGAAGTCCCGTGGAGAGGTCCACACGGTGAGGAAAGGGGGCCTCCCACCCACAGCCAGCGCCGTCTTGCCAGGGATGTAGGTGGGCCCCCTGGGAAGAGCATTTTCCAGCCTCAGTCCAGCCTTCAGATGATGCAGCCCTGGCTGACATCTGGCAGCAACCTCATGACGGCCCTTGTGCCACAAACCCCTGCTAGACTGTGAGATCAGGGTTCCCTGCTTTAAGTCGAAGTTTGGGATAGTTTGTTGTGCAGCAATAGGTAATCGGCACATATAAGTTGAGTGGCTATCCCACAGATATAAGATTGTTGTATTTGCTATGAGATGATCACAACTCTTCAGCATGGAAGAGGTAGAAGGAAGCACCAAAGATGAGATTTACAGGCTGAAAAACTCAAGGCTCGTGAGGTGTGCTACCAGCCACGAGGAGACAGTCCTTGTACTGCATTTCAGACCATCTTTCGGGTGACTGTAAACAGTGCATGAGATGCCAATTTAGAAAGAATGGCATGAGTGACAGCAAGTGGTAGTGAGAGCCCCTTGCCCTGGGGGAGCATGTTTAAATTCATTTTCTTTCTTTCTCTGGTCTAAGCCACAAAACTACCCCTTTCATGAATCACAGGGGACCTTTCTATTCCTAGGGGGTAGTAAGGGGAACAACTGTGCTGTCTGAACCAAAGGGAAAGCACATTTTTTTAAAAAACATTATTTTATTGAAGTATAGTTGATTTACAATATTGTGTTAGTTTCAGGTATATAGCAAAGCGATTAAGTTATATATATATATAATATATATTTCAGATTATTTTTCATTATAGGTTATTACAAGCTATTGAATATAGTTCCCTGTGCTACACAGTAGGTCTTTGTCGCTTATCTATTGTATGTATAGTAGTGTGTGTGTGTGTGTGTGTGTGTGTATATATATACACCACATCTTCCTAAGCCATTCATCTGTTGATGCACTCTTGGGTTGCTTCCAGGTCTTAACTATTGTAAATAGTGCTGCAGTGAACATTGGGGTGCATGTATCTTTTCGAATTAGAGTTTTCTCTGGATATATGCCCAGGAGTGGGATTGCAGGATCATATGGTAGCTCTATTTTTAGATTTTTAAGGAACCTCCATACTATTTTCCACAGTGGCTGAACCAGTTTACATTCCCACTAACAGTGTAGGAGGGTTCCCTTTTCTCCACACTCCCTCCAGCATTTATTATTGTAGACTTTTTGATGATGGCCATTCTGATTGCTGTGAGGTGACACCTCATTGGGGGTGTTGATTTGCATTTCTCTAATAATTAGTGATGTTGAGCATCTTTTCATGTGCCTGTTGGCCATCTGTATGTCTTCTTTGGAGAAATGTCTATTTAGGTCTTCTGCCCATGTTTTGATTAGGTTGTTTGTTAGATTTTTTTTTTATTCAGTTCTATGAGCTGTTTGTATATTTTGGATATTAACCCCTTGTCAGTCACATCGTTTGCAAATATTTTCTCCCATTCTGTAGGTTGTCTTTTCATTTTGTTGGTGGCTTCCTTTGCTGTGCAAAAGGTTTTAAGTTTGATTAGGTCCCATTTGTTTATTTTTCCTTGTATTTCTTTTGCCTTGGGAGACTGATCTAAGAAAATATTGTTACAATTTATGCCTAAGAATATTTTGCCTATGTTAATGGTGATTTTTTATTTCTCCCTTTCTTTCTACGTTTATTAATCGGGACTCGCCTGTGAGGAAGAACTGCCACTTCTCCCATTGATTTATTTATCCAGTTATTTATTTTCATCAGCATGGACTCACAGATATTTATTTTATGCTTCGAGTTATAGTCTAGTACTATAGCTATTTATTTTGTTTATCTATGTCTTGAGTTGTAACTTTGCCCATTGGGAGACCTTTCAGGTGGGTTTCTGTTCCTTTTCAATATGTGAGCTTTTTTTTTGTTCAGCAATTTCTTATTTTCTAGCTCCACAAGATGCTCCGGGCTCATCTGGTATTTTCTTTGTTCCAGTCCTGAAATCAACCACTAAGGAGGCTTGGTTCTCTCAACTGAAAAAAAAGAAAAACAAAACCACGCACACAACGTAAAAGTTGAAACTTATGTTTTATTTGGAGACATTGCTGGGGACTATATAGCTGGGGAGACAGCCTCTCAGCTCACTCTGAGGAATGGCTCCAAAGAGGTGAGGGAGGAGCCAGGATAAATGGGTGTTTTTGCTGAAAAATAAATGGGGTCAAAGATCAGAAGATCACTGCTGCTCACAAAAAACCAGACATCTAAAGTGAATGATTTTAGTGCTTTTCTACGTATGAGAAGATGCAAGAGTCCTGGGGCTACTGAAATTATTCCTTTGATGTGCGTCTTGGCTATCTAGGGCCAGTATCCTGCTTTCCTCCATCTTGAGTTACTCTCAGGGGTGGGGGTGTGCTGCAGTGGCTGTCGGCTTGATGGTGAGCATAATGTATTGTTTACTGGGATGGCAGGCGACATTCTTTGTTTACTGAAATGGCAGGCGACATTTTTTTTTTTTTTTTTTTGTCCACAGTTCCGTTTTCGTTTGTTTTTGAGAATGGAATTTAGACACCAAACCATGGAAGCTGATTGTGCTCATTGATACTGGGGTGTCACTGCTGCTTCTGTAGCTGTCCTCAGTTGAAATAGCTAAGAATATGTGTACTCATATAACACGTGCATACACACATCTGTATTTATGCTTTTGCCATGAGTCCATATTGATATCTCCAACCCCAGTCCAGCACCAGAGAAGTTTTTCTAGGCTTTTCCCTCTCCTTATCTGTAAATTCTTTCTCTGCCAGTGAGACACTTAGTTCTCATTATTTGCAATGTACTTATTTGTTCGACCCTAAAACACAAAGTAGTTTCAGAATTCTTAACCCATGGGAATTTCTTTTTCTTTACAACCCACAAAGATTCTTTATCTCCTCTAGATCTATTTAGCTCTTTGCTTCTTTCTGTCTCTGTGAATATGATTTTCAAGTTACAATCTCCAAGTGTTGATCATTTACTTTTGCATCTTGTTGGTTTTTTTTGCGGTACGCCGGCCTCTCACCGCTGTGGCCTCTCCCGTCGCGGAGCAACAGGCTCCGGACGCGCAGGCACAGCGGCCATGGCTCACGGGCCCAGCCGCTCCGCGGCATGTGGGAATCTTCCCGGACCGGGGCACGAACCCGTGTTCCCTGCATCGGCAGGCGGACTCCCAACCACTGCGCCACCAGGGAAGCCCTTGCATCTTCTGTTCTAACATGTCCTGCTTTCCCGTGTGCCTTGCCGTGTCTCAGCCTTGCCCTATTTAGGGATGCTTCTAATAAGTGCTTTCACTTTGTCTCTGGGGCATTGTTCATTCTTGTGGACGTTGTTTCTTGGAAATTAGTTTGTTGTATTTTACTAGTCATAACTCCTCTCTCCCTGTGCCCCCCCCCCCAACTAAGTTCCCAGCTTCTTATCCAGCCCGCATGTCTCCTATTCCTTTTTAACATGAGGCGTGTAGAAAAAAACAGAACTTGTTTCAAAACCCATAATGATGTTTCTAAGAGACTTTCTCCACTCTCATGCCCTTTAAAATTCTGTTGTGAAGTCAAATGACCTTGGGAATTTATAGTATAGGGTAAATCTAAAGGAATTTGAGGTGATTTAGCACGGGGAAAAAAGTGTATACTTTCTCCTGATTTCCAGTCTATGGGAAAATATCATTTTGTTTATTTATATACGAAGAGGGGCTTTCAGTAATCAAAAGTCATTCATGAGGAAATGATGAACTCTTCAGGAATAACAAGTATTTTATGTTTCTTGATTTACTGTAAATTCCCGAGGGCGATGGCATAAACACCCACACCCATGCCTGCATTGTATATGCACGTCAATTAGCATGGTAGCCACAATAATAAAACAGGATTAAAAGAAACATTATTGGAAAATACAGTATGAACTCCCAAATCAGTGACTTGTTAGTATTTAGAAAACAACCAGTGTTCACCAAAAACCAGTATTGCACTCAATGTTTTAAATTGAACGTTGGAACGGAGAAACCCTTAGGTTGTTTCCAACTGTGGGAATTGGGACCTTCCCACGCTGACCTGTGGGAGATCCCAGTTTACTGAGTTCACCACTTTGCTGTCCGCACTCCCGCGGGCTCTGTGTTCCTTGTTTTGGCATCTGGAAGCAGCCTCTCCCCATATCCGAGAACTGAGACGTTCTTCCAGGGCACACTGTATCCTAGACGTTCTTCCAGGGCACACTGTATCCTAGAGCATAGACGTTCTTCCAGGGCACACTGTCCTAGAGCATAGACGTTCTTCCAGGGCACACTGTATCCTAGAGCATAGACGTTCTTCCAGGGCACACTGTATCCTAGAGCATAGACGTTCTTCCAGGGCACACTGTATCCTAGAGCATAGACGTTCTTCCAGGGCACACTATCCTAGAGCATAGACGTTCTTCCAGGGCACACTGTATCCTAGAGCATAGACGTTCTTCCAGGGCACACTGTATCCTAGAGCATAGACGTTCTTCCAGGGCACACTATCCTAGAGCATAGACGTTCTTCCAGGGCACACTATCCTAGAGCATAGACGTTCTTCCAGGGCACACTGTATCCTAGAGCATAGACGTTCTTCCAGGGCACACTGTATCCTAGAGCATAGACGTTCTTCCAGGGCACACTGTCCTAGAGCATAGACGTTCTTCCAGGGCACACTGTATCCTAGAGCATAGACGTTCTTCCAGGGCACACTGTCCTAGAGCATAGACGTTCTTCCAGGGCACACTGTCCTAGAGCATAGACGTTCTTCCAGGGCACACTGTCCTAGAGCATAGACGTTCTTCCAGGGCACACTGTATCCTAGAGCATAGACGTTCTTCCAGGGCACACTATCCTAGAGCATAGACGTTCTTCCAGGGCACACTATCCTAGAGCATAGACGTTCTTCCAGGGCACACTGTATCCTAGAGCATAGACGTTCTTCCAGGGCACACTGTCCTAGAGCATAGACGTTCTTCCAGGGCACACTGTCCTAGAGCATAGACGTTCTTCCAGGGCACACTGTATCCTAGAGCATAGACGTTCTTCCAGGGCACACTGTATCCTAGAGCATAGACGTTCTTCCAGGGCACACTGTCCTAGAGCATAGACGTTCTTCCAGGGCACACTATCCTAGAGCATAGACGTTCTTCCAGGGCACACTATCCTAGAGCATAGACGTTCTTCCAGGGCACACTGTATCCTAGAGCATAGACGTTCTTCCAGGGCACACTGTATCCTAGAGCATAGATGTTCTTCCAGGGCACACTGTCCTAGAGCATAGACGTTCTTCCAGGGCACACTGTATCCTAGAGCATAGACGTTCTTCCAGGGCACACTGTCCTAGAGCATAGACGTTCTTCCAGGGCACACTATCCTAGAGCATAGACGTTCTTCCAGGGCACACTATCCTAGAGCATAGGTTTTCACGTTTAATTATCAGTCTGCCGCTCATTAACCCAGTGATTCTGCTTTGTTTTTTGTTGGGGGTTTCGTGTTGTCTAATTATGATCTTTGAGGGATTATTCCCACCCTCGGTTATTTTCACCCTCGCTGCTTATTGGTGAACACCCCTGCTGGAGTATTTTAATGCGACTCCGGGCTCTGTCATGCCTTTCTGGGTTAGTAATGAGAGCAGAGGTAGGCAAATTAGAGAAGCTTTGGCGTTTGTGATATACAGCTCACCCCCTCCCTCTCCTCCATGCGGGGAACAGGACAAGCTCGGTTGACTCTGCCCCCTGCTCTCTTGGGGGTGGGAGCGCATCTTTGCCTTTCCTCTAGGAGGTGTGAAATATTCACTCTCCCTGCAATCTACGTGCCAATATCTCCTGAAAAGAGACCGTGCATTCCATTGAGGGACAATGTCGGTGAACAGGGATCTGGGGATCATCAGGTGGGCAGGATAATAATCATGCAGGCTCACCTGCTCAGAACCCGGTGAGTTTAAGTGATCCTGGAAACATTCAGTTGACTGAGGGTGCCCTCCTCAGTCAGCTGCCCCCCAATTCATATGCTTTATCACACAGAGCTTCTTAGACCTTCACCAATCCCTCATTGAGTCTCACTTTAGACACAGTTGGAATACACTTCCTTGTTCGGTTTCACAATCTGAATCAGGGATGATATGGGGAACAGAGGAAATACCTTCTCTCAGCTTCATCGCTAAGAGCCTGCGTGAACCTGAGCAAATAATTCCAGCAGACTGGATGTGGGCTTCTTATCTACGAGTGGGGGCTTGGATGAGGTGACTGCTAGGTCCCTCCAGTTTAAACCTCTTGCTTTTCTGACTTTTGTGAATGCCGCAGGGACCTCAGGTTAGACCTGCCTGAGAGAGTAACTCAACAGCAATAAAAAGAAGCACTTCTCGTCTTCAAGACCAGAGATCAGGTCATCGGGGAGAAGAGACCCAGTGAAATAGGGACAGGGCAAGGAGTGCTGAAAGAAAAGGTCACCCAAGAGAGAAGGTCTTTGCTACCCAAGGAAAGAACTCTGGGTTCTGTCTGACTTGGGGAAGCTTTGTGCCTTGAGAGCCCTCACGGGCTGAGTGGCAACACTGTTTTGCTTTTCTCAGTTCCTTTGAGGAGATGCTTCTCTGTAAATGCCTGATTCCGAAGGCAAGCAGGCTTCCCGGGAGGTGCCTGGGCTCTGATCTCTGGGCTGCAACAGAAACTGCCTGGAGGGTGGCTGCGGAATGGAAACTGAATGGCAGCTGGATGCAGGATGCTTCAGCCCTGTGCTGAGTGTTAAGTCAGGGAGGGATTTGACGTTGGTCCCCCCTTCCGGAAGGCAGACGCCTCTGTTGTCAGTCTAGAAATGAGACAGTGGGAGGACCTGGTCTTCTCTTAGTTTTTGTTACTTCCAAGCACAAAGCAACACAAAGCCAGGTCAGAAAGCAGCCAGGACGAGGTATGGACACCTCTAGCTGTGTGAGGCACCTGACACCGTACCTGTGCTTATCACCCGGTCCTCTCTGCACAGTGCTTGGCATGAGGACGGCCCTGCAGTGGCGGCGGCTGCTACAACTAAGGGCTAAGAGGGAGGTTCTGAATGTCAAGTGCCGGGGAGTGAGAGATGGCGAAGGTCATCACGGTGGAAGAGCCAGGAAGTGCTTTACAAGGGAGCTGCAGGGTGTGCTCCATTCAGAGGATTCACTTAGGGTCCATCCTTCCTTACGCCGGACTGTCAGAGCCAGGGAGTGGAAGGAGACTCAGAGGACAGAGGCCACGAGACACAAAACGACGAGAAGAGGATGCAAGTGATAAAAGCCGCAGAGCAAAGCTGAGGACTCCGGCAGGGAGGAGACTTCCCTGCCGTCTTTAAAGCTGGTTCTTAGCAATGGTGTCACAGGATGTCCCGGTGAGCTCATCGGTGCACCTGACATCCCACCAGTGTGATGATAAATCATACGGAAATAACCCGCAAATTAAGAAGGGGCCTAGAAGTCCTTGGTTGGACAGAGGCTTCAAGGTGAAAGGCAAGGACAGTCCACAACCCCTCTCCTGTGGGATCACCCGGAGCTATTTCACGCCGTCTCCCCAGAAGCCCGGCTTGTGCCACACTCAGCATTCTCCCCGGCCATTCATCCTGCAGGAAAACGTCATCATTTTCTTGCCCCACCTTATCCTCATCCCCCATCCTTCAAATCCCTCTAGTTCTATCCCCAGCGTGAGCCCTCCTCCCTGCACTCCACGAATTCTAGGCTCACAGTCACTTCTGTTAGCATCTGGTAACCAGCTCGTGCGTGAATTTTGCTTCCACATCTATGTCCTAAGCTTCCTGAGAGCGGAGATGATGTCTTATGCTACTCTGGATTTCCCCCGATGCTGCGTCTGGAGCTAGAACGCACCAAACCTTCAGGACATAATGCTGCACTTGCCTTTTGCTGGATGTATTCGTGGGCTCCCTAAGTCAGCCCTGAAATCAAGGTCTGCGTCAGGTGTCTAATTCATACGACCTGCTTCATTCTTTAGGAATATTTGGATTCGGGACAGCAGAGACCATCTCAAACTCCAAATTCCTCACTCTTTCAAGTAGTGCCTTGTAGACCATTTTCCGTGCCAGAACAAAATATTTGTGAAAGGGGTGGGGTAGGGTAGGAATGTTGAGTGTGGGCGTTTATTAGCAAATCTGGGAGAAAGAGAAGGGGATAGGCTTCTTCATCTATAGAATGAGAATCATGCCTAACTCACAGGACGGTAGTGAGGATTCAAGGGAGTGTGCGCACACAATGCCTACCGTATGGTCCCCAGTCTGCAGACGGTAGGTATTAATAATTATGATTTACTCAGGAATCTCCAGACGCGCCTCTGGCCAGTATCTTCTGCCTGGCGTGAATGTTCATTTTTCCAAAAATGGTTTCCAGGTCTAGTTGAAAGTGAAATTGAGCCGCACTGCCCATCAGGTTGTCATCCAAAGGCCATTTAGGTATCCTAACTGAACAGGAGGTCATATTGGACATAGCCGTGACCAGTTGTCTGGTTGAGAAGGCTTTTAGCAAGGATGGGTTCTGGGCGAATTCTGGTTAAGTGATAATGCAAACCAGAGTACAAGGCTTTGCTCGAAAATTGCAGGAGAGACGTGTCCAAGCCAGGCAGTAAACAGTAGATACCCACCCAGGGCTATTCAAAGGGAAGGTTCGGGATCAAGCGCTGAGCGTGAAAAGCTGGACGGGGAGAGGATGGAGGGCGTGGGGACCAGTGATGAAGGTTGACAGCCCTGGTGCCGCAGAGGCACCGTGGCCTCCAGAGTGATGCCCCGAGGAGGGCACAGCACCTTTGTTCTCTTCTTCCCAGTAACGGGGAACCCCAGCCTGACCGCGGGGAACGTCAGACAGCTGGCTGCCTCTCTGCCTCTTTTACTGGGCTTAGGACTGAGCTCACCCCGGGTGTGTGTCATAGGGCACAGCAAGGTCTTTGAGAGTAACTGGCTACAGGAAATACACATTTTCGTTAAAAACGAGTTTAGACATGGAGACTCCCTGACTTTCTCTTCTGAAGCTCACCTCTCTGTAAACCGGTAGCCACACTGAATGTCTTTGAAAAATGCCCCTCCAGGGCTTCCCTGGTGGCGCAGTGGTTGAGGGTCCGCCTGCCGATGCAGGGCACACGGGTTCGTGCCCCGGTCCGGGAGAATCCCACGTGCCATGGAGCGGCTGGGCCCGTGAGCCATGGCCGCTGAGCCTGCGCGTCCGGAGCCTGTGCTCCGCGGCGGGAGAGGCCACGACAGTGAGAGGCCCGTGTACCGCAAAAACAAAAACAAAAACAAAACTAAATGCCCCTCCAAGGGACCCCAGGGGAGCCTTGGTTCTCCTCCTCCAGTTTCAGAGTGCTTCATGGCCTTCTCTTTACTTACTGCAAAAACTCAGTCCACTAAGTTCTTTACATCCACTGCAGAACCCTTCTTAGCTGCTATTGCTGTGGCTATTTGGGAGGTCCACACTGAAATTCTTGGCTGTTTGTTTTTTTAAATCCCCTTTGCCCATCTTCTCCAAGGGCTCTAGAGCTCTCAGTAGCTCAGCAAGGGCACAAATGCCCTTGTCTATTATGTGCAGAGGATCACACCATATGTTTAGAGCCTAAAGAAAGGAGTGCAGTCAAGTTCCCTAGGGTTCTGTGGGGCGGGGGGGGAGTGAACAAACAAATCCTGCTTAAGGAACATGGGGCAGAACTTGCCCTGTGGCAGGTGAGAGGTAGGCGACTTGAGGAGGGAGAGGTCACAGCTGGCTGGCGTGGTCAGAAAGGCTTACAGGGCAAGCAGGGCTCACCCGGTCTTTGATGGAGGGGATTGGGAGGGTCAGGGAAAGGCCTCAGGTCCGAGGACACGCATACCCTCTGAGGACACTGGGTCTCTCGAGCTGACTGGAGAGAAGGATGCTTCTTGGAAGGAAGCTAAGACAAGTAGGTAGGGGTCTCTCGCGCCCAAGTGAAGAGTTTGGTTTTATTTTGTAGATAATAGAGGCTCAGAGATTACTTTTATGAGGGATAACGTGGTCATAAGGAATGCATAGATGTCGGACACATGTTGGAACCAAGGGACGTGGAAGAAGTAAAGACATGAGGGACTCACTGTGAGTGTTTAGGACCAGATTTAACCGGTGACAGTAGCAAGGGAATGGACAGGAAAGTCAGAAACGTCACAACGAAAGCTTGGGTGAGACGTACTCCCTGACTACGGAGAGAAGAACAAATAGGAAGCATTACTGATGTAATGCGATGGGGAAAGATCAACAAATGGGACCAGGAATCCGGAGACCAGTGCTCCCGTGAGACTTTCCTCTAGTGACCCTAGGAAATCGAGCTAACTTTGGACCACCTCTTACTCCTGAATGAGAGAAGCAACCATAATTTCAGGCCTTGCTTCTCAAATTTCCTTGAGAGTGTAAGAGTTGAGAAGAATACATTTTTGAAACGTTGGGACGATCCTGCAAATCAGGATCATGATTAATATCCCCGTGCAACTGGAATCCTTGTGACTCATTAACTTTGCAAAAGTCGTGCCCAGATTAAGGGATCTGGGGCAGGTACAGTGCGCTAGCATCTGTGTGTTTCTGGAGGGAGGTCAGAAGACCGCCTTGCCTCACGGCGGGAAGGGAGTTTCCTATTTTCAGGCAAAACAATAAAAAAGAGCAATCTCTCCCCAGGAGCTAGTCTCCGAAGACATGATTCTCATAAAAATCGTAATCGAGGTGTAACCTTATGTGGTACCCGAGCATTAGCCTCAGTCCCCCTGCTAGGGGAGGAAGTTTCCACCGGCCACAATAAACATCAACGCCAGATAAAATCACAGCCCGTGCGAAGACTCTGCAAAGCGCTCTGCTGCCGCCACCGTGTGTTCTGGCTTCCCGCACGCGCTGCCATTTCCAAGCTCCAGACGGATGCTGAGGGGACTGGTGCCCACCCCGACCCTGTGACTTTCAATCAAGCAGACACCCTATTAGCAGGTGGGGTTCCAAGCATCTTGCTGGCTGCCTGGTACTACAACCCATGTCTTTCTCACCCGGATGCTGGCCAGAGACGTAGGGCTGAAGGCGGTGGGGTTGCCGGAGCAGACGGTCACTGTAACTCTGGGAATTATCAGCCTTTAAACGACAGATGAGGTTCAAAAGCCGTCAAGTGTTCTACAGATGTCGGGGGATCAGTGTTGTCATTTTGTTAGTTCAGCATTAATTTGAGGAGGTGATAAGATCTTAGTACGCGTCAGGGGTTGGTGCCATGAAACTAGCTGGCTCCGTAATAAATGTTCCTTCCAGATTATCTTGTTTAATCTGTACCAGCACCTTCCAGTGAGGCACTTTTCTAATGCCCATTTTATGGATGAGAAAACTCAACATTGGAGAAGGTAAACACCTTGAATAAAGCCACAGAACTAATAAATGATCGTTCCCGGATCACACCGAAGTCCGCACCAACCCAAGCGTTTCACTAATTTTGCCAGCTCTCTGACATCCTGGGAATGAAATTCTCTGCCTGCCCTTCCGCCCCCGCCAATTCTACCTCTTTGCTCGGCGTGTACAAGCACTCGGTAAATATTTTTGGATTGATTGATCACGAATCGAATGAGGCTGGAAGTATGGCATCTGACGCCCGGCATGAGAAGGGACTTAGCTGGACCAGATCATCTGAGTTCGTGGAGGTCCCGGGGCTGACACGGTGAGAGGAGAGCGGGATGGGGAAGCAACCAAGGACTAAAGAGGGAGAAATGGGGGAAAGTGGAAAAGATGAATCAGAATGAGTTAAGAAAGTAGAGAGGAGAGGCAGAGGCAACGAACAGAAGTGAGTGCTAGGCATTAGAAAACACTGTATGGTCTCACTTATTGGTGGAATCTAAAAATAGCCAAGCTCCTAAAAACAGAGTGAAATGGAGGGTCCCAGGGGCTGGGGGCAGACTTGGGGGGAAGAAAAGGGGAGACGTTTAAGGGCACACACTTGCAACCAGTAGATAAGTCCTGGAGATCTAATGCACACTCTTGTGAATATAGACAACATTATTGCATTATAATTGTTAAACTTGCTATGAGACCAGCTCTTCATTAATCCCACCATGACAAAGTAATAGCTGTGCCTGAAGAGAGGCGCTGGCTAACACTGCGATGGCAACCAGACTACAGTATACACGTGGATCAAATCAACACGTTGTACACTTTAAAATTACTCAGTATTATAGGTCAAATATACTTCAAGAAAAAAGAGAAAAGTGGGCTTCATGTAATTGCCTTAAGACAGGTAATGGCTTTCTTACACCTTCATTTTGAAGTACAGAAATGGGTTGATGCAGGTGGTCCTGAATTAAAATGTATGCGCTGCAAATCAAAGTGCCACGAGTTTCCCTGAGCAGGCGCTGCTCATCTTTGTCAACCTGTTCACTGAGGTCTTTGCCCTCCTTCCCTCTGGGAAAGGAAATGGCGCTGCCATTAACAGGCACCTGCTTCCATCAGGTGTCACTCATGGGTAATTTGTCTCCTGCAGGTGCGAGGGCCTGATTAACCCTTCAGGCCTCACAGGGCTCCTCAGCCCCTTACCTTTAAATTATTTATTCCCTGGCTCCCAGGGAAGAAAGCTCCCAGCTTTCAGTCTCTTATTTCTCTAATTTATTCCTTCTAGCCAAGGTTTCTCACTTTTGGTCCATTATGGAACAACATTTGATAATTGATGGCCCTAGAGCAGGCACATTACTTTTGTTTCAAACTGTGGAAAATCTCAGAAAAGACAGGAAATCTAAAAAGTTATCTACAAGTGCAAAACAGTTCTCTGTCTTTTTTTTCACTGAGTCCTTGTAGGGAAACCCAAAGGCGCATGCAGGACCCTTGAGACTGAGAGAATTTTTTGCAAGCTGCCAAATTTTAAATAAAAGATTTCCCCCACACTTCAGAGGAAAACAAATTGTATTTCAGTTAAAAGTTGAAAGGGGAAGGAGGAAAATGGGAACAAGTGGGGAGAGCTGGAGGGGTAGGGGTCCTGGGGGTTTAGCCATTCCTGAAAGGCGCGTGTAAATAAAGGCTAGGGCTACTGTTTGTGAGAGGCTTTCCCCTCCACATAGCCCCCATCCCGGGTCTGTTCACGTTAAAGTCCCTGGGCATCTCCTTTTGTTGCTCCTGCCTGAGATCACAGAGGCCTGTGGTGACTTAGCGACCTTGTCCCGCAGAGGGAGAGGGTGGCGATCTTGGCCAACTCGGCCGTCATTCTCCTGGGTTTGTGTTTCCTGTGCACTGGCTTAAAGACCCAGCCTGTGTGGTATAGGGGAGGGAGCGGGCAGAATCAAGTGCATTCCAAAGAATAAACAACTTCAGCGAGAGAGGAATTCTTGAAACACGATTCTTCGATAAGCTTGGGATTGTCTTTGAACTGATCATGAAATCACTTTCTCTTCCTCTGGGGCTAGGACATATCTCCCCGTTTCTCCTGCGGTTCTGTGCGCCAGGTCACAGATTTCCAGGCGCACAGCATCCTGGGCCCCTGCCACCACGCTCCTCCCCTGGTCCTGATGCAAACGAGCAGTACATCCTCACAGCTTCAACTGAACAGGTTGCTTCCCACATGCAAGGGGCTTGGGTTTCCTTCTAGAGAAGGAAAGCTGCCTGCAGGTCAAGAATACTCACGTGGGTTTCACGTGAGTGAGGAATAAATCTAAAAACATGTAATAGCTCAACACAGAGATTTATTTGTTACAGCAACACATGGAATTGAGTGAGAGAGAGCGCTATGTTTCTCAGAAACAGTCTTTTGCATTTAAAAAAACCCTGAATTTAGATTAAAAAGAAAAAGTAACACATTCTGGGGCAAGCCAGATTTTAGAAGGAAAAATAACATTAATTTATTCTTTAACAAATATTTATTAAGTAGGCACTTATTTATTTTGGAAGTTTGCAAGCAAAGGGGGTGTTCTTCATAAGAAAACAGACATACCCCTGCCCTCACGGGGCTTACAGTCCAGTAGGGAGGCAGACTGAAAACAGATAGGTCATTAGCGTGACTTTAACAGGTTCAAGGGATGTGCTCTGAGCTAGTGAACAGGGTGGGACTCACTCTTCAGATCTCAGAGAGGACTCTCTGACTCCACAATTTAAAGTTATAATTTGCAGAGCCTGCTCTGACTTAACATCTGGCTGAGGCAGTAGCCCGTGCAAGGGTCCTGACTCCCAAGAGATCTTTGCTGGACCCGAAAGAATATTACTATCACTAGAGAATAGTGAGTCAGATGAAGGGGAGCGTGAGGACAGATCATGCAGGGTTGTTTGGACCTTGGTAAGGATCCTGTCGGATATCCTGCTTGTGAACGGAAACCACTGTAGGCTTTGAACAGGAAGTGATATACCAATAAGACTTCGTCAGCTATGTGTAGAATGGATCAGAAATGGATACCAATTAGTAGCCTGTGGTTTCAGTTCAGGTGAAAGGTTATGGCTACTCCGGACAGGGGATGATAGTGAGAATTCAGATCCACAGATGTGGATATGGAAATGATAAGACCTGGTGATGGGTATGAAGGTGAGTGACGGTGAGAAGACAAAAGTGAGTCCCAGGTCCTGGGTTTGAGCATCTGTTTACAGAGACGGTGAAGACTAGAGGAGGAACAGGTGAGTCACCTTACCTGGTGTGAATTCAAGCCCAGGTAATTCACCCTGCTTAAATATACACAGATCCTGGCTAGGGATTATATTTTGAAAGACAGAACCAAATACAAAATATGTAGGAGATATTGGGAATGAGAAGAACTTTAGATGATGACGTATTCACGCCCTTATATTAAAAAAAATGTCTTAGGGGCTTCCCTGGTGGCGCAGTGGTTGAGAGTCCGCCTGCCGATGCAGGGGACACGGATTCGTGCCCCGGTCCGGGAAGATCCCACATGCCGCGGAGCGGCTGGGCCCGTGAGCCATGGCCGCTGAGCCTGCGCGTCCGGAGCCTGTGCTCCGCAATGGGAGAGGCCACAGCAGTGAGAGGCCCACGTACCGCAGGGAAATCTTAGAAAACAAAAATTGGGGCCTTATTGGTGTTTTCAAAGATAGTTTTGGTCTTTAGTCAACCTATTAAGGGAATTTTCTTCAGTGTACGGTATTTTCTCAAATAAAAGTCGTCAGGAGTTACTGATAGATGTTTACTGAATAGATGCGTTTCCACGGTTTCTCAGAATTCAGAATATGGAAATCATAGCATCAAAAGAAGCCCCCAGTGGCATCAGTTGTTTCTCCAAACAGTGGTTCCTGACTCTGAAAGGAGAAAGGACAATTCCTCAGCTTTTTAGAAAACTTCTTTGGATACCTTGCATACTTGGCAGACACAATTTTCAGAACGCGTTGGGTGTTCTGGTGTGGAAACAAGAAATCCAAGGGAAAGCATAACACAGAGAGTAAAGCCTCTTGTAAGTGTTCACACTCTGGGTCGTGCTGTCTGTTGTAAGCGTCCACAGCATGAGAAAAGTGAAGTCTTAGAAGGAATGTAGACCTATCAGCCTGAAGAGCTATCATTTGCTTTAATACCGTTCTCAGTCTATACATTTTGTACTTTACGAAGTTCCTCGAGCTGTTCAGTATTAATTCCTGCTTTAATATAAGAGCATTATTAAATTCAAAAAACACAGGAGTTTAAAGGGGGCTCCCAATCATTTTGCCCTAAGAATGAATGAATTTATCCAGCAGTTTTTGTTCCCAGTTGTCACTGTGACATGCTTGAGGGTAAGCAGAGGAAAGCTGATTTAAGGTATTGGCAACAGACTCACTGGGTAGGCAGAGGGGCGGCAGCAGAAGTCAGTTTGGGCAGAGGGGGAAAAGAATAAAATAAGAGTTATTTTCTTAGACCAATGAGAATGTCTCCCTTCTGCACCGTGAGCCCTGGAAGGCGAGGTCACAGTCTCCACCTCGGCATCCACCACACAGAGGTTAGCACAGGGTGTCCCTGAGTGTAGGAAATAGTCATTGGATGTAGAATGTAGAAGAGGCCCCAAGAGATACTGTGCCTATTTTAATCCTAAAACTGGTCCCAAATTACAGAGACCCAGACCAGTCTGTGCTGCTCTTCCCGTGGGTCCTTCAAACATTCCGGAACTTCCTTGAAGCCAAGTAAAAGCAACATTTCATTTCATGAAAAAGAAAGGCATTGATGGGTAGCATACCTAGTTGAGAAAAATGATCCTGGTGAAATGACTATTAGATGACATGCTGACATGGAACTGACCTTGATGAAGGTGGTTTTGGTTTTTATCGTGGAGATAACAGTCTAACTGGTGTAGTTTCCCAAGGTAATGATGGGAAAGGATGTGGATTCAGGGACTGTAGGCTCTCTTTTGCCGAATCGTGATAAAAGGCGAATTGGACACATGGAGAAGCAAGAGACTCATCTGAGTTCAAGGGAGGTTCTTTTATTATTGTTTTTAAAGATGAGAACATCTTTGTACGATCAAGGGAAATAATCCACAGAAAGGGGCATTTATGATGTGAGAGAGGATGGAAAATTGCCACAGTGATATCTTTGAGCAGATGAGAGGGGATTGAATTCAGGACACAAGTGAGGCGGGAGGCGGGTGGGTGGGAGCTGTGCTTAGATACAGGCAAACAGATCAAAACAGTGATCTTTAAGAAAAGAGGGGACTGTTCTAGTGATCCACAGATGGCTGTCATGATCACAGGGAGCTAACGAGGCTGGCTAATGGCAAGAGCTTCAAAGAACCAGATTCATTTCATGAGCGAGGAGGGATGACGGTCTAGATACCACGATGAGGAACTGGAAACACCTACTTCACGTCCCAGACCACCTGTGCGAGGGGTTCGAAAGAACAGGCTGAAGGGGATGCTCAGCCCTCCACAGTCAGCCAGTTCCAGCCAGAGGAGAAGGTGAAAGATTGTTCCAAGAAGAGGTTGAAATAGAGAAGAGCTTGCTGATGACCTTGAGTTCTAGAAGGCCCGATGGGAGGATTTGGGCTATAGGGGAGCGTGAGTGTTCAGAGATGTGCAAAGCTAAGTGGGGTGAGTTTCCAGTTAGTAAAGGATGAGGTGTGACTCAGTGATGGATGTGTATATGATGAAGTGCACATAGGAGTGTTGTGCAAACTGGGGTGGTGAGGCTGTGCGTACCGGGGACAGGGAGGAGACTTCTCCAAAAGCAAGCAGGGTTCTGGGTGTCTCCAGCCCCATCACTCTGATCGTGGGACAGAGGCTGGTAGATGGCCCACGGTGTGCACGGTCCTGGGGACACTCCCTGGCGCGTTTGCGGAACAGGGCTATGTCATGTGGTCCTGCCTCTTCACCCGCTGCACGCCTCCGGGGGAAGCCATTTCCATCTGTTCCACGTGAATGGTGCCCTGTGGCAGCTCTTTCCGCAGAGACCAGTGGCACCAGTAGCACGTGGGGCTCATCAGTATTTCTCATTTAACTGATGAGGAAACGGAGGAGCAGAGAAGTTCAGTGACTTTCCCAATTTCATGCTGCTATTGTTAAGGGAATCAGATTTTTTTTCTAAAATTAAAAGTTTATTTTTTAATACAATTTTTATTTATTTTTTGCGGTACGCGGGCCTCTCACTGCTGTGGCCTCTCCCGTTGCAGAGCACAAGCTCCGGACGCGCAGGCTCAGTGGCCATGGCTCACGGGCCCAGCCGCTCTGCGGCATGTGGGATCTTCCCGGACCGGGGCACGAACCCGCGTCCCCTGCATCGGCAGGCGGACTCTCAACCACTGTGCCACCAGGGAAGCCCCTATTTTTTAATACAATTTTTAAAGGTTACTTTCCATTTACAATTATTATACAGTATTGGCTATATTCCCTGTGTGGTACAATACATCCTTGAGCCTATCTTATACCCAATAGTTTGTACCTCCCACTCTCTGTCCCTATGTTGCCCCTCCCCCCTTCCCTCTCCCCACTGGTAACCACTAGTTTGTTCTCTGTATCTGTGATTCTGCTGCTTTTTTGTTATATTCACTACTTTGTTGTATTTTTTTAGATTCCACATATAAGTCCTATCGTACAGTATTTGTCTTTCTCTGACTTAGTTCACTTAGCTTAATGCCCTCCAAGTCCATCCATGTTGCTGTAAATAGCAAAATTTTGTTCTTTTTTAATGGCTGAGTTGTATTCCGTTGTATACATGCACCACACCTTTATCCATTCATCTGTCAAGGGACATTTCGGTTGTTTCCATGTCTTGGCTATCATAAATAATGCTGCTATGAACATTGGGGTGCCTGTATTTTTTAGAATTAGTGGGATTTGGGGGGATATATACCCAGGGGTGGAATTACTGGGTCCTATGGTAGTTCTATTTTTAGTGTTTTGAGGAACCTCCAAACTGTTTTCCACAGTGGCTGCACCAATTTTTTATTTACATTCATGGAACCAGGTTTGGTTCCGGCATTTGCACGCGCCCTTAATCTTAATGCTGCTTCTTGAAAGCCAAGATTCTTTTGCCCCTCCGAGGCTACTGTTAACAGTGAAAGGAAAGCCAAACAAACATTGAAATGCACTTGAAGGGAAGAGAGTCAACCTATTTAAGAGAAAACTTTAAATACCAGAGCTGTCTTTAGTGATACAGGCTTGCCTCAATTTTCCGGTGGTCTCTTGCTTTCTGTTCTTATTTAAGAGTCAGCAGCAAAGGAGATCTGTGAGCATGGTTAAAGCAGGATTTCATTTACGGTTATTGGGCCGAGACCTGGTCATTTTGTTAGAGGCACCCTGAAATAGCAGGTCTTGTATCTTTTGCTAGGCCGTTTCTCTTGGGAAGATCCTCTGGCCTCGTGCCTGAGGACATAAATATGGCCACTGGTTTCCTGAGACCGAGCAAGGGAAGTGGACTGGGGAAGTCCCTTTCCAGTGTTTGGGTTTTTAATGAAAGCTTTTGTTTTCTTCCCCTTTGCTAAAACCTTCCCCTGTGCCTGGAACTCCCAAGCCCAGAGCCTCCAGCTCATAATTGTATTTGCGACCTGTTTTGAAGCACTTCAAATCCCCCCCATCTACTTTGTTCCCATCACTGCTGTGGTGACAAATTCCATGCAGGGGTGACCAGCCCCACGCAGGTTTACCCTGACAGCACCTGGCCAGCAACTCTTGATTCTGCCCCTGAGCTTCCTGGGTGCCTTGGAGGAGAAACTCAGTAGGTATCACATGCGTGCAACCTGGAGGGACAGGGAAGTTGATGCCACCAGTCACAGTAGGTGGAGGTGATGGACATGTATTCTCCCCGCCCCTTTCCCAGGGCAGGGGGTTCTGTGAACAAATTCACAAGCCTCCTCAGAAAGCCTGGTGAGCTGGGACAACTGGTCACCCATGCGCTGGTCCACAGAGTAAGGTACCTGCTCATGACTCTCTCTCCTTCTGCTCGTCCTTCACTCCCGCTTCCTGGGATCAGATTCCTAAATAAAGTATTCCCAAGCAAGCCTGTCTCAGCTCTGCCTTTGGGGTACGTGTATGGAGAGGTCTGCCTTTGTGTCTTTGCGTGGGTGTTGAAGGGTGAGCTGGCCGAGTGAAGGGACAGAGGGAATTGAAGTCCTTCACAGATGTCCCCCAGCCCCTCTCTCAGCCCCACTTTCAGTGGCACCTGGAGCGTTCACCTCCTGGGGCTTTTCCACAGTCCCGTGGTGTCAATCGCCTCGCGTCTTGTTGCTTCTTTCTCTACAGGAGATGAGGTTTCAGCTTTCCCCACGAACGTATTATTTACCACCTAAACACCTGCTTTGCCTCTTCCAGCATTCTCTTGGCATCTCTCATCTGGGATCAGCTCCTCAATGGGTCTCTGTGTCCTTGTAGGTTTGTAATATAACATCACGCGTTTGCTTTCCTTTTAGTGGGGCTTCCAGAGGGATCGTAGGGAGAGAAAACACACGTGTTCTGTGCCCTGCTCACAGGCGAGCTGGTATTTTCCCTTCGTGTCACCTAGTGTGACATAAAGAGCAAAAACCCTGTGCTCTAGTTCTGCGTCACTGGTGATTAATGGTGAGATTTGGGGCAAGACATGGAATGCCTCGGAGCCCCGGTTTCCTCATCTGTGAAATCTGCTGTGTGACTTGACCTCTGACCCCTCCAGCTCTAAAGTGCTCCACCTTCGGCCCTCGGAGAATCCCAGAAACTACCAGTGGTCAGTGTCTCAGGGAAGAATTGGATTGATCTTCTGGCTTAGGGAACCATGTTCAGTACTTGCCTCCCCAGGAAATGCCCAGATTGATGAGTTTTCGTCTTCTCCGGGGCCTGGAGTCAGCTTGTATTAACTCTGCAGAACGTTTCACAGGCCCTGTGTGTCTGCCTCTAGAATTCACTCGCTATTTGCTCCCCTTTGGCACCTTTAGAAAGCTGTGTAGGACATTGGCAGACAATTAAATGGGAGTTCCTGGCCTTGTATTCATGTTTTTCTCCCTTTTTCTAGCATTACCTATACCTTCTGGAATAGGGGCCAAAACATGGACTCTAAACCCATGGCCTATTTACGTGTGTGTGTGTGTGTGTGTGTGTGTGTGTGTGTGTGTGTGTACTGGGATACATATACACACACACACACAGAGCAACGTGAATATTTTCATTGTCTTAAAGCCCTCCCTTCTCCCAGGTCAGTGAAGCGTATGTGTGGCAGGGGTGTAGCTTCTCTCTAACTTATCTGTTCAAATCCATCTTTACTATTCCCATCTCCTCGTCCTTTCCCTACAAATGGTTTGACAGCCACTGGATGTCAGGCTCTGGAAACCATTTCTGAGATTGTCTAATGAGCACGAGCTGTCACAGAGAGAGAAGCACTTGGCTCTGTTAAACCTAGAATAGCACCGTCTCCGTCAGAGCTGAATATCTCCCCTTCGACCTTCAGATGCAGCTCACATATCACTTCCTTTGCAAAGATCCTCTTAATTGTCCCAGACAAGGTTGGACACTCCCTCCTTTGTTTGCTGTTAGATTACCTTATAATTCTATTGCAATATATGCACGTTTCCCTTAGAATAAATACCACCTTGAATTATAACCGTACATGAGAAACAAGATATTAAAATGAGATGCTTGTCAGTTTCGGCTGAGGCCCCAAAGCCTGGGAGCACGGAAAGCAACACGGCATTTTCAAGAGAGGAGCTAGTTGACTTATGGAGGAATTGCTTGGGGAATGAGCCGAAGCTGGTTAGTCAATGTTAGTTAATCTTCAACCTCCAGCCCTCTCAAAAGATGAGGTTGAAGAGGATGAGGCCAAAAAATCCCTCTGGGGAGGGTTTTCAGAGTGCTCGGCATTTCCCCTCTACTTGGCCACTTCACCACCCCTATGGGGATGAGGGACAGGGTGTTGTAGTCAAGAAAACCAGAAGGAGGCTCCAGAAGTTTCCATGGAATGTGCAGAACATACAGCCTAGTGTCTGATATCCCTCAGATGCTTAAAGGCAAGAGGATGTGGCTGGAGCTCCCTGATGGGAGGCAAAGCTACACATTTCCCGAACATTCCACATTGTCTTAAAACTGATGCATGGGGCTTCCCCGGTGGCGCAGTGGTTGGGAGTCCGCCTGCCGATGCAGGGGACGCGGGTTCGTGCCCTGGTCTGGGAGGATCCCACATGCCGCGGAGCGGCTGGTCCCGTGAGCCATGGCCGCTGGGCCTGCGCGTCCGGAGCCTGTGCTCCGCGATGGGAGAGGCCGCAGCGGTGAGAGGCCCGCGTACAGCAAAAAAAAAAAAAAACTGATGCATGCCAGGGAACCACCAGGAGGGGAGGGGGACCCCAGGGAGAAGGGAGGCTATAGAAGCTCAGGGGCACGGGGAGAACTGCAAGGGGCCAACTGGAGGAGGGGGGTCGCTCAGCTGAACACAGAGTGCAGGTGGGCCTCCCAGAGGAAGAATCTTGAGGAAGGAGCAAAACACAGGCAGACACAGACACACACACAAAGACACACACAGACACAAAGACACATACAGACACACACAGAGCTACACACACAAAGGCACACACAGACACATACACACAGATATACACAGACACACACACAGACACACACACACAGAGGTGTTTTTTCGCTGTTCACACAAGCCAGCGGTACCAATGCCAAATCCCCCGGTGCACCTGCCTTGTGGATGTAAAGTCACCTTTGCTTCTGTAGCTCCTCCCCCTACATCTAATCCTGGAAGGGTCAGAGATAGGAGCTCGTGGGTTGGGGATGAACTGGCATGAAGAAACAACAGCTGACTGTCCTTTCCTCTGTGGTGTCTCCTTGCCTGGTGACACCGCAGTAAGTACCCCTCAGCTCTGCAGGCCCCTTTCCACGGGCTCCACCCTGACCGCCTCCTCCTCCCCCTACCGTGATCACACCCAACCTTCTGAACTCAGCCCGAACGCACATCGAAGATAAACCTTTCCCTGAAAGGTTTCTATCTCTGGGATTCCTCGTGGATAGTGAACCCCAGCACGTCTAGGAATGGGACACAAGGCACAGAGGTCCCCATAGCACATCGGGCAGAAGAAGGGGATGCTTCCCCATGGTAGACTAGGGCGTTAGGCTGGGCATCAGGGTCTACCAGGTGGGTAGGGCATACGGTCCAAAGTGCATGACCGGCTCCGTTTGATTCCGACTGTAGTTAGTAGCAGAATGCCCTGTGAGGGTTTCAGAGCTTGGGTCCAGATCAGGAAATCTGGGAACGAGGAGTCTTTGGTGAGGCTGTCTGCTGGGTGCTGCTATCACACCGATGGTCCCACCGGATAGTGGCTGCTACAGGCTGGGATTCAGAAGCAGAGTCTGGGGCCTGAGGTAAGAGTCCCATGCGCTGGAATGTGACACCTATTTATTCATCCATAGAGTCGAGTTTGACTTTCACCAAGTTCAGTGTGGCAGATGTGACTCTAGACTGGCATTTTCAAACACTTGCAGGCATAGGTCATCACTAGGAGAGCCGATTAAAATGTACATCTTCCCATCGTCAGGTAGGATAAACCTTACCTGTTCCTCCTTCCGGAGGACAGAATAGAACATGATGACTGGAGCTCGCATGATGCGTGATTAGCAGCTACGCGTAATCAGGCCTTGCAAAGTGTACATCTTCCCGGGGGTTGCACTCAGTAATTAGAGAGTTTGGGGTGGGCCCTGGCAATAGGCATAGAAGCAAGTTTCCGGGTGATCGGGGGAAACCACACATGGTCCCCAGACCACCAAGCATGTGACTGAACTCTGATCAATTTCCATTTTTACTAAAAGACCGACACAGGCTTTGTCTTTTCTGTGTTTCTCCCTCCAAGTGTTATGTAATTAAAGCCAAGGCTGTGAGGGAGTAATTCAACAGGGGCTGGGGACCAAGGTGACCATTAGGTTTTCCTGCAGTAGCGTGACGACGGGTTATTTCAGCCCTTGAAGAGGCAGGTGGGCACGCATTCTAACAATGGGCAGAATGGTCTATGAGTCACCCTCCCGTCTTACTGAATGTTTGCCCACACGGAAGGTTTGCTCCATCACTCGGTATGAAATTGGGCTTCCTACTTGCAGCTGCCTGGTGAGTAATTTATAGGACCCAGAGGATGAGGACAGTAATGAGGTTTTGGTTTTGGTGGGTGATTCAAATGCCGTTGTTCCCTCGTCACTCCTGATTTCTGAAAAGTCCACTGCTCTCCCACAGTCACATGTAGAAGCCAGGGGATGTTTACAGTTTCTCTGCAAAGCAATTTCTTTGAGAGCTGTTTCTCTCTCTGCACACTACATGATTAAAAATAGAAAACCATGAGCCCCAGAGGGAGTTGGGGGTAGGTCCTCTGGGTGCTTTCAGCTTAGGCGGTTTAGGAAAAAAATATGCCTTCTTTATTTTTGGTAGAGGAGGTAGTATTTCCAACAGGTGGAGCTGGGGGAAAAAAAACCTGTTGCGACTATGTTTCTTAGTGGTACAAATTCTCTTAGGACACTGTTTGAATGGCTGAGTTGAAAGTCAAATTTGCGTGCAAAGGAGATGCTCTCTAGGAGACGCTAATGTGGTTTGTGTTGTGATTTTTCAAGGATAGTTTCTAGATGACCTATAATGTGTTTTCCTTTCCCTTGTAGATAGCAATCCTCTTATTATCGGCAGCCTCAAGAAGAGAACAAAGCAGACCAGGCCGTTAGGGGACTGAAATTACGCATTTAATTCACCAACATTGTGTCTAAGTGGCCTCATTCGTTCAACATATATTTATAAGTAGCTCTACGCCATATACTGCTCTCAGCACTGGGGATGCATCGGTGAACAAAACAGTCCAAATTTCTGCACTTAACGCGGCTCACTTTCTGATGAGGTCATCGTTTGACCCCCTGGCCCTTACAATACGGATTTCGGCGTGACTTTGGACAAGCTGATAAAACTCTCTGAATGTGAATTTCCTCATCTGCCAAATGTGTTCATCGTGCTATTTGCGCTTCCCCAGTTCTCCTGGTCTTGAGAGTCACCAGGAATACTTGATGAGTAAGCCCCTCCCACAGGGACTCTGATTCGGTATGTCTGGACCAGCCTTGTCCAGTAGAATGTAATATGAGCCACTCATGTCATTTCTAATGTTCTCACAGCCACATTTAAAAAAAAAAGTATAAAGAAATAAGTGAAATTAATTCTAATATCTTCTTTTAAATATAAATGATTGATTGATTTTTGGCTGTGCTGGGTCTTCGTTGCTGAGCGCGGGCTTTCTCTAGTTGAGGTGAGGGGGGCTGCTCTTTGTTGAGGTGCGCGGGCTTCTCATTGCGGTGGCTTCTCTCGTTGCGGAGCACGGGCTCTATGGGCGCGTGGGCTCAGTAGTTGTGGCTCGCCGGCTCTAGAGCACAGGCTCAGTAGTTGTGACGCACGGGCTTAGTTCCTCCGTGGAATTTGGGATGTTCCCAGACCAGGGCTCAAACCCGTGTCCCCTGCATTGGCAGGCAGATTCTTAACCACTGCGCCACCAGGGAGGTCCATATCTTTTACTTAATCCCATAAATTCAAACTTCTATCATTTCAAGATGTAGTCAATAGAAAACAGGAATGAGGTATTTTATACTCTTTCTTTGTACAAAGCCTGCAAACTCTAGTGTGTATTTTATACTTACAACACAACTCATTTCGGATTTGCCACCTTTCAAGGGCTCACTCATCACCTGTGGCTGCTGGCCACCATCTTGGACAGCACTGGTCCCCACAGAGCCTTGGAATCTGTACATTGAACAAGTGGTTCAGATGATTCTTATGTCTGAGCAAGTGTGGAAGAGACTAGACCAGATGCTCCCCAGGGGAGCTCCCAATTCTCACTTTCTATTAGAATTCCGAGGTGTGGGGGGGGGGCACATCAAAGCATCTATCACTCAGTTGGCAATTACCACATATTCTTATTTTCAGAACATCAGTTTCATAACTTATTTGATCTCCTCTGTTTTCTCCCCCTCCCATCCTCTATGTGGTTAAACTGAGAGTCAAGCCTTCTTAAGAATAATGACATAACAGTGCCGGAGACGATTCAGTGAAGAAAACTTCACATGATCAAAGGGCTAAGGAGGCTGCCTTAGGAGGATAACCTAAAAAGAACAAAGCGCTTCAAGCTAGAAAAAGAAGGTGGAAAAGCCAGGGTGATCAAAGTTTGTAAAGTCGTGAAGTAAATGGAGGCCTGAACAGGAACCTTTTGAAATCCAAAACTTAGCCGAAGAATGGAGCCTATTGGATAGCTTGAAATCACTCGCCTTAAGACAAATGATGAGAAAACAATAATCATTCTTCAGGCAGCAGATACAGAATTTAGAGAACCCATTCCCTCTAGGATAGCAAAGGATATAATGCAAAGAGATTCAGGCAATGTTTCGGTTTAAGCCCTAACCTCTTACAATATCCTAAAACATTCCCTATCTCCCTAGTAAGTAGTTGGTTTTATCTGTGGGAGGAGGTGAGCTTCAGGTCCTATTACTCTGCCATCTTGATTGCCTCCCCAGTCGTTGGTTTTAGATAGAATACTTTCCATCTGTCCATCCCTCCACCCGCCTGTACATCTGTTCATTAAACTTTGTAAGGGTCTACTCTGTGAAATAGGTTTTGTTAGAGGTTTTCATATGCAGGGCTTCATTGAATACACATAACAATCCTGCAAAGTAGATACTATTATATCTTATTTCACAGATGGAGTTATAGGCTCAGAGAGGTTCAGTGACTTGTCCAAATTCTGACAAGTCGTGTTAGTGCTTGGTTTAAAAACTCCAAGCCTTAAACAAAGTCCAGGGGTCTTTACAAACAACAGCATGAGGCCAGATGTCTACTAGGTTGACCCAGAGCATTCTTAGGAGCAAATGGGGAAGGTTCTCCTCTCTCAGAAGATCTATCACCAAGGCTGAGTTCAACGCGCCTGCCAGGACCTCGCAAGACCGAAGCCAGCATCCCCCGCACCCCACCAGGCTTGTGGAAACCCTCTTCTGAGTTGTGATCACGTGGTTACAGATGTGTTCAATCAGTTTTGTTTGTTGAGCTTTCCTGGGGCAACACAGCATGACAAACCTTGTTAGAATCACAATAGTACACAATCATCAAAACTAGTGGAAACCATTAAGACCATCTTTTCCAATCTTCTCGTTCACAGTAATGGCCCAGCTGCTATGTGTTTGTGGCCTTGGCCAGCGCTGGGATTAGAACTGACAGCCTGACTCCCTGGCCAAAGCTCCTTCCACGCTGGTAAGCTTTGCAAACGATGCCCTTTCACTGCTACCCAGTAGGCAAAACAACTCAGAATTTGACATTTCATTTCTTGACACTTGATGGGAAGGCCTGAGATATGTCACATCAGACTGAAAAATCACTGGGCCTGATAACATGCAAAAATGATTTTCAGCTTGTAAGTGAAGATTTAGCATTGGCAAAAGTTATTCTGGGTGACTTCAGAGGAGAGGCTTAAATTTCCCCCATTTGTTTTCTCTGTATCCCACTTTAGAGTTCTTGGTACCCGCTATCTTCTCCGTCCGAAGTAACTGTTTGTTGCAGGGCCCAGCAGTAAGGGCAGGTAAGAATCACGGGGTTGGAGATACACGAACCAGTAGTCAATAGTCACGAATCACAATTCACATACTGCACACACTTAGAACACAACACAGGCTAGTCAAGTAGGGAAAGGGGGTAACGAAGGGTTGGGTCCTCCCGCAACGAGCCTTCAAGTCACTCTGCTTACATCTCTTTTTAAGACGTCACGGTTACCCCAGGGGAAGGGATCTTGGCTCTATCCATTGCTCCGGTTCCAGTGACACGCGTGACCCATCCAACTTCTCATCTAAAGCAGTAGTCTTCGTTCATCACTTGAAGACTCCCGCAGTCCCGCAGCGGACATTTCAAAACAACTAGCATGGAAGTTCCCATTGGCCACTGTGACTCCATGTTGAACTACTTAACATGTCTCGACAGTGCTTAAATCCTGTAAGTTTCACAGAGGATGAATAGGAAACCTAACATGAAAGAAATCACCTCATAACAATACCCCATGTGTATTAGATAGACTAGAATAAGCTAAGCTGTTGTAGCGAATAAACCCTAGCCTCTCAACCCTGGGATGTGTAAAGACCCTGTTTCTCACTCACAGCACGGTCTGATGTGGGCTGAGCGGATCTCCTGCATGGGTCCCCTGAGCGAGCTTCCCCGCACCGCTCTGCTTTGCGCCTCTCACAGACCTGGGTCCTCTCCTTGGCAGTGACTCTGGGATCTGAATTGTTTTCATAATGCAGCTACACCATCTTGGACTCTTTCCTTCCAGGCAAGTGGAGAGAGACAGAGATGGAGGGAGGGAGAAAGGGAGGAGGAAAGAGATAGATAGATAGAGAGAGAGAGAGAGAGCGCCTAGAGAAGACACACGTGCTTGTATTTGCCTCAAGGATCATGTGGATACTTGGTAGGGAGCAACAGTCTCTACCACGCCAGATCTGGACTGTGTCCCCCCGCCCCTGCCACACGTCAAGAAGCCTTTCTTCCCTAAGCACTTAACCCAGCAAGATTGGTTCCATCTATTAACAGGTTCTTGGTTCACCGACAGGACTGGAAGCTTTCAGGGGAGGAGTTCCTAAGGACCTTCATCAAGTATTCTCAGGGATCATACGCTCGTTCGCTCTGGCAGGTGGTTGATTTGGGGGAAGGAGTGTGACTCCAATGCAGATGGCCTGTGGCTCGCTCCCAATGCCAGGTGGGGTGCAGGGCGTGAGAAGGGCAATGCTGACTGTCCCTGGGGCCTGGGGGGAGGAGGGGGCATCTCTCTGAGTAGAGGAGCCCCACTGGCTTCCTTTCCTCATTCAGGAAAAGCTTTCACTCTG
The DNA here is from genome assembly GCF_008692025.1 of Phocoena sinus. Classification (NCBI taxonomy): domain Eukaryota; kingdom Metazoa; phylum Chordata; class Mammalia; order Artiodactyla; family Phocoenidae; genus Phocoena; species Phocoena sinus. The sequence continues at coordinate 4,265,330 of NC_045771.1, read as the reverse complement.
TCCTGTAACTCGTTCCCTCCGCGACATTTACAGAGCGGTTGCCATGAGCCAGGACGTGTCCTAGGGGCTCCCTCTGCTTCATAAGAAGGGTGTAGCCAGTGTCGTGAGGTCTGATGAGGGGACTTCACGAAGCACAAGGATAGGGCAGAAAGGAGTCATTTGCCTCAATGGTAGAAAAAAAGAGATATTCCATAAAAGTGGTCATTATTATCTGGAAAATAGTACAGAACAACCTGCAGAGAATGAATTTCACACATAGGATTCCAGCTGTGAAAAAAGTACTGGGGAAAGGACAGCCTTGCCCCTCAAGCCTTAGGGGACAGATATGACCAACAGATAAAGGAAAGTCTCTGTTCCTAGAAAGCGAGTCAGAAGACGAACTGGCGGAAACTGGTGCTCAGCGTGGCGTGCTCCCCTGTGATCCGGTGGAGAACCAGTGTAAGGGGTATTTGATCAGAATGGAGAAAGCTGCCCAGCTGCCTTAAGCCCCTCTACTACCGTCCAGGAGTCCTTGTGGTTCCCCTCTCCAAGAACAGGATTAGACCCAGAGTCTGAGGCTGATGGTTAAATGCCTCCAACTGCAAAGACTGATCCGTTGGTGGGGCAGGGAGCCACGAGCAGCCACAGAGAAAGTTCATCGTCATTAAGTGATACCACCGGGAATTAGTGGGAACAGGACATCACTGTAAAGAATATCATTTCCATGGGCAGACCTTCCACCTCACTTAGGAGTCATACCCCGGAAAAGTAACTTACATGTTAGTGTTGCCTTTGCGATGGTCAGTGAATGCGGCCGGCTGAAAGGCACACAGACCAAGGTCATAGTGTGGGTCACAGGGGGCAAAGTCATGGTACGGGGCCGTATAGGAACAGGTGACAGGAGAAAGGACCAGGGAGGAAAAGTGCCGTGCTTGGTACAAGAGTCTGGGACAGTTGGATTTGTCTTGAGTCTTCTGGACGCTATGGTTAGAGGAACAACCCGACAGCTCCTGTTAATAGCAACTGGTCAGAACCGCCTATAGTTACCCCCAATGGGCATCTGTCAACCTAGATTCCCAGGGCAAGCATCCCAACAGAGACAGAAGCTGTATCTTTTTTTAAGACCCAGCTGTGGAAGTCGCTCTGAGTTTCTTCTGCCACATCCTACTCATTAGAAATGAGCCATTAAGGTGGCTTTCTCCAGCATTTATTGTTTGTAGATTTTTTGATGATGGCCATTCTGACTGGTGTGAGATAATAAATGCTGGAGAGGGTGTGGAGAAAAGGGAACCCTCTTGCACTGTTGGTGGGAATGTAAATTGATACAGCCACTATGGAGAACAGTATGGAGGTTCCTTAAAACACTAAAAATAGAACTACCATATGACCCAGCAATCCGACTACTGGGCATATACTCTGAGAAAACCATAATTCAAAAAGAGTCATGTACCAAAATCTTCATTGCAGCTCTATTTACAATAGCCAGGACATGGAAGCAACCTAAGTGTCCATCGACAGATGAATGGATAAAGAAGATGTGGCACATATGTACAATGGAATATTACTCAGCCATAAAAAGGAATGAAACTGAGGTATTTGTAGTGAGGTGGATGGACCTAGAGACCGTCATACAGAGTGAAGTAAGTCAGAAAGACAAAAACAAATACCATATGCTAACACATATATATGGAATCTAAAAAAAGAAAAAAGGTCATGAAGAACCTAGGGGCAAGATGGGAATAAAGATGCAGACCTACTAGAGAATGGACTTGAGAATACAGGGAGGGGGAAGGGTAAGCTGGGACAAAGTGAGACAGTGGCATGGACATATATAAACTAAATGTAAAATAGATAGCTACGGGGAAGCAGCCTCATAGCACAGGGTGATCAGCTCGGTGCTTTGTGACCGCCTAGAGGGGTGGGATAGCGAGGGTGGGAGGGAGGGAGATGCAAGAGGGAAGAGATATGGGGACATATGTATATGTATAACTGATTCACTTTGTTATAAACTAGAACCTAACACACCACTGTAAAGCAATTACATGCCAATAAAGATGTTAAAAAAAAAAGATGGCTTGCCTTCAAGGAGAGGTGAATTGGAGCCCTCCTTTTCATGGAGGGTCAAAAATGAGCAGATATGTTTTGGTGATTTTTTGTTTTTGAATACGCTTCTTTTTAAATTTTTTTATCATTAACAAGAGTTCAATATTTTTTTACACTTTTTTCTTTTGAAACAAATCTTACACATGATAAATGCACAAGTCTTTCAGGTGCACCTGTCGAGTTTTGACAAATGAATACATCTATATAATCTAAACCCTATCAAGAGATATAAAACATTACCATCATCTCTATAAGTTCTCTCAGCCCTTTCCCAGTCCATTCCTGCCCTAATCCCAGATGCCAGGGGTGTTCTGTTTTTGTTTTTTTCTATTGTAGTTTCAAGACGTGGATTTATACCGGTTAGTATCATTACTGAGTCCTCAAATAATTTTTCTTCGGTTGTTACTTGGTCTTCTTTTTAAAAGCATATTTTCCATGTTCCGGCCACAAGTTATTTGCATTCATCTCACAGGCCCACTTCCTCCCAGGATCTCCCAAAGTCTCATCTGTCATGGGATTCGACTCATGATATCACCATCTAATTAGGTCCAGACAAGCCCCTGAGTTTGGCTTGCCCAGCACAGCACCCTCAGCTCCCACCCTCTGCAGGAAAGAGACTTCCTTACAGAGTGTAAGCGCCCTGCAGACAGAAACTCATCTCCTTTTACCCCTCATGGTGCTTAGCACTAACTAAATATTAAATGCTCTGGAGACGTCATCTTGCAGATTTTCTAATGTTTCAGAACAATCAAACCTCGACATCCCTCCCTTCTGTTCCCAAGTAGCACAATTCCTTGCCACGGTTGGCTTTCTGCCCTTGGAGCTCAGGAATTGCCTCAAGAACAGCAAGTAAGCCCGAGCGCTTGTGCCAGCGCAATGACCATCAGCAGTGGCTGGGAGGGGATTTGCGGCGTAACGAGGGGGCACTGATGCCGCCTCACTTCCCAAATTCTCAAACTGCACGCTGCTCCTGGGATCCTCTTGGCAAGGCCTCCCTGCCTTTGGGATATCAAACCAACTGCAAAATCAAAGAGACAGCCTTACGTCGAAGGCCCCCTGACACTGTTTACAGCCAAATCAATCTGTTCACGGTCATAACTGAGATACAGGGGCCCCAGGTGCAGCCTTCAACTGGACCTCGATCTGCCTCGAGACAGGACCAGGGATGTTCAGGAATACAGAAGGAAACCTTCTCTTCCCCTGCAGTCTTCTGCCGCCTGTCCCCATGCCCACCCTGCGCGCACACTCCCACGAGAAAGACTTTTCAGGAACAAAGGGTGATACATAATAGTAGGAGCTCATTTAATCTTCACAGCAGCCCTATATGTTTCTTATCCTCAGATAAGACACTGAAACCAAGAGGGGCTCATGACTGGCTGGGGGTCCACAGCCCATGATAGGCAGAGCCAGGATTCAAACCTTAGTAGATTCCAGAATGTGTGCTCTTCACCACCACCTCACTGTGAAAGGCAGACAGTGTGTTTTGGGTACAACAATGACACAAACAGGTTTCTAATATAGGACTAATAATGCAACATATCCTACGTGTAGGTCAGGAATTTTATGTAGACTCATAAGAAAGCACTGAATGTGTGTACGTTGATTTATAATTTATAATGATTGGCAGCCATGCGCTGGGTGCCTTCCAGGAGCAGACACTACACTAAACATTTTACATATCGTGTCACTATTCTCCATACCCTTGCAACATAGTTATTATAAAAGTGGGAACTGAAGCACTGAGGAGTCCAATACGTCGCCTACATTTGCATAGCTGGGGTGTGACCGGGCTGCGGTACATATGCTTCCTAGCTTTCCAGATACAGCTCCTGCCATCTGTTTAACCTGACTGTCCCTGTCACCATTCCAGCCCTCTATGTAGTATTCCCAGCCCTCCATGAAGTCATCAATTTGCTAAAAATAATTTCTGTGGTTGATGGGTTTTTAACGGAGCATGCTGTCTCTGGCCCCTCCCTAGAAGTCTATGTCCAAGGGGGTGGGGAGTGGGTGTTCAGAGCTCCCGCTAACCTTAGCAGAGGCTCCAGGGCTGAGGCTGTGCCCTCTCTGATTTCTGCCTCATCTTATTTTTAATGAGGTCAAGGGCATCCACTGGGGAAAGGGAGGGGGCTATCTCTCCTGGTGGTGCCTGGAGCTCTCTGCTGTCACCCCTATTTCTTTGGCTTCTCACACAGTTGGTGTCAGAGGCAGAGACATCACTCACCCAGCTAGTCCTTGTAGGTCACGTCATTTCGAGCCAGATACCCCAGGTGGGTGAAGGAGAGATGAACGTCTGTATCTCCCAGATGTCACCTGCCTTCAAAGCCCTCTTTCCATATCCGACAGGCAATTTTCTCACTGAGTTCTGCCTGGTGGGCTCTTCCCAGCCAGAACCAGCAAACTTGACCCTTCAAGAACAGATGCTGGTGGCAAGAGGCTTTTCCTGTACCTCAAACTATGAGAAGCTGGTCCCAGGGACCGCTCGAGCTTGGAGTCACCCAAGAGATGGTAGGAGGGGTCACCCACACGGAGCTTGGTGTGACCGATGGAGCGGACACCAGCTTGGGAGTCCAGCTCAGCCACAAAATCGCCTCTGGGAGAAGTGTTTCTCCTCTGACGGCCTCGGTCTTCCCATCTGTGGTGTGGGGATAACTCCATCTCATCTCCCACATGAGCGTAAAGTCAGTGTTGGAACCTGGCTCGTGAAGCTGCAGTCAGAGGCCTTTTCTCCATCCTCCTCGCTATCCGTCTTCTCAGCCCAGTTCCTGGTCCCCCCCACCCCACCCCGCCCCGGCCAAGCCCCGCCTGCTTCCCTCTTTACAGCCACATCTGTCCCTGCCCTGCGTGCTGCTGGCTCACACTCACCGCACTTCCCCATCTGCACTGGTGGGCCTGATGCCTCAGCCATGACTTCTGCAAACTTGACCACAGGGGACTTATCTTACGCTCACCTCTAAAGATGGGGAAAAGCAGAGGGCAAAGGTTATGCATACTTTTACTCTATTTTCCTGTGATTAACATTAGAGGCGGGACTTCGTTGTTAGTTGTCTATACGTTAATAATTTTTATGTCTACCTGTGTATTGACACTTTTTATTATGAACTGTCCCTCTTTGATCTCTAGCAATGTTTCTCGTCTCTGAATCTACTCTCTATGATGGTGATATCATCTCTCTAGCTCTTTCACAGTCATTGTTTGCACAGAACATCTTTCATCCTTTCATGCTCAAGCTATTTGTGCTCTGGAATCTGAAGTGTTTCACCCGTTGACAACACATAATTGGATTTGCTTTTTTTTAAATCAAGTTTGAAAACCTGCCTTTTAATTAGAGTGTATAGAACATTCACATCTAACGTAATTATCGAAGGGCTTGGGTTTCACTCATTTTGCTATTTGTTTTCTCCAGGTCTCATGTATTTTTGTTCCTCTGTTCTTTCTTTACTGCCTTTTTTGTAGTGTGTAATTTTTCTTCCTCTGTTCATTTTTACATATATTTTAACCAGTTTTATTGAAGTAAACTTGGCATATAATAAACTGTGAATGCTTAAGGTTTATAATTTGGTGAGTTTTGACATGTACACACCCATGAAAGCACCAGTGTGCCCCTTTGTCTCCCCACCCATCCCCGCCCATCAACATAAAATCCCTGGCCTCATTTCTGTCAATGGGCATTGGTTTGTATAATCTAGAATTTTATATAAACGGAAGCCTACAGTGTATTAGTTTAATCTAAATGCACTCAGCATGGTTATTTTTCAAAAATAATACATAAGTAAAAACAAAGATAAATAAGCATGGTTGATTATTTGATGATTCATCCAGGTTGCAGTGTATCGACAGTTTATTATTTTGAATGGCTGAGTACTATCACATGATAGATAGATATTACTACAGATATAGATATGTACTACATTTTGTTTATCTGTTCACCTGTTTATCTATTCACCTGTTGAGACATTTGGGCTGTTTCCAGTTTTAGGCTATTATAAATAATGCTGCTATAAACATTCATGGCCACGGTTTCGTGTGGATATATATTTTTATTTCTCTTGGAGATACAGCTGGTAGTGAAATTGCTGGATTTTCTAAGATATAGGATTTGAAAATATTTTGTGCCAGTCAAGGCTTGTCTTTTTGGTTTTTTTAATGATGCCTTTCGAAGAGCAGGCATTTTGGGGGGAGGGATGGATGGGGAGCTTGGGATTAGCAGATGCAAACTATTATCTATAGAATGGATAAACAACAAGGTCCTACAGTATAGCACATGGAACTATATTCAATATCCTGTGAGAAACCCTAATGGAAAAGAATATGAAAAAGAATGTATATATACGTATAACTGAATCACTTTGCTATACAGTAGAAATTAACACAACATTGTAAATCAACTATACTTCACTAAAATACATTTTTAAAAAAGATAAAAAAAGTTTTTAATTTTGATGGAGTCCAATTAATCAAATCTTTCTCTTTTATTTATCCGCTCAGTTTTTAGTCGTTGCATGCTATATCTTTTAAAATTCCTCTATTCTAATTATTTGATTATCTTAGTTTTAATTCTCTGTGTTTTCACAAAGTCCTTTAACCAGTACACGGTTATGCACTCTGTTTTCATCCACTGTGACCATTTGCTGTCCTCTATTATCTCACCTGGGACCATCTGCACCTTAGATTTCATCTTGAATTCCTGTGGTACTTAAGCAATACCCAGCACGCAGAAAGCCCTCAAAGAACAAGGGTTGCGTTATTTGGTGCATTGCTCATCTGTGCTGTCTGTGACCAGACTACGCTTTGGGGTTCACATTCTTCCTTCAGAAAGACAAATGGCGACATCTGAGATAGGGGACCTCTCCAGTACCGCTCCGTGCCTTTTAATCAACGGGAATCATGGTTTCATGACTATCCATCCCTCCAAACTCAAAAGAAACTGCAGACACGTGCTTGTTGAGAATATGACACGTGCTTCTTGCTCTGTGATCCTTTGATTCATATTAGATGTGGCCTCAAACACACCCCTCCTCCCTCTGTTGCAGGAGATTGCTTCTTGCTAGCAAATGTTTTGCCTCTGCATCCTGTGCGTGGAAAAGGCCTTTGCATCCCACGGAGATTTTGCGTTTTTACCCAGGTCAGTAGAGGGTACGGGATCCCACTGTGCCATCCAGGTTACGAAACAGCAGGGTGAACAGCCGTGATCTTGAGACAAGCTTCACTCCCAGGTTTGTCCTGAGCAGCCCTGCCAGCCCACACCTGCGCTGACAGGTGTCACATGTCACATGTCTCTTATTTTCTCCCCTCAGCATCACTGTGAAGGCTGCACGAGCAAAGGGCTAAGGTATGTGGAAGTGCCTGCTACAGGGCAGGTACATGGTGGGGGCTTGTTCCATTATCCCTGGTGTGCCTGAAACGATTCATACCTTTAAAAATATAACTGGTGTATTTCCAGGCACCGTGAGGGGCCAGGGAGACGACAATTTCTATGAAGGTCTGTCCTGCACCTGTCAACGTTCTGCCCGTTTCCAAGCGTCTTGTTCCTGGCGCACCTCCTCTGCCGCATCTCTGCGTTTCAACAACTAATCTGAACATCGGTCAGTTGGAAGCAGCTTCACCGACACCAGGAGCAGACCTAGAAGCACATAGGAAGCTGTGGTTGAGCTCCTTTTGGGGTCCGGTGCTGCCTGTCCACTGGGAGTGGTGCTGAAGGGTGTGCCAGAAGGGAGAGGAAGGGCGAGTTCCCGGGGCAGAGGCCCCCGCAGTGAAAATCACTACGCTTTGTCCCCCAGACACTCCTGTTCCTGCCCTCGGCTAATCGTAGCCATGGGCTTTCAGGTGATTCTAGCCAATTTTTGATAATGCATATCAAAGGGTAACAAAAACACTCACTTCTGAAAATCGCCACTGCCCTTGCTTCCCTGGCAATCCGAGAGGAAACTGACATTTCTGGGACAAACTGATCAGCTTTAGCGGTGAGCGATGGGCCACTGACCTCAGTGGGCAGAGGAGCTGCTGAAAGGCACCAGTGGGCGTCCTTCAGGCTTCCAGGGAGCCTTAGGGACGTGAAGTCCTCATTTACGTGACATTGTCCCAAGTCCAGCCATGCTGTATTTTCTTGGTCCAGGTCTTGGGCCTGCTGGCAGGGTACTTGGAGTCAGAATGTGTTTGCTGTGGATTGCATCAGATGCAAGGAAAGGTGGCCGTCAGCTGTGGTGGGCCGGGGGGGATGTGCTTAGGTTGGCACTGAGTCCTTTCTCCTGAGGACAAGCTAGTGACCCTGAAGATGGCTCAGTCTCAGGCCAAGAGGGGCAGCCCTCTACAGGGGCCCAAAGCAGGAGTAACGTGTGATGACCTCCACCGACACCGTTCCCGGGCCTTACCCCGTAACAGGACCCGGCAGGAGGCATCTAACAGACCTGCTGTGTATTCAGCTTCCTCATTTTTGAAGAGGGTGGGCCTCAGTGACGTGGGGATAGGGTGTAGGACTAGGAATATGTTCTTACTGACTTCCAAGTAAGTGAAGTAAAAAATACTATTTTTTTATATTAATTTTTATTGGAGTAGAGTTGATTTACAGAGTTGTGTTCATTTCTGCTGTACTACAAAGCGAATCAGTTCTACACATGCACATACCCACTCTGTTTTAGATTCTTTTCCCATATAGGTCATTGCAGAGGATTGAGTAGGGTTCCCTGTGCTAGACAGGAGGTCCTTATTAGTTATCAATTTTATATATAGTAGTCTTCACAGGGGTTTTGAGTGAGTCAGATGAGGAAATACATGCTGTTTAAGAAGCCAGATGTTCCCAAAGCAAGTTCATCTATGTGAGTTGTCATTGCTTCCCTCCTCTGAAAAGCAGAGACTATTCCAGCAGATTATTATAAAGTTTAAACGTACTCATCTTAAACCCTGAAAAGGTAATCTTTTGATGATATGGACCACTTATAACTTCGTTCCAGTACAGCGGAATTAAGAAATAATCTCCAAATTGAACTCCATTATACAGTCGAAGGTCTCTTCTTATTAATTTTTCAATTGAATTTATTTTAAAAAATAATAAAAAAAATTGAGTATTATCTATCAGGTATCGCTCCAAGTGCTTCAAGCTATTACCATAAAAAATTTCATTTAAAGCATGAAAATGTATTTTTTTTTGCATCAGAAATGCATAGTTACTGCATCCTATGAGAGTTTAATAGTTAAATATTGTGTGTTTTTCATTCAATGATTGTACAAATGACTTAGGTATAGGAAAATACCTACTGCTTACTTCCTTATTTACATTTATGAGAGGATCTTCATGTAGATGATGTTTCTGGTGAAGCAGGGGGCAGAGGCCCGCTGCACTCAACAGAAGGGACCTTTGGAAGCCTGGACTGGAATAATGGAAGGAGAGTATGAGAAATGTGATGGGACTTGACGACGCTGGTTCCTGACAAACAATACTGGCCACGAGGAATACATCTAATTCCAGATGGCCACACGGCTGCAACGCAGTGCGTGTCTCAGCAATGAACTCATCTTAGAAACCAGTCTTCTCAAGCAGCCCATGATCTCCAACAGCTTTATCTTACAGATGAGACCAAGATGTACGGCCTCTTGCTGAGGGTCCCGGAGCCTCGTACAGGTTTCCACGTCCCTAATCTCTGCTCCCTCTAACCTGGCAGTAGTATGCAATTGACTCTTACCCCTTGGGTGCATCTGAAACTTGACCTCCAGGATCCATCCTTACCACTGCCTGGAGCAGAGTGTCACGAGGGTCCTTACCCCTGGCGTTTGTTCCTCAGCTGAACTTTGAGTCAGACCTCTGGTCCTGCCGGGGTCTCCTCTCCAGGGTCCTAACACTGGATTCTCACCTTGTGCCCCAGCTGTGCTCCTGGCTCCCAGGTGTTAGTAGTCTCCATACCTGCTCCCCAGGTCTCCTTGGAGCCCGTGGCTCGGGATTGGGCTGGGCCGTCTGCTCGGCTCCTGCTGGATTCAAGGCTGCTCCGTCCCCTGCTCTTCCTGATATGCCTCCAGCCCCTCCTGCATGCTCTTTATCGCACTGACTCCTTGGTTTCACGCACAGTTCCTGTAAACCTCCCTCTACGTCACTGATCCAAAACTGATGGTCCCGGTGTGACTGCCTAGTGGCCACCATGCCTCCTCCTGAGTGGCTGGCCGTCTCATGGTTCTGAACCTCCCGGGCCTTCTGCCGCCAGGTTGATTCTGATTTGCGCACTGAACAGTGTTTACAGGGAAGGCGGCTGCTGGCTTTCGTGCTCACCTAAGTCTGGCTGTTCCTTGTCTCCATCGGGGTGTCTGATGGAGGGTCGTCTACGGCTTTGACCTCAAACTCCCTTTGCCTTTTGTCTTTTTAGACACTACTTCATCTGCTGGGCTTACCTGCCATGGGCCCTAGGAGGGGAGCCACACTGCAGCTAGTGGGATAAAGAAAGGGCAGCCTTTCCCCTCCACCCCACTGACCCTCCCACCTTCCCTCACAAGGCAAAAATCTAACAGGGAATGTACAGAGAGAGCTCCCTCCTTCTACCTAACCTAGTCATTCCAGGCACTGCCTGTTTGCTGTTCCAGGCACTTCCTGTCTGCTGTTCCAGGCATTTCCTGTCTGCTATTCCAGGCGTTTCCTGTTTGTCCTTCCTGTCCTTTCCTGCCCTCCTCTGTTGGATCCTGTGCTCTGACTCCCCAGGCTTTTTTGTCAAGTGATCTCTGGCCTGATTCAGCCACTGGGAGACTCGTGCTGGGGACCAACCCTCCCCTCCGTCCCCCCCGGTTTCAGGCAGTGTCTATGACAGTGCCGTTCCTCCCACAAGGATTCCGCTCCTGCCAGACAGCCCCTCTGTCCGGGAACCCAGCTCAGGTACTGAGCCTCTCACTGAGATGCCAGCTTTTGAAGAACTGCACACCTGGGGAAGGGGAGCTCACTGTGACCATCTCCTCTCTTTGTACCTTAGCCGGGGGTGGGGGCAGCTCCCGGGATGGCTCTTGTCTGGGCCCCTCACTGTGCCCTCCCTCTCTGCTCTGACTTCATTGATTGTCCTCTGTACCATCAATTATACAGTAGCCTTTGGGTATAAGTGAAGTCACACTATATGGTGCATATGTCAACTTCCACATAATGCAGCTTGTGCTGCATATATCAGGTTTAATGTGACACGGTTTCAGAAATATTAACACATAAACAATGGTCTATTTTAGGATCCCATCCTTAGTGCGATGCTGATTTCACCTTGTGAAGGTTGAACATGTGATGTAAATCCTTGCAGGAATTCTCAGAACATCTCAGGTGTTTAGTCCTATTCCTACTAAGTTTAAAAAAATTTTTCCATTTCTCAAACTTACCTGACTATAGCTACCCTTTTGTGCCATATCTATTAACAACCAGTGGAAAGGCGTTTCCCATAATATACACTGAGAAATATTGTCATCATATGAAAAATACATGATTCACAGTAGACCTCACATTTCCCATCCCTTCTTTCCTTCTTTCTTTCCCCTCCTGCCAGCCTGAGGTTGAGTTTTAAACCTTCAATGGAGACTGTGAAATAAAATTCATATTTTATGGCAAGACAAGAAAAATTTAAACGTAAGAAGTCTTCTCCGCTCTTTGGCCTCCTCTCTCCCTACTGTGCATTGTGTACCTGCATTATGCATGGACCAAACCTCCCCCACGGGCAGAAATAGCTGCTCAACCATGAAGAGCAACATTCTCCCAGCATCAATAAGACAACTCCTTAAAGACAACATTCCTCCTTGATCTTGTAAGGGGTCACATGATCCACCTCGATGGCGCCTACATCTGGATTATGTAAATCATCAATAATACGTCATTTGATGTACAGCCCTCTGTCTCATAAAATTTATATAAACTATGTCTTGACTTCTAACGGGTGGAACAGTTCTCAGAACTTTCTGAGATGCTCTTCCTGGGTTATAATCCTCAAATTTGGCTAGAATAAAAATTTCCATTTCTTTCATAGATCGACTGATTAATTTTTCTTTGACAAGATCTACTTCATCTCTGCTTCTCAACTGATGAAAATTCTATTTTTATTTTTTCGTGGAACCATAGACCACTGGACCCATGAGGAGCTGTGCTGGGCAGAAGTCCGATATTGTCCCCAAGTTCTCAGCCCCTGGTGTACACGCGCTTTCTCCTACTTATTGAAATGCTAATCTGGGTGCTGTTCTGAAGGGATTTTGCAGGTGTAATTAAGATCCCAAATTAGTTGACCTTCAAGTAGGGAGATTATCAAGGTGACCTAATCAAGTGATCCCTTAAACAAAGGTGAGACTTTTCTCTCCTGGAGAAAGAGGTTCAAAGCACGAAGGGTATTGGATATGTGAGAAGGTCTCCTTTGCTGGATTTGAAGGTGGAGGGACCATGTGGCAGATAGCGTATGTGGCTTTTAGGGGCTGGAGCAGCCCCCGTTGACCCCTAGCAAGGAAATGGGACCTCAGGGCTGTAACCACCAGCAGTTGAGTTGTGTCACAACCATGTAAGCTCCAGATGACGATGAGCAGAGAACTTGACCATGGCCAGCCCGGACTCGACCTGTCGAGCTGTGAGCTAATAAACGGGTTCTGTTCTGAGCTGCTTACTGCGTGGGGATTAGTTATGCCACAATAGGAAAGTAACCCAGGGACAATGTTTTTCTCTTTGCCACTGGGGAAACTGAGGCTGAGAGAGGTAAAGTTGTGTCTCTTGATCTCCTACGTGATGCCTTCGGCACCACGCCGGTGTCCAGAGGTGGGACCAAGGTGACTACACGGGGCTCTCTTTCAAGGGACAATTTTTTTACAAGAGGAAACACCTGGTTTTCCATCAGATTAATCAGACACTTGCTTATCTCCATTGCAAACCCCCTTAGGTATCGAGTAGGGGGTCCTTCAGTGGAACTCTGAGTAGGGCCAGCCCTTCATGCTTCAGTTATTTTATTCCCAACCTAAAAATAGGTGCAGCTGGCGCCGTCCTTGGCCTGAGCCTGGATGTGGCCGCTGTTTGCCCAGGATCCTGTGGCCGAGGATCCAAGGCTCCAGAGCTCCCAGCGGGGCACCCCTCTCCGGTTCCAAGACAGATGGCTCAGCACTGGTGAGGAAGCTCCTTCCTGCCCCCCTTCCCGGTCGCTACTGCTCCATCTGCTTGTCCTTCCAAACTGCCCCCTTCCTATTTTGGCTTCTGACAAGAGGGAGCAGAGAGAAATTGGGCGTTGGGGGTCAGCTAGGCTTCGGGGGTCTTCTCTTCTCCGTATTTCATTGTTTCCTGGTACCCCAGTGCCAAGGTAAGCCTCAGTCCTGGGCATGGGAAGTGAATAGCTCCACGTGCCAGTTCATATGCGCAATCTGACTCAGCATCTAGGTCTGCTTATGTACAACTGGTCAACCCAGGATACGTCCAGAAAACCCCACGGTGCGGTTTAGAGAGTTTTAAACCCCTAAGTCTGACTTAGGCTACGCCGAACAGACAGTTCTTACTAGAGGAAATGTTGCACTGCCGTCACTGGCGTACAGTAAGCCTTTCTAAGCATCTCCTACTGGCCTATCCAGTCTTCACTAGGTCCTTTAGGAGATGCCAGAGCAGAAGCATAAGATATAAATCATCAGGGCAATGCAAATCAAACCACAACAGATATCACCTTACACTTGTTAGGATGGCTATTATTTAAAAAAACAAAAGGTGAGTGTTGGCAAGGATGTAGCAGGAAGTGATACATTGTTGAGAAGTGGTACACGGTTGGTGGGAATGCAAATTGGTAAGGCCATTACCAGTATGGAGGTTTCTCAAAATATTAAAAATAGAACTACCGTATGATTCAGCAATCCCACTTCTAGGTATTTATCCAAAAGAAACAAAATCAGGATCTCAAAGACTCATCTGCATTCCTGTGTTTATTCGGCATTATCACAATAGCCAAGATATGAAAACAACCTAAATGTCCCTCAATGGATGAGTGGTTAAGGAAAACGTGGTATATCCACACAGTAGAATATTATCCAGCCTTAAAAAGAAGGAAATCCTGCCATACGCAATAAGATAGGTGGACCTAGAGGACATTATATTAAGTGAAATAAGCCAGACACAGAAAGACAAATGCTGAATCACCTCACTTAGATGTGGTGGAATCTAAAATAGTCAAAGTCGTAGAAGCAGAGATTAAAGTGGTGGTTGCCACGAGCTGTGGGAGGGGTTGATGAGGGAGATGTTAGTCAAGGGGCACAAAGTTGCAGTTATGCAAGATGAACACTTCTGGGGATCTAATGTATAGCATGGAGACTACAGGTAAAAATACTGTACTTTATTCTTGAAATATGCTAAGAGAGTAGATCCTAGGTGTTCTCAAACACACACAGAGGTGACTGTGAGGTGATGGACGTGTGAATTAGCTTGATTGTGTTAATTCTTTCACAGTGGATACAGGTGAACCCCTCACATATATACAATTAAAAAAGAAAAATAGGATATAATTTCTACTCTCAGATAGTATATAGAGAATAAAATACAGATTAAAGTTAAGTGACATAATTTGAAATATACACAAAATCTACTGCACAATGCCCCAAGCCAGAAGAATCACTGTGGGATGAATCTGGAATTTTTTGTGGAGGACATAACATTTGAAATATATCTTGAAAAAGAAAAACGGAGCTGGAGGAACCAGGCTCCCTGACTTCAGACTATACTACAAAGCTACAGTAATCAAGACAGTACGGTACTGGCACAAAAACAGATATATAGATCAATGGTACAGGATAGAAAGCCCAGAGATGAACCCACGCACATATGGTCACCTTATCTTTGATAAAGGAGGCAAGAATATACAGTGGAGAAAAGACAGCCTCTTCAATAAGTGGTGCTGGGAAAACTGGACAGCTACATGTAAAAGAATGAAATTAGAACACTCCCTAACACCATACACAAAAATAAACTCAAAATGGATTAAAGACCTAAATGTAAGGCCAGACACTATTAAACTCGTAGAGGAAAACATAGGCAGAACACTCTATGACATAAATCACAGCAAGATCCTTTTTGACCCACCTCCTAGAGAAATGGAAATAAAAACAAAAATAAACAAATGGGACCTAATGAAACTTCAAAGCTTTTGCACAGCAAAGGAAACCATAAACAAGACGAGAAGACAACCCTCAGAATGGGAGAAAATATTTGCAAATGAAGCAACTGACGAAGGATTAATCTCCAAAACATACTAGCAACTCATGCAGCTCAATATCAAAAAAACAAACAACCCAATCCAAAAATGCGCAGAAGACCTAAATAGACATTTCTCCAAGAAGATATACAGACTGCCAACAAACACATGAAACAATGCTCAACATCATTAATCATTAGAGAAATGCAAATCAAAACTACAATGAGGTCTGTGTCGAATGGACTTGAGGATATGGGGAGGGGGAAGGGTAAGCTGTGACAGGGCGAGAGAGAGGCATGGACATATATACACTACCAAACATAAAATAGATAGCTAGTGGGAAGCAGCCTCATAGCACAGGGAGATCAGCTTGGTGCTTTGTGACCACATAGAGGGGTGGGATAGGGAGGGTGGGAGGGAGGGAGACGCAAGAGGGAAGAGATATGGGAACATATGTATATGTATAACTGATTCACTTTGTTATAAAGCAGTAACTAACACACCATTGTAAAGCAGTTATACTCCAATAAAGATGTTTTAAAAAAAAATAGAAACTACAATGAGGTATCACCTCACACCGGTCAGAATGGCCATCATCAAAAAACCTACAAACAGTAAATGCTGGAGAGGGTGTGGAGAAAAGGGAACCCTCTCGCACTGTCGGTGGGAATGTAAATTGATACAGCCACTATGGAGAACAGTATGGATGTTCCTTAAAAAACTAAAAATAGAACTACCATATGACCCAGCAATCCCACTACTGGGCATATACCCTGAGAAAACCATAATTCAAAAAGAGTCATGTACCAAAATGTTCATTGCAGCTCTATTTACAATAGCCAGGACATGGAAGCAACCTAAGTGTCCATCGACAGATGAATGGATAAAGAAGATGTGGCACATATATACAATGGAATATTACTCAGCCATAAAAAGGAATGAAACTGAGGTATTTGTAGTGAGGTGGATTGACCTAGAGACTGTCATACAGAGCGAAGTAAGTCAGAAAGAGAAAAACAAATACCGTATGCTAACACATATATATGGAATCTAAAAAAAAAAAGAAAAAAGAAAAAAGAAAATGGTCAGAAGAACTTAGGGGCAAGACGGGAATAAAGATGCAGACCTACTACAGAATGGACTTGAGGATACGGGGAGGGGGAAGGGTAAGCTGGGACAAAGAGAGACAGTGGCATGGACATATATACACTACCAAACGTAAAACAGATAGCTAATGGGAAGCAGCCACATAGCACAGGGAGATCAGTTCGGTGCTTTGTGACCACCTAGAGGGGTGGGATAGGGAGGGTGAGAGGGAGGGAGACACAAGGGGCAAGAGATATGGGGATATATGTATATGTATAGCTGATTCACTTTGTTATAAAGCAGAAACTGACATACCATTGTAAAGCAATTATACTCTAATAAAGATGTTAAAAAAAAGAAATATATCTTGAAGAATTAATATTCAATTCCAGAAGCCTATCTTTATTTCAGATGGATACACAGATAAATATATCCATTGAAGAAAACTGGACCAGAAAAGATTTGAGAAGGAAGGAAACATTTCCTCTAATCCCTCAAGCCTTTTTTTTTTTTTTTTTGTGGTACGCGGGCCCCTCACTGCCGTGGCCTCTCCCATTGCGGAGCACAGGCTCCGGACGCACAGGCCCAGCGGCCATGGCTCACAGGCCCAGCCGCCCCACGGCATGTGGGATCCTCCCAGACCGGGGCACGAACCCGCGTCCCCTGCATCGGCAGGCGGACTCTCAACCACTGCGCCACCTGGGAAGCCCCCCTCAAGCCTTTGATACCAAAATATAACAACCAGAACTAGCTTGCAAAACTTTTATTTTGCCCATTATCCTGTTTGTTTCTGTATCTTCACTAGAATTTATACTCCATCTGGTATTGAAACAGTTTTGAGACATCTTCAAAATTAAGCACAGTGTAGAATACAAAACATTTAAAAATTATAATAATTCTCTTACGGTCCTGTAAGAACTTTTTTGCCTTCTGTTAATTGACTGTATTCTTCTTACCTTCCTTGTTACCAAGGCAAAAGAGAGAGGCATTGATTTATATTTCTGCTACTTTCTGAAGGCAAACATTCTGGTTTATTTATCAAGCTTTTTCCCATTATTGAATTCAAATGGGGATGAGTCAGAGAATCCTTGGTAAGAGAATAGACAATGCATTTAAATACAGTTTTAGAAAACATGCATACGTCTTGTTCAAGTGGAAGTAGGCACACCACGAATTTATCTTAGTTGCCTGTGAAACTGCTTTGACTAGGTTATAATAGTCTGTGTTCGTTGCAATCTAACATTCTGGCTTCCTGCAGCAAAAGGACATAAAAAACCCTATTAGACTGTTAGTGAACTTGGGCATTAGATGGCCTTTCTCAGATACCAGATGTCTCAAGTGAGCCTTGGCAGGCATGGATTTCCATCTACTCAGATCGGAATTCTCTAGCAAGTGCCTGCAGCACATTCATCGGGGTTCATTAATGTGAGTCTTGTGTTTTCAACACCACGCACGCTGCAGGAAGAGCTGCCATTCCAGTGAGTAAAATTAGTCCGGTAGAGACCCAGTGGGCTGCAGGGGGATCTGCAGGACTTAAAAGTAATGCACTCTGCACTTTTCAGATTAAAAGAGTCTTTTCCACGTGATGGGACCTTCACACACATGCCGAAGATGTCTAAGGGAATGCCTTAATCAACTTCTCCTTGTTAATTTATTTACTGATTTTACTGACTGGGTTTGAATACAATTTCTTCTTGGTAGATTACAAGAATGAGTAACTTACAAAATTCATCACCAAGCAGTCTAATCAATCGTCCCGGGAGTGTGATTATTGATCATCGTTCACTTAAGTGTTCCAGCACATCCAACTCAAACAGTTTAATTTTCATGTATTTGAGGCTGAGCTGCTTAATTTAACCTGAATGGGCTTTGAATTGTAAGATATTAGTTACTGTTCCCAGTATAGGAACTGGACAGGCCTGGAGGTTCTCAAGTCTTCCCTGAGGCCCTAGTGATCACAGAACAAATTCTGCTAAGTGGGGGATATTCTCAGTCCTGTTCATTTTTTAAATCAGCAGAAATATCAAATATGTTCACAGGTGCTTTGTATTGCCTCTATTTATACTAGATTTTCTCAAAAATAATGTTTACAGGACTGAACCATACAGAATTGTGTAGAATACTGTCAAATTTGGATGCTAAAAATCATTGACCTTCTCCATTTTATTCTATTCCACTACAGAATGTAATTTATCAATTTAGAAGGTTGAGACATTCCCAAATGCAATTATGAAATTTCCAATTAAAATTTTCAGACTATTTGGGATTTTTTCATTTAATTTATCACCTCCTTGCTTTTGAAGGGGTGCGTTTCAGTGCCTCCTTCCTGAATAATTACAATTCACTGAAAGGTGTCAAATCTGAAGTTACTCTTGTCGTATCAGGTAACGACATTTTTTGAATAAAAAGGGTCCCACCTGAGTTTGAAAAACATGAAGTCAAAATTTAGAGGATTCATTTAGTACTAAAAAAATGAGTTTAATACCATTGCTTAGGTTGTTTATATTGAAGTACTTCAAAGGCTCACACACTTCTGCCATCTGACGGCAGCTTCAAAAAGAGAAAGCGCGCGCTGCCGTGCTAAAGTATTTTTATTGTATCCGAAGTCAGATTTTTCTCAAAAAATACTGCAGTTCAGTTATTCTTTCCCCACCCCTCTCTCTCCCCTACACCCTGCCCCCCGTACTGGCCATACACCCAAATAAGTTGCAATATTTTACCAGTCCAAATAGAAGCTGTCACAGTTTCCTTAATTTAGTAAAATTGCCTTTACAATGTGACTCTGCTCTACCAAAATTTATATTACCAGCTCAAAACCAAATAATTTTATGTTTAACGTTTACCTTTAAATTGGATTTGGAACGGGCATTCAGAGTAGCATCAGCCATTTCAACTTTGACAGGATGAACTCCCCAAAGTTCTTCTTTGATTCTAGAATAGGAGGAGAAAAGTGGAGCTATGATTACAATTCATGTGGCTGATTTCCTTTTAGAAGTACCTGGTGACAATAATAAAAAAAAACTGTTGTCCTTCAACTATTTGGAAAGTATTTCTGCTGCTAATGAAGTCCAAGTATCAACAGCCATGACTTGCGTGCGTTCTTACACACTTGAACTTGGAAGAGAAAATGAACGTGATTCACTTTGAAGAACAGTCCTCTGATGAAAAGGAAAACTCCTTCGCAGAATGATAGGAAAACACACTTTCTGTATCCGGTGAAATCATTATTTGGGGGCTCAGTCTTTTAAAAATAGCTAGTGGGTGTCAAGTAGGTGTTAATTTCATTTTAGTAGGTTTGCACCTTCTGGTTTCACGTGGTCAGGGATGTCTTTAGGATTCCAAGACTGGGAGCTCCACATCATCTCTGAGCCCCAAGTCCAGTCCCAGATTCCTGACATGGACCATTGATTTGCCTGTTTGAATTTATTTAAACCCTTCTCCACTCCCCAGCGGGGACACCCATCCTCTGACTGGATTTCCTCATGATTTTTGCCTTCCCCCAGGGTCCCCTTCCCTGTGATTTACCTGTAATGCCATCACTACTGGGCTCGTGGCTGCTCTGGTCTCCCTTCCTCCCTCAGTGACAAATCCGGACGCAGGTTTTGCCTTTTTCCCACCGTTAACCTTAATCCACTGTGGTAAACCTCTCCTTCCTGCTCACTTAGTATGTAATGGAAAGCAGGTGCTTTCCATTACAAATAGGTGAATAATTAATTTGAAGGGCTGGGGCTTTCTTTTTGACAATGCTATAGGCCACTTCTAAAATCCACTGTCCACAGATGCTGTCCCGATTAACTTCACAAGTGACAGTTTGTATCCTGTCTAGAAAAGTGGGTCCCTATCTTTGCCGAATAATTCTGGAAGCAGAAGATTTTCTCTCGGGGAGTTTTTCTTTCATTATTAAGTGATAACTTAATAGGTAAAATTACTCAGTGCTGTTGGGACGTGGGCGAGGTGAGAGGCGGGTCTCTTATCCACCTGTTGGCAGGTGGCAGGGTGGTTTCCCAGGTCCCAACCTGGCTACTAAGTTCTAACCAAACCTGGCTTTCAGTGACCCTGAGATGTACTGCAGGGGCCTGGCAATGGCTGCCTTGGCTAAGTAAGATGGAGATCCAGTGAACAGAACTTAGATTTAAGGGTGTTTCAGAGTTTACAAAGCACATCCATAAATGTGCGAAGCCCCCCACACGAGGGCTAAGGCAAGAGCACATTAGTTGGAGGTGGAAGCGAGGTCAGATCAGGCCGCCATGTTGTCGAGACCCTGGGCTCCTACTCCAAGGCTGGTAGATGATATTCTTCCAGACTTGGGGACGGCTGGAGAATGGCTTGTTGAGATGACCAGAAAGACTACCCCTAAAGCCATCCACATTCCCTCAGAGCCTCCTCTAACAAATGAAGGAGTGGAGAGAGCATTCTAGCCCAGGGTTTATTGTGGGGGAACAGCCAGAGCAAGGTCACAGAAGAGAGACACTTTTCTAAAAAGGGTTGGAACCTTCCTGCACCCAGACCATGAGTCCCAGCCCTCTTAATTTTAGCAGGAAGGAATGGGAGACCTGAGCATCGGGGCGAGGTCTCTGCTGGAACCCAGGGGAGAAGCAAGGTGTAGCAGAGAGGAGGCAGAGGTCCTACGGGCAATGGTTTTGGCAAGTGAGGGTGCAGTTTGGGTTCATTTTCGGGTGAGGGATGGGACACTGAATGTGAGTAGGAAAGGAAGTCGGATACAGGATCACAAAGACAAGTCAGAATCCTGGTGTTGCCTTTATACAACAGAAGACACGCATCTCCTAAAGGAAGTCAGTTCAAGGGAAAACTGTGCATTCCAAGATCTTAGGTAAAAGTTCCCCCAACTAAGAGGCTCTTATTGTACTCAGCATGCAACAAATCCAGGAGAAGAAGGGCCCCATTTCTGAAATGGCAGATGGAGGATTAAAGAGAGGTGGAGCGATACCCAGACCCCGACTTAGACAGAAGAAGTTTCCTCCATCGGGTCCCGTCCTGACCCTGGCTGTGAGAAAGCCGGGCAGTGAGGTGGACCTGTTACAAACAAGGAGAGGCTGATGAACAAAGAAAACCTCCGTGCCAATGCCCTCAAGCAGGTAATGATGTTCCTGTTTTCATCTGCTTCCTAATGTCTCCTGTCCCGTGGTGGTGTGACGAAGCCTCAACTAGTAATATCATCCCAGAGGGGTGAGCCAGCAGCTAAGAGTCTGGGCTTCAGAGGGGGACTCTGTGTCTTCAAGTACCAACTCCTCCCTTACTTGCTGGTCTCCTCATCTGTGAAATGGGTCTAAGACCTTTTCAGGTTGCTAGATTTAATAGATAAAAATACAGGATGCCCTGTTAAGTTAGTACTTCAGACAAGCTATGAATACTCCACATGTCGCATGGGGCATAATTAAACTAATCATTTATTTGTTGCTAATCCGATATTTAACTGGGTGTCCTGTATTTAATCTGGCAATCCTAACAAGGTTACGTTTATTATCTTATGTGCTTCTCATAGTAAAATGCTAGCATATTTTATGCACACAGCAAGCATTAAAGTGTTAATTACCACGATTTTTTTTCTATAAAGATTATCTAGGGAACGATACTCAATACTTTGTAATAACCTATAAGGGAAAAGAATCTGAAAAAAAAAGATATATATGTATATATAACTGAATCACTTTGCCGTACACCCGAAACTAACACAACATTGTAAATCAACTCTACTTCAATTGAAAAAAGATTATCTAGTACAAACCACTTATATAGTATATTAGGAAGCTGAGGCTTGGAAAGTTTATGCTGCATACCCAAGAACATACACATGGGTTATTTTTTGTTTTGTTTTGTTTTTTTATTTCCCAAGAGACAAAACTCAAAGCTCCAGATGCCTCACTGCTGATTTTTCTACATCTCACTGGTTACAGCAGCTCCACGGAGACTTTCCCAGTGAGTGGAAAGATCCATCCATGACTGCCCTTTAATTATTCCTTTTCTGAGCTGAATGCTGGTTATTTGTACGTAAAGTGGGGCCAGAGGACCTACAGCCTCAGCCTACCTGGGAGTTTGTTAGACAGGCAGAAACAAAGTTCACCTCTTTCATCGGAGTCCACACTTTAAACAAAATCCCCAAGTGGTTTGTTTGCACATTTGAGGGAGTCTTTCCCGCCATGTTTCACCTTCAGAGCAGTGGTTCTTGTTCTTGGCAGTAATTGAATCCTCTGAACAGGTTTTAGAACCTACTGAGGCCTGAGCCACACTCAGAGATTTTGACTTAGGCAGCCTGGGGTAAGCCCTGGGAATTGGTGGTTCCTTTCATCTCCCAGGTGGTCCTCACGTGCAGTCTTGGCTGAAAACTACTGATTTAAAGAGTGCCTCCCCACCTGAGGCAAAAGATGCTGGAGGAAATCAATGTCTCCAGTGATAAATCTTTTCCTTTAGCTTCGAGAGATTGAATATACAAATGGACAACAGCAAGACCGTATATAAAATCAGCACACTGGGGGACTTCCCTGGCGGTCCAGCGGTTAGGACCCTGCAGGTCCACTGCAGGGGGCATGGGTTCGACCCCTGGTCAGGGAACTAAGATCCTGCATGCCAAGCGGCATGGCCAGAAAAAAAAAAAAAAAATTAGAACGCTGACCAAATCTTCAGCAGCCAGCCCGGGAGACAAACCCGTTACTTACAGTGGCCAGCCCAGGAACCAGCCTACCATCCATACGTCAGACTTGCAGGAAGACAAAGAAATCCCAATATGCACCCCTAACTGATCACACAGGAGCCCCGCTTCCGGCTCCCTGGCGCCCACAGCCTCCATCAGAGCACCCTGGGGCTCCTCCCACCACCATGAAGCTGTCCTGCTTCCCTGCCTGCCTTTGAGTCTCTGCGGAGCCCAAGGGCTGGCAGTCGACTCCTGTGCTAAAGCAACCTCTGAATGAAGAGCCCTTGCTTGTCCTCACTTGGTGGGTCTTCATTTACTTCCACAGCTCCTGCTGGAGATGATGGGACGGACGCAGGATGAGCAGAAGGGACACACAGAGCCACCTTTCAGTACCCCCTGAAGAAGCTGACACTTTCTTGTCTACTCACCCCAAACCCGTCTCAGCAAACAGTGGGATCAGAATTAGAATGGGCCGGGTCACTGGTCACCTCAATTTCCCAAGGTGACCTTGCTTTCGAGGAGCTTTCCTGCTCCTCGTTTCTCCTCTGTCCTCTGACCTGCCCCCTTCTGGTCCACACCTCTGAGAGTCATTGCGATGCAGGGCATGCCTGGGTGTGGACTCCTAGTGAAACCGAGCAGGACCCTGTGGGGCTCCTGGGCACAAAAGCCTTTCTGTGTCCCCCATTTCTTGATTATGGGAAATGGCCTCCACTCAGCCTCCATGACCTTCCCTGAGTTCCAACAAGTAGGTTCAGTGGCTAATCAGGGAAGGGAGGGGATGCGGAGACAAGGGAGCAGCAGCTAAGAAACAATAGTGCAGCCTTGGGGCAGGGTCCTGGTTCCCCTCGAGGGACACACAGAACAATATCTTTGAGCTGTTTTGCAGATTCTGAAGCCACCACCGGGCAGGAGAAGTTAATTGTCTGCTGCCCACAAGCACACAGACCCCAGACCGGTTGGCACCAGAAGGTTGATGATGCGGACTCCCGATGACCTCACCACCAACCAATCAGAAGAATGTCCGCAAGCTGACCGCCCTCTTTGAACCATTCCTATAAAACTGCTCACGACCCCCTCCAGGGCGGGACACGCAGTTTGGAGGGCATTAGTCCGCTGTGGCCCCCTTTGCCTGGCAAAGCAATAAAGCTGTTCTTTTCTACTTCACCCCAAACTCTGTCTCTGAGATTTTATTCGGTGTCAGGGTACAGAGCCTGGGTTTGGCATCGCTAGCTCCACTGTGGATTAACTGTGTGACAACTAGTCTGTGCCTCGTCTCCTGATCCCATCTCCTGGGGTTGTCGCGAGACTTAACCAGGTTGATACATGTAAAGCCCTTAGCCCGGGACCCGGGCTTATTAAGCGCTCTGTGAGCTAAGCCACTGTCATCATTATTCTTCACGATGCTCTGTTTTCTCCTCACTTTGTCACTCAAGCAAAGAGACAAACTCCCTCCCTCATTGAATCAAGCCATCGATTGAATCAAGGGCTGCCCTAAAATACCATGAACGGGGTGGCTTAGGCAACAGACATTTATTTTCTCACAGTTCTGGAGGCTACAAGTCCAAGATCAAGGTTCTGGCTGGTTTGATTACTGGTGAGACCAGTCATTTTGGCTTGTAGACGGCCCCATTCCTGCTATCCTCACACAGCCTTTTCTCAGGGTGTGCATATGGGGTGGGGGGCAGGGGAGGGGGAGGGAGAGAGAGCTCTGCTCTTTCTTCTTATAAGGACACTGATCTTATCCGATCAGAGCCCCACGGCCATGACCTCATTTAACCTTAATTACTTCCCAAATATAGCCACTCTAGGGGTGGAGCTTCAGCACAGGAATTTGGTGGCAACACATACATTCAGTCCGTAACAGGCACATGTTCCAAACAGAAAGTGGAAAAACGTAAAAGTTCATATCAGACATCCTGGTTCCAGTCCCGAGATTCCTGCCACAGGGGCACCGTCACTCATGTCTCATTCTGTTCTTATCAACGTAAGTAGGGGTCCCATTCAGGCTTCCAAGTAGCTTCTCTCTTCCCCTGATGCCTAGAGTCCCAGGTCCTTCAAAACGTCTGTCGTCTGGGCTTTCCAGGGTCTGTTCATCAATCCACATGAGAACAGCTCCCGGCCCCCCCTGAGAGCATTCCATTTACTTCATTAAGTCAATCTATTCAGCTCTCCTCCTTTCAACAGCTCTCACCCTCACCTGATCCTCTTAAAATGTGAAACGCCAGGTTCAAAGATCCATGAACTCCTGCCACATTCAAGCATTCAAACCGATTTATTGAACTGTGCCGACTGGCGGGGAAAATAGTGAAAAGAGGAAAGAGTCCTTCTCTCCTGGAGTTGACGTTTCTGGAAGAGAAGGAAATGTGATGTAGACTCGGGGTGAGGGAATACACCTGAGGGAAGTGACCTTGGCTCTGGGATCTCAATAATGAATAAAAGTTTGCTTGGTCAAGGGTGTGTGTCAGGGGTGGGGCTAAGGAATTGGAGAGATCATTCTTGACAGAAGGACCTCACGAAGAAAGAGCCATTATCAGGAACAAATAAGACTTCAGGACTTTTAGGTGCATCAGTCAGGGTCCAACCAGGGAAACAGAAACCACTTGTAGCTCTCAACCAGAAGGAATTTAATAGAGGGAATTGCTTACTTTGGTTAAAAAAAAAAAAAGAAAGCTAAGAAACAGAACGCAAGGCAGTGAGACACCAGAGATTAGTAACGGCTCACAGCTCTTTCTATATTTAAGTTTTAAAATTTAAGTTCTTCCACTTGATAACTTTTGTACTTCAAAGCACATCGTTACAAAAGTTAAGTCACAGACTGTGAGAAAATATTTGCAGATCAAACTCTAATGAAGGACTGGTCTGCAGAATACATAAAGAACACTTACAATTCAGTCATAACCGCAAAGAACCCAACTCAAAAGTGGGCAAAAGGGGGCTTCCCTGGTGGCGCAGTGGTTGAGAGTCCGCCTGCCGATGCAGGGGACGCGGGTTCGTGCCCCGGTCCGGGAGGGTCCCACGTGCCGCGGAGCGGCTGGGCCTGTGTGCCATGGCCACTGAGCCTGCGCGTCCGGAGCCTGTGCTCCGCAACGGGAGAGGCCACGGCAGTGAGCGGCCCACGTACCGCAAAAAAAAAAAAAAAAAAAAAAAAAAAAAAGTGGGCAAAAGGCTTGAGTAGACGTTTCTCCAGAGAAGACACGTGAATGGCTAAGAGGCACATGGAAAGGATGCTGAACACCATTAATCTTTAGCGAAATGAAATCAAAACCACTTCGTACCCCCTACGATTCCCATGAGACTCCTAGGAATTTACTTGAAAGAAATGAAAGCGTATGTCTTCATGAAGACTTATATGTATGAATGTTTATAGCAGCTTCATCACAGCCCCAAGATGGAAACAACCCAAATGTCTGTCAACTGGTCAATTCAGAATTTGGTAAAGTCACACAATGAAATACGATTAGGCGATAAAAAGGAATGAACTACTGGTACACGCTACAACATGAGTGGACCTCAAAATGTTATGCTAATTGAAAGAAGCCAGGCGATGAATATTAATATTAATAAGCAAGCGAATACTCCTTATTGAATGTAAATTTATAGAGCCTGAGTGCCGATTGGTGGTTATTGGGAAGGGAGCATTGATTGACTTCATGGGAAGTCTTGAGGGACAATGGAAATGTTCTCCGGTGGAACTGTGGTGGCGATGGTTCATCTCTGCAAATTTACTAAAAACTATTGGGTTGTACACTTACAGTAGTTAAAGCAGGGTTAAACTACACTCCAATAAAACTATTAAAAATTGCACAGAATATATCTTGTTGCTGTGACTTGGACTCACCCCCTTCTGTTGACATGATCACATTATCTCCAACCTTCCTCCCCCACCCCCTGCCCCATATTTGTTGCTCTTGAAGATTTCCTACCCATTTCTGGACAGCCTTGTTCAATTTCTAGCTCAGTTCACAGGCATCAAACACTTCCCTAGAACATGACGTTCCTCATTCTGAAAACTGCTTTC
The DNA here is from genome assembly GCF_008692025.1 of Phocoena sinus. Taxonomy (NCBI): domain Eukaryota; kingdom Metazoa; phylum Chordata; class Mammalia; order Artiodactyla; family Phocoenidae; genus Phocoena; species Phocoena sinus. The sequence goes on along the minus strand of NC_045771.1, from coordinate 4,238,356 downwards.
CTTCCAGTAATTCTGAACCACTCTCGTCCAAGCCCATCTCTCACGCTAGCTGGCTACAAGTCTGAGTGTTCTTGGGCCATTCATCACCAAGGCGACACATCTCTTGTTCTCTGCAGGCTTCACTGCCTTATATAGTAGAGGAGCATCCCGTCCTGGGCCTGCCTTCCAGTCTGTAGTCCTTTACTCAAGGCTGCTTCTTCCACTCAGAGTTGATGTAAACCTGACCTTATTCCTCCCTCTGCGACTTGAAACAGCAGAGAAAAAAAAATGGCAGGACAGCAGCTTTGAATGGTTTTCAACTTCTCAACAGGAATCTGCACACAGGCTGCTATAGACTGAATGGTCATCTTACTCCAACACTCGTATGTTGAAAGCCTAATAGCCAACGTGAGGGTTATTTAGAGGTGGGGCCTTTGGGAAATGATTAGGTTGTGAGGGCAAAGCCTTATAAACGGAGTCAGTGCCCTTATCCAAGAAGCCCAAGAAAGCCCCTTTGCCCCCTGCCATGTGACGACATGGAGAGAAGGTCCATGAACCAGGAAGAGAGCTCTCACCAGACACTAAATCTGTTGGTGCCTTGGTCTTGGACTTCCAGCCTGCAGAACTGTGAGAAATAAATGTCTGCTGTTTATAAGCCATGCAGTCTATGGTATATTTTTATAGCAGCCCAAATGGCCTAAGACACAGGCCTGTGGCCTACACGTCATCAAGAAGAAAAACCAGGGGCAAGCAAAGGAGCAAAGAAAAAACTGGACAAATTCTATGACTGGGCTCATGCTTAGAAGAGGCTTGAATTTCCCCTTTCCTTTCTTTTCTAGAAGGGACAGAAGAGAAGTATCCTTCCCACACCCGAGTCTATCAGAGTGAGATCTGCTATCTTTGGTTCTCTGTCATTTATCTTCAAATATTTAACCAAAAACCAACCAACAAGCAAAAAGAAAAAACACTGGACGTCTCTGGTGGTGGAGTGGTTAAGAATCTGCCTGCCAATGCAGGGGACACGGGTTCGAGCCCTGGTCTGGGAAGATCCCACAGGCTGTGGAGCAACTAAGCTCGTGAGCCACAACTACTGAGTCTGTGCTCTAGAGCCCGCAAGCCACAACTACTGAGCCTGCGTGCCACAACTACTGAAGCCTGAGCACCTAGAGCCCGTGCTTCACAACAAGAGAAGCCACCGCAATGAGAAGCCCACACACCACAACGAAGAGTAGCCCCCGCTCGCCACAACTGGAGAAAGCCCACGCACAGCTACAAAGACCCAACTCAGCCAAAATTAATAAATTAATTAATTTTAAAAAAGCAGGAATTAAAAGAAAGGAAAAACACTGCCTCCCACCCATACCCCCAAAGAAAGAAAAATTCATGTTGAACCCTCCCAGAAGTGTGGTAAAGACAAAAATTCCAGCTCTGACCTGATATTGCATGACCCAAGACAAGACCCCAGAAACTTTGAAGGAAACTATTCTTGTCCTTTGATTGTCAAAGATTCTTTGAAGAATCTTCTAGGAAAGAGGGCTTTGTCTTCTTGATCGTAGAGGATTTACTTGAAACTCAGCTGCAATAACAGAGCTAATGGCCCAGTGGGAAAAAAAGAGAATTTCTAAATCTTGTGGTTAATGTCATATGCTGCATTTCTTAACCCACTGAAAAGAAACTGGTACCCAAAGAGTGAGTGGGATGGTTTATTCATTTTTATTAGTAGTAACATGACGCTCAAGTGTGTATGAACGCAAGCATGTAGGATAAATTTGCCAAACAACGTCTCAGCCAAACCAGATGAAAGAGTGAAAGGAAACACGATTAATCATTATTCCAGGGCTCCAGAAGTAAGACGCACCTGCCTTGGGAAAACAGGGTCATTTAGTTACCGTAAATGTAAGGAGCATCTCTTGCCAATCGAAACAACAACGAGGTACCACCTCACGCCGGTCAGAGTGGCCATCATTAGAAAGTCTACAAACAACAAATGCTGGGGAGGGTGTGCAGGAAAGGGAACCCTCAGGCACTGCTGGTGGGGATGTGAATTGGTGCAGCCACTATGGAGAACAGTATGGAGGCTTCTCAAAAAAAACAGAAAACAGAGTTACCATATGATCCAGCAAGCCCACTCCTGGGCATATATCCAGACAAAACTATAATTCAAAAAGATACATGCACCCCTATGTTCTTGGCAGCACTATTTACAATAGCCAAGACTTGGAAGCAACCTAAGTGCCCATCAGCAGATGACTGGATAAAGATGATATGGCACACACACACACACACACACACACACACACACACACACACACACACAATGGAATAGTACTCAGCCATAAAAAAGAATGAAATAACGCCATTTGCAGCAACATGGATGGACCTAGAGATTATCACACTAAGTGAAGTAAGTCAGACAGAGAAAGACAAATACCATGTGATATCAGTTATATGTGGAATCTAAAATATGACACAAATGAACTTACCCATGAAACAGAAACAGACTCACAGCATAGACAACAGACTTGCGGTTGCCAAGGGGGAAGGGGGTGGGAGAGGGATGGATTGGGAGTTTGAGATTAGCAGATGCAAACTATTATATATCGAATGGATAAACAGCAAGGTCCTACCATATAGTACAGGGAACTATACTCAATATCATGTAATAAAGCATAATGGAAAAGAATATGAAAAAGAATATATATATATCTGAATCACTTTGCTGTACACCTGAAACTAACACAACATTGTAAACCAATTATACGTCAATAAAATAAAATAAAACAACAACAACAAAACATAAAGAGCATTTCTGAAAGTCTTCAGAAATGGCCCTCCTGGAAATCTCTTTTGTTACATCAGCTTAGAGAGTTTCAAGTAGAGCTTTATTTGCTTCCCAAGCAAGCTGTCCTGGGTGCATTAGGTGTGGGCAGTCTCCTGCCACCAGTGGGGGGCTGCTCACAGCTCTGGAGGCTGGAAGCCCCAGATCAAGGTGTCGGCAGGTTGAGTTTCTTCTGAGGCCTCTCTCCTTGGCTCGCAGGTGGTCGCCTTCTCACTGAGTCCTCACCAGGTCGTCCCCCTGTGTTGTCTGTGTTCTCATCTCTTCTCACAAGGACACCAGTCACAGTGGATCAGGGCCCACCCACAGGGCCTTGTTTCACCTCAATTACCTCCTTAAAGGCCCTATGCCACAGTCACGTCCTGAGGTCCCGGGGAGGGGCGGGGGTTTCAACGTATGCCTTTTGAGGGACAGAGTTCAGGCCATCCCACTACCTTTTCCACCCACCTGTGATGACGACTCCATACCCCGCAGTCAGACCCCCCGCTCCCCTTGACTTTGCCCTCCTGGCTTTGTCCCCATCCCAGGACGGACTTGGAAGGACTCAGCCGCCAGGCGGCAGTGACCTCTCGTTACAGACAGCAAGGGCAGGAGAGTGAGGGACAGGAGGGGACACCCGGTCAGCCTCAGGGTCTCAGTGTGAGACACCAGGAGAGTCTGTGCCTCTAGCTGAGCATCCTTCTTTCACTTAATCCTGTTCCTCGTGCCCCCTCCCTGGGTGCAGGGAGACCCAGGGACAGAGGCTAGTGGGGCGCCATTAGTTCTGTGTTTACGTTGCCGTTCCAGCTGCCGACAGGGCAGACTGATAAGGAGGATTCTGCCTGTGAGGGAGACTGTTTACACAGGCACTGCAGAAACAGAGCTGCTTGGAGAGTGACTGTTTTCCTGGGGAGCAGCTAAGGGGCCTCTCCAACGGGGAGGTGGGCGGGGCGAGCTGTAGTTGGCCTGTCAGCTGCGTTTCTGGGGCATCTGCTGGGGGACACTGTTGTCACGGAGCCCAATCCTGCAACGAGGGAGCGGACAGGTCAGCCCTGGTTTCAGGTGTGTCCTCAGCCCACCAGCAATAGTCGCATGAAGACATCAGAAGAGAAAGCACGCAGGTGACAACCAAATGAGGGAATGTGTAAGGGAGCTAGAGACATAAAGGCCCCCTCAGCTCACTGGTCCTCAAATCCTAAGAGGATGGAGTTGCAGGGAAGGGCACAGGGTCGGTTCTCGGGGGCTGTGTTTTCTGGGGGACTCTGCTTTTGTAGATGGTCCCCTTTGGTTGATGGAACATGCAGCCAATCTGACGGAGCCACCCCTCCTGGGGAACAGGGGATGGAGCCGCACCAGGGCTGGCCATGCAGACGCCCAGAAACCTGGCATCTCAGAAAGTCCGCAGACCTCACTTAGGGCTTCTGCTCCAGGGGCGTCCCCCAGCTGCAGTGTCTGGGGCAGTGGCTCCGTTCTCCCCGGCTGTGCACTGCCGTGGATGCTGCCATCCACACGTCTGCTGCCCTGCCCATGGGGGCAAATCAGTGCCGACCTTGAGGACTCCCATGCCCTTGGTCCCAGCCCCTGAGGCACTGCGACTTCAGAAGGCGTCCTGTGCAGGATACAACTTCCGTTCAACGAAGGGGCACGGAACTGAATAATGCAGCGTTTTGGGATTTTGCTGATTGCCCCGTGGGAGCTAAAGCCTCTGCAGAGCCGGGCAGAATCATCCCCTCTAGAAAGCAATCTGCACATTCGTGTTTCTTTGTATCAGTCGTCTCTGTCCACCGTTTGCCTCCCGGGTTTGGATTTTGGGGCAGGACGATGTAATGGGAAGCAGGAGGTAGTGTGCCAACCGAGACCCACCACCAACACTCTGAATTCCAGAGTAAGCGCGACTCAGGGCACCCCAGGGGGTGGAACATGAGCCTCGGGCCTCCCGGCTCAGGCTCTGACCTCCAGCCCGGGGGAACCTCACAGACCAGACGGCCGCCCCGGTCTCGGGGGCACTTCCTTCGGGAGGGGCGGGGGGATGCACTTTACGTAGGGGCCGCTCGTCTCACTGTTCCAGCTGCTCCAGTGAAAACTGTTCCCGCAGTTCCCGCCCCGCTCGTGAAAGCCCCTCCTTCCCAGCGTCCCTCCCTCAGGGTCACTCTACATGATGTTTGTTGAAGGTGGTGGGCCTCTGTCTGGCTCCCCCCAGGCCCCACCAAGCTGCCTGTTTCACAGCTTTCCAGGACCTACGTTCTCCCTCCGTCTGCATATTTCCCTTTTCCTTGCAGAACAAAGAAGCATCTGAGCCTTGCCGACCCCCTGCCTCGGGGATGGGGGGATCCCTCTCCCGGCCCCTGGCGGGAGGTGGGCCACCCCTGGCCCAGGCTCTTGGGATGCACCGGCGTGGAGGTGAGGTCACAAGGCCCCGGAGACACCTTCCCCCGGGAGCGGACTGGCCCTGCTAGCAGAACTGAAATGAGTTCTAATGAGGAACAGACACCTCCACATTCCCCAGGGCAACCACGGGCTTGGCACCGGCAAGAAGGTGCTGCAGGCCATGGACCACTTGAGACTCAGCTCCTCCCCCCGCCTTTCCTATTTAATGGCAGAAACGAGACGGTGGCCCCGATGGCAGACACGCGGCGACACGCTGCACCGGGGAAGGGAGAGGCCTCAGCTGGCACCGCAGGCAGTCCCATAACTGCAGGGTCTTTGGAGGGAGCGGGGTGGGGGGGGACACTTGGCTGAAATGTGATACCGGGCACCATGACCTGAACACACGTGGGTTTGGGAGAAAGGGAAAGGAGAAGGTTAAGGATTGCGGGAAGAGGAGAAAGTCACCGAGATCCCAGAAATGGACGGACGGGCAGAGATGACGGGGCCCGGGGGAGGGGCTGGGGGGTGGGGGATAGGATGCTGGCGGGACAGTGATGCAGGAGGGTGAACGGACACTCTAGGGCCCGGTCTGCGAGGCTCTGAGCCGCTAGCAGACCGGCGGGGTGCGCGGGTTGGAGGCCTTCCACATTCCCATCCCATGGCTGGTTTGTTCTGACCGCCCACATCTCAGCTTGATGCCTCCTTTGAAGCTTGTTTTGCAAAGTGTTGCACTGATCACCACCTGCGAGGCCATCTGTGCTCGCGAAGGCCGGCACCCCAACACCCGCCCACCCACAGGTGCGCCTGGCAGCCATGCCCAGGGCTGGACCCAGAACCTCCACCTAGAGCTGGGCTGCCCTGGGGCCGGTGGTCCTGGTGCCCCTGCCATCGTTCCCTTTCGCCTCCCCCTCCTCGCCGTGCGGGATCTCACACACACTGAGCACACGCTCTACACACGGTACGCATTGACACAAAACAGACACCGCACAGACCGCACACACTGCGCACGCGCATAGCCCTTTCTGTTACTTGGAGTTCGTTGCTTCTGCTTCCAGACTTAGCACACACCTTTCGGGACTTTAGCTGGGCGGAGGTTGAGGGTAATTTGATGAAATAAGTCCCTTAAAGTTATTTCCGTTGCAATAACGCTTACCGTCTACTTGCGTTTCTAAAGGGGCTTTTCTTCCCTCTCAGTTTCCCTGGTTCTTCCACAGCCTGGCCCACGTGACACAGAAATGAACCTTTTGCTGGAACAAGTGTCTCTTGTGATCCTAACGTTGGTACCACTGGGGAAATAGGAACAGATACCAAATGCAGCGGCACAAAACGGGGCTCATCAGCGATGCCCCCGGCCCCAACCCACCTCTTTCCTTTGTGAAGAGCAGCGGTGTGGGCTTGTTACTCATGTGAGGCTCATTTCTATCCCTTGTTTGAGGGGAAAATATTAATTCCGTGAAGTAACATGAGAACTCGCGACCCGCTTGGTAAAGTAATTTGAACGTATGCTGACATAGTTTTAACTGCAATGGAGGTTATAATTATTACTTCTCTGGGAACCCAGCCCCAAATCCTGCCCTTCCTCAAGTCCTCACAGTTTTGTTTTCCCAATGAATTTTCAAAAGATAGAGATGGAGGGTTTCACCGGTTTGAGACCAACTTATGTGCGACTGCTGTGGATGAACCGTGCCTTATGCAGCCCTGGCAGGCGGCAGGGATGCGAAGATTTGCTGAATGAATGAAAAATGAGCTAGTGAATGGGTGACTGACTGGAGGGGAGGAGCTTAAACTTCTAAATGTTCACAACTGCCCTCCTATCGGTGGCGTTAGGCGTCGCGATAGCAAGAAGCTCTCTATACTTCATTCAGAACTATTCATCAAACTTTAAAAAAAATTAATTATTGGTCTTCCCTGGTGGCGCAGTGGTTCAGAGTCCGCCTGCCGAAGCAGGGGACACAGGTTCGTGCCCCGGTCCGGGAGGATCCCACATGCCGCAGATGCCGGCTGGGCCCGTGAACCACGGCCACTGAGCCTGCGTGTCTGGAGACTGTGCTCCGCAACGGGAGAGGCCGCAACAGTGAGAGGCCCGCGTACTGCAAAAAAAATTTTTAAAAATTAATTATTGAATTTATTTATTTTTGGCTGTGTTGGGTCTTCGTTGCTGCACACGGGCTTTCTCTAGTTGCGGCAAGCGGGGGCTACCCTTCGTTGTAGTGCGCGGGCTTCTCATTGCGGTGGCTTCTCTTGTTGCAGAGCATGGGCTCTAGGCGCCTGGGCTTCAGCAGTTGTGGCACGTGGGCTCAGTAGTTGTGGCACGTGGGCTTAGTTGCTCTGCGGCATGTGGGATCTTCCCGGACCAGGGCTCGAACCCGTGTCCCCTGCATTGGCAGGCGGATTCTTAACCACTGCGCCACCAGGGAAGTCCCGCCAAACATGTTGAAAACACTAAGGTATGTGACAGCTAATAAGGGAGAGATGCACATTAATAGGTGTCATTTAATGCCTTACATGGCTAAACACCTAAAACATAAATTTGATTTGTCAACAAATATTTGTTGGATGATTACTCCAGATTAGGCACCAGATTGAGGGCTGGGATAGGGCAGTGAAAATCTAGCCCAAATCTCCCTGCCTTCATGGACCTTACACTCTAGAAGGAGATGCAAACAATAAGCAACAAATATACCAAAGAGTTTATATATAAAACCATAATTTAAAAAAAACATAATAAAGATTGTACAGTATATATTATATATATACATACTACATACTGTAATGTGTGTACATATATAGACATACATACTATATACACACATATGTAGTATACATAGTATCATATAGGTAGTCTATACAGTACATATAGATACCTTCGTGTGTGTATATATGTGCATGCATGTGGTACGTAGTATATTAGAAGGTGATAAATGCCATGTGAAAAACTTAGGGCAGGTACAGGTGGTCACAAGCACCTGTATGGGGAGGGGTGGTTGCAGTTTTAAGTTGGACATCAGAGTAGTTGGCACTAGAAGCTGTCATTTTAGCAGCTCTTGAGGGAGGTGGGAGAACTGTCCATGTAGACGTCTGAGGTGAGCATCTTCGACGTGGCGTACCTGGCATGGTCCTCCCCCAGGGAGAGCCATCTAGCCTGTCCAGAGGTTCTTGGAGATGCGTAGGTGAGGAGTGTCCTGCCGGCTCCAGGAAGAGTAAGCCAGGGCAGAGCATGGCCCCTCTGTCTGGGGTTTTGTAGGACATGTTCCTGGTTAGACGTGACCGTACGAGCTGTTGGGCATCTCCTTTCTGTTCCAAGATCCTAATCAGGCTGCAGTAATTCTTCTCCTTGTCTCTGTCCTTCTTCTTCTTCATTTGAGTCTCTAAAAATTAGTTGCTGTTCACTTTCTGCTCTTTCCTTACATGAAGTTTGATTGGGGCTGTGGATATGGGCTGTTGGGGTGGTCACTTTTGTTTTCTGCTGAAACACAGAGGGTGAATGCCCTGAAGGTAAATGGATGGGTCCCAGCTGAGAGTAAGGCCCAATTCCGCAACGTCTGGGCAGGAACGGGGGGTTGTGGACGCAGATACTGATGCCATAGAACGTGCTGGGTATTTGGCCGCAGACCTCAAGGCACAGCCCACTCGGCTGCCTGCAACCTGTGTGCTCCAGACAACCTGTGTGACTTTGCTGCATGTAAAGTGTGTTCGTGGATTCTGTGAGGCATCTGATGAATCGTATGGAGATAATGTATACCAAGTTTCTAGCACAGTCCCTGGCACTAAAGTGCATGTTAAATCTTAATGATAACAGCCCTTTTTATTTCTGAAGCCAGTAACGCCTTGATCCAAAGGGAGACATTTTTCATGGTAGAGCTCCAGACCCTGCAGAAGGGAATGTCTTTATGTCTCACCCCTAAACCAAACCACAATGTGGTCCTTCTGTCCACGTCTATCTTGCCCGTGACCTTTCTGAAACGTGCGTCTGTGGTTGCTCAGGGTCCTTGGGAGAATTTGCCCGTCTGAGAATTCTCTGATCACCAGGTAGGATGGGTGTGGTGAAGGTTCTTACTGCGGGTGGGAGGTAGGACCGTTCGCTGGCCTCCCTCTCAAACTTTTATTCTGTGAGTCAGAATCTGCTTTATATGTGTGGCTGTGCGTTTCACCAATGCAAGCCTTCAGGACAGCATTTCCCCAGCTCCCCGCGGAGAAAACGCAATTCCCTTAGAGCCAACAGTAAGGTCACAGGTGGGTGTCATGGGTGCCTGCTGGGATCACAGGTGCCACTGGGGTGATTGACTTTCTCCCCAGACACGCTGAGGTCTAGGTCTGTTCCAAGGCACTCTGACAGAAGCACGAAGGCGCTAGAGGGAGGGTGTGCTTGGGCAAATACTGTCTCACCAATCAGTGTGAACAGCTCTAAGAACTGATGTACTTAAAGGCTCTCTGCATGTGGCAGGAAAGATAGCCACTGTGAGTCCCAAACCTATATTTTTGCAGCTTATAACTCAAAAGGAAAAGAGATCCATGTACTAGTCAGGGTCCCCCAGAGAAACAGAACCAACAGACTGTGTGCGTGCGTGTGTGTGTGTGTGTGTGTGTGTGTGTGTGTGTGTGTGTATTTAATATAAGGAGCTAACTCATGTGATATGAAGGCTGACATGTCTCTAGATCTGTAGTTGGCAGCTGGAGTCCCAGGAGGGCAGGGATGCAGCTCTAGTCCAGAGACGGGCACGCTCTAGACCCAACAAGAGGTGAAATGTTTCACGTGAGTCTGAAGATAGGGAAAAATGATGTCGAGCTCAAAGCAAGAGGCATTCCTCTTAGCAGGGTCAGCCTTTTGGTTCTAGTCAGGCCCTCAACTGGTTGGGTGAGGCCCACCCACATGGGGAGGGCAACCTGCTTTACACAGTCCACCAAGTCAAACGTTCGTCTCATCCAAAACACCCTCCCAGACACATTCAGAATAAAGTCTGACCAAATATACGGGTACCTGATGGCCCGTCAAGTTGCCGCGTGAAATTACCCATCACAACCCTCCAGCTCTCAGCTTTTCCTTTTGCCTAATTCCACTTAAGGCTTCTGTTGGGCTCTGTCTGGTTCGTGTCCACCCCGTGGGCCAATCACTCTGTATAAGGGGACGAAATGCCATGTCCGTGACTCTGTAGTCAGGGAACAGGTGTGTTTGATGGTCCCAACGAAGTCATATAAGAGCACTGACCCCGCAGAGAGGATGCCACATGACGAAAGCAACAAAGAGCCACTGCAGCTGAAGTTTTGCGCAATAAATCCATATATTTGTATGCAGTTTATAATATAAGGCGTTTTCCTACATATTATTTTATTTGGTTCTCAGAAACACCATGTGAGATAAGCATGTGAGGAAAAAGAAACTGTACCATGGAGAAATTAAGTGGAGAATGGGGACTCAGACAGTTATGCCATCGTTCCCCCAATCTTAAGTGATTTCTGGCATTAGCTGGGAGGAAGAAATCATCTATCTGAAGTCATTGCCTTTTCTGAGACCTTCTAACCGCCATAGCTAAGGGTCCCTGGCTCTCCCTTTGGGGAAGGGCTTTAGGGACTATTGGGACCTGATGCGGCAGCCAAACTGCTAAGTTAAGGACTGTTTGTTCCATACCCTGTCCCTTTTCCCCCAGCTCTCACTGTTCCCCTTATGATTCCTGACCCAGATTGCTTCTCTTCTATTAATTTTGTGTGTCATGCCTCTCTACCCACGTGACTCCCATTATTATCCCCCTATGACTTCTGAGAGGAGGTCATTTATCAGAGTTCTCTTTTTGAGTAAAAAACTGAGAAATCTATCACTCCCAGGAGAGTTAGGAATTCAGGAGTCATCCATCACCCCTGAACGTGTACAATTTAGGAATCTCCTAGAGACAGTGCTTTAAGGCAAAAAGACGCTTCTGTGATAGAAACGGTATCATCGATGCTTCCAAGAACAAGAATAATATGGAAGTATCTGACCAGCAAGGCTGTGGTTGGGAGCCAGGGTCTTAGGGCATCTGCAAGGTTTCAGACCCCCTCTACCATATAAAAGTCAGTCGTACGTGGTAAGACGGCCGTATAAGTATTCAGCTCTCTGCAGTTTGGGGGTCTCGGCCTTGAGATCCACAGGTGGCGCGAGTGGGGACGTGAGTCAGAGGGAAACCAGGGCGCTAGTCACCTTCCTGGCACGAGCTCATCTGCTGTCCACCTTCTGGACACTCCCCGAATCCTTGGGTCCTACGGGCCCCGGTGCCTTTGCAGCTGCTGGTGACTGAGTTTCTTCCTTGGAGCTTCTGACCCTTCAGATGCTCTTCTCTGTTTTGAATTGAGGAGGCGAAACTCATCTCCTGGCTGTGCTTTTTCAAGTATTATTTAGGGAAATCTGGATTCCATTCAGCAGAAATTTAGGAGGGTGTGGAGAGGGTTGGTTCCCCCATCCTGCCACCCTAGTGTTTAAACAGAAGACGAAAGGCAGGACTGGCTTTGAGAGAGCTGCTTCTCGACAGGCTTCCCCAGGAGACTGCCTCTGCTGGTGACAATCACACAATCACAGCTCCGAATGAGAGCCTGGAGTGGGGACAGCAGCGCAAGCCAGGAATGAACCAGGAGTCTCAGGGCCACCGCCATGATGCGGACAGGTTTCCTTCCAAATCAAACTGTGGGGCTCAGACGCCCGCAGGCAGCAAGGGCCCAGCTTCCTAGCCTGCCACCAGCTCCAGGAGAAGTCTAAGCGCAGACAATTTAACAGTGACTTCCCTCTCTCCACTTTGAATTCTGTACTTACTTAGTCCCCAGCTTTTTGGGGAAAAGGGAACCCTCCTACACTGTGGGTGGGGATGTAAGTCAGTGCAGCCACTGTGGAAAACAGTATGGAGGGTCCTCAGAAAACTAAAACTAGAGCTACCATAGGATCCGGCAATCCCACCCCCGGGCATACACCCCCAAAAAACTGTACTTCAAAAAGACACATGCACCCCCATGTTCATAGCAACACTCTTCACAATAGCCAATATGGAAACGACCTAAATGTCCATCAACAGATGAATGGATGAAGAAGATGTGGTATATAAGTACAATGGAATATTACTCAGCCATAAAAAGAATGGATAATGCCATTTGCAGCAACATGGATGGACCTAGAGATTATCATACTAAGTGAAGTAAGCCAGACAAAGACAAATATATAGCATCACCTGTATGTGGGATCTAAAATATGACACAAATTAACTTATCTACCACAGAGAAACAGGCTCATGGACATAGAGAACAGACTTGTGGCTGCCAAGGGGGAGAATGTAGGTGGAGGGATGGATGGGGAGTTTGGGATTAGCAGATGCGAATATTATCTATAGGATGGATAAACAACAAGGTCCTACTGTATAGCACAGGGAACTATATTCAATATCCTATGATAAACCATAATGGAAAAGAATATGAAAAAGAAGGTATGTATGTGTATAACTGAGTCACTTTGCTGTACAGCCGAAATTAACACAACAATGTAAATCAACCATACTTCAATTAAAGAAAAAAAGCGTTCCCCCAGAATGTGTTCCAAGGACTAACTAGCACAAAGGCTTAACGTTTTAAATGTACTCTTTCCTGGACTTATTATCCGTAGGGTCCAGACCTAAGGAGTACTTGATAATTAAATCTCAATAGCTTAACCGTCAAATTATGTCAGTTTTGTCCTCAAAGGCTGTACTGTTTTAAACCAAGTGGAGTGGTAGTCATCCATGGATATATCTCTTTATATTATTCTGCTTTTAGTACATGTAGTTATTGAAACCTAAAAAGAGTTCAATCTCTGGTTTAAAGTTGAATGGAATGTTTGCGGTGCCTATGTTAATGTCCTCCCTCTGTCTTTAGGCCATCTTCCGTTAAAAGTAATGTTTTTGCCCATTAATTTCGCTACTCTTTCCTTAATTAAAAGTTGTGATTTTTTGCTGATTCAAGCTGTGATTCTCAAGTGAAGAGCAATAATGCATAAAAAATTCTTTATTTCGGAAAAATGACAAGTTAACACAATTCTGCCTTATTGTTAATTAATTAATTCATCCATTCACTGAGCATTTATTTATCGAGGGCCTACTCTTCCCAAAGCACTAAAGTGGGGGTGGGTGGGCAATAAAGGTGAATAAAACCAGACCCCATCTTCATGGAAAAAATGTGATTCTTTTAAGGCACAGAACAGGAAGAAACCATGTCTCCACAAGGGGCTCAGGAGAGGAGGTGACAGCATTTGAATTCACTTGAATCCCCAGAGGCTATCATCCCAGCCCTTGGGACCCCATAAGGGTTTGGACCTTCTATCGGCCTCATTCTGCAAAGGAAAAAGCCAACAAAGAATAACCAGACATTTGAGGAAATCCTGTGGCTTGAAAAAGAAAGTTTGAAGTAAGTAGAACAACCAGAAACACTTAAATCAGAACCAAAAACTCGATATGAAAAAGGTTCAGTAAGAAAACAAGAATTAGCTCTTGGAAGTTGAAATAGGACCATGAGTATTATGGGATAGGGCATTAATTATTCAGTGTAAGAGGTCAAAGCAAAGTCTGAGAAAACCATGCAGAATTTAGAGCACAAAAATAATGTGAGAAAATATATGAAGAAAGATAAGAGGCTCAGATCCAGAAGTTCTAATATTTAATTAATAGATGTTACAGAAAGCAAGACCAAGGGAAGTAGAAAGAGGTAATAATCAAATAACCCCCCCCCCCCCGCCTCAAATTATCCAGGGCCAAGTAAGACCTGAGTCTTCAAACTGAACATACTTAAGTTTCAAATGGGACCAATTAGAGGAACAAAAAATGGTGCTGTAATTATAACAACTTGAAATGAGTAGAAGATAGAAATCAGTATAAGTATGCTGAATCCTTAGCTCTTACAACTAGAAGGCAATGAGAAATCCAGAAATAGTGATACAACATACTGTTTAGCAATATGAAAATAACTAGCAGAACAATTAAAACTGCAAGTGGCTAAAACTGGTTACACTCTGGAATGGGACTGAGGAACATGTTATAGGACTTTTAATACTTCTATTGTATGACTTTTAATATTTGTTATTTTTTAATTAATTAACAATAAGGCAGTTACTATTTTAATATTGACTGATAAAAATCATTCGTTAAAATTTGTTCCTCAACTAGAGAAACTTGAGACATCTTTACTCCATAGGCAAAACTTGTTAGTGGGAAAACCAACAATAATATAATTGTACGATCAATGTATATACACCTGTGCATATGTAATTATATATAAAATATATAACCTGCTCTCCCTGCTCAGTATCTTCATGGGAGCCATGACCTTGGCCTAAGTAACTGTGTCATTCTATGAATAATTAACACATTATTTATTTAGATTTATTCATTTACCTAGATTATATTCTTGTCTTGCCAGGCTGAGAGTTATCATGTCTTTTGAAGATTATGTAGCATACTTCTGATCTGTTTTGTGTGGATTTTAGAATTCAAAGGGTTTTTCCCCTTGTTTCCAAGTTCCAATGGCCATTTCACATTTTTTCCAAGGTAGTTCAAGGGAATAGTAGGGCTAGGGCTAGGGAGTAAGTAATCATAACTGTTAACATGCTGGGTGTTTGGGGTCAGCAGATGCAAACTATCCCATATAGGATAGATAAACAACAAGGTCCTACTGTATGACACAGGGAGCTACATTCGATATTCTGTGATAAACTGTAACGGAAAAGAGTATAAAAAAGGAAGGTACGTATGTGTATAACTGAGTCACTTTGCTGCCCAGCAGAAACTAACCCAACATTGTAAATCAACTGTAGTTCAATAAAAAAAATTATTTAAGGGCTTCCCTGGTGGCGCAGTGGTTGAGAGTCCGCCTGCCGATGCAGGTGATGCGGGTTCGTGCCCCGGTCCGGGAGGATCCCACATGCCGCGGAGCGCCTGCGCCCCGTGAGCCATGGCCGCTGAGCCTGGGCGTCCGGAGCCTGTGCTCCGCAACGGGAGAGGCCACAACAGTGAGAAGCCCACGTACCGAAAAAAAAAATTATTAAAAAAATAAGTTTTATATGGACTACTCAACAAGCATATGTATAGATGAGAGTGTCTACTATCTATAATTGGGATGGGGTAGGAAGCAGACATCGGGGGTGGAAATTAGGGGATAAACCAACAGGAACTATTTTTTCCCTGGACATTATGATTTGGAGTGTCTATATGTGCTGTTTCTTGTTACCTTGTACAGGGACTTCCACCACCACTGGTCCTGCTTGGGCAAAAACCGTAAATGACTAGCTTTGCTATATGATTTTGGACAAATTACTCTCCTGCCTATTAGTCTCAGTTTCCTAATCTGTAAACATGGGGGTAGTAATAATGATCTTGCCGTGCTCTTGTGAGGACTGAATTATAAAGTCAATGTAAAACATTCACCTATTGGATCCTAAGTCCCGCGTGCCAGATTGTGCGTAATAATATAATTTACTCAACGTTAAATGTCCAAATGGGATCCATCAGGGTTTCTCCGTAAGCTTAAATAGTCTGCATTATCAGGACAATTAAGTGATTCTTTTACTCCGTGGCCCCCAAAGCCATCTTTTAACAATTACCAAGTATACCTGACGTTAGATTCGCTATTATTAAAGAGATGTAAAGATTATAGCAAGATCTTGGAGAGGAGGTGGTGAGAGTGTCACGCTTATCACAAGAGGTCATACGTTTTTTAAAAAGGTTGAGAAAATAACCCTCTGAAGATTTTTATGAAAATATTATTCTGGTCCTTGGAAGCCCCTTCCTGGATATTTATTATCTATTATCTAATAGATAAATGGCATGAATTATCCACACCACCTAAAGAAAATACATTTTCCACACTCACTATCTATAGATATTAAACTGGTCCTACTGTTTTGACATGTTCACCAAGCTGCGATGGTCTGCACTTTAAAAAATATGTACTGTCTTTTAATGAGACCCTGACAGTTTAAAAATTCTAAGCTCATGTCATTATGATTGTAAAAATTAAGAATTATCCTTGTAACTATTTCTATTGCATCTCAGCATGCATGCCCTCCATTCTTGCCTGTTATACTCTAATGTAGGCAAAGGAAAGGGGGCTCTAAATTACTTACTAATCTCAACAAGGAAACTGTTTCAGAACCTGAACAGCATGAAAACTGGAGGGGGGCAGGTCTTAAGTATTAATTAGTAAATAATTCACATCACTAGTAAGTAATTAACATCACGGCTTGTTCATTTTGCAAAGTAGTTTTATAAAAACTAATTTTTGTGTATGGAAATTAATTATATAGAAATTGGTGATAAGGCTGTGTGAACCTTCTCACCATATACAAATATGTGTTATAGCAGGAGAGCGAGAACCCAATTCAGGAAAACAATGGGAACCCAGCCAGCTCCAGAGATCCGCATGGAATCAGCTGAGGTCTCTGTAACAACCCATCTCAGTTCAACGCCCTGGTTGCTCTGACCTGCTTCCTGCGCAGGTGTGGTTCCTGTGTGAGCACTCCCTATTCAGCTTCCGGCACACACCTCCACCTCCAAGATCCTGGCTACTCCCAGAATAGGCCACCATTGGTGCTTGCAGGTGGCCTTCCTTCTGGGCTTACATGGGGGGCTTATATCAGTGGCCCTTTAATTTCAACATATGGCTTCTAAGATCACCATAGAAGGGAAAGGAAGAGCAGAGAAGGCACTCCTGCTTAACCACATTGTTCCTGCAACGAAATGTGGGCTTCTGTGTACATTTCATTGCCTATGACTGTCCGTGTGGTACAGGACCAGGGACACGTGGTCCCGGCTAGACAGCCTCTTCCCAACTCCCCTCCCCACCCCCGACACAGATGCTCATTCCTGCCACATTGCTGGAAAGATGGGCTGCTGTCGGTTCTTTCTTAATCTGCTGCTTTTGTCCAGTCAGTTTGCTAAACTCTGTTGTAAGCTCTAAAAGTCATACTACACACCTTGGTCATGTTTCAAGAACAGTCTGGACTTTTCCAAACCTTGCCAGGAGGGTCTCCAAGAAAATTATAATGGAGTGTAGTTGGCAGGGATCTTTCTGTAATCACTGATTAAAAACATGCTTATAAATTTTCACTATTAATTAAGATGTCTCATGAGGGTTAATTAGTCAAGTAAACTTTTATTGAAGTATCACTTAAATTTTTTTTAAAAGGTGCAATTCATAGTGTACAGTTTGATGATTTTTCACGAAGTGAACACACTCATCTAATCAGCACCCAGATTTTAAAAAAGAACCCTGCACATAAAATCACTTTTTATATTGATCTAGTTAGCAGCTAGCTTGCTAAACTGTTTTATAAGTCATCTATAAATTTGTCTATAGGTTCTCTTGGGTTTTAAGTGAAAACAGTTATAATTATACATCAGTCTTCTTCCTTTCCAAATCTTATAATTTAATTATTTCCTGGTCTTATTTCACTACCTAGGACCTCCTTTTAATATTGAATAGAAGCAGTACTAGAAGCTTTTTTTTTGGTCAGGAACAAGACGGGGTATTTCTGCTAACATTTTACCATTAACAATGATATCTGATGTGACCTTTTGGTAAACTGTATAGTTAGTGAAGTTCTCTGATTCCTCATATGCTAAGACTTTCGAAATTGTGAGTGGGTACCAAAGGTTTTAACATTTTTGGGCATGTGTTGCAATAATCCATCATGACCAAGTGGGATTTCCCCCACAAATTCATATACTTTATCTTCTTTAATTCATTAGCTGAAATTAGAGGAGATAAACCATATGGTTACCTTTTTTGTAATACACTGCTGGATTTCATTTTGCCAAAAATCTTTTGAAGAATTTTGCATTTAAGATTAGGAAAGAGATTGACCTAATGTTTTTCATTCTTCTGACCTTATTTGGTTTTGGTTTCAGAGTTTTAGTGATCTCATAGAAAGGAGTTAGAAATTCTTTTCTATTCACTGGCAGAGTATGAATAAGGTTGAGATGAAATTTTCCTTGAAAGTTGGAAGAATGTACAGTATAGATAAGACAAGAGTGCCTTTTTTAGGGAAACTTATTTACCCACTAATTCAATTTCCTTAGTGGTTATAGTATTTTCAGGGTTTGTTAATTCTTCCCCTTGAGTTATCATAAGTGAGTTATATTTTTGAGAAATTTGTCCACGTATCTAAATTTCAAATTTATTAGCTAAAGTTGTTCAATGTATTCTCTTAATAGCTTTAAAGTGTCTGAGAAATCTGCAGTTGTGAAACCTTTACCATTCCCAACGTTACTTCTTGTGTGGTTTCCTCTCCTTCTCCTTCCTCTCCTCCACTTTCTCCTCTACCTCCTCTTTCTATTTCACTGAGGATTTCTCCATTTTATAGTGTTTTTATAGATATAAATTTAGTGGGCCACAATTATTGTCCTGCATAAACTGAGTAGGAAAGATCAAGGGAAACTTCATCCTTGAGCGTAGTACCTGTACCTCATTTTATTTCTCCACTGGCATGATATATAACAACAAAAATAAAACAAGAGTTTGTGAATAAAAAAAGAAGGAGAAAAGAAATAACTTTTGGTTTGTTGACATTCTCAACTGTATCCTTTATTTCTATCTCATTTTTTCCCTTCTTATCTGTACTATACCTTTCTACTTACTTTTAAAGAAACTTCTTAAATTGATTAGCTCATTTACTTTTAACCTTTCTTTTACTTAAACATAAGCTTTAATAGCTATATGTTTTCTTCACTTTTTAGTATGTGTTATATATATCATCTGACAACACTAAAACAATCTATGGATATCTAGACCAGTAGGTTATGTGGAACAATATTTTTTGGAAGGATCAAAAAATTCTGTTAACTCTCTGTGCTTGTAGTATATTCTTGAATCATTTTTAAAAGTTACTTAACTTTGGGCTTCCCTGGTGGTGCAGTGGTTGAGAGTCCGCCTGCCGATGCAGGGTACATGGGTTCGTGCCCCGGTCCGGGAAGATCCCACATGCCGCGGAGCGGCCGGGCCTGTGAGCCATGGCCACTGAGCCTGCGCGTCCGGAGCCTGTGCTCCGCAACGGGAGAGGCCACAAGAGTGAGAGGCCCGCGTACCGCAAAAAAAAAAAAGTTACTTAATTTTGAAAAGGTTAAAGGAATCATTGTTTTTTTGTTGCAATGTATTATAATTCCTATAATTACATTTTATCCTAGAAAAAATTATGACTTATGCTCATGACTTGTCTCCCCTAACAATTCTTTGTGATTTCACGTTTTCCAAATTCAGGTCCCCAGGAAAGAATTATAAACTGTTTTTTAAAAAAATGTCTAAAGCTATCATTGTGTTTGCTATAATGTCCAAGAGGTAACACAAGATTTGCTTATTTATCTTATTAAAATAAGGATCATAAAAATAGGCTTGACATTCCAATTTTATTTAATTATTGAGCTACTGAGATAACCTTTTTTTAAAACCAAACTTGAGATAAACTGGGAAAAAAACTTGACAAATTAAGAGGGGATTTTAGTCTCTTGTTTTACCTTATAGAAATAAGTTCACTACTGCAGTTCAATATGGTTCCAAAGACTGGTACAATAACTGTCTATGAATTAATTCTTAATTAATGATGGTCTATTTTTAAAATTGAAGTATAGTTGATTTACAATATTTTATTAGTTTCAGGTATACAGCACAGTGATTCAGTATTTTTACAGATTATACTCTAAAAATTAAAGTTAAATTTTTAAAAAGTTATTACAAGATGATGGCTATACTTCCCTGTGCTATACAATATGTCCTTGTAGCTTACCTATTTTATTTTTTATTAGTTAAAAAATTTTTATTTTATTGAAGTATTGTTGGTTTACAATGTTGTGTTAATTTCTGCTGTACAGCAAAGTGACTCAGTTACGCATCTATCTATATATATATATATATATACATTCTTTTTCAGATACTTTTCCATTATGGTTGATCACAAGATGTTGAACATGGTTCCCTGTGCTCTACAGTAGGAACTTGTTGTCTATCCAATCTATACATGATAGTTTGCATCTATGAACTGATATTTAGCTGTAGATTTCAAAGCCCTTTTCAGTCCGATACAATCCGAGATGATCACAGTATTCTTTATGTAGGTTTGTCAGTGTTCTCACTGCTTTTACTATGTTTTTATTCCCGTTGTCTACCACTCATAAACTAATTATGTGTTTTACCTCAAGAGAGGATTTCACTCTTTCATGCTGAAAATGCCGTTTAACATAATACATTATCCAGAGCTTTTCAGTCTTCAGTGAAGAAATTTCATTCAGATTCTAAGGCTGTTCCTGGCACTTGTCCCATCTGTCAAACTCATTACCCTGGAAAAACTGTAAAAGTGGGACAATGACAAGAACCAATTTCTCAAGTTACATTTAAATACCTTTTAATGGATTATATTCAACTGCCTTCAGCCATGAATTTTGACTCTGTGTTGACTACTATATGCCCAGATGGACAAGTCTTTCTTGGAAAGACAACTACCCTGGCAACAGCAAAACATTTTTCTAGACTTTGTATTCCTAGTCTGGGGTATTCCAATTTAGCTCTCCGGTGATGGGAAAAATCATTTCACAGGAATCGTTTGTAAGCGACTTTATAATCTCTACCATTGACTCAAACGCTACACTGTGTCTTCCAACCACAGTCCTATGGGAAAACACAGGAACTCCCACCACCTCAGACTGTGACCTTATTTGGAAATAATATGATTGCAGTTGTAATGAGTTAATATGAGATCATACTGGAGCAGGGTAGGCCCCTAACCCAGTTAGTGTCCTTATAAGAAGATACACAGGCACAAACAGACACAGGCACAGACACACACACACACACACACACACACACACACACACACACACACACACATAGAAGGCCCTGTGACAACAAAGGTAGAGGTTGGAGTGATGAAGCTATAAGCAGAGGAAGGCCGAGGATGGACATCCACCACCAGAAGCTGCAAAAGAGGCCAGGACAGACTCTGCCCGGAGTCTCATGGGCCGTGGGGTCCTGCTAACACCTCGATTTCAGACTTCTAGCTTCCAAAACTGTGAGAATAAATTTCTGTTTTTCTAAGCCATCATGTTTGTGGTACTTTGTGATAGCAGCCCTAGGAGACTAAGATACTCCCTGCTTATTTGAAAATCAAATAGGAGGGAAATTAAATAGTGAAGAAAAATAAAATTACTAAAATCCCATCATGAAGAAGAAACCATTGTTAATATTTTGGTGAGCATCTACCCAGATATCTCTCTAAGCCTATGTGTGTTTTTGTTAGTGTTTGGATAAAGGTATAAAACTGGATGAATGAGATGGAACTGGAAAAAATAAAACTTCTCATTGTCTTGGATGGAAAGTTACAAGGCTAAATATTTCATTGAGCCTTTACCAATGGTCATTTCAATACTTAGACTGGATTGTATGGTAGCTCTCTTTTCAGTTTTTTTGAGGAACTGCCATACTGCTCTCCACAGTGGCTGCACCAATTTACATTCCCACCAACTGTGCACAAGGGTTCTAATTTCTCCACACCCTCATCAACACCCTCATCAACAATTGTTTTCTTTGTTTTTTGGTTACTAGCCATCCTGCGACAGGTGTGAGGTGATATCTAGTGGTTTTGATTTGCATTTCCCTGATGATTAGTGACATTGACCTTAGTGACAATTCGTGTGACTGTTGGCCATGTGTATGTCTTCTCTGGAGAACCTGTCCAAGGGTGCATTTTGATTAAAGAAAAAAAAAAAAAAGACCACCTTTAAATCAATAAGGAAACAAGCAAACTGATAGACACAACTCCTTAACAGTCGCTTCACAAAAGAAAGTGTTCAAACGGCCAATAAACATGCCATTTCTTTTTTTTTTTTTTTTTTGCGGTATGCGGGCCTCTCACTGTTGGGGCCTCTCCTGTCGCGGAGCGCAGGCTCCGGACGCTCAGGCTCAGCGGCCATGGCTCACGGGCCCAGCCGCTCCGCGGCATGTGGGATCCTCCCGGACCGGGGCACGAACCCGCATCACCTGCATCGGCAGGCGGACTCTCAACCACTGCGCCACCAGGGAAGCCCAAACACGCCATTTCTTTAAAGTACAGAAGCAGATGTAACTAATCTCACTGTTGAAAGTTAGGAGAGTGTTACCCAGCAGACAGTGTGAGTGGACGAGGCCACAAAGGTGGCTCCGAAGAGCTGGTGATGCTGTTTCTTGATCCGGACGCTGGTTACAAGGATGTGTTAATTTCGTGACAATGTACGCAGCTACGCCCTTACAATATATTTACACTTTCTTATATGTATGTTATACGCCAATAACAAGCTAAAACAAACAGGCGAGGACTTTGTGTAGCTAAGGGGAGAGGGGACACATTAACTAAATGTCAGTGGGTTACCTGCTTCTTCCTTCTAAACCCAGGGCACAATCTGAACGTCAGGGTTGAAGCTGGGAAACCAACACTGTCTGCGAGACGTGAAACAGTGGAGCTGCTTTGGGAGATGGGCTCTCTGCACATGGCGAGGCACACAGAAATACATTTCTTCTTCGCGGATCTCTGAAAGTTCACTTTTGTCCTTAGGAGGTCTGAGGGTGTGAGTGTCTGTATATCTGTATGAACCACTGTATGACCATTCAGAATGTTATTAGCTATTGCATAATTCAGAAAGATTATGCATGTGCTCCCAACCAGTGTAGGTATGTGTTCACCCCTGGATCTTTGTTAATGCTGGATTTTGTCAGTTTTTCAAGATATTTGCAAATCAATAGGCAAACGATTGTTATTGCAATTGTCAGCCCTACCACTAACAAAAGAAAAATGGTATGTTTATCCACCATTTGTAATTCTAGGATGAACTGCCCATCTGTGCTCTCTGCCCACTTTCTACTTTGCAAATTCATCTTTTATTTCTTTTTTTTATCTTTTATTTCTCAATTGATTTCTATGAAATCAATTGATGATGGGTTGAAAATGTAAAATATAAATTTTCTCACAGGGTGACATTTGTGTTTCACCTTGCTTATTATAGTCTTTCTCTACAGAAATTTAAAACATTTTCATGCTCAAATGTATTAATCTTTTTCGAGTATTTTCTGGTGTTCTGTTATGAGAAGAAGCTGGATTATATGATTCAGATTCAGTTATACAATCAAGATTGTACATATATCATCAATGTTTGTACTCTGGTTGCAGTTATTTTACATTTTAATATTTGATCCTTCCATGCTTTATTTTTATGCAGAAAACAAGGTAGAGATAGAGCTTTATTTTTCTTTGTCAATAGCTAGCCAGTTTTTAAGGCTATTTATTAATAACCCATCTTTTTTATCCTATTACCTAGAAAACTATCTTTGCCACATACTAAATACCCTTATATACTAGGGCCAAGTAGAAATACGTTTTAGTGGTTTTTAAGAGATGAGTTTTTGTATCCATTCAGTGAGTCTATGTCTTTTGGTTGGAGCATTTAATCCATTTACATTTAAGGTAATTATCGACACGTATGTTCTTATGCCATTTTGTTAATTGTTTTGGATTTGTTTTTGTAGGTCTTTTCTTTCTCTCTTGTTCTCTTTTGTCCTCTTTTGCTCTCTTGTGATTTGAGGACTATCTTTAGTGCTGTGTTTGGATTCCTTTTTCTTTCTTGTGTGTGCATCTTTTATAAATTTTTGGTTTGCAGTTGCCATGAGGTTTTGGTATAGCAGTCTGTATATACACATGATTAAGTTGCTGATCTCTTAACTTCAAATGCACTTTAACTATCCTGCATTTGTACTCTCCTCCTCTCACAATTACTGGTTTTGATACCATATTTGTGTGTGGATGATTTCCTACCTTTATTGTATGTTTGCCTTTACCAATGAGCTTTCCCATTTCATAATTTTCTTGTTTCTAGTTGTGGCCTTTAAGAGATGAGTTTTGACAGGAATGATTTTTAAAATAATGCTCTACCTATTTGGAGTGTGGATGCCAACTCCAAATATCCTTAATTCCCAGTGACTCATAAAGGGACGTGAACAGTACTGTTCTGCTACATGTAGATGGTTCAGTGCCCTCTGTGGTGTTCAGCCACTGAACCAGTATTCATTGGGTGCCTATCACATGCTTGGCACTGTCTTCGGAACTTTGAACACATCAGTGTCCCAAACAGACCATCCATGGGCTTGGGGAGCTTACCTTCTCTGTCAGTTTATTCTACATGGAAATCTCTACAAGTCCATCATAATCCACAGGTGACCCTGAATCCCGGTTCAATGGTTCCTAGTTTTTGGTTTATATTATTTTCCTATTCATGTAGAAATGCTCCTGGAATGTTCCATTAATTTCAGGGTTTGGATAGGAGTGGCAACACATCTTTACCACAGGAGTGCTTAGGGGGAATAAGAAAGAAGGAACATCTCACAGAAGAAGATTGAGTCTCTCTCTTCAGGACACACTATGGAAGTGGGATGGATTTCTGAGACTGGGATGTCCTAGTCACATTTTCTGAAAACTCTTCTGAGGTTTTTCTTAAAGTCGGTGCTCCCCAGTGTTCATAGCAGCACTATTCACAATAGCCAAGACACAGAAGCAACCTAAATGTCCGTTGACAGAAGAATGGATAAAGAAGATGTGGTACGTCTATACAATGGAATATTACTGAGCCACAAAAAAGAAAATAGTGCTATTTGCAGCAACATGGATGGCCCTAGAGATTACTGCACTAAGTGAAGTAAGTCAGACAGAGAAAGATAAATATTGTATGATATCACTTATATGTGGAATCTAAAAAGTGATACAAATGAACTTATTTACAAAACAGAAACAGACTCACAGACATAGAGAACAAAATTATGGTTACCAAAGGGGAAGTGGGGGGAGGAGGGATAAATTAGAAGCTTGGGATTCACATATACACACTACTATATATAAAATAGATAACCAACAAGGACCTACTGTATAGCACACGGAACTCTTCTCAGTATTCTGTAATAACCTATATGGGAAAAGAATCTGAAAAAGAATAGATACATGTATATGTATAATGGAATCACTTTGCTGTACCCTGAAACTATACTTTGTAAACATTGTTAAGTCAACTATACTCCAATATAAAATAAAAACTAAAAAAAAAGTCAGTGCTCTCCTCTGGGTAGTTTCTACGCTGTTTTCACTGCATTTCTGTTTGGAGATTTTGTTAAGCTGAAAATCCTATGAAGCTTTTATTAGTTTTACCTGAGAGGGCATTATGCAGATGCTGAGAAATTAATAATGGATTAAAATTCCTCTACATTAATGTTTATTAACCCAGACTCATGCAAATGAAACTGGACGCATATCACAGGCCATTGGTGATCACTGAGTTAGTAATTACTGATAACGTAATTACGGGCCAAGTTTTCCCCAAAGGAAAACTTAGCTGCTGCGATGATCCATGTTGGCATAAAGTGAATAACTTCTAGGTAAGGAAATAAGGTGATTTGTTCCATTGACCTATCTCTGCCTTCTCTGGGCACCACTACTCACAGTTTATCACATAACTACCTACTGTCTTGTTGATCCATTAGGTACAGGGTGTTTGTGTGTGTGTGTGTGTGTTTTCTTTTAAACTAGATGTCAATGCTCCTCCAGGGACAGTTCAGCCTTACTTTTTGCTGCTTTTTACATTTGTCTAAATATCCCAAAACAGCAAGTTCAACTCTGGAGTGACAGAAAACCCTCAGTGATTAGCTGGAAGTACGTATTAGGGAGAATAAGTCACAAGGCCATCGCAGACTCAAGGGATGGGAACGTTCATGTCACTTCCTGATCCGATGATCAGAAAATCCCAGTGCAAGCGGTGTGGCCACCGAGTCATCGCCTCCACTTTGGAGTCTACTTCACAGTGTAGATATTTTTTTGTCAACAAATTAAGATATATGAATTATACCTAGATGCAGTAATCTAAAAAATGTCATTCCAGTGACTATCTTTGGTATCAGAAAGGTTGATATCAGAAGTAGAAACTCTATAGGTCTCCCGGGGATGCATCTGATAATAGCAGTCCTTTCCCCTTCCTCTTTCTGCATTTTCAAGGGAAGAACTCATGGGAACAACTCCATCTTCTTAGAAGAATGATTTTTCCAGAACAGGAGGGCTGGGACCTGGAGCAGTTCTGGCTTCATTCCTAGAGACTGAGCAGGGGAACCTGGCACGGCCAAGGGTACATAAAAGGAAGCACTAGTGACTCCCCGGAAGAAGGCAGAAACTTGCCCAAGCTATTTCTAGACCTTCAAACTTCATTAAATATATGTATTCTTATAGGTTAGTGATAATGTGGGAAAAAATTATGCTTTTTAGAACAGGCAGAATGAGATTTGAACCCTCGAATAGTTGTACAGTCCTGAGCTAGGTAATTAATTTCTCTGAGCCCCAGTTTTCTTATAGATAAAATGTGGGGATAACACCAGTGTTGTTTTGAAGATTAAATATACAACATAAATATGGCCACTGGCACATGTCAGGCATCCAGTGAATGGTCATTTTCATTCTTTCCTTTATCTACTTGAATTGGATTGTTTCTGTTGTTAGTGTGAAGGTTTCACTTTTATTTATTTATCTTTTTTAGTGTTAGCTGGCAGGACTGTTTTACCTTCATTTATCATTTGAGGCCAGAGAGAAGGTTAGCAGTTTCTGTAGCCCAGTATCAGTTCACTTTGTGAGTTCAGGTTGTCATGATCGTTTGGAATATTCTATAGGTTGTACTGAGCTAGTTTCTCTCCAGTCCTGATATCTACCATATGAGAATGTCTAAACTTCCATTTTTGGAATGATTCATTTTTTACTAAAATGTTTTCATAGAAACCAAGCATAATCTCACTTTTTTTGTAAAAACAGAGAAAGACCCCCAGGTTCTGGGTTATTTGGGGTCTGGATCAGTTGACTGTTATTTTGGCCCCCTTCAGTGTTAGGTACAAGGACAGGCAGAGTAAAAGTTACCTTCAGATATTAACAAATCACTCCTGTTTCACCCCCTTCCAGATATTTCTTATTTCAAGCTATAGGGAACTGAGATAACAGAAAGTTTTCTCTGATATGTGAATAATAATCATGGCCACAGATGATCTTCACATGGTGCCTATAGCTTAACAGATGTCCACAACATTGACCACTTTCTAAGTCTTTTGTGCGTTAGAAAAGTTTACCAGTTTGCTTCTAATATTCACCTGGGCAAGACAATTTTGCCCAGTATAGGACCAATTTTGGTCTTGGGAGTAGCCCCTGTCCAAATCTTCCAGCAGAAAAGGAATGTGAAGGAAGTTCAGATTAATTCCACTTGCAGCTAAATGAGGGCTGAGGCATTTGGATTACGATTTGTATGTTCTCAATTATTTGCTTTTATGTCAGAAATTATTGAAGAACAGGTTGAGCTTTGAAAAAGTCAAGTAAACTCTTACACACACACACACACACACATACACACACACACAAATCCACTAAAAACAACTGTGAACCCCACTATCTGTTTGCTTAGCACTTGTTTATATGCTCCATGGGGACACTAGAAACCTGCAATATTAATGAGAAGACTCCAAGTATAAAGTCAGCAGGTTTGGAGTCTGGTCTCACCTCTGTCATTCTTTAACTGTGTCATCTTTGGAAAGTCTCTAATTTGCTGGACCCAGACGTCGATGACTTAGAACTTTGGCCCTCCTCGTATCGTACTTTACACTTCTGAATTCCTTGGAGGAAATGATGTCGGGGAATAGTCTTCAGATGAGCTAACACCAAGGCTAGAGGCATCATAAGAGCTTCCTCGTAGAGATTAACTGGGACTGTTTACATCATTGTGGAGAAATAAACCTTCCTCAGATCTCTCAGGGCTCCGGTAAAAACTTCATCTCTTTTTCTTTTTTTTGAATGTTTTATTTTATTTATTTATTTTTGGCTATGCTGAGCCTTCGTTGCTGTGTGCAGGCTTTCTCTAGTTGTGGTGAGCAGGGGCTGCTCTTTGTTGCAGTGCGTGGGCTTCTCATTGCGGTGGCTTCTCCTGTTGCGGAGCACAGGCTCTAGGCACATGGGCCTCAGCAGTTGTGGCACGCAGGCTCAGTAGTTGTGGTGCACGGGCTCAGTAGTTGTGGCACACGGGCTATAGTTGCTCCGTGGCATGTGGGATCTTCCCAGACCAGGGCTCGAATCTGTGTCCCCCGCATTGGCAGGCAGATTCTTAACCACTGCGCCACCAGGGAAGCCCAAACCTTCATCTCCTGAAATTCTTGAGTCTTTGAGTCTAATTCCCCCAGCCCATGTGAATGAGATTTGTAGCTGTTTGTGTAGTTAATTGCTCTGATCCTAAAAGTAATAGAACTTCCCTTTTCTCTCCAGGAGAGCCAAATGGTTCAGCCCAACTAATTCCCGGGGTTAAGCCTCAGGTGCCAGAAATCTGCAGTACCTATCTCTTAGGGATTTAACCTCAAAAGGTACAAAACCCGGGCAACTGTGACTTTGGTACTTACATGCCGAAGGGTTGGAATAAGGGCCACATTTCCAAGGAGGTACCACACTGCAGGAGGGGAGAACAATTGCTTCTTTTCCAGTATACATAGAGAAAAATGATATTTGTTTGTCTTTCATCTCTGGCGGTCTGACTACTCATGCAGGAAAAGTTCCCACCAACTCTCACTGAGCAGCCCACAGCAGGACAGAGCACAGGAGGCTGACACAGTTGTTATGTCCTGCAAAGTATTTCATAGGAAATCTGTCTCCAGAACACCTCGTGTGTGTATTCAGGAAGAAATGAATATAAATCCATGTTAAACACCAAACCAGAAGAAAACCAACCAACTGACCAGCCAGAAGGTATCAGGGCAGTGCCAGCCACGTGTGGAGCTTTGTCACTTTTTCCCCATTCTTCTCTATTGTGCCTGGGCAGTGCTTGGCACACAGAAGCTGCTCCAACGGTTAAGTGAATGTGCTGGGCTTGTCTCTGCATCCACACGTGTCTCTCAGAACCAGGCTAACTAAGAGTGCATGTCTGAGTGACCAGAGGGGCCATAGGCAGAGTTGAACCCATATACAAGCCCCTGGGTCCCTGTCCTTTGAAGTCAAAGGCTTTTGCTTTAGTCTCCCAGGGCCCCCTTGAGTCTTAAAAGGCTGCCTCAAGAGTTAATGATTAGGAATGTCAAGATGTACAACAGAAACAAAGAATAGCTGTAGGGCTGGGAAACTGGTAACAATTTAGACTATAGACCAGCCACATAGCAGAGTCACTGAATTCCCTGTTCCCTGAAAGATATAGATAAAGGCCTGACACACACTCCTAGGTTGTTTTTAAAGGGAACAGACCCCCACCAGATGAAAACTCTGACCGCAAGAACACAGGCCCTAGACTGGTTGAAACCAGAAGGTTGATGATGCTTGAAACTTCACCTTGATGCCAACCAATCCGAGAACTGTGCACAAGCTGATCACGCACCTGCGGCCCCTCCCTCACACTGCGTTCTAATCCCCTTCCCTGAAAGCCGTTGGGGAGTTCAGGTCTTTTGCGCTTGAGCTGCCTGTTCTCCTTGCTGGGTGCCTGCAACAAATGCTGTACTTTCCTTCATCATAACCTGGTGTCAGTAGATTGGCTTTACTGCGTGTGGGCAAGCAGACCCAAGTTAGGTTGAGTAACAGAGTCAACATTGTATCACCTCCGGGATACCACTTGGAGCTTGTAAAATGTCATATATGATTTTGATTAATATCACTGCACGTATTCTATATGCAAATATACAGTCTTTATCATAAATTAGTTGCATCCTGGGTTTGTTTTTATGACTTTCCTCTTTGGTTCCTAGGAAACCTGAAGATAACAGTGTTACTCAGGTAGCACAAATTTATGATCTTCCAGATTACTTCTGGACGGCCTTCTTTGCTGAGTGTACCCCTCCAAACACGGGCTTAGCCCATGGAAGGTGTGATGGTGCCACCCGCAACAGTACATGGCATACCAAACATTTCCTGGAATGACTGGAACCCATTCTTTTCTGAGCAGGGGGTCAGAGTGGACCTCTTAGGGCTGATGCCCACAAAAGAGAATTGTCTGCAAGCACCAGTCTGGAGCTCCCAGGGAAGATGGGGGTGGCTTACTGCAATTTAAACCATAGTAATCAGCTCTAAAAACAGATACGAGCAAGATTACTCTTCTGCTACCAGTGTCCTGGCCTCTGCTTCCAGATAAAGATTCCTCCACGCCACTTTCCTTAGGGAATTTTCCTCCTAAAAGTCCTCTGTAAGCTCCCTGTTTTTATGGTATCAAGAATTCACTCCTCTTCTTGGCTCCCAGGCTTCGGCTCCTGTATGGCTCCAGCATCCTCCTTGCTCCTCTCGCCCTAGTAAGGGGTTTCCTGCATCCTTCCCCGCTTCCCTGTCTAGTCCTACTCATCCTTCATAGCCCAGCTCCAGCACAACAACTGCCGTTCCTTGACCAGCCCTCCTCAAAATCTCTATGCCTTCCGAATTTGTGCTGCAAAATTTAGCATTTAGGTATCTTGTGACTTAAATTATTTATTGTTGGCCAAGACATGGAAACAATCTAAATGTCCACTGACAGATGAATGGATAAAGAAGATGTGGTATATATATGCATTGGAATATTGCTCAGCCATGAAAAAAGAACGAAATAATGCTACTTGCAGCAGCGTGGATGGACCTAGAGATGATCATACTAAGTGAAGGAAGTTAGACAGAGAAAGACAAATATATGATATCACTCATATGTAGAATCTAAGATACGACACAAATGAACTTAACTATGATACGGAAACAGACCCACAGACATAGAGAACAGACTTGTGGTTGCCAAGGGTGGGGTTGGATTGGGAGTTTGGGACTAGCGTATGCAAACTGGTATATATAGAATGGATAAACAACAAGGACCTACAATATAGCATAGGGAACTATACTCAATATCCTGTAATAAACCATAATGGAAAAGAATATGAAAAAGAATATATATATATATATATACACACACATGTATACATATACATATTATACATATACATATATACACATATATATATAAAACGGAATCACTTTGCTACACACCAGAAACTAACACAACATTGTAAATTGACTATGTTTCAATTAAAAAAATTATTTATTGTTGTTACATGCTATTAGTGGCAAATGAAGCCTGATAGGACAACGACCACCTTACACCCCCCTCCCATAATGCTTTATATGCATTAGGCATTTAATTAGTGCATGTTGAGTGACTGGCAGATTAATTGATAGTAAGTACTTAATAAATCCTTGACCCAACGCCTTACTATCATACATTTTAGTTATACCACTGTCAAATGCAGTGAATGTAGCATTTGCTATATTGCCTTCAGCAAGATGGATAAAAACCATGCTTTTCCTGATACCATTAGTCCCCTTTGTATTTTATAGAGGTCAGCATCTGTTTTGGAAATTTTAGAGATTTTTTGTTATCTGTTTGTGAGATTTTTATCCTTTCAGGGCTTTGCACCCCAAATTGGTACACTCATCAAATATCAAAGGAAGGATAATTTCAAACCACATGAGATGTTCTTAAAAGTTGGGTAAATTGCCTATCATTATGGCACTTGGTGCTTTAGATCATTTATTTATATTTTATATAATTTATTTTCAGTGTAATTCTTTAGCATATAGTTTCAAATGTTTTTGAACTATTCCTTTAACAGTCACTATTTCTATTCAATTCATTTCAAATCAAAAAATATTTCTGGGAGTTAGGAACAGACGTCTAAGTGAAGGCATGGTCCCTGCTCTCAAGGCGTT
Source organism: Phocoena sinus (assembly GCF_008692025.1). Classification (NCBI taxonomy): domain Eukaryota; kingdom Metazoa; phylum Chordata; class Mammalia; order Artiodactyla; family Phocoenidae; genus Phocoena; species Phocoena sinus. Next base: position 4,206,455 of record NC_045771.1, on the reverse strand, counting down.
CACAGTAACAGGGAAGAAATATCTCTAAGATGACACAGCCCACATCGCAAGACTCTAACCAAGCAGGAGCAAGGTACCAGGACAGGACACAGTCTGCTCCAGCAGACGATATAGCGATCAGGGGTGCCATCTCTGCAGGACTCAGACTCCGGCTGATAGAACTCTATCCTGTATCACCTGGATGTTAGATAGCATTATGGAAAATGCATGGTAGGTGCCATGCAAGGTGCTTTCTTATGAAATGTGGGCTGCTGATTAAAACTTGACATTGGTGGGAAATGAATTTAGTCAAAAAAACAGGCTTGTCACTGCACCACACAAAGGACTTAAACCCTCCTAGTATCTGTCACACTGTGGGAGCCATACCACAGGGAGGGCATCACACAAGCGCAACATCCACGTAGGCAGGGAACACGGATGTGCATTGGAGCTGCGCACAAGTGCCCCAGGGGGCAGCCCTCCTGCCCACGTGGGCTCAGTGTCTGTCTGTTGTGGCCTAGCTGTGTTCTTGGTCAGGGCACAGAATCAGTGTTGGAAAAGAGGGAAAACTACAGGGCATTTGGGGGCTAGAGGAATAAGGAGTGGGTGAGGCCACAGGGAGGAGGAGGCACAGCTCAGGCAAAGGTCCCTCTTCTCCATCTCCTTCTCCTTCTCCAGTCCCTCCGAAAGGAATCTCCAAGCCAAGCGGCTCACTCTGTTGACTTTAACTGTGCCCCCTGCCCCCCAGTCTACCTTGCCAACGAGGAAAGGATGTGATGAAATTGCTTTAAAGTGAGTGAGGCCTGCTGGACACTCCCAGGGTCAATGTTTAAGAGGGAAGAACAAATCTGACTCCATATTGGATCTGTTTCTTTTACTTTAATCTCTGTATTCTATTGCTTTTGCTACAAGTTAAGAATGTTGCCTATAGCCTGAAATATACAGGACAGCCCATTCTCAAGGCTCTGACCTTGCGAGGTGTAACACTTTCCCATTCATACAGAGATAAAAAGTTGCAGAACAGAGAATAACGTTTGTCTGGTTGGAGGTTTACAGCAACATCATGACCTGACCTACGGGGACAGATGCAAGAACAAAGGCTTCCGACACCAAGAAGTTTTCACCAACCAACCACACGCCCTCCCCTTTTAGTATAAAAGAGGCCTGAATTCTAACTCAGGGAAAATGGTTCTTTGGGACACGAGTCCATCATCTTCTTGGTCTGCTGGCTCTTCGAATAAAGTCACAATTGCTTGTCCCAACAACTTGTCTCTCAATTTATTGGCCTGTCATGTGGTGAGAAGCACAAGCTTGGTAACAAACATAGTTCATTTCTAAGAGTGATACAATGTTCCTAAGGCACATGGCAGTCTAAAAACTCTTTCACACCTTTTTACCTGGTGTGGACCTTCCTGCAACACTGAGGACTGTGAATATCAGTGCAGACCCGACCTTCACTGTTACATAGATGGGGATGCTGAGGATGGAGACCCTGAGTTACAGGCTGCCAATAACCCAGCTGGAGATGTTTTCACTGTATCCGTCTAGTTCCCATAACCCATCAAGACCCTGAGGTTGGCATCTGCCTGTGGGGGGGGGCACGAAGCAAAGGGATAATGTCGCAGGAACCCAAGGTCTTCAGTTCACACTTACGAGGCAACCAAGCTAAGTGGTGGCTGAAATGGAACCAGTTTTCTTGCCACTAATAAAGATAAGTGTCCATCACGTCTCCTGTGTGTAGTTCATAATGTGACTGTTCACTGTTACTTCCACATAAACAAACAAAATAACAACAACAAAGGAGAACAAGACAGGAACCAGCTTGCTTCTTTCACATCAAAGAAGCCTCCCCTCCACCTCCTCCCAGGGAAGTGCCCTCAAGCAGACAGGCCACCTTTACTCATTAAACACAAGAAGATGGAGATCTGTCACCAGCTTCACTCCTCACAATTGTAACTGCAAGTGGACTATTTAGCATTGACTGAATTCTCCGAAAAAAATTATATCTAATCGGCATTCCTGAGAAGCACTTAGTTTTTGTTTGCTTGTTTCTCTTAAATTGTAGTATGGATCATAATACTTCTACAAAACTTAGCAGGTGAAATGATTTCTTTAATAACCTTGCCCCATTCTAGTTAATAAAGAGTATTTCTTTTGTTGATGAGTTTGTTTGAGGCAATAACACGAGGCATTTCCTTCAGGGCTTTTTCTTAAGAGAAAGTATTTGAACCAAGAGAAGAAGATGATCCTGGGAAAATCCCACTGTGGCTTTTGGCCCATTCAACCCAAAACACGAGCTGGTGGCCTACTCTGCATGGGCGCCAATGGGGCACAGAGAGTGTCAGCCACCACAGCGAACATTTCTCTGTTACAGAGATTCTACCATCCGAGCCACCATTTTCATTAAGACAGAAAACACTTTCCTTTTGAGCTGAAACACACACACACACACACACACACACACACACACACACACGCTCTATTACTAGGAGGATGGCTCTGTCTATTACATCCTAAGCATCCTCCCAGTAAGATCCCAGCTTCTTCCCTCAGCCTTTGCTTCCCAGCATCGTCTCCTGCTGAGGGGCTAAGTCTACACCGATGTCGGTTTATGTCCTAATGTACAAATACAGCAGGGACGTGGACCTCCTGCGGGTGAGGCTGCTATGGGGCCAGGTCTCAGTTTCCCCATTTACTTCTCCCTCCCTTGATCCTCATGTGGGGACCCGCTCGAGGCCAGAGAGAGTGAACAGAAACCCGTCGTGTAGAAATGAAGCCAAAGCACAAAAACTTGGCTGACCTCATCACTGAGCCAAAGGCTTTTTCCTCCCTAAAATTGAATTCTGTTTTTGTAGTAGAAACACTTCCTGGAGCCGTGAAGAGCAGGCACTTATATAAAGCATGTGAAACAGCATCACGAAATGCCAGGCCACGTCCTGGGCCCAGCCTTCCTGCTGCACCATCTCCACCCTCTACAGGCACCGCTGATTCTGGACAGAGAAGTCATATTTGGGGCGAGGAGTCCAGTGTCTGGAAGGTCACTGGTTTTTGGTTTTGAGATAGCAAGATAGAATAGTGGATTCAAACTCTGCAGACAAAATCCTTTCTCCAAAGACTGAACCAACTAAAATGCTCACTTGACCAGATGGTCCGCCTACTCAAGCCCCTAGTCTTTATATATTGCCAATGCCTTTGGTTCTAAACAATAGGACCATAACACCTCCAGTAAAGGGTTGCTGCTAACTGGAAATTATCGTGTCTCACAGGAGAGTGCAGTAAAGGAAAAAATGGCATTTTATGTTGACATAATTATTGTGGTTTATTTTCAGAGACATAAATTGTAACAATTCAACTGACTAACTCAACTTACATGTCGACACTCTAGACGGTAGCGTAAGAGAGAATTATCAGAGAAAATGCAACTCTTCAGCTCTTTCAAACTTTTTCAAATTTTTTTTTAACCCTAGAAGCATTGTTCAAATTAAATTTTATGTGGGACTTCATCACTGGGACATAAATAAAACCTGATTTTCTGTGTGCTGCTGCCGAAAGCCTCTGCTGTCTACAGCCACAACCCCATTGCTGTCCCCCCATGTTCCCTAGGGGTCTGGGGGTGCTCACCCTGAAGCATGACTGGGTCCACTGCCCTGGCTTTGGGAGGGGGTGGAACACCTCTGCTATGAGGCTGCCCAAGTTCACATCTGGCTCTGCCACTTAGCTGTGGGGCCTTGTTCAAGTTACTGCCCCTCTCTGTGCCCTCTATAGAAAACAAAATCAATTCACAGGGCTATGTGAGATAGTTATGTAAAGGGCTAGGGTGGTCTCTAATGCAGGGTGGGTGCTCAACCCATTCAGTTATCACTGAGAGGAGGGAAGAGTGATCAACTTTCCAATGACACAAACGCTCCCAGCAGCATTGGGTCATGGGGTCGAAACTATATGTGAGAGGTAATAAAAATACAAACATAAACTCAAAATAGATTAAACACCTAACTGTAAGACCCGATACTATAAAACTCCTAGAGGAAAACATAGGCAGAACACTCTTTGACATAAATCATAACAATAGCTTTTGGATCCATCTCCTAAAGTAAAGGAAATAAAAGCAAAAATAAACAAATGGAAACGTATTAAACTTAAAAGCTTTTGCACAGCAAAGGAAACCATCGAGAAAATGAAGAGACAACCTACTGAATAGGAGAAAATATTTGCAAATGATATAACCACTAAGGGGTTAACATCCAACATATATAAACAGCTTTTACAACTCAACATCATAAAAACAAACAATCCAATTTAAAAATGGGCAGAAGAACTGAATAGATATTTTTCCAAAGAGGACATGCAGATGGCCAACAGGCACATGAAAAGATGCTCAACATCACTAATCATCAGGGAAATGCAAATCAAACCCACAATGAGGTATCACCTCACACCTGTCAGAATGGCCATCATCAAAAAGAATGCAAATAACAACTGTTGACAAGGATGTGGAGAAAAGGGAACCCTCGTACACTGTTGGTGGGAATGTACATTGGTGCGGGCGCTGTGGAAAACAGTGTGGAGGTTTCTCAAAAAACTAAAAATAGAACTACCATACGACCCAGCAATTCCACTCTTGGGTATATATCCAAAAAACCCCCAAAACACTAATCTGAAAAGATAAATGCACCCCAGTGTTCACAGCAGCACTATTTACAATAGCCAAGACATGGAAGCAACCTAAGGGTCCATCAACAGATGAATGGATAAAGAAGATGTGGTATAGATACACAATGGAACATTACTCAGCCATAAAAAAGAGTAAAATTTTGCCATTTACAGCAACATGGATGGATTTGAAGGGCATTACTCTTAGTGAAATAAGTCAGACACAGAAAGACAAATACTGTACGATATCACTTTTATGTGGAAACTAGAATATACCACAAACTAGTGAATATAATAAAACTAGTGAATATAATAAAAAAGCAGCAGACTCACAGATATAGAGAACAAACTAGTGGTTACCAGTGGGGAGAGGGAAGGGGGGAGGGGCAACATAGGGATGGGGGTGTGGGAGGTACAAACTATTGGGTATAAGATAGGCTCAAGGATGTATTGTACCACATGGGGAATAGAGTCAATATTTTGTATTGACTATTAATTAAAGATTAAAAAATTAAAAACTACAATTTGATAGAGAGATAGCACTCTCTGGAAACATCTAAGTTTAAAATCCATAGGTCTGACATTATTTAAACTAGAAATTATTACACATTAGTCATATGTTACCTTTAAATTAATATTCTAAAAAATTTTGCGTGTACATTTTAAGGTGACAAATAGATTTAACTGGAAATTTTTTCACTCATTCTCATGAAGTCTATGAGCTAAGAGAAACAAACACGCTTAAGTGAGATATATGACTAAGGTGACAATTTGGAAGCTTATTTCAACGAGCCCTTCTGAACCAGCGGCTTCTGTTTTAGGAGCATTTAGCAAACGGAGTCATGAGCCCTTCTATGTAGGATGTGCGCTTTCTCTCTGAGTTTGTTCTTCCTTAATTGCTTTTGTGGGAGATTATAACCTGGGAGTCATTGACTCAGCCAGTAAAACCTCAGAGCCATCCACCGAGCTTCCAAAATGTTAAAAAACAACTGACACCGAGATTAAGATGCAAGGGACTTCCCTGGTGGCACAGTGGTTGAGAATCTGCCTGCCAAGGAAGGGGGCACGTGTTCGAGCCCTGGTCCGGGAAGATCCCACATGACGCGGAGCAACTAAGCCTGTGCGCCACATCTAGTGAGCCTGCGCTCTAGAGCCCGCGAGCCACAACTACTGAGCCCGCGTGCCACAACTCCTGAAGGCTGCGCACCTAGAGCCCGTGCTCTGCAACAAGAGAAGCCACCGCAATGAGAAGCCCGTGCACTGCAACGAAGAGTAGCCCCCTCTCGCCACAACTAGAGAAAGCCCGCAGGCAGCAACGAATTCCCAATGCAGCCATAAATAAATAAATTTCTTTTTTAAAAAAGATCGAGATGCAAGAGTTTTTATATTTTTTTCAGTTGTATTTCTGTCCTACACAAAAACCTGAGCAAAATGTTGTTTAATGATGTAATGGTGTCATTAATGTTACAGCTGTAAGGAGTTCTGGAAGACCGACCACAGGACCCCTGCTCCTCTCCCGTTAGGAACCAGCTTCATGAACTTGGACGTTCAGTTGACAGTTTGACCCAAGATCCATGATTCTCAGTGGAGGCCCATCCCTCTGGGGAAATTTTCCCCATGACCGGCGACTTTGGTTTTTCTTCCTGACACTTCCTTCCGGTGGGAAGGCAGCCTGTCCAGTTAAGTCTCCTGTCCAGAGAGACAGATGAACTTGTGTCTCGGTCTTGGGATGGGCTTTACTCTTTGAGAATCAGAGGTCCCTTCCCCCCAGTATATTTCTACCATTTCTAGCATTCCCTACCCCCCTTTTCTGCTCTGTTTTTCTTAATAACAACATCACTATCGGATATTATAACTATTTGTTCACATTTTTGCAGTCTTCCCAAATAGAATATAAACCCCAGGAAATTAGGGGGTTTTGTTGTGTTTGCTAATGCCTAGAATGTCTGGGGCAGTAACACACACAATGAATAGTTCTCAGATGTTTCTCTCATTCTTTCATTCAAAGCCTGATTGTAAGCCATTCATCTACAGAGCAAAGGGGTCTCCTCTTCTGTTGTTTGTTTGTTTTTGCTGTAATCATGGCAAGTGGCCAGGGATAAGCAAAGAGGACAGTCTGGGGGCTTGGGGGTTGAAATAGAGAAGAAAAGTGGTGATTTCCTCCCTTTCATATTTTTCTCGGGGGAGATGGGTTTTTTATTCCCAAGGCTATGCAGATGGGAAGACTTCCTCTGCCCTGGTGGCCTGGTAAATGGTGGCAGCTGGGGTCAAGAGCAGAGACTGAGGCCTCGGCCAAACACTTGCAAAACAAGAAATTAATTTTTGAATTCTCTGGACTTTTTTTCCTTTGTGAGAACTGCAGCTGCAACACATTTTAATTTGCATTTGAATGCACTGCTTTTCAAAAAATCCATTATAAAATCAATCATCCTTTTTTATAGTGTGTATGAAAATCACCATTTATCAAAACTACCATTAAAGAGAATGGAATTCAAAAACAAAAAAAACCCCACAGCAAATCCTAAATTGCCTATTCAAAGGGGTAAATATACCACAATGGGCAAATTCTGAGTTTCTTTACTATCAATATGAAAAGGTGCGGTATTAATGCATGGAAATATTACCTGGGGTCTCTCCAAGACTCCCCTAAGAGCCTTTCCCCCTCCCACACTCCTGTTCCCTTTCCCCCCTATTTTATCCTCCCTTAACGGAACTCTGTCTTCAGAATGTTTCCGTCAATCCTGTATGGTGGTTGCTGCCTTGAGGGAAGAAATTCTTTCAAACAAGAACAAGAGTCATCCATCACTTTATGTTGGTCAACAGTCTCTCCCCTCTGACACAGGGCAGACCATTCGCTACCGAAAGGCATGAAGTGATACCATATTTCCATGACATTATTACCTTTGGAGACGTAAAACAGGGTCCTGATGAAATAGAGTATGACGGATATGTACATTGAGGAAGACGGTCAAACCCAAGGGTCAGTGATAAGTGGCCACCATGTGTGTGGTGGAAAGGCAGGAATTCTGCATGATTATGGGGCAAAATGAAGACCTACAGGAGGCCTGGCAACAGAAGAGATGGACCTCCCAAAAAGTGAGGGCCGTCAAGGACTTTGCTTCATTAGAAGTTCTAGAAAGAGACTGACCTAAGAAAATATTGCTACTTGGATTTGACTGTTTTGGGCACTTCATCTACGTTTTAAGTAATGTAGTAAAGGTCTGCCTTCTGTTGGAGTAACTACAGAAATAGCATAAATATACGGCTATTCTAGTCCTGTCCTTAATTAGCTTCATAACATTGAAGAAGATACAGAGCTACTTTAGTATTATACTTAGTTTGCTCATCTATAATAGAAAGGCATTACATGACATATTTTTTTTTATTGAAGTATAATTGATTTACAAGGTTGTGTTAGTTTCAGGTATACAGCAAAGTGATTCAGTTATATATATATATTTTTTCAGATTATTTCCGTTATAGGTTATTACAAGATATTGAACATTGTTCCCTGTGTTATACAGTAAATCCTTGTTGCTTATCTATTGTATATGTGGTAGTCTGTATCTGTTAATCCCATACTTCTAATTTATTTGTTCCCCTCCCCACCTTTCCCCTTTAGTAGCCATAAGTTTGTTTTCTATGTCTGTGAGTCTGTCTCTGTTTTGTAAAAAATTCATTTGTATCACTTTTTAGATCCCACATATAAGTGATATCATGTGATATTTGTCTTTCTCTGACTTACTTCACTTAGTATAATAATCTCTAGGTCCATCCATGTAGCTACAAATGGCATTATTTAATTCTTTTTTTATGGCTGAGTAATATTCCATTGTATATATGTACCACATCTTCTTAAGCCAACCACCTGTTGATGGATACTTGGGTTGTTTCCATGTCTTGGCTATTGTAAATAGTGCTGCTACAAACATTGGGGTGCATGTATCTTTTTGAATTTGAGGTTTTGTTTTTTCTGGATATATGCCCAGGAGTGGGATTTCAGGATCATGTGGTAGCTCTATTTTTAGTTTTTAAAGGAACCTCCATACTGTTCTCCACAGGGCTGCATCAATTTACATCCCCACCAACACTGCAAGAGGGTTCCCTTTTCTGCACACCCTCTCCAGCCTTTATTATTTGTAGACTTTTTAATGATGGCCATTCTGACCTGTGTGTGGGGTGATACTTCATTGTAGTTCTGATTTGTATTTCTCTAATAATTAGAGATGTTGAACATCTTTTCATGTGCCTGTTGGCCATCTGTATGTCTTCTTTGGAGAAATGTCTATTTAGGCCTTCTGCCATTTTTTGATTAGGTTGTTTGTTTTTCTGGTATTGAGTTGTATGAGCTGTTTGTATATTGTGGAAATTAACCCCTGTCAGTCGTGCAAACATTTTCTCCCATTCCATAGGTTGTCTTTTCGTTTTGTTGATGGTGTTCTTTGCTATGCAAAAGCTTTTTAAGTGTTATTAGGTTCCATTTGTTTCTTTTTCTTTTTTTTTTTTTTGCCTCAAGAGACTATTAAGAAAATATTGCTATGATTTATGTCAGAGAATGCATTGCTATGCTCTCTTCTAGGAGTTTTATGGTGCCCCTATCTTATATTTAGGTCTTTAAACCATTTTGGGTTTATGCGGAGAAAGTGACAATGTGCTAGGTCCAAAGCTAGACCTCAAGAGAATTTGCGTGCTTTTGTTTTTTCTCTTGGAAACCTGTCCAGCTTTCATGCAGGCCAGCCAACTGGAGCATGAGAGATACAACAATATCATTCCAGCCAAGGCTATCCTAAGCCAATCAGCTGATCCATTCAACTCACCAGCTGACCACAGAGGCATGAGAGAGCCTGGCCAGATCAGAACCCTCCAGGTGGGCCACTGACCCTTGAGAAATAACACATGATACACCTTAAGTCATTAAGTTTTAGAGATGATTGTTCAATAGTACCTAACTGACACAGATGATGGTCACTTCTGAGATTCACTGGTATGCACTTTGGATACATTTTTGTTTCAAAGAGGGATTCTTTTAACGTTGTTTCAACTGTATCTAATTGATATTAATCTTTTCAAGACTTGGTATATATCTCAACTCTATTTGTCAAAAAATAGCCAGATATATTTTTATTTTACTAATAAGCTAGTAGGTAGTTCCTAACCTTAGTTTAAGAAATAGGAATAATAGGGCTTCACTGGTGGCGCAGTGGTTGAGAGTCCGCCCGCCGAGGCAGGGGACGCGGGTTCGTGCCCCGGTCCGGGAGGATCCCACGTGCCGCGGAGCGGCTGGGGCCGTGAGCCATGGGCGCTGAGCCTGCGCGTCCGGAGTCTGTGCTCCGCAGCGGGAGAGGCCACAACAGTGAGAGGCCGGCGTACCGCAAAAAAAAAAAAAAAAAGAAAAGAAAAGAAATAGGAATAATGGATTATGTGACTTGTAAGTCCCTATTCTAAACTTTTAGCCCAGCTATTAGTCCAAACATCCCAGAAAGTTTCTAGGCATGCAGAATGAATTTTGGAGCATTGCTTGCAATGTTGCCTATTATTATAAATACTAGGTGAATTTCTTCTGTTGTGAATGAATATTTACTTACTGGACAGGAACTGAGCAGAGATTCTTCACCCATGGTGACATCAAAGATTCCGGTGCCAACATTATTATTCGAATGGTGAATTTATGGCATTTATAAACATGATACATGCTCACTATAAAACATCCAAGCAATCCAGATAAGTATAAAGAGAGCAATAAATCATCTCGAATCCTCAAAAACACTAGTGTTGTCATTTTGTGAATATCATTTCAGAGATTTCTCTACTCAGATATAGAAATAGAAGGATGAGGAAGAAGATAAAGAGATTTTTCAGTATAGTTTCAGAACATACATTTTTTTTTTTTAATTTTTTTTCGGTACGCGGGCCTCTCACTGCTGTGGCCTCTCCCGTCACGGAGCAACAGGCTCCGGACGCGCAGGCTCAGCGGCCATGGCTCACGGGCGCAGCCGCTCTGCGGCATGTGGGATCTTCCCGGACCGGGGCACGAACCCGCGGCCCCTGCATCGGCAGGCGGACTCTCAACCACTGCGCCACCAGGGAAGCCCTACATATTATTTTTAATTTGAAACGTATTACATTTAAAAATCCCTGATTTTATCTAGAGAAAAAAGAGTCAAGGAAGAGTTCAAATTCATATGAATATTAATTAATTCCCTTGGAACTAGTTTCTCAAAGTTTATTCAAGACCTAGAAAAGATTAGAGAATCAAATGCCTCTTATGTATCTCTCAGACCTTTCCGGCCTCACCTCTCCCCTGCGGCAACTTTGCATGGGTATGGACCCATTTTATAAAGATACGATATGACGGTGTGTCACTATTTGCCATGCTGTGGCTTTCAACTCCTAGTCTGGGGTTTTCCTGTGAATGTCACACCAGGATCCTACTCAGCACATACATGACCCAAAAGGGCAGAGGAGTTAACACCCAGAGGAAGATTTTTTGACCAGTGGAAAATGAGAGCCAATGTTAAATTTTTCCCCTCTTTCTCCATGATCCCTAAGCAGGGGAGTCTTGAGATGCAGTTTATATACTTCTCAGGGCCACGTTCCTATGCATCGCGCAGTCCTCACTCTTAGCAACAGCCCACCTGATGACACATTTGTACGCTGCCTCCCCATCTTGCCTACCTCACTCATCACATTCCTAAGTCTAGTCCTCTGGAACTGTACTTACTCCAGTCATAACTACAGGGCTTTTTAGTGTTGAATTCATTCTAAGACATTCATACCAGAAGTGGACCTAGGTCATTAGGAAAGCAGATCTTCAAGACAGTGTTTGGATATTCTTGAGTTTATCGATAGCAATAAGGATCCCGCTGCTGGTGGTAAGTGGAGCGGTACTCATAACCCGGGCATGCAGTGGCATCGCAGGTAGTTAGTTGGGACAAGGTACAGATGGAAGGTGAGGCATCGGGATTGTAACATATAGCATTAGGGAAATAATTTTTATAAGGATTGTGAAGTGGTTCAGCTTCATTAATGACACTGGAAACATTTTTAAAGTAAGTAAAATAGGCTCAGGGCATCAAAATGCTAACTTAAGACCCTCTCTGAAAGCCAAAGGATCTCTTTAGCACTAGACTCGGAAGCTGTCACCTCCTACAGTCTTACGAGAGACTGTTTGAAAATGAGGTCCGGAATCTCACTGTAAAGTGGCAGGACTGCCAAAGAGACCAAACACACAGCCTTGACAAATCACTGATAGGAAAATAGTGGGAACCTGAGATGTAGGATGGGGACATCTGGATGGATGAGCCTGAGAATCCTTAAACCCCCAATTCTACTTAAATGTTCAGTATGCAACAGCAGAATCTTCCCTGTCGTCAGAGAGGGGCAGTTTCTCCTGGCGTGAAGAATAAAGCAGGATGTCACCTGAAGCCAGGTGACGCTCGTTTTCATTACGATGTGTCATCACCACTCTTTCTACATTCCAGAGCAACGCTTATCCTTCCTGGCTTTGGTCATGCTAAGGACTAAATGCAATTATTGGCCTGGAGGTAAATAAATTATATGCTAAAAGGGATTGCAGGAGCTGGCTAGTTTTCCCAGGAGAAACTGGGCAACGTGTGTGGGAGTCCATCTTAAGGATGCCGGACCATGGGGGGTGGGGCGGGGTATAAAAGCTGGTGAGAGGAGAAATGATTGACATGGGGGCGCTTGCGACATACATGAGCCGGTGCTCTGGCCAGGAGTTCTGAAGGTCATCTAGTATCTGCTGGGATGGATCCTGGAAGTTTAACATGATATTATCCCACAGTAGATGAGATGGAGATGTTAGATTTTCCTTGACTTTTGAAGAAAGAGTTAGAGTATAAAGGAAAATGGGAACAGTAGAATGGATTTATTATGTAAGATCTGAGAACCCACCACCAAAAATGTTTCCCAAGAGGGCCCCAAGGACATCTCTTCACTAAGGTAATAAGGAATGCATTCACAGGAGGGCATCTGGATCTTTCGGAAGCTCTTCCAGAGCTGATGCTGGAAAGTGCTGTCGTGAAAATGGGCTCCATGGAATCAATGAGGACGACTCCAGAATTGCAGGGACCTAATGGAAGTTTTTACTTCCAAGATCTGTTCTGATGGAAATAGTGGAAATAGTTCCCACTATTTTCCTATCAAAGGTCAAGGCAGTACATAAAACTGGACCTAAATTTTAGGTCTCGGACTACATCAGGGGCCTAGAAGGAACACAGCTAGAAGTGCGGGAAAAGTAAGTGTGGGGTATATGCCTGGACCTACACAGAATGGACCCGAAATATGGGGATCCCTGGATCTCACGTTAACACCCACGGGAGAGTGAGTGCCCGCCAGGAAGAAGGTACTAAACAACACACTGAACAGGGTGACCTGACCTGCGGACGCCAGTCAGCCTCCCTCTTCGGCTGCTCCAAAGCTTGCAATGGGCCTATGCATATAGTGGCCATGGGGGCAGAGACAGAGGCTTTGAGCGTTGCATGAAAGGACAGCATGGGTGCCATCTCACCAAGGAAGATGGAGCTACTGTCAGAGCTGAAGGCCCAAAGGGTCAAGAGCTGAGCGTACTGATACAGCACCACTTCTCCACGAGCAGCTGGCCATCTGGTGGCAGATAAACTGTGCCAAACCTCCATTCTGGAGGGGGGCGGACATCAGTCCTTGTGCTCACTTCAGATTTCGGTTTTCCGTTCCTTTCTCTGCCACCAGCACCACTATTTGAGATTTTACACATTGCCTGATATTCCACACAACCTGACCTCAGTCCCAGGGAGCAGGTTATGGCAAATGAGGTGCAGCAAGGAGCAAAAGACAAGGGGATGCACTGGTCTTACTGTGTGTTTATCATCTAGAAACATCCACGCTCACAGTACGATATACAGTGTTAATGATTCAGTCCACACACCTAGCACCCAGATCATAGCTTTTGTATACCATTTTCCATTTAAACGATCTGGGGAATCTTGGAAAAATCACTTATTCCAGGACTGGTCCAGGTAAAGTTTTTAAAAGATGAGCCTGGAACAACTTTTTGTTCCACGAAGTAAGGAAGCGCTCATAAGAGAATGGGAACACATCATGACGACACAGGGCTGGCTTGAAGGGGCACTTGTGGCCAAACCTGGGAACCTTAATATTAGTGATTACAGACACAGAAAACAAACTTATGGTTACCAGAGGGGAAGGGGGAGGGATAAATTAGGAGTTTGGGGTTAGCAGCTACACACTACTATATATAAAATAGATAAGCAGCAAGGACCAGTTACTGTATAGCACAGGGAACTATATTCAATATCTTGTAATCAACTATAATGGAAAGGAATCTGAAAAAGAATATATCTGTATATAACTGAATAACTTTGCTGTACAGCAGAAACTAACACAATGTAAATCAACTACACTTTAATAAAAAAATCAGTGCTTAATTATAATCTATTGAATAAAGTAAGAATCCATGAGAATAAGAAGAAAGGAAGGAGAGAAGGCAAGAAGGAAAAAAGGAGGGAGGAAAGGAGGGAGGGAGGGAAAGCTATTCCTTGAGTAAAATGTCAACTAACCAGTGAAACAGTGAGGAGTTGGGAGACAATCATTTTTTGAACATCGTAGTATATTGATTTAGTCAAGAATAATCAGCGGCCACTAAACTAGTTTGTGAGCATTTGATAAGGCAGACAATATCTATAGAGTGTCAAAGAATTTCTCCGCAGATTACTAATAAATTACAAAAGGAAAAGTCAGTCACATCATATGGAAAAAAACCTGGCAGATACCGCCCTTAGGAAGTGTTCAAATTAACATAACAACGGGACAAACCAAGAAAGCATAGGCTTGTGTTTCCTAATGTGATGCAATGAGAAGAACACAGTATCTTTTATGTTGCAATTTTTCCAAAAGTAGATAAACGGAATGGAATCATAAGGGCATACCATGAAAACACAAACTCAGGACATCCTAACTGTCCTGTTCTCTTTAAAAATGATAATGTTAAGAAAGACCAAGAAAGACTTGGGAATCTTTCAGATTAAAGGAGATTAAGGAGACATGAAAATGAAATCTAATGTATGATTCTGGTTTGGCTCCTAGCCTAGAAAAATTTTCTAAAAAAGACATTACTGGGACAGTTGGGTAAATCTGAATAAGGTCTGTAGTTATGCGAATGACATCCTAGTGATTAGGAAATCCATATATACTAAAGCATTTAGGAGTAACCAGGCATAATTTCCACAATTTACAAATTATTGAGAAAAAATGGCAAAGCAAACATGGCAAAATTATATCAAATATTGAATGTGAATGAAGGATAGAGGAACTTCTTTGTATTATTTGCACAGATCTTTTATAAATTGGAAATTATTTAAAAATGAAAACTAACAAAGAACATAGCTCTTGCCAACCTAGGAATGTGGATCTGGGGAACTGGCTGTCAGAATAAGTATGACACTGAACCGAGAACTCCGCCCACTGAATGCAGGTTGTCTTAGTTTTATGGGAAGGAGAATGTCTATCGGATTCCTGCTCTGGATGGCCCTGGAATTTGTATCTAAGGTCCAGGTTGGACAGACTCATCCAATATTCCGGGATTAAAACTGACTGCAGTGCTCAAAATTAGTTCCTAGTTGTTATAGTTCCCTTTTATTTTGACCTAAGGATTGTTTATGTCTTACCAGATCATCAATGGATTTAATTAAGACTCTGCAAATCTTCTCTTAGTTTTTTTGTTTTAATTTTTCAGTAACAGGGTCCATCCAGCTGCTTAGTTTGTTGCCTTCTCAGAATGGAAGTCCCTTTCCTTGCTTTCTGGCATTGAGTGTCACTATGGAGAAACCTGAGATCGTCCTGTTTCTTTCTCTTTTTCTTTTGAAGGTGGCTGGTGTTGACAGCAGGAAACCTAAAAATAAATCTTTTTTTTAAAAAAACTCACAGCTCAATAATTTATTCATAGCATGTCTGTATACCGATACCTCCTGATATACAGCATGCTCCTTTAATCTGCAGATTCCACTCTTATTTAAGGAAAATAGTTCCTATAAATTTTATGAGGACTTTCGCAGCTTTCTGTTGTTGGATTCGCTGAGGAATTGTTCGTATGTGAGGCTGTATTTACCGCTCTTATTATCCTCACTCTAAAATTTTTTTTTTATTGAAGTATAGCTGAGTTACAATGCTGTGTTAATTTCTGCTGTACAGCAAAGTGATTCAGTTATACATATATATGTACATATATGTGTGTGTGTGTGTGTGTGTATATATATATATATATATATATATATATATATATATATATATACATACATTCTTTTTCAGATTCTTTTCCAGATATTGAATATAGTTCCCTGTGCTCTACAGCAGGACCTTGTCGTTTATCCATCCTATATGTAATAGTTTGCAGCTGCTGACCCCAAACTCCCAATCCATCCCTCCCCCACGCACTCACTCGAAATTTTTTAAAACTTTTCTCTGTACCTAAGCATTCCCTTATTGTCTCATGTCACTCCTCCATCCAACCAACTGGATTTTCAATCATGTCTATTTTTTTCCTTGAGGTATCTAATTTATTTATCAGAAAGCACACACGTATATTCTTTATGATACAACTAGCTTACTGATTAGATAAATAATGGCGTATTTTGTGTTCTCAATTTACTTGCTTAGCTCTCTCCTCTCTTCATCATATTTTTATAATTTAATTTCTCATTTAATCCCTTAATTGAAAAGATTTTTAAAAAATCAACTTTCTATGTTTTATTAAGTACCCTTATAGTTAAAATCATTCCTAGAATACCTGCTCTGGAGGACACTTTCTTCCAGAATCATTTTTTTTGTCTTTTATATGTTATGATCCTTCCTTCCTCCTGTATTGTGTTCACCCCCACCCTGCGTGTGTGCCTGTACGTGTGTGTGTGCGTGTGTGTCTCTCTCTCTCTAGCTCATTTATTTTGGCCATAGTATGTTCGTCTAACTCTAATAATAATGTTTGCTTTAATTTTCTTTTTGCATACTTAATATTGATCACTTTGTCCACAACGTTTTTGGGCTCTGACACATGAATGCACCCTGACAATTTTTACCTTAAAATGAACCAGATCCTCTCCCCGTCCAACCAGTTATAGCTAAAAGGCTGACTACGGCTTTCCATGAACTTTTCTGTATCCTAAAGGCTCTGGTGCAGGGGAGGCCCTGTTTAAGAGGGATTTAGTTTTTTTCTCTCTCTCAATCTCTTTCTCTGTCTCTGAGACTGATAAAGATTCTCTTTGACCAAACTTCAGACAGACTCCTCTGAGCCCTCTTTTTGACAAGGACTCATCCTCGGACACTTGTTTTCTGCCTGTGTAGCCCAGTGTAGCAAGAATCCTATTAAATCAGTTTAGTGAGAATCCCCCTGCTCCCCGGCCTTGATAGCTGACCCCCCGTGGTATCTGATCCAGGCCCTCATCCCTCACCTTTGATGTCTAAGTCCTCGGCCTCCCTTCAGCAAGTATCCCGTTCAGTCGATTTAGCAAGAATCCTCTCACTCTTGTGTCGCCTCTTAGTAATTCCCCATCCACCAGCCCCCCACCCCACTCCCGGGCTATAAATTCCCACTTGTCTTGCTGAGCTCAGCGTTGAGCCCCATCTCTCTCCCTATTGCAATAGTCTCGACTTGTCTTCCTAACAATTTAGCAAGTGTCAGAGTAGTTCTTTCTTTATCGAGATCCATGACATGACACATTATATATTCTATCATTTATTAGTTTGTGCCTACACGTCCTACTAGAACATAAGATCTAGTAGGAAGGAGATTGATTTTTGCTCTTTTTCATCAGTGAGCTTCTGGCACCTAGAATGGACTTGAGACACAGCAGACACTTAACATTCACTGATTAATGTACGAATGAATGGATGTGAGAACCTCAGTTACTTTATTTCACCGAGACTGCAGTACTTTTCACTCTTTCTGAACTGAGAAACAGTAGGTAAACCAAATGAATAACTTTCAATGGCGCCGAAAGGTAGTATGTAATAAATGTTCGATATAAATCCAATAGTGGTAAACAGCCTTGTTCTCCCAACTCAAAATCGGGTTCTGTGTATAAAGTGACATACCTTGGAGTACCTTCTCTTCTCTTGTAGCTGTCCCAATGGTAGACAGAAGTTTCAATTTTCCCTTTGAATTGTTAAAGGGCTGCTCCAAATTGTAAGCTATTAGGGAGAATTTTTAGGATTTCCTTGACTCTCCTTTCCTCATGTTTGCTCCTGGGGCGAGGACGGGGCAAGATGTGGGCTACAATGAGCCACATTACAATCACCTGTTTCTTTCTCTTTTGCTGTCCCTTCTATAAGGGACCTTATTCATAGTTTATACATTGTATGTTGTATTGGACCTCTCTCCTTGTCTGCTTGTTGCCATTGAATCTTTGACTGCGTGTTTATTTATTTACCAGGTACTTGTGGGAGGGAGATGATGTGGGCTGGCTTCATTCTTCGTTCACGGTCGCATGGCCTCTTCTGCTGTCTTGAATTTAAATCTCCTTATCTTGAGTCAGGAAGATTTGTTTCTGAAGCTGGGTGGGAAAGACACTGGATTTGGGAGTCAGGAGCAAATTGCGTTCCTGGCTCTAACCGGCAAGGCAAATTCTCACTGTCTGTTTCCTTTACTCCCAAGTGTGGATAAAGCCTGCCCTTGGCACTGTACAGAGTCGTAATGAGGACAGAATCAGACAACAGACACAAAAAAACACTTTGAAGGAAATTACGGGATCTCCAATCATAAGAGAATATTACAATATTAATATTCTCTTTTATTTGCTTATGGAAACTGGGCCTTTCCCCGGAGTAAGAATTGTGAGTGTTCAGTCTCATGAGGGATTCAGGCTTAATTGGAAATCTTACTGCGACATTGCCTTCTGGAAACTTCCCTGAAAAGTCCACCAAAGTATCAGTGATTATGTCGGGAGGCCATTTGGCAAGACCTGGATTCACTGGGTGATGGTAACACTTCCCCGAGATATAACGTCACCCAGACAGGGTGTTATGTTTTCAGTTTGCTTTTCTCACTGAGCAGATCTAATTTTTCTCTGTTGCAGTCTAAAGCTTTAAAGCAAATCAGTTTGAGTTTGTGAGCCAGAAAAATTCAAATGTAATATCAAAGCAGTCCCCACCAGCCAAACAGTTCTCTTCGTCCAAGATGGAGTTAAGCCAACGCAGATTTTCAAGGTGACAGACACCACCATGAGTTGATGGGCTCAGCGTCTGCTCTGCCAGCCTGAAAGCTTTCCCAACTGAATCACACTTTCTTTTCTGACAGCCACAGGTGAAAGGGAAAGTAAGAACCCCAAGCTAGTAGCTAGTTAATAAATTTGTAAAATAGGTCTAATTATATTTATTACTAAGCTTTTGCCTTTATCTAAAGGGACATGTAAGAAGATGATTTTGTTCTGTTATGCGTATGGATTTGAGAAAAAAATCCCGTGTTTTCTATCCCTCTGACTCAGAGCTTATTTTATCTGGCAGGACTGACCTCGTGGTCTTGGGATATTTGTGCTAGATTCCTTCATTCTTTCTCTTCGTCTGTGTTAAGAAAATCACTTGTCAGTTTGGGGCATTCTTCTGTGGAAAGGCTCTTGTTAATAACTGTGTGCTTCCTCTCCCTTTTGCAATGAAAACTACTGCCCTTATCTCCCTATATCACAGTACCCGGGAGAACCCAATCACGCCGGAAGCTCTCCTTTGCTTTTTTCACTCCAAGAGTTACCAAGGAGGCCCTTGGTAGCCTGCTTGAGTCTCTCAAGCCTCAGGGGTAAGAGGAAAGTCAAGGGCAAGGCCACAGGATCCACCTTAGCTTGCCACCTAAGCTCTCGGAGAACTCTCTCATTCGCATCTTAGCATTTTGTTCATTTTAAATACGTAATGCACATGTATTGGCGGGACAAATATTTAGCAGAGCTCTCAAGAAAGTTGTGCGTGTTTTCCTTGGATACGGTTTATTGCTAATATTGAAAAGCTGGCTCGATTTTAAGAGAAGAAGAAAACTAGTATTGAGCGTCCAGCCAAGACCCCTGGGCGCGCAGTGCGCGCAGGACGCTGGACAGCTCCGAGCCGAGCATCCCCCGCGGCTGCTGCGCCCTGTGCCCTCCGGTCGCCGCCCTGATGTCCATCCCTGCACTGCCCTGGCTGGGGCCTTATTACATCTTCCTCTACAGCCTTCGGTCGAACTCTCCGTGTCCTTGTGGAGCCCAGGGACTCTGCCCGCTTCTCTCGCGGGCAGGTGTGGATGTGGCCACGCACCGGGTTTCCGGTGGTTCCCGTGGACCCCGTGGCCCCCTGGCGCTTCTTTCGGGCGCTGAGCTAGGCTCAGGAATCATCCGCTTTTAAGCCGTCGGTACAATCTGCCGGCGAGCGCGGAGACAGTTTGCACCGCCAGCTCATTATCTGCTGTCAAGACGTCCCATTTCCCCTCCCCCTCCGCGGTCACAGCTCCCTGGGAGCGGTGGCAGCATCGTTATCCAGCTCGTCCTGGGGCTGTGGTAACCTCGGCACTTCTGCCGGCGTCTCGCCAAGGTCCCTCGGGGCCCTACTTGGCTTATTTGTCAGACTTTTCTGATTGGCGCCCATTGGACACCCAGGGCCTCCTAAGGCAGGAGAAGCAGAACAGAAGTCAGAAGCTGGAAAAGAGGCAGGTCTTACACTCTGCAAAGGCCCAGAAATGAATATAGTCTCCTTGTGCCGGTGAGGGACACTCTGGCCCTGCCGTAGTTTATCTTATGTTTTAGTGGAGGGGCCAGGTGGTCAATAATTTGTATTAAGAAGAAAGGCCGGCAAGGAGGCAAGGAGCCCATGTCTACCCAAGAAATGTTTACTAACACCTACTAAGTGCCTAGCTGTGTGTCCAGAATCATGAAGGCTATAAAGCCCTTTGGGGTTTACAACTGTTAGCAGCATGCAAACCTTGCCTCTTCAAGACAACAGAAAAACCACGTGGAGTATTATGGAAGCACAGGCTGAATCACGCCTCATAGGAATTCAGAGAAGGGACCAGTCAGGGTTGACAAGGATCAGGGAAAACACCACGAAAAAGGAGAGATTTCAGCTGAAACACTGAGGGACCATCAAAGATGGACTGATGTAAGGAGGAGAAACAGGCTCTGTCAGGAGCCAGAAGTAGGAACCAGGATAGGGAAGGAGAGATGGGAAGCCAGAAATACGAGCCAGGATTAGGAGAAAGAGGGAGGCACCTTTGTCTCCTTCTGTTTCCTGCTTCTACTCTGGGAGTTTATGTTCACGATGGTGGTTGGAGTCCTGAGAAGTTAATTCTCAGGAATTAATTAAGTTAATTAATTCTATCAATTAGATTCTCCTTACGGCTGTCAAGTGGAAAGGAAGGGAGAAGCTTTTGGCAACAAAAATTAAACCAAAACATGATATCCTGTTGGCTCTCCCTTTGTCAGAATTCATGAAAAAGGGCAGATAAAAGCGAGGATTGGATGTAGTGTAAACTTGGGCTTTGTGAACGCAGCCCTGCTTTTCCCCATCCTCAAGGTCAGTCCTATGTAGAAAATAAGTCTGGTTATCATTTTAAGACACTCGGTTACTTTCTGGACATTTTCGAATATTTATTTTCTTTGCCTTTAACAGCTCAGTTGTTAATCATAACACATCTAATATGCTGTGTAATATATAATAGGTGTTTTACAAATACACGTTGACTACACTGGCCCCACTATTCAGATATGAAAGCTTCCACCACAGGCATTTTCATGTAAACGTACAATACTTTGGATCTCTGGCCTCATCACGCTAGTAACGGAACATGCTTTGTCTTCCTTCGCTTTGGCACTGATTTGCCAAATTAAATTAAATGTCCTCTCCATCTTTCCTTTATCTCCCAAACCCTAAGTATTAAATGAGATTAATATATATTAATGTAATATATGGTAGGCACTTAATGTGTATTTAATGTGAGTCACGAATAAAAAATATTTGGTCCACTCTGTAGACACGTGAATTGTAATTATATTCCTCCAGTGGAGACGCAGTCATTCCCTTCTCCAGGGCGAGGAGAGAGGGATTTCTGAGACCTCTTGTGTAAAGCGGGTAGGGGGTGGGAGGGCCTGTTTCTGGTGACTATAGGATTGGGGTGCTCCCTGCAGCACTTCCTTTAAGATCGGCCACGGGTCATATTTGAAATGGAGGAGTTCCATCCGGTGTACTCTCGTCTAGCACCTGCAGGGGACCCTCATCGTGAGGGTGAGAGCAAGGTTTGCTCAGAGAGATTCAGCACAGCCCCTGATGGAATCAGGCGCGCCGCGCTGCTCAGAAGCTGCTGTGTCCTTAGAAAAAGGGGGTGGGGTTATTTTCCCTTAGGGACCTAGAGGTAGAGGCGGTTTAAACTTTGAATGGTTTCCCCAAAAGAGCCTTTTGGACTCGTACGGCCTGGGATAGCCCTCTCTGTGGTGTAACTCTACGTCCGCAGCTGAAAACAGTCACTCCCAATATTCCTCCACGACTCTCACACCTAAGGGAAAAGCAATAGATGCTTCCCTGACTCTGGGTCAGGTTCTCAGGATTGTGCTAGATAGTGGTTGTGGTACCCAAGGGGGATAGTTGTCAAGGAGGAAGACCCCTTCTGGGAGGACGTCTCCTCTCCCCCATTCAGTCATCCCTACAGGAACTTGTCTGGAGATGCCTCAGAATGAGGGGGTTAAGCCCTCAGACTTTTTGCTGGCGTGATTATTGCTTGTAAGGATCCTTGATTTTTCTTATTCTCTGATCTTCCCAAACCACCCTACACACTCAGATGTGATGTAGTGAAGCTGTGACTTCTCTCCCTCGGTGCAAAGCCATTACCCGCAGGGATGAGGCCCTAGCGTGTGCCTCTGAGAGTTCCATTATGTTCTAGATCATTATCAAATATACCTGAGGGATGAATGGAACCAGGCATACTAGACTCCTCCATAGGCCCGATTCTCAAAGGGGAGGGTTATTCCAGGCATTCTGGGGAGGCCTTGAAAAAATGAATTCTGACAAGTCAGATACGTATGTGTTTCCCAACCACACCCTACCCATGTTGGACAACTCTTAGATAAATTAAGGCAAAAAAAATAGTTTTAATATATTTTTAGAATTAAAATAAATGGCCCAGATGATCCACTCTTTTTTCAATCTGTTTTACAGCAGTAGAATCTGAATATCAGAAACAAGGTTGTTTACTCCAGATTTTGTAACGGGATTCAGAAAATTCTTTTGGTTTTCTGTCCATTGTCTTTTCCACGTCATCTTAGCTGTCCGTGGTATTAACCTCATTCTTGATAAGAGTCATGAGTTATGGTGACCAAGGTGGCCTTCACGTACCCCTCAGCTTGACTAAACTTTACTGGTCTCTTCCTGACACTTGGCCCCTGCCCCCCTCCCCCCACTTTTCTTAGAGCATTTTCTTTAGAAAACTTGTAAATCCTTTCTCTGTCCCTTAGATATGTAAACCCTTTTAAAAGCTTCCTGCCTGTTTCATGACCCAGGGCTGTCTTTCTCAACGACCTGGAGCCATCCCTTTACAGTGTAATTATCAAGGGAGATAGTGCCCCATCTCTGGTCCCTGTGGAGGTAGGAGCCTAACTCTTGTGGACACTTTCCTCCAAATTGTAAAGCTACCTCCTGTTACAAAGAAACAAGAAGGCTTATTTTTCTTTTGGGAAAAGCCAATTCTCAGACAGATGTCCTAGGTTCCCTTCCCCCACCCCAGATCACAAAAACTCTCCCACATTTGTGTCAGCAGAGCTAAGTTCAGACTGTGCTCTGGTCTCTCCATCCTATGGCAATAGCTTTGAATAAAGTCTTCCTTACCTCGTTAACTTTGGGGCACTTTCTGCTTTGACAATGGTGAAGACAAAAGAAACATATGATACTGTAAGTCGACTATACTTCGGTTAAAAACGACAAAAAATAAAATAAAATAAAATAAAAACGACATCGACTACGACAAAGGCTTGTCTCTATGTTTTTTTCCAGATCTCAGTGCTCCATATTTTCCCAGACAACCAAAGTGGCCCTAGGATTTTGGAAGTTTTTGAGCACAGCACCCTATACTTTTTTCATGGGGCCACTTATTATAAACTGCAATGTTGTGGCAGTTTCTGAGTTGTTTTAAATAGTTTAACGAACGCCAGATTTCAGCATACTTGTGTCTTTTAGCTGCCTAAGCCAAAGGGAAGTTTGATGGCTAAGAAGCTATAGAATAAATACAGTTGTAGGTAAGAATGAAAATAAGATAAGTAAAACTCTACAAAATCCTGCCAGGGATGGAGAAAGGAGAGCCCGAGACAACCATGTGTATTAACCATGGCCACGGTCACGCTGTGCTTTGAAGTATGAATGGAACTCATGTCATCAGTAGCCCACTGGAGTGGACCTATGTTCCCTGAGGCCCATCTACTGCAGGTTAGGCCTCTCTAAGTCTCAGGGGTCCATAAGAGGCTCCCAGCCATTGACCCAGGAAGGCCTATGGCCTTGACACTCCCATTTCACTAATGTGGCTAGACCAAGGCTCCCAGACCACTGCCTCCAGCTTACCTGTCCGTGGGCCACTTGCTTATTCCACACACACTCCAGCTTACCTTCCTAACTGATTCTTTTTCACCATCAGTTGTCTTCCTTTCTAGTGACTCACTCAAGTTCAAAACATAGGAGTTATCCACCACTTACTTATATTGGTTAGAAGGTCCTGCAGATTTCAGGTACATGGTTAAAGTACCCATCCCATCCTTTCCTGCACTACCATGTGATCTATTTCATGTCCTCATCTTTTACTACCTAGACTAATATATGATAGCCTCCCACTGGGTCACCCATCTGTACTCTTTATCAAAAATATTTCCTCTGCCCAGCTGGAAGAATAATAGTTTCCAAATACAAGACCAACCATGTCATTCCCTTACTAAAACCCTCTCCAGTGCACACAGAGTAACATCCAAGCTTCTCAGCCAGGCTCACTGACCCTTCCTGACTTGGCCTCTCTTGCATCCCTCTAGCTCTTTCCCGGTCCCAGGTTATTTCTAACAATACTGACCTATGTGTCACTTCCTGGACACGTCATGCTTTTTCAAGCTACCAGCCCTTCACTCACACAGGCTCGCTTTCCATCAGTCTCTGCCTTGCACGTAACTAGACCATAACTCTGAATTGTCTGTAGTTCCCAATAATTTTATGCCCCTTTTTTATGGGAAGTTGACCCTTGGATTGAGTGCAAATGAACGATCCCTAAGAACTGGATGAAACACTTCCTCTTCCTCGTCCCAGTAAACGTTTCCTAAGGCTCAGGTTTCCTTAGCAACAATATGAAGGAGTAAGGACCTGGTGGGTACCACCCACCTCCCTCAGCTCTGCCTCCAGCTGGTGCCCTGTTGAGATCACAGGAGTTGCTTAGCGGTGCACCCTGCCCTATCATGCTTCCCTCACTCCCTTTTCCTGAGCGGACCCCTTCAGTAAATCACATGGAGAAGAATCCTTGTCTCAGCCCTGCTTCTAGGGGACTGTACAGAAGAACAAATCTTGGCCTCTACCCTAAAGAATGAGTAGTTTACTAAGGGAAAAAAACAAGAAGACAAGCTCATATTCACCGTGGTAGGTAGCATTTAAAGTGACGAGGAATGCGTTCAATAGGTTGGAATTTCAACAGAAATGTTTCTTCCTGTTATTTCCTCCTCCTGGAATGTTCACTTGCCCTTTAAGCTTATTTCCACAGTAGAGTTCAGGATATAAAGACACAGAACTCAGTGTGCAACGTATGAACTCTCACAATTATTATACAGATCTTTATTTGTAGATTAATTGGAAATAGCAGCAAAAATATTTTTTAGAAAATACAATTTTTATAAACTATTTTTATTTTTCTTAAGATACATTTTTCATAAAAATGTTTTTTATAAAAAGTATTTTATCATATGGCAATGATACCAGTGTATTTTCTAGGTAATACCTTCTGGTCTGCTCTTCCTCTGAACGAGTCATTTTGTAAAAACTGATTAAAATTCAAGGAATTGGCCGGGAGGTCTACATTTCAAATTGTAGTGATTCTTGCCTTAAAATCTTTTGGTATAGTCCAAATCCCCTGACTTCTTTAGGATGCATTAGGCATTGCCTCAGTCTAGGTTATAGTTAAATAGATGTCTATTTCCCTTCTTTAATCTAGTTCACCTAACCTCGCTTTTCTGGATCAACCAAAGTACTACCTCAGCCCTGATGCAAACCCTCTAATAGGATTTGAATAAGGTACTGCTATATAACCTTTGAAAAATGATTGGATCTCAATACTAGGACATGGAATTCAGAGATGTGTTTATCCTTTAGCCTCATCTTAAATGTCTGGTTATATTCCCTAGGACAAATGCCATTCCTATTAAAAGAAATAAAACGAAGAAAAATACTTCATTTTAAGAGAGTTTTATAAGGGAACCTTCTTCTAAAACTAAAAGTTTCAAGTACTAAAATAGGTCTAATTTATCTGGTTTAATCTCCCACTTGTATTGGGATTAAAAACCAGTAATCTGTCTTAATACAAACTAATGAGGTAGTATACATTTGCTGGTTCTAGGAGCAATGTACACTTATTGTGGAGAATTCTTTAAATACACAAAATACATAAGAGAAAATAAAAGGTAAATATCACCTACAATTCTTTCTCCTGGAAATAACCACTCAATACGTGGTTCATTTTCTCACAATCTTTGTTTGCCCTATGTAGCAATTTAAAACATAATTGTAATTAAAAATGTATATAGCTTTACATAAATTTTAAAATGTTATTGTTTAATCAACATTTTTAAAAAGTATTATTTCCTTTCATCCAATATTGCCATCTTTAAGGATTTTTCCTCCCAGCTTTACCAAGATATAACTGACATATCTCACTGTACAAGTTGAAGGTGTACAACATAATGATTTGACTTACATACATTATGAAATAATTGCCACAGTATGTCTGGTGAACATCCATAATCTCAGACAGATTCAAAATAAAAGAAACAAATGTATTTTTTCTTGTGATGAAAACTCTTAGGATTTACTCTCTTAAGAAATTTCACATATAACACACGGCTGTGTTAATTGTATTTGGCATGTCGTACATTAAATACCTGGTACTTATTTATCTTATAACTGGAAGTTTGTACCTTTTGGCTATCTTCATCCAATTCCTTCTCCCTATACCCTGTCTTTGGTAACCATGAATCTGACCTCTTTTACTATGAGTTTGTTTGTTTGTTTTTGAAGTGTAATTGACCTGCAACACTGTGTTAGATCTTGGTGCACAGCATAGTAATTAGATATTTCTATACATTTCAAGATGATCACTGTGATAAGTCTGGTACACTGAGAGCTAGCAACACTGATGAAAGAAATGAAAGACTTAAACAAATGGAAAGAAACCTCATGCTCATAGACTGGAATACTTAATATTCTTAAGAAGGTAAACTTCCAGAAGTGATCTATAAATTCAATATAATCCCTATCAAAATATCTACTGCCTTTCTTTTGCAGAAATGGAATAGCCAATCCTCCAATTCATATGGAATCACAAGGGGCCCCCGAATAACCAAAACAGTCTTGAAAAAGAAAAACAAAGTTGCAGAACTCACACTTCCTAATTTCAAAACATACTATAAAGCTACAGTAATCAAACAGTATGGTAATGCCATAAGGACAGACCTATAGTCCAATGGAATATAATTGAGAGTCCAAAAATAAACCCATACATCTATGGCCAAATACCTTTTGACAAGGGTACCAAGATCATTAAATGGGGAAAGAATAGTCTCTTCAACCAATGTTGCTGGGATAATTGGAATAGCCATATCCACCAAAAGCACAAGCAACAACAACAACAAAAACATAGATAATTTGGACTTTATCAAAATTAAAAACCTTGTACATCAAAGGGTATTATTAAGAAAGTAAAAATACAACCTATATAATGATAGAAAACATTTGCAAATCATGTATCTCATGAATCTTGTATCCAGGATATCTAAATAACTCTTATAACAAAAAGACAACCCAATTAAAAAGGGGAAAAGGATTTAATGAGATATTTTTCCAAAAAAGATATACAAATGACCAACAAGCCCATGAAAAAAATGTTCAACATCATTAGGCATTAGGAAAATGCAAATCAAAACCACAATGAGTTACTACTTCATAGGCACTTGAATTACTATAATAAAAAATATAAAATAAGAAGTGTTAGTAAGGATGTAGAGAAATTGGAACACTTGGACGTTGATGGTGGGAATCTAATATAATCCAGCCACTATGGAGAACAGTTTGGCTGGTCCTCATAAAGTTACACATAGTATTACCACATGACCCAGCAATTCCATTCTAGGTATATTCCCAAAAGAATTGAACACAAGTACTGAAACAAGTACATGGGCATGCGTGTTTATAGCAGCAAATACTCAGAAGGTAGAAGAAGAAGCGTAAGTGTCCATCAATGGACAAAGGGATAAACAAATTGTGGTAATACTGGAATATTATTAACCCATAAAAAGAAATGAAGTACCGATATATGCCACAATGTGCGTGAGTCTCAAAAACATTATTCTAAGAAGCCAGACACGAGAGGTCGCATATTTTATGATTCCATTTATATGAAATATTCAGAATAGGTAAATCCATAGAGACAGAAATTAGTTTAGTCATTGCCAAGGGCTGGGGAGACAGAAGACGGGAGGCAACTGCTTAATGTACCCAGGGTTTCCTTTTGAGGAGGTGAAAGTCTTTTGGACTATATAGACGTGGTAGTTATACAACATCGTGAATGTCCTAAATGTCTCTGAATTGTCTGCATTAAAATGATTTTAATTTTTCTGTTATATGAATTACACTTCAACAAGGAAAGCCAAAAAATCACATGTTGCATGTATCAGTAGCTTGCTCCTTTTCACTGCTGAGTAGTATTCCATTGTATGGATGTAATTTCAGGGACAGAGAACAAAGCAATGGCTACCA
Organism: Phocoena sinus; assembly: GCF_008692025.1. Lineage (NCBI taxonomy): Eukaryota > Metazoa > Chordata > Mammalia > Artiodactyla > Phocoenidae > Phocoena > Phocoena sinus. The sequence goes on along the minus strand of NC_045771.1, from coordinate 4,177,829 downwards.
GAAGATAATATTGGGAGAAAGATGTAACCATAAAGAGGTAGGAGGTTTTTTTTATGGTTCTGTATGCCTGTGGTGGTGCTTATACGTGGATAAAATGTCAGAGAACCAAACATCAAAAAAACGAGTACACACAAAAACTGTTACTGTAGCTAATAGTGTAACAGCGCCAATTTCCTGATTTTGACAGTTCTGGCTACAAGGTGACTTATGTCCCATGTCTAAGCACTCCATCTCTACCCAGGCTTAGTAGCACTCATGAGCTGCTTTGTGAAATATATGCTTTTCTGCTATGGATTTCAAGGTTTTGCTCCATAAACCTAGGGGTTGATGCTGTGATTCTCCTATTGGGGTTTGCCTAAACTCTACACTGATTCTTTTCCCACCATAGTACCTCTAGTGACATATAGTCTCCTGGGTCCCACGGCCTGAGTGTCGAGAGGGCTTGTACAACATCCTGGACCTCTGACAGCCCTAGTACTATCTGGTTTATGAGTAGGAGTAGTATTCCAAGTGTGGAATATGCTGCCTCAGGACCCACTGCACGGTGCTGCTGTCTTGGTGGTGAGAAGTGATTATTTATGTATGAATTTATCCTTAATCCGTAGGGCAAGCCACACTATGCCAAAGACCCCTCAACATTTCAGGGATACGACTGGCCCTTTAATATTGATCTCCGAACTTCTGGACTGCACACGTCTTACAAGGCCTCCAATGTACGTGCTACTTCTGTCCCAGGTAACACGACACCATCAATATCAGGATACGTCTGACATTCTGGGGAATAGTCAGATGGTGCGGGTCTCTTTGAGCAGAAAAGTTAACAGCGCTCTGGAGACAGGTTATAAACGTATACTGTTGTCTATTCCAAGCGGTTGAGAATTATTTCTGATTTCCCTTTATCAACAGGAACGGAACAGGATGCCTTTCCCACATCAGTGGTCACACACTCTATACCTGAGGCCATGCTAAGCTTCTCTCGTAAAGATGCCACAACTGGAGAGAAGCTGCGATTAGAGCTGCTACATAGGTGAGTTGGGAATGGGCCCAGCTTGGTGAATTACATAGAGAAATAATGGGAAGCCACCACTGAGCTCTTTCTGTGTTTAGGGGTAGAACTCATCTCTGCTATTTCCTCTGAGATACAATATTATTTTCAATTACTAACCTGGCAGGGAATCGAGAGGCAATTGCAAAGCCTTTCACTTGGCCATCTTCACCAGGATAACTCATTTCCCAGCCCAAGAATTAACATAGCTGTTCTACCAACTACATATATTGTGTATTTATTCCAATTACACATTCAGGGGCCAGGAAATACCACTAGTTGATGGCATGTATACCTTTGGCCTCAGAACTCCCCTACTGCGTGTCCCACTATACACACCACCAGCTACTGGTGAAGAGGGTTATGATGATATTTTATATCCCAGGGACCCTCCAACCAACAGTTTTTGACATGTGTGAGTATTCCCTTTCCCCCACAATGTGTTACCTACATAAATGGCTATGATCCCCTTTGGGGAAAGACTGGGTGAATCATTATTGTGTACAGCTGTTACAATGTTCAAAGTTCTTTTACCCAGGCACCAGACCTCTCCATCAGTCAATGGGCTCTGTCCAAAAAGTGATTCAAGTCTAGAATCTGGGCCATGGATCATGGTCTCATCCCTCAGTCTTCTGGTCATTTATCCTTGATTTTTAGGTTGGCAAAGCCCCTTGCTGGCTGCCCATCTATCTTGACCCAAGAGACACCGTATTCTATTAACTCTCTTCACAGCTCTTCTGGCATCAGAGACCCTGACTGTCACTCTGACCTTGTTACTCATTAGATAACTGTCCCACTTTGCTCCTGATGGCTAAGCACTGTCACCATGTTTCTGTTATTTAGGAATCCTACCACCCCCACTGATAATACTGAGGTGAGTTCTAGAAAAGCATCTTCCACCAGCAGCTCTGGATGACAGAGGATGATCCCCATTGAGCTTCTCAACAGTGCTGTGTCCTTATCATTACAAACCTTATCACTTGGACCTTTGTGGTCATATATCCACTCTAAAATACCAACTCCTCTGAGTCTGATTCTTTCATCCGCCTTCTGCCACGGAAGTTCTGGCATTGATACTTAACTTACCGTGTGCCACTCCTTTATCAAGCTTCCAAGAGCTCTCTTATTAGCTTGTTAGCCCCCCGCTCCTTGAGGCGCTATGAGGATGCTAAACCCTGCATCACGGTAGAGCTCTCCCACATAAATAAACTCTCGTTGTCCAGTCCTATATTCTGGGCCTTGAGAAACATCCTCAGGTGTCTGTTCTGTGCCAACTAATTTCTACAGTTCATTCAGAATATAGTCACATTTTTTCTTGGCAGACCTAGAACTTTTCCACCGTACTTATGTTTTGATCTATGCTTTGTTATTCATCCAGTGACCAGGAGGGGAAGTGTGTGTCACCCCAGGGGTGGGAGTTGGGTGGTGGAGGGGACAGAGAGAGCTCATGCATTTTTGCAAGGCAAAATCCTCCACATCACCTTTAGGCAAATACAGAACATTAGTACTAACTGGGAGGATTTGCTCCTTCTACAGACCCAGAGGGTGTAGGATTCAAGATTTTCCATCACGTACTCCCAGATTTCCTTATCCCAAGTCTCAGGGCCCCACCCTTCTCAATCATGGCCCTGACTTTGGTCATACATTCCTGCTGGAGTCGAGAAGTGACCTTCTCTGGAGTTCTACTTATCTTATAATTAAGTTCCGGGCCTGATACACGATTTACTTTCTGTCCTTTGGCTACAGAAGATGAGAGCCTTTTTATAAATTACCACGAAGTCCTCTGGTTTTCATACCGAGCCTCTAATTGATAACTGACAACCCTCAGCATTTTATTGTTTTTCTCCCGTGCATCCATCATCTGATTTGATGATCCTTGTAATTGCTGTTTCCCCCATGCCTCTCCAACAACTGAGAAGCTACATAACTGCACCGGCCAGTGCATTTCCCTCCTCTGGTGTCTCATCCCATTTCACCACTGATGAAAGCTTCGGTAACTGCACAATGACTGCAAATCACTGGCTTCCTGTCCTCTGCTTTATCATTAATATAATGTTTATTGCCAGCCTACCAGCAGGGGATCAGCTCCCAAATTTCATTTTGGAAGTTGTTTCTTCAGACCACTCCTGGCATTAAATATTACCAATCACATTATCTATGAAACAGACCATGAGACAGAGATTTTTATGGAAGAAATTCATTGCATTATGCCCTGGCGATCAACACCCATGGGGGAGTGGTGAAGGCGTGAATGGCAGTGGCAGAAGCTGAATAAGGATCCATTTGCAAAATGACCTCAGCAGATTCCACGGGGGCTCTGGAGGCAGGATTGCTCTTCAGGGCTGCCCTAAAGGAAGGATGGGAGGTCAGGTGTCACTGGATGTGGGCTGTCCCCAGAAAGAGGTGTAACCTGAGGTGGGAAGACTATCTTCATCTGAGGGCAATGTCCAGAGAGAGAGGTTCAACTGAGAGCTGTCAGCAACCAATATTTTCAAAATCTGGATAACTCAATTCTTCAGTCCGAAAGGGGACAGGACCTGGGAATTACATCTCGGAATCCAGTGTAGAAATTTAGGGAAAATCCTATCAAAGAAGACGAATGGGTTCTAACCAAGCATTTTAACAAGTGGAAGAAGTAATGGGGCAGAGATTCTAAGGGCTGATTAGTTCCAAATTTGGGGAGCATTCTAGGCTCTGGTTTAAATATTGTGAATCTGACAACAGAGCAAGTATGAGATTACGTAATGCTTTAGCTCCCTGCAGAACAAAAAAATGTTAAAGGAAATTTTTCTGATGCATGAAAAGTGAAATCAGATGAAATGGTGGGTCTAGGGAGACCTTCAAGATAGCAGAAGAGTAAGACACGGAGATCACCTTCCTCCCCACAGATACACCAGAAATACATCTACACGTGGAACAGCTCCTACAGAACTCCTACTGAATGCTGGCAGAAGACCTCAGACCTCCCAAAAGGCAAGAAACTCCCCACGTACCTGGGTAGGGCAAAAGAAAAAAGAATAAACAGAGACAAAAGGATAGGGACGGGACCTGCGCCAGTGGGAGGGAGCTGTGAAGGAGGAAAGGTTTCCACACACTAGGAACTCCTTCGCGGGCGGAGACCGCGGGTGACGACGGAGGGGCAAGCTTCGAAGCCGCGGAGGAGAGCGCAGCCACAGGGGTGCGGGGGGCAAAGCGGAGAGATTCCCGCACAGAGGATCGGGGCCGACCGGCACTCACCAGCCCGAGAGGCTTGTCTGCTCCCCCGCCGGGGTGGGCGGGGCTGGGAGTTGAGGCTCGGGCTTCAGTCGGAGCGCAGGGAGAGGACTGGGGTTGGAGGTGTGAACACAGCCTGAAGGGGTTAGTGCGCCATGGCTGGCCGGGAGGGAGTCCGGGTAAAAGTCCGGACCTGCCGAAGAGGCAAGAGACTTTTTCTTCCCTCTTTGTTTCCTGGTGCGCGAGGAGAGGGGAGTAAGAGCGCCACTTAAAGGAACTCCAGAGACGGGCGTGAGCCACGGCTAACAGCGCGGACCCCAGAGAGGGGCATGAGACGCTAACGCTGCCACTGCTGCCACCAAGAAGCCTGTGTGCGAGCACAGGTCACTCTCCACACCCGCCTTCCGGGGAGCTTGTGCAGCCCGCCACTGCCAGGGTCCTGTGATCCAGGGACAACTTCCCCGGGAGAACGCACGGCGGGCCTCAGGCTGGTGCAACGTCACGCTGGCCTCTGCCGCCGCAGGCCCACCCCGCACGCCGTGCCCCTCCCTCCCCGTGGCCTGAGTGAGCCAGAGCTCCCGAATCAGCGGCTCCTTTAACCCTGTCCTGTCTGAGCGAAGAACAGACGCCCTCCAGAGACCTACACGCAGAGGCGGGGCCAAATCCAAAGCTGAGCCCCGGGAGCTGTGAGAACAAAGAAGAGAAAGGGAAATCTCTCCCAGCAGCCTCAGGAGCAGCGGATTAAATCTCCACAATCAACTTTATGTACCTGCATCTGTGGAATACCTGAATAGACAACGAATCATCCCAAATCGAGGAGGTGGACTTTGAGAACAAGATTTATTATTTTTTCCCCCTTTCCTCTTTTTGTGAGTGTGTATGTATAGCTTCTGTGTGAGATTTTGTCTGTATTGCTTTGCTTTTACCATTTGTCCTAGGGTTCTGTCTGTTCTTTTTTTTTTTTTTTTTAGTATACTTTTTAGCACTCACCATTGGTGGATTTGTTTTTTGGTGTGGTTGCTCTCTTATTTTTTTATTTTTAATAATTATTTTTTATTTTAATTATTTTATTTTATTTTATTTTTTCTTTCTTTTTTTTCTCCCTTTTCTTCTGAGCCATGTGGCTGACATGGTCTTGGTGCTCCAGCCTGGTGTCAGTCCTGTGCCTGTGAGGTGGGAGAGCCGAGTTCAGGACATTGGTCCAGCAGAGACCTCCCGGCTCCACGTAATGTTAAATGGTGAAAGCTCTCCCAGAGATCTCCATCTCAATGCTAAGACCCAGCTCCACTCAACAACCAGAAAGCTACAGTGCTGGACTCCCTATGCAAAACAACTAGTAAGACAGGAACACAACCCCACCCATTAGCAGAGAGGCTGCCTAAATCATAATAAGGTCACAGACACCTCAAAACACACCACCAAACGCAGTCCTGCCCACCAGAAAGACAAGATCCAGCCTCATCCACCAGAACACAGGCACCAGTCCCCTCCACCAGGAAGCCTACACAACCCACTGAACTAACCTTACCCACTGGGGACAGACACCAAAACAACGGGAACAACGAACCTGCAGCCTGCAGAAGGAGACCCCAAACACAGTAAGTTAAGCAAAATGAGAAGACAGAGAAACACACAGCAGATGAAGCAGCAAGGCAAAAACCCACCAGACCTAACAAATGAAGAGGAAATAAGCGGTCTACCTGAAAAAGAACTCAGAATAATGATAGTAAAGATGATCCAAAATCTTGGAAATAGAATGGAGAAAATACAAGAAACGTTTAACAAGGACCTAGAAGAACTAAAGAGCAAACGAACAATGATGAACAACACAATAAATGAAATTAAAAATTCTCTAGAAGGAATCAATAGCAGAATAACTGAGGCAGAAGAATGGATAAGTGACCTGAAGATAGAATAGTGGAAATAACTACTGCAGAGCAGAATAAAGAAAAAAGAATGAAAAGAATTGAGGACAGTCTCAGAGACCTCTGGGACAACATTAAACGCACCAACATTCGAATTATAGGGGTCCGAGAAGAAGAAGAGAAAAAGAAAGGGACTGAGAAAATATATGAAGAGATTATAGTTGAAAACTTCCCTAATATGGGAAAGGAAATACTCAGTCAAGTCCAGGAAGCGCAGAGAGTCCCATACAGGATAAATCCAAGGAGAAACATGCCAAGACACATATTAATCAAACTATCAAAAATTAAATACAAAGAAAAAATATTAAAAGCAGCAAGAGGAAAACAACAAATAACATACAAGGGAATCCCCATAAGGTTAACAGCTGATCTTTCAGCAGAAACTCTGCAAGCCAGAAGGGAGTGGCAGGACATATTTAAAGTGATGAAAGGGAAGGAACTACAACCAAGATTACTCTACCCAGCAAGGATCTCATTCAGATTTGACGGAGAAATTAAAACCCTTACAGACAAGCAAAAGCTAAGAGGATTCAGCACCACAAAACCAGCTTTACAACAAATGCTAAAGGAACTTCTCTAGGCAGGAAACACAAGAGAAGGAAAAGACCTACAATAACAAACCCAAAACAATTAAGAAAATGGGAATAGGAACATACATATCGATAATTACCTTAAATGTAAATGGATTAAATACTCCAACCAAAAGACATAGACTGGCTGAATGGACACAAAAACAAGAACTGTATATATGCTGTCTACAAGAGACCCACTGCAGCCCTAGGGACACATACGGACTGAAAGTGAGGGGATGGAAAAAGATTTTCCATGCAAATGGAAATCAGAAGAAAGCTGGAGTAGCAGTTCTCATATCAGACAAAATAGACTTTAAAATAAAGACTTACAAGAGACCAAGAAGGACACTACATGATGATGAAGGGATAAATCCAAGAAGATATAACAATTGTAAATATTTATGCACCCAACATAGCAGAACCTCAATACATAAGGCAAATCATAATAGCTGTAAAAGGGGAAATTGACAGTAACACAGTAGTAAGGGACTTTAATATCCCACTTTCCCCAATGGACAGATCATCCAAAATGAAAATAAATAAGGAAACACAAGCTTTAAATGATACATTAAACAAGATGGACTTAATTGATATTTATAGGACACTCCATCCAAAAACAACAGAATACATATTTTTCTCAAGTGCTCATGGAACATTCTCCAGGATAGATCATATCTTGGGTCACACATCAAGCCTTGGTAAATTTAAGAAAATTGAAGTTGTATCAAGTATCTTTTCTGACCACAAAGCTACGAGACTAGATATCAATTACGGGGAAAAATCTGTAAAAACCAGAAACACATGGAGGCTAAACAATACACTGCTAAATAACCAAGAGATCACTGAAGAAATCAAAAAATACCTAGAAACAAATGATAATGAAAACACGATGACCCAAAACCTATGGGATACAGCAAAAGCAGTTCTGAGAGGGAAGTTTACAGTAATACAATCTGACCTCAAGGAACAAGAAACATCTCAAATAAACAACCTAACCTTATACCTAAAGCTATTAGAGAAAGAAGACCCAAAAAAACCCAAAATTAGCAGAAGGAAAGAAATCATAAAGATCAGATCAGAAATAAATGAAAAAGAAATGAAGCAAACAATAGCAAAGATCAATAAAACTAAAACCTGGTTCATTGTGAAGATAAAAAAAATTAATAAACCATTAGCCAGACTCATCAAGAAAAAAAGGGAGAAGACTCAAATCAATAGAATTAGAAATGAAAAAGGAGAAGTAACAACTGACACTGCAGAAATACAAAGGATCATGAGAGATTACTACAAGGAACTATATGCCAATAAAATGGACAACCTGGAAGAAATGGACACATTCTTAGAAAAGAACAACCTTCCAAGACTGAACCAGGAAGAAATAGAAAATATAAACAGACCAATCACAAGCACTGAAATTGAGACTGTGATTAAAAATCTTCCGACAAACAAAAGCCCAGGACCAGATGGCTTCACAGGTGAATTCTATCAAACATTTAGAGAAGAGCTAACATCTATCCTTCTCAAACTCTTGAAAAATATAGCAGAGGGAGGAACACTGCCAAACTCATTCTAAGAGGCCACCATCACCCTGATACCAAAACCAAACATAGATGTCACAAAGAAAGAAAACTACAGGCCAATATCACTGATGAACATAGATGCAAAAATCCTCAACAAAATACTAGCAAACAGAATCCAACGGTACATTAAAAGGATCATACACCATGATCAAGTGGGGTTTATCCCAGAAATGCAAGGATTCTTTAATATACGCAAATCAATCAATGTGATACATCATATTAACATATTGGAGGATAAAAACCATATGATCATCTCAATAGATGCAGAAAAAGCTTTCTTTCAACAAAAAAAGCTTTTTTTCAACAAAATTCAACACCTCTTTATGATAAAAGTCCTTCAGAAAGTAGGCATAGAGGGAACTTACCTCAATATAATAAAGGCCATATATGACAAGCCCACAGCCAACATTGTTCTCAATGGTGAAAAACTGAAACCATTTCCACTAAGATCAGGAACAAGACAAGGTTGCTCACTATCACCATTATTATTCAACATAGTTTTGGAAGTTTTAGCCACAGCAATCAGAGAAGAAAAGGAAATAAAAGGAATCCAAATAGGAAAAGAAGAAGTAAAGCTGTCACTCTTTGCAAATGACATGATACTATACATAGAAAACCCTAAAGATGCTACCAGAAATCTACTAGAGCTAATCAATGAATCTAGTTAAGTAGCAGGATAAAAAATTAATGCCCAGAAATCTCTGGCATTCCTATACACCACTGATGAAAAATGTGAAACAGAAATTAAGGAAACATTCCCATTTACCACTGCAACAAAAAGAATAAAATACCTAGAAATAAACCTACCTAAGGAGAAAAAAGACCTGTATGCAGAAAACTATAAGACACTGATGAAAGAAATTAAAGATGATACAAACAGATGGAGCGATATACCATGTTCTTGGATTGGAAGAATCAACATTGTGAAAATGACTATACTACCCAAAGCAATCTACAGATTCAATGCAATCACTATCAACTATCGATGGCATTTTTCACAGAACTTAAACAAAAAATTTCTTAATTTGTATGGAAACAAAACAGACCCCGAAGAGCCAAAGCAATCATAAGAAAGAAAAACTGAGATGAAGGAATCAGGCTCCCTGACTTCAGACTATACTACAAAGCTACAGTAATCAAGACAGTATGGTACTGGTACAAAAGCAGAAATATAGATCAATGGACAGGATAGACAACCCAGAGATAAACTCATAAGGTGACATATGGTCACCTTATTTTTGATAAAGGAGGCAAGAATATACAATGGAGGAAAGACAGCCTTTTCAATAAGTGGTGCTGGGAAAACTGGACAGCTACATGTAAAAGAATGAAATTAGAACACCCCCTAACACCATACACAAAAATAAACTCAAAATGGATTAAAGACCTAAATGGAACCCCAGACACTATAAAACTCTTAGAGGAAAACATAGGCAGAACACTCTATGACATAAATCACAGCAAGATTCGTTTTGACCCACCTCCTAGAGAAATGGAAATAAAAACAAAAATAAACAAATGGGATCTAATGAAACCTAAAATCTTTTGCACAGCAAAGGAAACCATAAACATGATGAAAAGACAACCCTCAGAATGGGAGAAAGTATTTGCAAATGAAGCAACTGACAAAGGACTAATATCCAAAATATACAAGCAGGCCATGCAGCTCAATATAAATAAAACAAACAACCCAATCCAAAATTAGGCAGAAGACCTAAACAGACATTTCTCCAAAGAAGATATACAGACTACCAACAAACACATAAAAGAATGCTCAACGTCATTAATCATTAGAGAAATGCAAATCAAAACTACAATGAAAAGCGAGAGAGAGGCATGGACATATATACACTACCAAATGTAAGGTAGATAGCTAGTGGGAAGCAGCTGCATAGCACAGGGAGATCAGCTCGGTGCTTTGTGCCCGCCTGGAGGGGTGGGATAGGGAGGGTGGGAGGGAGGGAGACGCAAGAGGGAAGAGATATGGCAACATATGTATATATATAACTGATTCATTTTGTTGTAAAGCAGAAACTAACACACCATTGTTAAGTAATTATACTCCAATAAAGATGTGGAAAAAAAAAAAAAACTACAATGAGGTATCACCTCACACCAGTCAGAATGGCCATCTCAAAAAATCTACAAACAATAAATGTTGGAGAGGGTGTGGAGAAAAGGGAACCCTCTTGCACTGTTGGTGGGAATGTAAATTGATACAGCCACTATGGAGAACAGTATAGAGGTTCCCTAAAAAAGTAAAAATAGAACTACCATATGACCCAGCAATCCCACTACTGGGCTTATACCCTGAGAAAACCATAATTGAAAAAGATTTATGTACCAAAATGTTCATTGCAGCCCTATTTACAATAGCCAGGACATGGAAGCAACCTAATTGTCCACTGACAGATGAATGGATAAAGAAGATGTGGCACATATATACAATGGAATATTACTCAGCCATGAAAAGAAATGAAACTGAGTTGTTTGTAGTGAGGTAGATGGACCTAGAGTCTGTCATACAGAGTGAAGTCAGAAAGAGAAAAACAAATACCATATGCTAACACATATATATGTAATATAAAAAAATGGTTATGAAGAATTTAGGGGCAGGACAGGAATAATGATGCATATGTAGAGAATAGACTTGAGGACACTTGGAGGGGGAAGGGTAAGCTGGGATGAAGTGAGAGAGTGGCACTGACATATATACACTACCAAATGTAAAATAGGCAGCTAGTGGGAAGCAGCCTCATAGCACAGGGAGATCAGCTTGGTGCTTTGTGACCACCTAGAGGGGTGGGATAGGGAGGGTGGGAGGGAGGGAGACGCAAGATGGAGGAGATATGGGGATATATGTATATGTATAGCTGATTCACTTTGTTATAAAGCAGAAACTAAGACACCATTGTAAAGCAATTATACTCCAATAAAAATGGTGGGTCTACATAAAGAAATGAAGAACACAAGGTATTGTAAATATGCTAGTAAGTGCACAGAAGTTTTTAAAATCATTTTCCTTTTTAAAAGATTTTTTTGAAAGATAGCTGAGTGTTTCTAGAAAAATGATAATAACGTTTTGTGCAATTTACACAGAAATAAAATGTATGAAAAAGATAGTGCCAAAGCTGGGTGGGAGGAAATTAAAGTATACTTCTATTTGGTATTTATATTAAATGTGAAATGGTAAATTATTATCTCACAGTAGATAAATAAATAATGCCTATTCTAAACTACAGAACAACCACTACAAAAGAAGCATAGCTAATATGCTGATAGTGGCAATAAAATAGACTTGTAAAACGCACTTAATCCAAGATTGGACAAGAAAAAGAGGATAATAAGGAATATAAACATATAGATGGGGGCCTCTCTGGTGGCACCATGGTTAAGAACCCGCCTGCCATTGCAGGGGACACGGGTTCGAGCCCTGGTCCGGGAAGATCCCACATGCCACGGAGCAACTAAGCCCGTACGCCACTACTGAGCCTGCGCTCTAGAGCCCGTGAGCCACAACTACTGAAGTCGGCGCACCTACAGCCTGTGCTCCACAATAAGAGAAGCCACAGCAATGAGAAGCCTGCGCACCGCAACGAAGAGTAGCCCCCTCTCGCCGCAACTAGAGAAAGTCCGCGCACAGCAACAAAGACCCAATGCAACCAAAAATAAATAAATTAATAATAAATAAATAAACATATAGATGGTAGCTTTAAATCTAACTACTGGCACTGCATGTGTGGATGGTCTAAACACTCCATTTAAAAGACATAAGGCAGAGAAGTTAGATTAATAAAAAAACATGACCAATTATAGGTCTTCTACAAGACGTGCTTTAAATATAAAGATACATTTAACTTAGAAGTTTAAAAAATATGGAAAGGACACTGCAAACAGTAATTATAAGACAGCTGGAGTGGTAATAATTATATCACACAAAGTAGACTTCAGAACAAGGGCTATATCCATGGGTAAAGGAAGACATGTCATAGTGATAACCTGGGAAAATCCATTAAGAAGACATAATCCTAAATGTATACAAACATAACAGAGCTTCAAAATACACAGAGCAATATCTGAGAGAACTGAAAACAGAAATAGATACATCTACCACTGTAGTCGGAAATTCCCTCACTTATCTCTCAGTAATGGATAGAATGAGTAAACAGAAGATTCCAAAGAATCCAGAAAACACAAACGGCACTGTCAACAAGCTGATCTAATTGACATTTATGGTATATCCACCTAACAGAGGCAAAATACACATAATTTCCAACTGTACATGAAATAGCCACCAAAATAAATCATACTCCAGGGCATCAAATACTTCTCAACAATCTTTAAATAAATTAAATCAAACAAAAATATAATCTCTGAATCAAATGGAATTAAAATATAATAAGAATATATTTGGCAAATTCCTCCAATGTGTGGAAATTGAACAAGATACTTTAAAATGCCCAGAGTTGTTGTTTTTTTTTTTCTTTAAAGGAAAACACAGGGAAATAGTTTGAATAAATGAAAATGAAAATATTGGGTTGATCTTAAGATTTTACGGAAAAAACCCGAATGAACTTTTTGGCCAACACAATACAACATAGGAAAACTTGGGAGATGCAGGTAAAGCAGTGTTTACAGGGAAATTTATAACTTGTAATTAGAAAGTTCTAAAAATAAATGACTGAATATTTCAAATTATAAAAGGTTAAAAAAAAAAGAGAGAGAAACGTAAGCAAAAGTAAGTATCATAAACGAAGCCTGGATAGCTGAACACAATGGCAATAGTCTAGGTCCCCATCCCACCAGCTTTTCTCCAGAACATCAAGAAACGAAAAAAGTAGACAAAAACCACACCCTCGCCATAACAGAAAATGCCCAAAGTTCAAAATAGCTACATAATAAAGGGAGAGGATGTAAAATTCTGGAGTGCAGCTTCTCATGCACCTTTCCCACACACACTCTCCTTCCGGCTTTGTGAGAAGCAAGCAGACCAATTACAAGGGCAGGCGCAAGAAAAGAAGGGAGCTGGCCCTGGGCCACTGACCCACAGCTACTGCCCGAAAAGACTTAGTCCGCCCGAATCTGAAAGTACTAAAAAGTGTCCTGGTTCCCGGATGGGACTCACCACACAAGTTGAAAGGGAACTCTTCCAAATGAATGACTTCCCGGGGAGGGAAGAAAATGCAAAAAGTAGGTGAGACAGGACACTGGTGATATAGTGGTGAAGGGGAAGAGCAAAGGGGGAAATTCTGAGGTCCTGCAGGACAAAGCCCCACAAAATCAGAAGAAACACAGCCCCTCTCCCTCACCACACATATTCATACCAAAAAAGAAAAAAAATCCACTAGAGTACCTGAATGTTGCTTTACTAAAAGAAGTAGGCACTGTTAAACTCGGGATTATGTAAACCACTCCAGTCCCACAAAAGTGAACAATAAAAGTTTAACACGTCACCACAGGTTATTGCCAAAAACCCTACCCAAACTAAATTCAATATCCATCAACTGAGGCAAACTCTCTCACCCTGGCAAGTAGTCATGAAGCAGAAAACTGTAAGACGGCGCTCCAAGTGAAATGACATGTACTCGAACAAGCGTTTGAGGGTATGAAAAAGAACCTTGATGAGAAATCCAAAAAGTATGAACAGAAGTTGACAAACAAAAATCACCAGGAAGAAACAAAAAGAGAGCTCATTGAACTTAGGAAAGAAATGAAAGAAAAGACAAAATTACCTCAGATTTTAATAATAAATTACAAGATGTAGGCTCAAATGAAAATTTAATAAGAATCACTGAAGGAAGATGAAAAAAATCAAAATAATATTAAAATGAGGTTAAAAAAAACAAAAACATCAGAAAAAAGTAGTGGAAATGGAAGACAGGCAAAGTGGGAAAAATATTTATATTTTTGCGGTCCCCAAGGTAAAAACAGAATAGGATAATTTTAAAAACTGTAACCCAAGAAAACCTTCTAGAAAAAAAGATTACTTTAATCTATACCTTGGAAGGATTCTGGGAGCATGAACTCTGAATGATCAAGTCAGAGACACAGCCTAGTGAAACTCCTAGATTTCAAAGATGAAAAAAATGTTCTCAAGTCCTCAAGCAAAGATCAAATAATTTACAAAGATAAAAGATTTAGACTGCCATTTGATTCTTCAAAAGGGAACATAAAGGAGGTAAAAATAAAGCAGCATTTTAAAAAATCATCAAGACCACTGGGAAACAGTTGTCAACATATAAGAGGTCAGGTAATTCTATACCGTCCTCAAGCCCTTTTGAAGAATTTATTAGAGAATGAGCTCCTATATCACAGCAACCAAAGCTGAAATAATTTGAGGAAGAAAGTAAATAACGACAGTTGAGGATATAAAGCTATAAAATAACACAAATATCTGTGTTAATATAAATAAATTGAGGAAAAGGGCCAGCTTTCTCTTTCTTTCTTTCTTTTTTTTTGGCCGTGCTTTGCGGCATGTGGGGTCTTAGTTCCCCGACCAGGGATTGAACCCATGCCCCTGCATCGACAGTGCGGAGTCTTAACCACTGGACTGCCAGGGAAGTCCCAAGGCCAGCTTTTTCTTATACTGGAATTCTAATTCATACATGTAGAAGGAATGATGAAAAAGGAAATCACTACTGGACAAACACCACAGCAGAAATTGTTACAGTCAAGAGTGGCGGGTGATAAACCACAATGGAAAAGAACATGAAAAAGAATATATAGGTGTATAACTGAGTCATTTTGCTGCACAGCGGAAATGAACACAACATTGTAAATCAACTATACTTCAATAAAATTTTTTTGAAGAGAGTGGTGGATAGATGTTAAAATTAGTGGACAAAAGTAGGATGAGAAACTGGATATCTGCATAGATTTAAAGCATCTCCCTACAGGGACTTCCCTGGTGGTCCAGTGGTTAAGACTTTGCCTTCCAGTGCAGGGGGTGTGGGTTCGATCCCTGGTAGGGGAGCTAAGATCCCACATGCCTAGCAGCCAAAAACCCAAAATATAAAACAGAAGTGATATTGTAACAAATTCAATAAAGATTTTTAAAATGCTCCACACCAAAAAGGAAATCTTAAAAAAAAAATGGCATCTCCCTACAGGATAGCCATTAATCAAAATAGGAAAAATAGTAACTTTACTGTGGAGAAATATGGCAGAAAGTACATTAGCCGTGTGACCAAAGTTAGAATCACCAGTAATAAGATATATTGATACTTCCTTATATGAGGTACTGAAATTAAGAAAATAATGACATCTGTATTAGCAAAATAAATAAATGCTTAGGAATGTACTTAACAAAATACATTCATAAGCTATACACTGAAAACTACGTTAGTTTTTTTAGACAAATTTAAGGACACACAAGTAAATGGAGAAACATACTATGTCCCTGGATTGGAAGACTCAATTTTAGAGAGCAATTCTCTATAAAACTGATATATGGATTCAATGCAATCTAATCAAAATTCTCTCTGGATATTTTATAAATTTAAGCTGATTCTAAATTTATATGAATATACAAAGATATACAAATATACAATATACAAAATTTATATGAATATACAAAGTATCCTAAATTATCAAAACAATCTTGGAAGAACAAAGTTGGAGTTACAGTAACTGATTTCAAGACTCAGTATAAAGCTACACGATCAAGATAGTGTAGTATTGCCATAAGTACACACATACAGATCAGTGGAACAGAAGAGACAGGCCAGAAAAAGAACCAAATGTAAATAATAAACTAATTTTCAATGAAGCTGCCACGGTAATAAAGGAAAAAAAAGAGATTTTTCAACACATAATGCTGAAACAACTAGATATACAAACGGTGAAAAGTAAGCCTCAACTACAAGCTAAAACTAGAAAATTTCTAGAAGAAAATATTGGAGAAATTCTTGTGATGTTACGGTACGTAAAGGTGTCTTATGTAGGACACACAAAGTGCAAACTTTACAGAAAATTGATAAATTTGATTTCATCAAAATTAGATGCTTCTGCTCTTTGAGAGCCATCTTTCAGTACATGAGAAGGAAAGCTACACAGTGTGAGGAAGTATCTGACAGAGTCGGTATCCAGATCGTATAAGAACATACATGGGGTAGGGGAGGCATGGATTGGGAGTTTGGGATTAGCGGATGTATGTATAGGACAGATAAACAACGAGGTCCTACTGTATAACACAGGGAACTATATTCAACATCCTGTGATAAGTCATAATGGAAAGAATATAAAAGTATATATATATGTATAACTGAATCACTTTGCTGTACAGCAGAAAATTAATACAACATTGTAAATCACCTATACTTCAATTAAAAAAAAGAATATATAAAGAACTCTTACAACTCAGTAGTAAGAAAGCAACTCAGTTAAAAATATTAGATCTCCAGGATTCATCTTGCATAACGGAAACTTTGTATCCTTTGACCAACAACTCCCCATTTCCTCAACCCCCAATCCTTGGGAACCAACATTCTACTCTCTGTTTCTATGAGTTAAACTATTTTAGCTTTTCATATAAGTGGAATCAGGCAGTATTTGGTGTTCTGGGTCTGGCTTATTTCACTTAGCATAATGTCCTCCAGGTTCATCCATTGTCACCAATGGCAGGATTGCTTTCTTTTTTGAGACTGAATAATATTCCATTGGATATAAATACCACATTTTATTTATCCATTCATCCATCAGTAGGCATTTAGTTTGCTTCCATGTCTTGGCTATAGTGAATAATGCTGCAATGAACATGGCAATGCAAGTACCTTGAGATCCTGACTTCAATTCCTTTGAAGTGGGATTGCTGGTTCATATGGTAGTTTTATCTTTAGTTTCAGTTAACAACACTATACTGTATACTTAAAAATTTTTCTTATGTTAGTGTTCTTATCACAAAAAGAAAATAATTAAGAAGGCAGGAGGCAGTTTTTACAGGGGATGGACATGTTTATGGCATTGGTTGTAGTGATGGTTTCACAAGTGTATCTCCAAACCCATCAAGTTGTATACATTAAATATGTACAACTTTTTATATGTCAGTCATACCTCAATAAATTGACTTTTGTAAAGGTCAAAAGATTTATACAGAAACTTCACAAAAGAAGACATATATAATATTATTATATATCATGTATTATGTATTACATATTATATGTATGTGGCCAGTGAGCACATCCATATAAGGGGATGCTTAACATTATTAGACATCAAAATAATGGAAATCAAAACCACTAGAATAATCAAAATGTAAAAGACTGACAGCACCAAGTGGTGACAAAGACGTGAAGCAAATGAAAACAAAGATGTCTGGCACCAGAGGAAATGTGAAAAGGTGTATCCACTTTGGAAAACATTTCAAGTTTCCTTGACAGTTTCCCATACATTTAAGTATATTTACTGTATCATCTGGAATTCTACCCCTGGGTACTTACCCAAGAGAAACGAAAACATATATCCACATAAAGACTTGAGCCGTTGCTTTATTCACAGCAACTGAAAATTAGCAAGAACCAAACGTCCGTGGACAGGGGAAAGGATGGATAGATTGGGTTACACCCATGCAATGCAATATGGAATTCCTGCTCATCAACAAAAAGAAATGAACTACTGATGTACATATGTAACAAAACGATGATCCTCAGAAACACTATGCTGAATGAAAGAGAGCTAACGCAGAAAAGGACATAGTGCGTGATTCAGTTTCTTTGCAATTGTAGAAGAGGTGAAACTAACGTATAGTGACAGGAAACACATCAGCTTTTGCCCACTCTTAAACGTGGGGAGAACTGACTGCAAAGGGGTATGAGGGGAATTTGGGGATGATAAAAATATTCCACGTCTTGGAAATGGGGATGGTTACATGGGTGTATACATTTGTCAAAACTCATTGACCTGTGCACAGAAACTGAGTGTGTCTTATTGGTATGTAAGTGAACCTCAATAAAATTGATTTTTAAAATCACTCGAGATAAGCTTAGAGCATAGCATGGACTCTCAGCCATATAAGTTGGTTGCATAAGAATGATAACTCTTGAAAATTTCTGTAAGTCCGATTGATTTTTCTATTTTAAGTCATCTCAAGACTCAAAAGGGCATTGAAAATACTTTGAAAAATTTCAGACTTGCTTGAGCTAGGAAGCCTTTTTAGAGACTCGGCGTAGCAAATGGAGATCACCAGAGAAATCCATTAGCTCATGGCAAAGTGGCCCCTCAGACCTGAGATCCAGGGCCAGGTCTCCAATGCTGAGAGAGGGGAGAATGTCTGTCCCAAGGGGTCATAGGTGCAGAAAATCTGACTCAGGAACAAAACCTTTGCTATAAGGGGGGGGGGGACTGATCTTAGAGTTGGGGTACAGGATCCGAGCTCTGAGCTAGCCTGACTTCAGTAATGGCCCGGCACTGAGAACCAGCTTTCTCCTTGTGTCCGAGCCCTCCAGGGCCGTGTTAAAGCTCCTTTACCAAGACTTCTGCATGCCGGGTGGAGGGGGCATTGGCTTAGAGGTCAGATTTGCCTGCAGGGACCAGGCAGGGCTGACAGTATTGCTGTAGGAACCCTGGTTCCTGTCCTGTCTCTGGTCACTTTCTTCCCTCCCCACAGCGGTGGGACGGGACAATCAATTCCTCATGACTGCTTTAGGAAGGAACAGTTAGAATATGGCTGTTTGCCCACCAGCTGTGCTCATGCCTCGACATCGGCCTCGTAGGTCATTGGTTTGCCATCTCCAACCTGCTTTTATGGCTTTTCCTATGTCTTGCCTCGTTTTCCTTTAATCTTCACAAAATAGGGTTCTTAGATTATTGACTCGGCACTCCTGAGTCTGAATTTTCATTTTCAGAAAGTTGAAAGTATATATACGCAGGTAAGTTTTCTTCAAAGGAATACATTCTTACAGAGATGTATAAAATACAGACAAGTAAATAAAAATCAGTTTTAATACTCCACCCTGGAGTACTCACTATTTACATTTTTATGAATTTCCTGCTAGTAGGGACTTAATTTATTTGCTCTTTGGCTTATTTCAGGGAGGATTCAAGGTGGCTTACAATGGACACTTCATGACAGCAAAGGACTTGCCAATAGTGATTTCCATTATATTGTCTGTGTTTACTAAGGACCTGAGTCTGGGAAGCACTTAAGAACTATTTTCTGAATGGGTATGTGAATGAAGGTCATTATAAGACCCAGATGTCCCTTTAGACCTGCTGATCTTTTTCTAGAACCCTGTTGATACTTTGGCTGATGGGATGTAGCCCAGAGGTAGGTTTTATTTGGAAGGAGACAGGTAGTACATTAAGTGACTGATGACTAGCTGGACCAGGGCATCCTGACATATGATGCTACAGGGGTATTTCATTGTCCAAACTATCCCTGACCCCATGGTCTAATATTTATTGATAATTTATAATGTGCTTGGTACTGTGACAAACTATGTACCTTAACTTATTTTTTATAATCACTCTATGAAATGGGAGCAATTATGATCTCTAATTTATAAGTGAGGAAACTGAAGATCAGAGAGGTTAAGTAACTTGCTTAAGGCGCCACAGCAGAGTCAGATTTGAACCCGGGCAGTCTGATTCCAGAGCCTGAACTCTTATCCACTGCACCCTGATATATGGTCACCATAATCTACACAATAATAATAAGCTACATAGGCAATGCACAGAACCATGCTTGACAGTACACAGGTCATGACAGTACACAGTCACTGGTCAGGAATTCTCCACTATGAAGTCAAGTGTGTCTGGAAGTTCACTAGCCACTCTCTGCCTCACCAGGCACAGATAAGATGGTGGGAGTGGCAAACCTTGGCAGGCAAATGTGTGGGCAGGCGGTGTGTGGGGTGAGTGGTAGGGAGTTTGTTGCCCTGTGATACACCTGAGACACACACTCTCCTAACTGATCATTGATGGCCATTCAAGCTTCTTCTTTTTTTAAGATTTTTTTTTGACGTGGACCATTTTTAAAGCCTTTACTGAATTTGTTACAATACTGCTTCTGTTCTATGTTTTGATTTTTTTGGCCACGAGGCATGTGGAATCTTAGCTCCCCAAACAGGGATTGAACCTGTACCCCCCTACATTGGAAGGTGAAGTCTTAACCACTGGACAGCCAGGGAAGTCCTCATTCAAGCTTCTTAAAATACAGTTTCCAATGATTCTAAGTCACTCTGTTTCAGAAAGGACACCTTTTTATACTGAACCCTCTTCTGATTCCTGAATTTGTTGAAATGTGATGAGCTTGGATCTCACCTCATAATGTGCAGGGTAGAGGTAAAAGGAGTCACCAAAATGCCTTACTTTTCTTCTCCCTTCCACTCCTGAATAGGTGAACGTAGATTTCATGGCCTCAGACAATACCCTCCAAACCACAGACAAACAGGGCATATCAAACAGATGCCAGGGAAATACTCCCACCCACCTACTAAACTCACCCTAGCAAAATTCCATAGACTAACTCAGGGCAAAACTCCACCCACAAAGCCCATGACACAGCAGCTATGAACTCCCAGGTTCCATTCTTGCGCCATCGATAACCCAATAGCAGGTCAGTATTTAGCTGAATTTTCTACAGAATGTGCAGAAGGCCCGGGGATGTTTCCAGAAGGTTAAACCATTTACATTAGTGACAATGACCATATATCTTATACCACCTACGTTCTCTTTTAGTATGGGACTGAATATGTTTGCTGGTGCTGAATCCCTAAATCCTAGCAGTCTCTGCCCAAAAAACACAAGTTATAGCACAGAGAAACACATCCTTGTCTCGGCCACACAATGGATTTGAGATTGCTCTCACAAAAATATGCAATCAACCCAAAAATAATACCAATAAAAAATAATAATGCAGAGCTTCAGGTCCATTGCAGGGCAGAAGCTGTGTTGCTTGGGCCATGGATCTTGCTATGGACTTGAAAAATCATTGAGTGTTTGTTCATGCCATTCTTTAATATTTTCTCTCTTATCTCTGTATGTATTTTACACATGAGCCTGTGATTGCTTTGGTTCTTACTAGATAAAGTCTTATTCCTCAGCTTGGACACATTTGGGTCATTCTGTTTTATACAGAGCTTATCCAGAGTGGTTAATTTTGTGCAGAGTATAGAGCTTTCTCCAATTTGTGTTTTAGCAACGATAAAGAAAATGCTGTCATGTTCCTCACCATCGTCATCGGCACCAACTTAACTCCCTGTCATGCTCTACTCATTCCGTATGTGTGGACAGCCTGAGAAAATCAAGGTATCCCTGAGGCACTGGTGTGTACAGACAATTATTAATTAATCATGTTTTGCTCTGCTAGAGCCTTGATTGATTAATTGAAACAAAGAGCTTCTTGCTGAAGAATGAATACTATGAATGGTTTAATCAAGTCAGAATCCATGAGAGCCCGAGACATACATCTAAGGTTGATCTGTTTTCAGTTGCTCATTTCAACCAGGGATCACACTGAAATTTCAGTGAATGACAAATGACTTATTCTGGGAAACTCTCATGGACAGTAAATTGGCTCCAATTTTTGTAGAGTGTTTCTCCTCTGGGAAGTTTGCAAGCACATTCTGTGTGCTCAGTATTTTAGAAGAGGATGGTTTTTGATTACTTTATACACTTTATATTTGATACTTTATACACTTTATATTTAATAGCTCAGCCTTATCTACTTTATATTTAATAGCTCAGTTCTTATCTACAGCCAACATTGTTCTTTTTTAGTTCTATTTTATTTATTTTAGCATCTTTATTGGAGTATAATTGCTTTACAATGGTGTGTTACTTTCTGCTGTATAACAAAGTGTACGTATACATACATCCCCATATCCCCTCCCTCTTGCGTCTCCCTCCCACCCTCCCTATCCCATCCCTCCAGGTGGTCACAAAGCACTGAGCTGACATTGTGAAGATATCATTTTGCTTCCAACAGCCATGCTGTTGCACTGACGCATTGACAAGGCGACGCACAAGCAGAAGTAATTAGCTATCAAGAGTAAAACAAAAGATAAAATTCATTCCTTACCGGAGACAGTATATTATCAGCATTTTCTTGATTTAACGTATTTTTCTGGGTCTTCAGCCTACAAATTAAAAAGAAATGAACATACAGTAACATAGCTGTCTGGCATCATGAAATGAGTTATATCATTAGCAATAATACATTGTTTTTTTCCTAATTACAAGAACAAACTATAACCATTTTTTAAATGTGGAAAATGCAGACAAGAATATAAAAATAAAAATCATCCATAATACTGTACTATAGTCCCAGCAACTGAGGCACGTCTTTAACCATCCTAATATAAATTGTGTCAGTCTTTTGTTCCTATGTAGGCTACATACAGGCATAACTGTGCATGTAATTTACACAAGTAAAGATTTACTGTGTGGTCTGTTTTATAAGATACTTTGTGATTTAATAAATCATAATTATTTTTTTTGGCATTCAATGTTTTCCCTACCTTAAACATGTTAGGGAATACATACAATTCTATCTTTGGAGCTCTCCTAACTTATTTCATCAATAACAAACTGTTAAATATTTGGATTGGTTTCAACTTTAGATCATTTTTAATTATAGAATTAAAATTACTCACTGAGCTGCACCCTGGTATATTTCTATACACAAACCTTATTATTTCTTTAGATAACATGTTTACAGGTAGAATTGCTGTGTTAAAGAGGAAGTCCATTTTAAGTCTTAATAGATTTTGCAAAATTTCTTTCCAAAAGACTATACTGATTTACACTCAAACTAACAGTGCTGTTTCCTCAAGCCCTCTCCAAAGTGAGTTATATAATTTACCATGCTTTTCCCGGAAAATTGTAAAATATTATTGTATCTTAATAGTAGTTTGATTTCTACTTTTTGTTACTAGGGTTATTAATTGTACTTCTAATGTGTATTCCCTTTGCGTTTAGACATTTTGGAGGGAGGCTTCCTGAAAACTATTATATATGCATTATTTACGTTTTTCTGCATGACAAATTACCACACATCAGCGACTTAAAACTACATGCATGTTTTTTTTTAAAGTCACTGTTTCTGAGGGTCAGGAGTATGGTATGGCTTGGCTGGATCCTCCACATCAGAGGATCTCAAAAGCTGTAGTAAAGGTGTCAGCCAGGGCAGAGGTCTCATTTGATGGCTCAACTGGGAAAGAATCTGCCGCCAACCCATTTATGTGGTTTTTGACAGGATCCAATTCCATTCAGGCTGTTGGACTAAGGGTCTCAGTTTCTAGCTGACTATTAACCAGAGACTCTACCCCCAGATTTTTGTCATGTGGGCCCTCTGCACTTGGCAACTCGCTTTATCAAAGTCAGTAAGGGGCAGAGACTGCAAGCAAGACAGAAGTTCCACTAATCACAAAGTGGCATCCTCTCAACATGGAGTTATCCTATTGGCTGGAAGAAAGTTATTCTGGGGGAAGAGTCTGCTTAAGCCCACGAATATCAGAGGTGGGGGTCATCACAGAAGTGACCTACCACAACACACTACCCTGCTTTCTTGGAGGTCTACATAAAAACGGAACTGACCTTTAGCTGATGACTCACACCTCTATGTCTCAGCTTCCTAATACGCGAAGTAGGGATAAAAATATTAGTCAACTCATGGAGTTGTTGTGAAGATTAAATGAAATAATTCAACAAAATGCTTAGAACAATCTCTGGCACATAGCAAGTACTACATCAGTATTTGCAGTTATTTTCATCTTCTTCTTCACCTTTATCACCACCATCATCACCATCATCACCACCATTGTCACCATCACCATCATCACCATCATCATCATCACCATCATCACCATCATCATCATCACCATCATCACCACCATCATCACCATCACCATCATCACCTCACTATCATCACATCACCACCATCATCACCATCACCATCATCACCATCATCACCACCACCATCATCACCATCATCATCACCATCATCATCACCATCACCATCATCACCTCACTATCATGATATCATCACCATCATCACTGTGTTACAATGCCCTCAAGGACAAAACTTTTCGTAGGGTTGTTAACTTCCTCAGAAATACCTGTTGAATGTATGAAATAATGAGTGAATAAATGGATGAAAACAGAAGTCATTACCATCTGGGATTATTTGGTCAGTCCAATGTTTGCATTTTCTAGTTTTTCAAGGTCTTTTCTGCCTTTTCATCATTTGTCCATTGTCATCTCTCGATAGTCAATTTTCTCTCCCCTATTAGTAATTTCCCTTTCCTCTCTGGGAGACCGTCACCTGACTAACTAAAAGACCAACTCTCAAAACTCAGTTATGCATTAATTACGAGGAATTAATTGCTTAATTCGGAATGTTTTCTGAACAAGAAATGAACTTTTCTTGTTTCCTGTTGCTTAGACTCTTCAGAGCAACTTCTTTCTTTCTCCTCCTTCTTCTGCTCTCAGGGGTATCCATGCCACTATTCCCAAGGTCTAAACTATCCTTGTTTCTTTGGAGGAATTGTGTGTGTGTGTGTGTGTGTGTGTGTGTGTGTGTGTGTGTGCTCGCACGTGTGTGTTTTAGTACTTTATAAAAGAAGTTGCCAAGAGCCTTCACAAATAATACCTAAAGGGCCTTTTAGTGGCAACTTCATAAGAGCAGTTTAAGGGGTGAGTAAATCTTGATGAAAAGGGGAATAAGAGTTGTCCTGAAGCTGACTTTATCTAGGAAGCACGTTATTTAGTACATATTTATTAAATATGTATATTTATCTGCATTGGCCTTGTCGAGAAGGCTGATGGAAATTATGGAGAGGCTAAAGCCCCCTCCATTCTATGTCTTGGTGTCTCCATTTTACAGGCACAAACTTACAGTCACAAAGGATATGTGACAAGACCAAGATCACACCGTTAGGTTGTGGCCTTGGGGTTTGAAGCAGATCTGCTGTAAAACTCAGGATGTTTTCCAGGAGATAACATCTGAATGCCTCTGGGATAGACACGGAGATAGCAGAAAGAGAAGATTCATCATCTCTAAGGTCTTTTGACTTTATTCTAACTATATCCAGTAAGGATTTTTACATTCAAGAATTCTCAATTTTTCTGTCATAGAAAGAATCACTAGGGACTTCCCTGGTGGCGCAGTGGATATGACTCTGTGCTCCCAATGCAGGGGGCCCAGGTTTGATCCTTGGTCAGGAAACCAAATCTCACATTCATGCTGCAACTAAGAGTTCGCATGCCACAACTAAGGAGCCCACATGCTGTAACCCAGGAGCCGGCGAGCCACAAATGAGGAGCCTGCCTGCCACAACTAAGACCTGGTGCAACCAAGTAAATAAATAAATGTTTTTTTTAAAAAGAGAAAGAATTGCTATTTAGGAACCCCAAGTTTGGGCTTCCCTGGTGGCGCAGTGGTTAAGAATCTGCCTGCCGATGCAGGGGACATGGGTTTGAGCCCTGGTCCGGGAAGATCCCACATGCCGCGGAGCAACTGAGCCCGTGTGCTACAACTACTGAGCCTGCGAGCCACAACTACCGAGCCCACACGTCACAACTACTGAAGCCTGCGCACCTAGAGCCCTTGCTTCACAACAAGAGAAGCCACCGCGATGAGAAGCCCGCATACTGCAACAAAGAGTAGCCCCCGCTGGCCCGCGCGCAGCAACAAAGACCCAACGCAGCCAAAAATAAATAAATAAATAATTTTAAAAAATACTATTAAAGAACCCCAGGTTTTAGGTTTGATATGAATTGGTTCTGCAGCAAAAAATAATCTGCCTAATATCAAATTTTCCCTCTTCCTTATTAACAAAACTCCTTTTTCAATGACTGCTTTTGTTTGTTGTTGCTGCTGTTGCTGTGTATGTGTGTTTAAGGCACCAAAAGCATTCAGCTAAAAGACGACATTTCTCAGCCCAAGTCGAACGACAAAGGGTCATATCACTGTTGTGACCAGGGAGGTGTTCCTGGCTGGGAATTTGAGAAAGGCTCCTTCAGGGGGGACAGAGTTTGAGTAGTGCCCTTTTTGCTCTTCCATCTTCCAGCTGTTCGCTGCCTGCCAGGTGGATGAAATGCTGCAGCCCCTGCTGGGGCTCATGACGGGACCATGAAAATGGAAGCTGCAAACAGCCTGGACTTTTAAGGAACATGGGACCATCATATCAGCCTAGACTGCCCACCTTGGATTTATTTTCTTTTGTTTTTGGATTTAGCCTATGTGGGACAAAATATGTCCTTATATGTTTAAGCCACTGTTAATGGGGGTTTTGTCTTATATGCCGGCAAATCCTAACGAATAGATTATGTGATCTTGATAGTAAATTCACATTTCTATCCCTAAGTTTTCATATCTGTAAGACGGACTCCTGTGAGAGGTGGGGAGAGAAATTTGGCTTTATGATTAGGTGGTTTTAAGTGTTCGTCTAGTCCATTATTTAATGGTTCTAATTAGGTTTCCGGTATCCTACTATTCCAAAGTTTCAGAAGATTGACTCTAAGCCTTTCATTAACCCCCAAAAGGTCCAAGTTTCAGTATGAGTCAAACTGAAAAAAAACAAAAAAGCCACGAGAAGAGATCTACTCCTTTAAAGAATTATTTTGTTAGGTGTATTTTCATATATGTGTGTGTACGTGTCTGTGTCCTTTTATAATATCTCTTTCTGAACAAATTTAATTCTCAGCAAAATAAAACCTCATTCAATTCAATTCACACAATTCAAACTGTGTGATAATTCGGAAAGAGGCTGGACCAAAGATTACTTCAATTTTTTTCATGAGGAAAAAAAAAAGGATTTCCCAAATAAATGAACACTGTAAATAAGGCAATTTATCTCTGCTTAGGAGAACAAATTGTTCTCAGTTAACATAGAAAGTCTCTTTACATAAAAATTAATTTAATAATTAGAAATCATTCTTACCTCCTAGCTCATTAAATTTTTGTTTAAGAAATGCGGAGATTTCTCTGTCGCTTACGACCAGAAATGCGGAGATTTCTCTGTCGCTTACCACCAGACTCTTGGTTGTCTGTGATTCTGGGCATCTCCCTCGAGAGTGGGAAACAAATTTCCAACTTACCTGGAAAGTGCCACACAGATGTGGGTTATTTTTTGCTGTAAACTCTATAAGCTAAACAGATCTCATTCAATAGAGGCTGGTGGGGTCTTCGTGGGGGAATTCTGCAAGTCTGTTGGATCCATCTGTGTGTTCTCCGGAGCACTCATCGGCTCCAGCCCTTGGTCCCTTCACACAGTGATGCTGCAGAATTTCAGCCATAAAAGATTCTAAGGGCCATGGAAAGCACAGCCAGAAGTGCCACTTCCCATTTAAACTTGTGCTCTAGATCTTTGGGGGACTAAAGCTTAAAGCCAAGCATTCGTCTCAATTTCTACTTCTTTCTATTGGCCCACACATTACAGCTCCTGCCCCATCCCCTCCTGAGACTTTAATGTGATTGGTGAGTCCGTCCTTGAAGGTCAGACGTAGGTTTAGCCCTTCTCATTGCCTCTCCTGACAAAAACCCTGTCACCCCTTTGGCGATTGGTGCCTTTTCCCCCATCACGATTCCCACTTAGGTCTGTCTATTCCATCTACCAAGATCAGCATCTTCCATGCCCTGCCCCAAACTCCCAGTTCTGTATTCCACCTACTGAGGCAAATCTAACAAGTTCTTATTAAGATGTTAATGGCAGATAAGCCTTTATCTCCTTTTCTCAGATAACTCGTGTATATTTTAACAGGGCCCTCCAGGGCTGTGGAGGAACCACTGATTATGAAATTTTAGGCAGATTGGGTAGATGTCCTTCAGTGTGAGGGAGTATGAGGTATTTCTGCTTCTCCATCCTCAGCTAGAAGATGACTTTCTAGTAGTCATTTTATTACCAGTACTGATAACACAGCAAAACTGTCAGCATGAGTTCAGAGCCAATGGATGTTGGGGCAAACGGCGCCTTAGAGATAATTTCATCCCACCTTCCCGCTCTTGAAATGAGTATTTGGTGGGGGCCAGGGGGGAACGGAGGAGGGCTTACTGGAACCCGTAACCAGATGACCCAGTACCTTTAATAGCTCCCTACTCTCATCTGTTTTATGCTATTTCTGTAGTGCAGAGAAGGCACTAGTGTCATTCTGTCTCAGTTTCTTTTTGCTGCGTTGGAAAAAAATCGACAAACCAAAGGTGGGCCTTAAATATTCAGAAATCTAGATATAACCCATCGTTTCAGGCCCAATTCTCTATGTCCCTTCCTTGCAAGCACATTTCCCAATTACTCCATGCTTCACTGAACTTCATGTCTCTGGAGCATCCTTGACATGCACACCGTCACTTCAACATAAAAAACAACTGAGGCCTTATAAAGTGTTCTACTACGTTTAAGTCTTGTCTCATCAACGAGACTGTAAACTTCTTGAGGGCAGAGGACTGCACCGTCTGTATGCTTCACTGTGGCTGTGCTGGGCTTGGGGCTGGGTTCCCAAGCTGTGCTCTAGGCAGCATCTCCTGAGTGCCAGGCTGCTCTCTTCCAGAGGAGCGGACGTGTGCCCTGCCCTCGTGTGAAGTTCTCAGGACAGGGAGATTGGAATTTTCATTCTTCGACTGGCTACTAGGAGTTACTCAGGAGAGAAAGGAGGACGCTTTAGGAATTGCTACAGAAAGAACACGTGGCAGAGGAAGGGCCCAAGAAGGGGAGGGGGGTGGGGGAAGGAGGAAGAGGAAAAAGAGCTCCTTCCTCAAGCTCGCTTTAGATGTCTTGGGAGGGCGTGGAGAAGTGTTGTGCGCTGGTTCAGTGCCAAGAAGCAGCCTGGAAAAGTTAGATAAATAATTGACCACTTTCAATGATTTAAACCACTGGCTCTTAATCTCTTTTGAATACTGGGCTCCTTTGAGAATTTGATGAAAGTTACAGACCCTATCTTGAAGTAAATAAACATATATATATATATATATATATATATATATATATACACACACACAAACTTTTGCAAATCAATCCAGGAGATTCAAAGAACCACCAAATGACCATCCTCGGGCCCCAGACAGAGGCTCATTTTCACCCTCGACAGCTCTGCGAGCAGCAGACTGAGAATTAAGCCGCTCAAAGCAACGGCCAGAGCTAATGCATAAACAGACACTCAACTCAAAGCCTCGTAGGCGGATTTTCCCATGAAAATGTGAGTGTTCTGTAGTGGAGGGGAGTTGCTGAAGTGGCCTGCATTTTTCAGTCACTGGAGTCCCAGACGGTGATCCGAAGAGTGCATTCATTTCTCTCAAGGGCCAGAGGAAGTCAAATAAAATAACTTTAAGCCAGTTTGGGACACGCTTTGTGTGTTCACGCGTGGACAGGCTTTACTTCCCTGGGGAATCAGGCTCCATATGAATAATGTCATTTCCACCTCAAAACCCTATATTATCCTCTCCCCCAGCATATTTCTGGTTTCTAGCTAACAAAGGAAAAAGAGTCTATGTTTTTTCACTGTGGGGAATGAAAAGGGCCCGGAAAATAAGGTCAAGGGCATCACGGGAATAAGGATTGGGAGAGAGATGGGGGCCTCCTTTGTGTCAAGTAAATGATCTTCCAACTCAATGGAAGCCTTTAGGGGAAAGCGAGGGAGATTCCACTTCGGGAACTAGGACATCTGATGCTACAGCAGGAGCCGCCATCCTGTCAGCAGCAGCAGCAAACCCTTCTCATTTCCAGAGGCTTTTCTCGAAGACAGTTGGTGGCGATTGGAAGTCGGGATGGGAGTGGTTCTTTAACAAATTGCGTCATCTCAGCAGAGCTGAAAGTTCCCCATTTGAAAACGGACGTTTAGCTGAAACCTAACTTTTAAAGGCGGATTGCTGAGATTTAAGAGGCTCTAGGGTGCCAGGACAAGGTACTGACACGAAAACTCCATCCTGAAGATGTGCTTTCCCAGTCAGGAGGGTAATCCAGTCTCTATGAAGTGCGGCTGAAGGTTGCCCACGACTAGATGCTTGCTCTGGACTGTGCCAGGTGTAGCCTAGATGCAGCTGCTGGCGGTGGGGTCCTTACGCATCAAGGGCCAGGGTGAAAGGAAGACATCTGAGTGAGGGTGTGAACATCAGGGAGTGGACGCTATTGGCGGGAGAGAAAAAGGAAATGAAAAGGCAACCAAGGGCTGAGGTCACATTCCATGTGCTTCATTATGGAGAGGATGCCCTTCAATCCATCCATCCATTTATCCACTGAAAAATATTTATCGATCACCTGCTTTGCCCAAGTCACATAAGTTTGCCTTGGAATTGCTATCTTAAGACAGAAGAGATTTCCCATTTCATGGAGACCACATTCTAGCAGGGGAGAAAGATATTAAGCAACAAAGTGCATAATTAATCTTTTCCTTTGGAGGTTCTGAATTCTCTCCTCCATAAAAGCATGGAGGAAACTGGCAAGAAGTGTCAGTATCAACTCTGAGAAATTAACCAAAGGCTTGCAGCGATTCTGGGAGTCTTCACTGAAGAAAAACAGCCCAATCTCAGTAGAGTCGGCAGGCTTTGTGGCATTGTCATATTCCCTGTTCCAGCTCCTCTGTCTACGGCTCTGCAGTAGCCCGGGAAAGCAAGGGGTCTCATCACAGTGAGGGCCGGCAGCCCCGCAGCCTCACGGTGGACACCATGGGGTAGAAGCCCCTCCACAGCTTTGCGCCCAGAGAATCTCATTATTTGACACCCCGGATGGTTTTCGGGAAGATACCACTTGGGTGGCTGCTTTTATTTTACCTGATTCAGAGCCTGCCGTGCGCCCAAAGCCTTTCTCAGGGGCATTTGTCAAAAACATTTAGAGACTGGATACGCAAATAAATCACCAGCGCGTAATAGTTGGGCAAACAACGGGCTAGCCAAAAAATGCAAAAGGAAGATCTGGAAAATGAGGTGGTATCCAGAGAGGCTTGAGGAAGGTCTGGTATATTCTTGGGGATCTAGAAGCCCGTGCGTGGAAATGAACAAGCCACGGGCTGAGTTCACACGACAGACCTAGAGGGGCCTGGGGCTGGAGGCTCTGGATGAACTTGAGGCTCTACACCCTTCCTTCTTGCCTCTTGGCATGCCTCATGCCTCATGTGTTCTTGTTGAAAATGGATTCCATTAAGTGATATCACGTGGCATCTCTGGGAATCAGATTCCCCCGATCCCTGGGGCTTGTTGGGTTGCTGTCTGTAGTTGTTCTGTGGTTTGTTTTGCTTAGTGACTTTTCTGTAAGGTCTGTATACTTTTCCGTCTATAGGCGCTGGAGTCTCTGTTCAGGGAGTTTATTGGGCATCTAATGATTGCAGAGATTCCCTGAAATGCTCGGAAACAGTAAGGCTCCGGGCTGTCTTGAGTGTCTCCATGTGTGTGTCGGGACATCACCAACACTCAGTAGGCAGCTGACATCACTGCCTTACCCTTCGCTTCCTGCTGGAAGAAGCCAAGCACAAAGCCCACATGTTGCGTAAAGCAGTTTATACACACCATCCATGACAAGCAGATCCCTAGAGGTGGAACGTAGATTCGGGGTGTGAGGCACTGGGGGAGGATGGGATGGGGAAGACGGCTAATGGGCATGGGAGTTCTTTCTATGGATGAAAATGTTCTGGAATTAAACAATGCTGAATACACTAAATACACTTGTGAATGTGCTGGAAACTGCTGAGCTGTACAGTGTTAAAGGATGGATTTGATGGCTTGTAAATGATACCTCAATTTTTAAAGGGCTATGTGGGGTAATCTGGATTTGGTTGATGAGATATCTCTGCTTATGGCCAAGATGGTCTCATAGAGACTGGATTACCCTCTTGACTGGGAAACTGACAAACAAAAAAGTCCATGAGACAATGGCTTTGAGGTTTTAGGCGTCAGGCAACGGAAGACAGTGACCCCTGAGACATGGGGAGAAAACAAGAGTTCTATCATTGCCCTGGATTCTTGCCCTAGAGAGTTAGCTGTGTGAAGGGTGGTAACAGGCATAAACCAGGAAACTTCCTGAGTTATGGAGATGGTGCTAAGCGTTCGGGGAGACGATGGCGCTTACAGCTTGCATGTAGATTATCAGAAATGAGAGAGCTGCAGACAGAGAGATCCAGAGAACTACGGGGGATGCCCCTCAAATATTCAGCAAAGAACTAACCGGCACGTGAGGCAGCCACCAGAGGCTGGGACTCATAACCCCACAAAATGACGAGCAGTAACCATACCCAGCGCTCACACAGTACCCGACCTAGTGTTTGTTCCCACCAGCCGGGCTGGAAAGCTTCCTAATTCATAGGTATTGGGTACACTACACAGAAGGGTGTTCTCCGCGAGTGTGGAACATCTCGCCCTACGCTCATCACGCCCAGCAAATTTTCAAAACAAGACGTAAAAAGATAAAACTGCTTCCAAGTAACCTAACTGCATTCCAGGGTGGAGGTAAGGAAGCTCAAAAATATTCATAAGAATGCAAAAATATTCAGCTTCCAGCAAGCTAAAATTCACAAAGTCTGGCATCCAGTCAAAGATCATTAATCACAGAGAGCAGCAGAAAATCACAGCCCATAATTAGGGCAACAATCAATCGGTTGAAACTAACCCAGAAAAGACATTAAGGTTAGAATTAGGAGAAAGAGCCATAAAAATCATGTTCAAAACAGTATTCCATGTATTCAAAAGCTAAATGGAGGCATGGCGGTTACTAAAAAAATACTTAAAACAAATTTGTAGAGTTGAAAAGTACAATACCTAAAATGAGAAATACACATAATGGGATGAACAGCAGGTAAGGCGTTGCAGAAAAAGATTCGAGAAAATTAGAACACAGTAACCTAAACCATCCAGAATAAACCTTAGAGGAAAAAAAAAGTCAGCAAGGCATCAGGGAGCAGTGGGACAACTTCGTCTTGCCTAATATACATGAAATCAGAGTGCCTGAAGAAAGGCTGCAGGGGGGCAGATAATAGAAAATTACGTAAAGAAAGAATGACGGAAAGTTTTCATCATGATAAAGGAGCTTAGTCAGCCTAGGCTGCGCAAGTCCGGGCAGCCTCCAGATTTCACCTGGCAGGGAACTGCGGCCCAGACACTTCCTGCGAGGAGGCCCCTCCCTGGGATGGGGTGGCTATTGTCCAGGAGCTCCGCCCAGGCCTTGGCCTCCTGGAGTTTATCACTGAAATGCCTGAGCATTTTCCACATCTGTTTTCTTTCTGGGAATAGTTTTCCGTGTGCTGAGTCTGCTTCTGTGCCATCAGCCTGGCCTGCTCTTGCAAAGGGACCCGCTCCTCTGCGAGCTCCAGACCTGCTTCAGACGCCTCCATCTCTGCGGCCACTTACTTCCTCTTCCTGTCTCCCTGCTTCTGCGGGGCACCGGGCTGAGGGTCCACCCTCAGCAGCCCTCTCTGCCTCTTCAGGGTTAACCCAGCCAGGTGCCAGCCAGCTGTCCCCAAGCACCACTGTCCAGCTACACATTGCTCAGTGGACAGACCGTCCGGGGGCTTCCTCAGCCCGAGCCCCTTCCCAGATCCTTCCCCATAACCCCTTAGCCTTATAGATTTTGTCCTGCCAATGGCTCTCCAGCCTCGGTTTTCGTGGGGTGACAGTAAAACAGCGTGTAGAATGCTGACCAGCTTAAACTGCTTTTACTCCCTTAAAACACGCTGTTGATGAATCAAACGGAGCTATTTTACAGAGACGGCACTCTGCACGTGCAAGATGGGAATGCATGCATGTCTCCAGGATGACTCTGGAACCGAGAATCTTCTACCTACTGAACTCAAAGAATAGAACTGTTGCCACCAGAGCCCTTTACGAAGGAAGAAGTCCTTCAATAAGGAAAATCTGGCTTCCAGCAGCTCAAGTAGTTTATATGGACTGATTCAAGACTAGCCAATCAGCTTCGAAGTTTGAAATTCCCCGAACCCCTTAAATTTCACCTGGAACCGTGGATCTGGGAGACAGATTTGACCTATGTCTCCTGTCTCCTTGCAGGTCAACCTTGCTATAAAGCTCCTTCTTTCCTCAAAAGCCAGTGCCATAGTTTGGCCCATAGGTGCATCGGGCAGTGAGCCCTTTCTTGGTAACAACTGCAACACGGGACTCACAACATTCCAGCTCCCACTCTGGTTGCCGTCCCCTCTGCTTGGGAATGTGGCAGCTTCTCCCGTGAGCAGTTGATTAATAGCAGGAATAGATTATGAATAAATAATTAGTCCTCACATTCTGACCTGTTAGAAGCAACAGGAGAGCTTATAACAGAGAGAGCTGACCTAGTCTGAGGGATCACAGAGGTTTCCCTGGGAAGTGATATGGATGATAAAACATTTAGGGTTATCAGAATAAGTAAACGAAAGGGGGGATTAGGAAAGGGGAAATCGTAGGCTGAGGAAATCACAGAGTGAGAAGCTTGGCTTTTCTGAGCAACTGAAGGAGACTTCCGTGACTGGAGGGGGAAAGTAAAGGTGGTGATAACAAGAGGTCAGATTACACTAGAATGGCCAGACTAGAATGCTTGGATTTTGTCCTAAGATTGATGGGATAAACCTTTGAAAAGTTATAATCAGGGGCATAAAATGATTTAGTCTGAAGCATAATAAGATAGGTAGGGAATGCAGGAGAGGTGGGTAGAACTCTTTGGGAGACCATGGCAGGATTCTCCTACATGGTTTGGACTGGAGTGATGGCAATGGGAAAAAAAAAGGAGGAGGACAAGTTTTGAAGCTGATTAGGGCACCATCATCCACAGCGTTGTCCAACGTGTTTTCTTTTGTCCTCTTGATCAGGAATTTAATTCCATGTGTAGGACACAGAGGAGGAGAAATGAGATATGGGAGGAGTACAGGCACAAGGAGTGGGGTTTCAAAACTGAAACTATTTCCAGACCTTTTCTATCCGTTTGGAACTACTTAGGCATAAGGAAAGTTGGAGAAACCGAAGACGTTCGCAAACAAGCATCAAGGTGAAAGGTGCAGACCATAAGTTCTAGAAGAGCTGACCTTAATTTCCAGGCAAACTGGCCTCTGGTTGTGAGGAGGTGTCCTGGAAGATGTTACACTCGAAACTGGCCTTGAAGGTGGGAAGTATTTAGATAACCTTAGGAAGGTAAAGCCCTCAGAATTCAGTATTTAAAGGACTACTGCCATCATCCAGTCCTGGGAAATCAGTAGAGACAGAAGAGATTCTCATTAAAAACAAACATAATTTCTTACCCATAAAGGGTGATTAAACCTTGGAGGCAGGTGAAACAGGAGCTTAATGAAGCTGTAAGTGTTCAAAACCTCATAAAAGAATCATTTCCTCTTTCCCCTTCATGGATGAGCTCTTTCTCAGTTCACTCACCAGGTGTTTGTGTGATCACCAGGTCCCAGTCAGAGTCCAGAACCACAGCAATGAGGTCGGCACCCCTCTGCTCCCTGGGCTTTGGTGTGGGGATTTGAAAGTCCTTTCTGGAGGTATGACAGTTCTTCTAACTTAAGCATCAAACACTAAGAATATTTAGTTTTCCTTTTTTTCTCCCCTGTGTAAATCTATACATAGAGCTGGAGAATACGAAATTAAACACCCACTCTAAGGGGTCCACTCACCTAACTCTGTTTTAGAATATAGGGTCAGTACCTATAACCCCAAAACATCTGTGATGGTTAATTTCATGTGTCAACTTGACTGGACCATGGGATGCCCAGATATTTGGTCAAACATTATTCTGAGTGTGTCTGTGAGGGTGTCTCTGCATGAGATTAACATTTGAATTGTTGGACTGAATAAAGCAGACTGCCCTCCCAATGTGGTGGGCCTCACCCAATCAGTTGAGGGCCTGACTAGAACAAAAAGGCTGGCAACTTTTCGTCCCCCCTACCCTCTCAAGTAAAAGAGAATTCCTCCTGCCTGCCTGCCTGTGTTTGAATAGGGACTTCAGCTTTTTCCTGCCTTTAGACAAATTGAAACACCCACTCTTCCTGCACCTTGAGCCAACTGGCCTTTGGATTGAAGCTACGCCATCCACTGTCCTGGGTGTCCAGCTTGCAGACTCACCCAAAGATCTTGAGACTTGTCAGCCTCCATAATCCCGTAGCTACTTCCCTATAAGAAATCTTTGCCATACATGTATTATATATATACATACACACACACATATATATAGTGACTTCAAACCAACCAAGAAAACCAAAAAACCAAAGTGAGCTGTGTCTTCTTTCAGCTGATGTTCCCTAAGGATGGCTCTGGAATGTCTAAGGATGTCTGTTTCTCTCTATCCATGTCAGGTTTTTATTTTAAAAATACTCTTAATTGGCCCCCAAATCACAAAGCCAAGACAGCTTTCTGCTGGTCCCAGAGTGAGATTAGCTCAGTCTTTAATGAAGCAGCCTGACTGAGGGCATAGTTGAGACCCCTTACCATCTAGAGCTCAGCACAGGGTATAGAACCCGAGTTGGGTTCTTTCCTTCGTTAATTGTTCCCCTGGAAGGAGATTTTGGAGCTGGTGTAGTTTGTGTCCTTGAGACGCAAGGATTTTATTAAGGGATGTACGTGTGAGACAAATGGGGGACTCATTCTCATGGATGCCGCACAGCTACTGAAAAATTACATTTATGAATGATTATTGTATAGATCTAGTACCTTGCTGGGATTGAAGTCATCCAGAGAATTCACACACCTGTCTGTTAAGATCTCACTCTTCAAACCCAACCTTGGATTCATTTATGCTTGA
Organism: Phocoena sinus; assembly: GCF_008692025.1. Classification (NCBI taxonomy): domain Eukaryota; kingdom Metazoa; phylum Chordata; class Mammalia; order Artiodactyla; family Phocoenidae; genus Phocoena; species Phocoena sinus. The sequence continues at coordinate 4,140,860 of NC_045771.1, read as the reverse complement.
GTTATGCTGTTTTTCTCATCCTTCCTTGAAGATGCTGTGTCCTTTCTCATGACTGCCTTCTCTCATGCTGAAGGTTCCACTTGGAATTCACCTCTTTCTCTATTTTTTCCCCATTGATGACCTTGGCATCTTTGTTGAAAGTCATTTGGCCATATACCTGTGGATCTATTTCTGGTCTCTCTGTTCTGTTTCATTGCTCTATATGTCTGTCTATTTTTTTTTTCTTTTTTTGGCCATGCCATGTGGCTTGCAGGATCTTAGTTCCCTGACCAGGGATCGAACCCAGGCCCCAGCAGTGAAAGTGCTGTGTCCTAACTACTGGGCCGCCAGGGTGTTCCCTATATGTGTGTTCTTAACACCAATTCTATACGGTCTTGACAGTATAGCTTCTTAGTAGAGCTTATATAAATCACATAGTGTTCTTCAACTTTCTTCTTCTTCTTCAACATTATTTTGGTTATCCTAGGTCCTTTTATTTCCAAATAAATTTTAGAAAAGGCTTGCCAATTTCTACAAATAAGCCTCCTGAGATGTGGAGCGGAATTGCATTGTATCTTTAGATCAGTTTGGGTAGAACTGACATCTTAACAACATGGAGTCTTTCAACTCATGAACAGTGTCTTTCTCTTCATTAATTTAGGTCTTCTATAATATTTCTCAGCAGCGTTTTGTAATTTAGTTTGCTTCGAGTTTGCACTTATTTTGTTACATTTATCTCTAGTTATTTCACGTTTTTAATGCTATTGTAAATAGCATTTATGTCATCCAACAGTTTGTTGTTATTATAAAAATACACTTGATTTTTTAATATCAACACTGCACTTTACAATCTTACTAACTGGATTTCTTTGGAAATTCCTGACTATTTTGTACAGAAATGATCATGTCACCTGCCAAGAACGATAATTTTACTTCTTTCTATCCAGGCTGTGTGACTTTTCTTCCTTTGGCTGCCCTTAGAAAAAACTGTGTGTGAATAAAAGACTCATCGTTCAAAGCTAAAACTTAGAAATGTTAGTTGAGTTGCTCAAAGTTAAACTACTGGTCGACCACGTCCCTGGCCAGGCCTCATCTAAGCTCACATTTATTTTGGATGCTCTAGGTACCAGGAACAGGGTAGCAATGCAACTGCATTAGGACCTCACTGCAGACATGTTAGGTGGTTGAGATACTCTTAGGGTTGCAATGTCCATCTTCAGCCATCCTCCCGATATATACCAGGAAAATAGAGCTGAATGATGGGTACAAATAAATCAACCTCCTTCATAAATCAGTTTTTATTTTGGCACCAGTGTTGCAGTGGGGTTATTATTAACTTTTATAAAATGGGTAGGAGTAGCTGAGCAATTTGCTTGTTCAGTGATAGCACTCAGCCTGGAGTATAAATCTTTATGAACACAGGTAGAAATCCATTAGTCACGTCACTCTGCTTCCCATAAAAAAAGACAGTAAATGTACTTGGGGAAAAGCTTGAACACTATTCCTATAACCCTTTTTCCTCTCCTTTAACTCAATGTAAATATACTACAGGCTGTCAGATTCCTATTGGAAAAAGAATTTTAATGGTGAGTGCAACTTCAGGAAAAATATAGCACTGAATTCCAGACTTTAATGTCACCATTTCTTTGGAGACAAAAGTAGCAAAGGAATTGATGTTAAGCCACACTGAAACATTTAGCTTTACGCATGGTTCAGAAATAAACAATAGTTTACTACGAAGTTAATCTCTTTAAGCAAAATTGCCTTTTATTTGTGCAGAATGATACAGAACTAGCATTGCATTGACTACTGGGGAGAGGGGTAAATAGAATTATTACCAAAAGAGCAGAAGGCACAGTCCTCCTAAGAGGATCATGGTCTCTTTGTTTTTATTTTATTTCTTTCTTTATTTTTTTGCCCATGTTGCTTGGCATGTGGGATCCCAGTTCCCTGACAAGGAATTGAACCTGCAGTGGAAGTGCAGAGTCTAACCACTGGACCACCAGAGAAATCTCTCATATTCTCTTTAAAGCTATAATTCTCTCCTGGAAACATTATGGAAACAATGCAAGAGAATACATAATTGGTTGTTGGCTGGTGTGAGAGACAACTGAAAATCCATTTGAACAAAAGTAACTTCATGGAATTGAGTGTTAGACTAGACCTTATTCATAAGGCAGTAGAATTTAGATAGATATGGGGAAAGAGAGCCTGAGATTTAATAGGTAGATAAAGAGAAAAGATAAAAAAAACCATGGGGAAATGACTTTAACATTCTAAGTCTCAGTGTCTTTACCTGTAAAATAAATAGAGATATTAATAAAATGCAGGGATGTAACATGTTAGTCAGGATAGGCAAGAATGCTGCCTATCCGGAAAAAAAAAATCAAAATTCTCATTGGCTTAAAATGTCATTTTATTCTTCATTTGACACGTCCATTGTGGGTCAGGAGGGGAGACTACTCATCTAGTCCCTCATGGACCCATGGAGATCGAGCAGCCCCCGTCTTGAACACTTTTTTCTTTGGACCACACAGACTAGAGAGTCTGGGAGGAGAGTTTCAAATCAGCAATTCAGTGTTTCATCCTGTAGTCAGATGTTTCAGTGATGTACCCAGACCTCACTGAACAGGACTTGTTACATCTACCACAATGGAACCAAAATAGAATACTGCCATAGGTCTGGAGTTTGGGGAAATAAACACAATTTTAACAACATTCCTGTTCACCACAGATAGGTTCTGTGAGAACTGAGTAACACAACACGTCAAGGGCTTAGGACAACGCCTGAAGCACTCTGAATCCTTAGTAAACGTTAGCATTTAGAGTTTTTAGGGAGTGAGTCTATGAAGTTTTTGGCAATTACTAAATCAGATATTCTCTAATAACTAATTTACCATATTATTTCTAATCGGTGGAACTCTTAATCATCTTATCACTATATTACAAATAAGGACCCAGATTAAGACATAACCAACTTCCTTCCTACTACATGGCTCTTAACTGGCTAAGTGTGGACTTGTACCCAGGTAACTTGGACTCCAAATGCTACTTTCACTTTGCAACATTGCCTTTGTAAAAGAGCCTTCTCAAGAGACCTTCAACGGAGCGAGACGTGGAGATCACCTTCCTGCCCACAAATACAGCAGAAATACATCTACATGTGGAATAACTCCTACTGAATGCTGGCAGAAGACCTCAGACCTCCCAAAAGGCAAGAAGCTCCCCACGTACCTGGGTAGGGCAAAAGAAAAAAGAGAAAACAGAGACAAAAGAATAGGGATGGAACCTGCCCCTCGGGGAGGGAGCCGTGAAGGAGGAAAAGTGTCTACACACTAGGAGCCCCTTCTCTGGTGGAGACAGGGGGTGGGCGGGGGAGAAGCTTTGGAACCGTGGAGGAGAGCGCAGCCACAGGGGTGCGGAGGGCAAAGCACAAAGATTCCCGCACAGAGGATCAGGGCCAACCGGCACTCACCAGCCCGAGAGGCTTGTCTGCTCACCTGCCGGGAGGGGGCGGGGCTGGGAGCTGAGGCTCGGGCCTCGGAGGTCAGACCCCAGGAAGAGGACTGGGGTTGGCGGCATGAACACAGCCTGAAGCGGGCTAGTGTGCCACAGCTAGCCGGGAGGAAGTCCGGGAGAGGGTCTAGAACTGCCTAAGAGGCAAGAGACCATTGTTTCAGGATGCGCAAGGAGAGGGGATTCAGAGCACCACCTAAATGAGCTCCAGAGATGGGCGCAAGCACGGTGATCAGCGCAGACCCCAGAGACGGGCATGAGACGCTAAGGCTGCTGCTGCCGCCGCCAAGAAGCCTGTGTGCGAGCACAGGTCACTGTCCACACCTCCCCTCCCAGGAGCCTGTGCAGCCCGCCACTGCCAGGGTTCCGTGATCCAGGGACAACTTCCCCGGAGAACACACGGTGGGCCTCAGGCTGGTGCAACGTCACACTGGCCTCTGCTGCCCCAGGCTCACCTCTCATTCCCTACCCCTCCCTCCCCCCGGCCTGAGTGAGCCAAAGCCCCCCAATCGCTGCTCCTTCAACCCTGTCCTATCTGAGTGAACAACAGAAGTCCTCAGGTGACCTACACGCAGAGGCGGGGCCAAATCCAAAGCTGAGCCCCAGGAGCTGTGAGAACCAAGAAGAGAAAGGGAAATCCCTCCCAGCCCCTCAGAAGCAGTGGATTAAATCTCCACAATCAACTTGATGTGCCCTGCATCTATGGAATACCTGAATAGACAACGAATCATCCCAAAACTGAGGCAGTGGACTTTGGGAGCAACTGTAGACTTGGGGTTAGCTTTCTGCATCTAATTTGTTTTTGGTTTTATGTTTATCTTAGTTTAGTATTTAGAGTTTATTATCATTCGTAGATTTGTTTATTGATTTGGTTGTTCTCTTCCTTTTTTTTAAATATATAGTCATATATATTTTTTCCTTTTCCTCTTTCTGTAAGTGTGTATGTGTATGCTTCTTTGTGTGATTTTGTCTGTATACCTGTGCCTTTACCATTTGTCCCAGGGTCTGTCTCTCCATTTTTTTTTTTTTTTTAAGTATAGTTTTTAGTGCTGGTTACCATTGGTGGATTTGTTTTTTGGTTTGGTGGTCCTCTTCTTTCTTTCTTTTTTTATTATTTTTTAATTATTTTTTATTTTAATAGCTTTATTTTATTTTACTTATTTATTTTCTTTCTTTCTTCCTTTTTTTCTCCTTTTTCTTCTGAGACGTGTGGCTGACTGGGTCTTGGTGCTCCAGCCAGGTATCAGGCCTGTGCCTCTGAGGTGGGAGAGCCATGTTCAGGACATTGGTCCACCAGAGACCTCCTGGCTCCATGTAATATCAAACGGCAAAAGCTCTCCCAGAGATCTCCATCTCAACGCTAAGACGCAGTTCCACTCAATGACCAGCAACCTACAGTGCTGGACTCCCTATGCCAAACAACTACCAAGACAGGAACACAATCCCACGCATTAGAAGAGAGGCTGCCTAAAATAATAATAAGGTCACAGACACCCCAAAATACACCACCAGATGTGGTCTTGCCCACCAGAAAGACAAGATCCAGCCTCATTCACCAGAACACAGGCACCAGTCCCCTCCACCAGGAAGTCTGTACAACCCACTGAACCAACCTAACCCAGTAGGTGAAGACACCAAAAACAATGGAACTACGAGCCTGCAGCCTGCAAAAAGGAGACCCCGAACACAGTAAGTTAAGCAAAATGAGAAGACAGAGAAATACACAGCAGATGAAGGAACAAGGTAAAAACCCACCAGACCAAACAAATGAAGACGAAACAGGCAGTCAACCTGAAAAATAATTCAGAGTAATTATAGTAAAGATGATCCAAAGTCTTGGAAATAGAATGGAGAAAATACAAGAAACGTTTAACAAGGACCTAGAAGAACTAAAGAGCAAACAATGATGAACAACACAATAAATGAAATTATAAATTCTCTAGAAGGGATCAATAGCAGAATAACTGAGGCAGAAGAACGGATAAGTGACCTGGGAGATAAAATAGTGGAAATAACTACTGCAGAGCAGAATAAAGAAAAAAGAATGAAAAGAATTGAGGACAGTCTCAGAGATCTCTGGGACAACATTAAATGCACCAACACTTGAATTATAGTGTCCCAGAAGAAGAGGCAACAAAGAAAGGGACTGAGAAAATATTTAAAGAGATTAAACTTCCCTAATATGGGAAAGGAAATAATCAAGTCCAGGAAGTGCAGAGATTCCTATACAGGATAAATCCAAGGAGAAACATGCCAAGACACATATTAATGAAACTATCAAAAATTAAATACAAAGAAAAAATATTAAAAGCAGCCAGGGAAAAACAACAAGTAACATACAAGGGAATCCCCATAACGTTATCAGCTGATCTTTCAGCACAAACTCTGCAAGCCAGAAGGGAGTGGCAGGACGTATTTAAAGTGATGAAAGAGAAAAACCTACAACCAAGATTACTCTACCCAGCAACGATCTCATTCAGATTTGATAGAGAAATTAGAACCTTTACAGACAAGCAAAAGCTAAGAGGATTCAGCACCACCAAACCAGTTTTACAACAAATGCTAAAGGAACTACTCTAGGCATGAAACAAAAGGGAAGGAAAAGACCTAGAATAAAAACCCCAAACAACTAAGAAAATGGTAATAGAAACATACATACCGATAACTAACTTAAATGTAAATGGATTAAATACTCCCACCAAAAGACATAGACTGGCTGAATGGATACAAAAACAAGACCCGTATATATGCTGTCCACAAGAGACCCACTTCAGACCTAGGGACACATACAGACTGAAAGTGAGGGGATGGAAAAGGATATTGCATGCAAATGGAAATCAAAAGAAATCTGGAGTACCAATTTTCATATCAGACAAAATAGACGTTAAAATAAAGACTATTACAAGAGACAAAGAAGGACACTACCTAATGATGAAGGGATCAATCCAAGAAGAAGATATAACAATTGTAAATATTTATGCACCGAACACAGGAGTACCTCAACACATAAGGCAAATGCTAACAGCCATAAAAGGGGAAATTGACAGTAACACAATCATAGTAGGGGACTTTAACATCCCACTTTCACCAATGGACAGATCATCCAAAATGAAAATAAATAAGGAAACACAAGGTTTAAATGATACATTAAACAAGATGGACTTAATTTATATTTAGAGGACATTCCATCCAAAACAACAGAATACACTTTCTTCTCAAGTGCTCATGGAACATTCTCCAGGATAGATCATAACTTGGGTCACAAATCAAGCCCTGGTAAATTTAAGAAAATTGAAATTGTATCAAGTATCTTTTCGAACCACAACACTATGAGACTAGATATCAATTACAGGGAAAAATCTGTAAAAATAGAAACACATGGAGGCTAAACAATACACTACTAAATAACCAAGAGATCCCTGAAGAAACCAAAAATACCTAGAAACAAATGATAATGAAAACACGACGACCCAAAACCTACGGGACGCAGCAAAAGCAGTTCTGAGAGGGAAGTTGATAGCAATACAATCCTATCTCAAGAAACAAGACACATCTCAAATAAACAACCTAAACTTATACCTAAAGGAATCAGAGAAAGAAGAACAAAGAAAATCCCAAAGTTAGCAGACAGAAAGAAATCATAAAGATCAGATCAGAAATAAATGAAAAAGAAATGAAGGAAACAATAGCAAAGATCAATAAAACTAAAAGGTGACTCACTGTGAACACAAACAAAATTGATAAACCATTAGCCAGACTCATCAAGAAAAAAAAGGGAGAAGACTGAAATCAATAGAATTAGAAGTGAAAAAGGAGAAGTAACAACTGACACTGTAGAAATACAAAGGATCATGAGACGTTACTACAAGGAACTATATGCCAATAAAATGGACAACCTGGAAGAAATGGACACATTCTTAGAAAAGCACAACTTTCCAAGACTGAACCAGGAAGAAATAGAAAATATAAACAGACCAATCACAAGCACTGAAATTGAGACTGTGATTAAAAATCTTCCGACAAACAAAAGTCCAGGACCAGATGGCTTCACAGGCGAATTCTATCAAACATTTAGAGAAGCGCTAACACCTAACCTTCTCAAAGTCTTGCAAAATACAGCAGAGGGAGGAACACTCCCAAACTCATTCTACGAGGCCACCATCACCCTGATACCAAAACCACACAAAGATGTAACAAAGAAAACTACAGACCAATATCACTGATGAACATAGATACAAAAATCCTCAACAAAATACTCGCAAACAGAATCCAACAGCACATTTAAAGGATCATACACCTCGATCAAGGGTGGGGTTTATCCCAGGGATGCAAGGATTCTTCAATATATGCAAACCAATCAATGTGATACACCATATTAACAAATTTAAGAATAAAAACCATATGATCATCTCAATAGATGCAGAAAAAGCTTTTGACAAAATTCAACACCCATTTATGATAAAAACCCTCCAGAAAGTAGGCATAAAGGGAACTTACCTCAACATAATAAAGCCCATATATGACAAACCCACAGCCAACATCATTCTCAATGGTGAAAAACTGAAACCATTTCCACTAAGATCAGGAACAAGACAAGGTTGTCCACCCTCACCATTACTATTCAACATAGTTTTGGAAGTTTTAGCCACAGCAATCAGAGAAGAAAAAGAAATAAAAGGAATCCAAATCAGAAAAGAAGAAGTAAAACTGTCACTGTTTGCAGATGACATGATACTATACATAGAGAATCCTAAAGATGCTACCAGAAATCTACTAGAGCTAATCAATGAATTTGGTAAAGTAGCAGGATACAAAATTAATGCCCAGAAATCTCTTGCATTCCTATACACTAATGGTGAAAAATGTGAAAGAGAAATTAAGGAAACACTCCCATTTACCACTGCAACAAAAAGAATAAAATACCTAGGAATAAACCTGCCTAAGGAGACAAAAGATCTGTATGCAGAAAACTATAAGACAGTGATGAAAGAAATTAAAGATGATACAGATGGAGAGTATACCATGTTCTTGGATTGGAAAAATCAACATTGTGAAAATGACTATACTACCCAAAGCAATCTACAGATTCAATGCAATCCCTATCAAACTACCAGTGGCATTTTTCACAGAAGTAGGACAAAAAATTTCACAATTTGTATGGAAACACAAAAGACCCCGCAGAGCCAAAGTAAACTTGAGAAAGAAAAACTGAGCTGGAGGAATCAGGCTCCCTGACTTCAGACTATACTACAAAGCTACAGTAATCAAGACAGTATTGTACTGGCACAAAAACAGAAATATAGATCAATGGAATAGGATAGAAAGCCCAGAAATAAACCCATGCACATATGGTCACCTCATTTTTGATAAAGGAGAGAAGAATATACAATGGAGGAAAGACAGCCTCTTCAATAAGTGGTGCTGGGAAAACTGGACAGCTACATGTAAAAGAATGAAATTAGAACACACCCTAACACCATACACAAAAATAAACTCAAAATGGATTAAAACCCTAAATGGAACCCCAGACACTATAAAACTCTTAGAGGAAAACATAGGCAGAACAGTCTAAGACATAAATCACAGCAATATCCTTTTTGACCCACCTCCTAGAGAAATGGAACTAAAAACAAAAATAAACAAATGGTACCTAATGAAACTTAAAAGCTTTTGCACAGCAAAGGAAACCATAAACAAGATGAAAAGACAACCCTCAGAATGGGAGAAAATATTTGCAAATGAAGCAACTGACAAAGGACTAATCTCCAAAATATACAAGCAGCTCATGCAGCTCAATACCAAAAAAACAAACAAACAAATCTAAAAATAGGCAGAAGACCTCAATAGACATTTCTCCAAAGAAGATATATAGATTGCGAACAAACAGATGAAAGGATGCTCAACATCATTAACCATTAGAGAAATGCAAATCAAATCTACAATGAGGTATCACCTGACACCAGTCAGAACGGCCATCATCAAAAATCTAGAAACAATAAATGCTGGAGAGGGTGTGGAGAAAAGGTAACCCTCTTACACTGATGGGAATGTAAATTGATACAGTCACTATGGAGAACAGTATGGAGGTTCCTTAAAATACTACAAATAGAACTACCATACGACCAAGCAATCCCACTACTGGGCATATAGCTTGAGAAAACCATAATGCAAAAAGAGTCATGTACCAAAATGTTCATTGCAGCTCTATTTACAATAGCCCGGAGATGGAAACAACCTAAGTGTCCATCATCGGATGAATGGGTAAAGAAGATGTGGCACATATATACAATGGAATATTACTCAGCCATAAAATGAAACGAAATTGAAGTATTTGTAGTGAGGTGGATGGACGTAGAGTTTGCCATACAGAGTGAAGTAAGTCAGAAAGAGAAAAACAAATACCATATGCTAACACATATATATGGAATCTTAAAAAAAAAAAAGGTTTTGAAGAACCTAGGGCCAGGACAGGAATAAAGATGCAGATGTAGAGAATGGACTCGAGGACACGGGGAGGCGGAAGGGTAAGCTGGGACGAAGTGAGAGAGTGGCATGGACATATATACACTACCAAATGTGAAATAGATAGCTAGTGGGAAGCAGCTGCGTAGAACAGCGAGATCAGCTCGGTGCTTTGTGACCACCTAGAGGGGTGGGATAGGGATGGTGGGAGGGAGACGCAAGAGGGAGGGGATATGGGGATATATGTATATGTATAGCTGATTCACTTTGTTATAAAGCAGAAATGAACACACCGTTGTAAAGCAATTAAACTCCAATTGAAATAAGTAAAAGAGCCTTGTCAACACTATTGTTTGTATGGAATGTAAGTGTTCTAGATTTCTGCAAGCGAATTCACTTCATGTAAAAATGTGTACTTACTAAATATATATTCTATGTTGCCAGGCATTCTGAGAGGTTCTGAGGATTAAAAGATAAGAGATCTCTGCCAACAAGTTATCCAAATATCAATGGAGAAGGTAAGTAAACAGACACTTGCAGTACTATGTGAAATGTACCATGCTCATCAGTTAAGATGTTACCAACCGCAGTGGAAACACAGAGGAAAAACAATTAGCCCAGAATGAAGGTGTGTCAGGGAAAGCTTCCTAAACTAGATGGGCTGAGTCTGCAAAGTCTAGTAGAAGGTAGCTGGGTAAAATGACGTGGTTTGGAGGCTCACATTCCAGGCTAAGGAAGCCATGTGTGTCAAGTCGTGATAACTTAGGAAGCATGGGGCAAACCAGCACAGTACATGGTTGCTGACAGCTGCCATTATAGAGTGGAAGAGTTAGGAGGGGAAAAGTAAGATTCAAACCTACGTAGACAGACATTGGCTAGATCTTCAAGGGCTTTCTATGCTGTGCTGAGACTTTTAGATTCTGTTCTTCAGGCAATGAGGATGCATTAAATGATTTATTTCAAGCAGGAAGGTGACATGATTAGACTGGCATTACAGAAAAGATTATTTCAGTAAGAGATGAATTTGAATTAGAAGGGGCTGGACCTGGATACACGGAAATGAGCTAGAAGGCTTTTTAGATTAATCTTGCCAAAAGCTGACTAAGGGTTGAACTAAAGCAGTAGAAGCAAGGATAAAATAAAAGGAATATATACGATAGGTGAGCGCTGGAGCTGGGGTGGCTGTTAAGAGATATTCCAAATTGAGGCAAGCTGGCCAGGTCTTTGTACCCTTACATGGACCAGTCACTGGATGTGGGAGACTTTAGCTACTTCACTTCTGCAAGCGACGCTCCTGGCAGCTGAAGGGATGCGGTGGAGGGCCTGGGATCTGTGGGGCACAATGCAGCATCTGCCACAGCCAGGCAACATGCTAGGTCCCGTGTTACATGCAGTGATTCTTTCAGTCCTTACGACAATCCTATGAGGCAGGTACTGTTCTTATTCTTATTTCACAGATGAAGAAATGGAAGCACTGGAAGTTTAAACAACTGGCTCAAAGTTATAGAAATAGGATGAATAAGAAGTAGTATATAGAGAGGGAGCACAGAGAGAGTATATATATACATATATAGTACATATAGGATGAATAGGAAGCAGTATACATGTATATATATGTGTATGTATATATAGAGAGAGAAAGAGTATATATATATAACATTCAGAGAATATATATATAAAGTATATATACATATATAGTATATATAGGATGAATAGGAAGCAGTATACATGTATATATATGTGTACGTATATATAGAGAGAGAAAGAGTATATATATAAAATTCAGAGAATATATATATAAAGTATATAGTGTATATATACATATATAGTATATATAGGATGAATAGGAAGCAGTATACATGTATATATATGTGTACGTATATATAGAGAGAGAAAGAGTATATATATAAAATTCAGAGAATATATATATAAAGTATATAGTATATATATACATATATAGTATTTATAGGATGAATAAGAAGTAGTTATAAAGTACGATGACTAAGAAGTAGTATATGTAGTAGTATATATAGTATACGTAGGGTGAATAAGAAGTAGTTATAGAAGTAGGATGAATAAGAAGGATAAATAAGCAGGGTGAATAAGAAGTAGGATGAATAAGAACCAATCAGGTACCTGGGCTCCAAAGCCTACATTCCCTCTGTCCTGAGACAAAGGACGTAACTCTTCCCATTGGCCACCTGTATACAGGGTATGCAGCAAAGTCATCGCACCTGTGACAGTTTTGCAGCCATTCTCCCAGATCTTGCTACGAATTCTGTTTCTCTTGGGTGTCATGCACCATTTCTAGGTTTCGTACTTAATTATTCACAGCATTCTTATGACATTTTCAAAAGGTCTAGTTAATAATGAGTTTGTCACTATAAAAACTGTTCTCCTGAAGAAAATAAGTGGGTAATAAAATTACTTAAAATGAAACAATAAAAATTTGGAAATACAGGTACATGTGGAAATGTGGACTTTCTAGACACTGATTTAGTCTGGTGAATGATTCCAGGCATTTTAAACGGTGAAGGAAATACCCAGCAGAGTGGCTAAAATAAAAAATCGGACAAAATGAAATGCTGATGCAATTCATAGAGAGCAATTGAAATTCCTAACCACTGTTGGTGAGAATAGAAAATGGTACAGTCATTTTGAAAAAGTTGGACAGTTTCTCATAAATTTAAATATATATCTACCCCCAAACACAGAAATTCCTAGGCAATTTCCCAAAAGAAATAAAACTTTTATTTACTAAAAGACTTGTAAAAAAGCTTCACAGCATCTCTATTCATAATATTATCCAAAGACTGGAAACAGCCCTGGTATTCATCAGTAGGAGAATAGAAAACAGTCTGAGTGATAGTCACATGATGAAACTCTGCTCATTAATAAAGAAGAACAGGTGCTCGATACACCAATATGATGGAGGATCCCAGAAACAGTGTGCTGAGTAAAAAAAGCCACAAGCAAATTATTTCATTACGTGAAGTTCCACAACAGAGAAAACTAATCTATGACCCCAAAAGATCAGAATAGTGGTTGCCTCAGATGGAAGGGGCAGACATGATTGGGATGACATGAAGGAACTTTACAAGGTGACAGTAATGTTATATATCTTGTTAGTAATGTCCTATGAAATAAAAAATACACGTGTACGTATTTTTTATTGGGTTGGCCAAAAGGTTCGTTTGGTTTTTTCTATAAGATGACTCAAGTAGCACTTAGTCGTCTTTAACTTCACTTGAAACAATTTTGTGAGATTGTATGTGACAGCTGTCATATCAGTGTGCATTTAAAAAACTGGTGACTTCTCTGGTGGTGGTGCACGCAGTGGTTAAAAATGCGCCTGCCGGGCTTCCCTGGTGGCGCAGTGGTTGAGAGTCCGCCTGCCGATGCAGGGGACACGGGTTCGTGCCCCGGTCCGGGAAGATCCCACTTGCCGAGGAGCGGCTGGGCCCGTGAACCATGACCTCTGAGCCTGCGCGTCCGGAGCCTGTGCTCCGCAACGGGAGAGGCCACAGCAGTGAGAGGCCCGCGTACCATAAAAAAAAAAAAAAAAAAAAAAAAAAAAAAGCTCCTGCCAATGCAGGTGACACAGGTTCAAGCCCTGGTCCGGAAAGATCCCGCATGCCGCAGAGCAACTAAGCCCATGCACCACAACTACTGAGCCTGCGCTCTAGAGCCCGTGAGCCACAACTACTGAGCCCACGTGCCACAACTACTGAAGCCCGCACGCCTAGAGCCCGTGCTCCGCAACAAGAGAAGCCACCACAAGGAGAAGCCCACGCACCACAACAGAGTAGCCCCCGCTCGCCGCAACTAGAGAAAGCCCGTGCAGCAACGAAGACCCAACGCAGCCAAAAATTTTTAAAAATTAAAATTAAAAAAATAATAAAAAAGACTCATCAAGGGCTTCCCTGGTGGTGCAGTGGTTAAGAATCTGCCTGCCAGTGCAGGGGACTCAGGTTCAAGCCCTGGTCTGGGAAGATCCCACATGCTGCGGAGCAACTAAACCTGTGTGCCACAACTACTGAGTCTGCATTCTAGAGCCCGTGCTCCGCAACAGAAGCCACTGCAATGAGAAAACACCTCAAGGAGAAGCCCACACACCGCAACGAAGAGTAGCTCTCTCTCGCCACAACTAGAGAAAGCCCGTGCACAGCAACAAAGACCCAATGCAGCCATAAATAAATAAATAAAATAAAATAAAATAAAATAAAAAAGACATCAAAATTGTTGAATTTTTGTGTAGCCATTTTAATATTGAAGATGCAAGGAAAAAAAGCAACATTTTTGGCATATTATGCTTTATTATTTCAAGAAAGGTAAAAACGCAACTGAAATGAAAAAAAAAGATTTATGCAGTGTATGGAGAAGGTGCTGTGACTGATCGAATGTGTCAAAACTTATTTACAAAACAGAAATAGACTCACAGACATAGAAAACAAACCTATGGTTACCAAAGGGGAAGACAGGCAGAGGGGTAAATTAGGAGTTTGGAATTAACATACACATACTACTGTATATAAAGTGGATAAACAGCAAGGACCTATTGTATAGCACAGGGAACTATAGTCAATATCTTGTAATAATCTAGAGTACATAATAATAATCTATACACATATATAAGTATAATTGAATCACTTTGCTGTACACCCAAAACATTGTAAATCGACTACACTTCAATAAAATAAAAAGCATCCCCTGCACACAGTTGCTGGTAGGCAGTCACTTCTGTCAGAACCTCTCCTCTCAGGGATGGCTCTCTGCCCCATGAGGGAGTCCAGGCCATTTTTAACATGTCTAGCCACTGACCCCAAGTGTGACTTCCCATCGATGTTACCCATTGCTCTTCATTTCCTTTCTGGAGTGCTACAGTGTGATAAATTCCTACTCCATGTTCAGCTTTTAAAGAGATGAAGACAACTAAGGAGACAAATTCCAGAGTGAAAAGGAATCCTGTGGAATGGGAGAAAAATATGTGCAAACCATCTATCTGACAAGGGGTTAAAATTCAAAGTATGTGAAATCTCTTACAATCCAATAGCCGAAAAATGACCTGATTAATAAATGGACAAAGGACTTGGATGGGTATTTCTCCAAAGAAGACATGCAAGTGACTACCAGGCACATGAAAAGGTGTCAGCATCACTAATCACCAGGGAAATGCAGATCAAAACCACAATGAGAAATCATTCCCATCTGTTACATTGGTTATTACCGAAAAACCAAAAGATAAGTTTTTTTTAACTAATTAGTTAATTTTTGGCTGCATTGGGTCTTCGTTGCTACGTGTGGGCTTTCTCTAGTTGCTGTGAGCGGGGGCGACTGTTGCGGTGCGCAGGCTTCTCGTTGCAGTGGCTTCTCTTGTTGCGGAGCACAGGCTCTAGGCACGCAGGCTTCAGTAGTTGTGGCACATGGGCTCAGTAATTGTGGCTTGTGGGCTCTAGAGCACAGGATCAGTAGTTGTGGCATACCGGCTTAGTTGCTCTGTGGAATGTGGGATCTTCCCGGACCGGGGCACGAACCCGTGTCCCCTGCATCGGCAGGCGGACTCTCAACCACTGCGCCACTAGGGAAGCCCCCCCACACTTTCTAATAAAAAAAAAAAAATCCAGAAAGTTTTGATTCGCATCCTTAGGACACACAGCTTAGAGTAGAAACAAGACACCGAATTCCAAGGACATTTGCTATTATCCACAGGTGTGTTGTCCTTGGACTAAATAAGAACAGATTTCCCCGCAGGCTCTGTCGTTGTCTTGGGACCAGATGACACACCATTATTCATGTTAATGAGGTGAATGATGATACTGAAAGCAAGATTGTTGAGGTTGGTAAATCACAGTCAATAGTGTAACCTCAGCAAATAACAAGAATGGACAGGACCCGGAAGGAGTAACTTCAAGGCAGTGGCAGTGATGAGGCAAGATGATGGAATGAACAGTTTGCTACCGAGTAGAGGACAAAAATAAAGTGTAAAACACGGAAATGACTTGCAGCACACCCAGGAAAAAATACTGACATTGAGAGCAGTCACATTTCTAATTTGTTCTTTTTCGTTTATTTTTATTTTATTTTGGATTCTAGTTGATTTACAATGTTGTGTTAGTTTCCGGTGCACAGCAAAGTGATTTAGTTACACATATACATATATCCACTCTTTTTCAGATTCTTTTCCCACGTAGGTTATTACAGAATATTGAGCAGAGTTCCCTGTGCTGTACGTAGGTCCTTGTTGATTATCTATTTTATAGATAGTAGTGTGTATGTGTTCATCTCAAACTCCTAATTTATCCCCGCCCCCCCGCCACCTTTCCCCTTTGGTAACCTTACGTTTGTTATAGAAGTCTAATTTGTTCCTGCTGAAGAAAGGATTAGTTCTGAAAATGGATAATTCTGGCAGTTAACAGGACTCATATATTCCATATACATGTATATGTTTATATATATATATATATATATATATATTCAGCAAAGCAATCAATGTTATTTTCACCGAAAATTCTCTTTCTGTTAGCAACACCACCACTGAGAGGTCATTTCAAGTCCTTTCTGCTTCAAATTTTCAATCATATCATCTTTCAATTGTAAATCATGCTAAGGACTACGTCATCTAAACCTTTTGTTTTACAGATGACACCTGAGGCCTCAGCTGGTTGTGACTCACCCAGGGTTTCATGGATGTTATCAGGTGTGGCTGAGCAGGTGGCAAATTTAGGCTTGACGGGGACATGAATAAACAGATACAGGGATAGACATTTCTGCAAAGCACCTGCTTCGCAGGGGCTGGTTTCCATCAGTAGCCCAAACCCCAGCTGTCACCTCCTGGGGAATCATCATTCCGCCATGGAGTTGACCAGTCTTTATGCAGCCTCAACCCCCCAGCAAGTGCTTCCCGGTCGTTTAAACAACGAGCGCCATCAGAGTTACTCTTGCCATCAAGCGGAACCAGAACCGCACCCCCCCCCCCGCCCCGCACCGCCCCAGGAAAGAGGGATGGGATTGTTGTTTCTCCTGAAACCCAGCCCGGTGCTCTTCTGACCATGACAAGTTCTCTTATACCCAAGACCTCCTAACGCCTGCATTCATTTCCCAGGGCTGCCATGACAACTGACCACGAACTGGGTGGCTTAAGCCAACAGGAAGGCACGGCCGTACAGTTCTGAAGTCCAAAAGTCTGAAATCGAGGTATCATCAGGACCACACTCCCCCAAGCCTATAAGGGAGGATACTTTCTTTTTTAAATATTTACTTATGTTTTTATTTATGATTTATTTTGGTTGCGCCAGGTCTTAGCTGTGGCACGTGGGATCTTTAGTTGCGGCATGTGGACTCTTACTTGCGGCATGCATGCGGGATCTAGTTCCCCGACCAGGGATCGAACCTGGGCCCCCTGCATTGGGACCGCGGAGTCTCACCCACTGGACCATCAGGGAAGTCCCAGGAGGCTGCTTTCTTGCCCCTTCTAACTCTGGCACTGCCAGCACCCCCTGGCTTCCCTTGATTGGCAGCTGCATCAGTCCCACCCTCCATCCTCCCACCTCGTGTGCCTCTTCTTCCTCTTCGAAGCCCACCAGTCATACTGGATTAAGGATCCTCCCCACTCCAAATACGATCCTATCTGAACTGAGTTGATTACTTCCAAACAAAGTCACGAGCTGAGGTATTGGAGGTTAGCGCTTCAACGGATTTTGGGGGAAACACAATCAACCCATAAGAGTGCCACACACCTCTGGTGGGTGACGCTTATACCCATGGCTGGGTCTGGTTATGCAGAACTGCTCCGTCTCCACGCATCCCTGTCTCCTTCAGCTATTCCTTTTACCAGCGCATCCTTCAGCTTTCTGTTATTCCTTAGAAGCCCTTTGCCTTGAAAAATTGACCTATTCTGGAAGAATCACCTCAAGAGGGCAGCACAGAGAAAGGTCCAGGGGTTTTTTAAAATACAAACTTGGGCAAATCTGCAGCACATCAAACAGTTACTATTTTAAGAAATATGTTCAACAGCCTTGTGGTTGCAGGGGCGTAGGGGAGGGAAGGATTGGGAGTTTGGGGTCAGCAGATGCGAACTACTATATACAGAGAATGGATAAACAACAAGGTCCTCCTGTAGAGCACAGGGAACTACATTCAACATCCTGTGATAAACCATAATGGAAAAGAATCTGAAAAAGAATGTATATATGTATAACCGAATCACTTTGCTGTACACCTGAAACTAACACAACATTGTAAATCAACTCTAGTCCAAAAAATAAAGAGATAAGTTCAAGTCTGCCTAAGTCACATCAGGGAGGTGATGGAGCCACACTTCTTCTGCAGCTACAGGTGTCCCTGCCTCTCACTTTCTTCCCACAGTGCAGGGCACATGCCCAGCGACTCCCTCCATTTCAGCTATGGGCCAATCACCTTACTTTACGGGCCACGGGACTGTGCTGGGAATGGAAGTTAAAGAGCCATAGAACGTGCAACACTATTCACTTCATTAAAGTGAACTGTGGACTTTGGTGATTATGTTGTGTCAGTGCAGTTCATCCTTGGTTTAATAAAAAAAAATGTACCACTCTGTTGATAATGGCTACACAAGTGTGTGTCTGGGGGGGTATATGGGGGAATCTCTGTGCCTTCCTGTCAATTTTGCCGTAAACTTAAAGCTGCTTTTTAAAAAGGTCTCAAAAAAAAAAAAAAAAAAAGAATTAACATTCACGGTAGACATTTTTGGCAAACCTTTTTCCCTTATGTATGTATACCTATTATATACGTGTGTGTGTGTTTTGGATTGTGATGTAAAATGTGCTTTTTAGATCAAAAACGTTTGCAGGCCACTGTAGTTAAGTTATGCTGGCAAATAAAAGCACAAATTAACCTCAAAAAACAAAAAAGAATAAAAGAGCAGTTTGACTCAGCCACTACCCTCAGGGAGCTCACAGTGTGGAAGAGCAGTTACAGAGCTGTATATAACGTGACAGATTTCCACAGCAGAGGTACAGCATTGATAGATAATGTATAGTGCGACCCAGATCGTCGAAGGGCTCATTCTGCATTCGGGGATCAGACAGAAAAATAGAGAAATGCCATTTTGTCTGGATGTTAAATGCTAAGCAGGGAGCAAAGGAATGTCGGTTTGGGCCACGATGGGAAGGCACTGTTCAACTGGATGAAATGGGTAAAACAGCTCTTTCAGGATCTGGTCACTGCCCTGAAGACAAAAGAAGCACACATTTGAGCCCCTATTCACTGCAGCTTCCTCGGGTAGGGGAGGAGGGCTGAGAAGGAAGCAAGAGCTTCACTGGACGGAGGAAGCACCATTGTGTGAGGCTGGACTAGGCCGGAGGGGGACCCCAGACGACTGCAGACATAT
Source organism: Phocoena sinus (assembly GCF_008692025.1). Taxonomy (NCBI): domain Eukaryota; kingdom Metazoa; phylum Chordata; class Mammalia; order Artiodactyla; family Phocoenidae; genus Phocoena; species Phocoena sinus. Next base: position 4,121,536 of record NC_045771.1, on the reverse strand, counting down.
CCCCTGAGAGCCTGGGTGGTTCCCAAGCTACGCACAGGGCGATCTACAGAAAGAACAGCAAGGAACAGTTACATGAAAACTAACTGCTGAGCAGAAAGTAGATGTCACACATGCAGGGAGATGCTGGCTTTTGTGCCTGACCAGGGAGGACAGACCTTGGTGAATTAGACAGTTGTGACCCAGGAAAGGCCACTCCCTAGTAAACAGGGAAAAACCAAATTCAACACACCTTAACTAAGCCCAAAACCCAGTCTTCACAAGAGAAAAGTGAGCCACTTTTAAGTAATTTAAGTGCCTGCCAAAGTAAACGTCAACACTCTTCAGAGGAAGATAACTGCATACAGAGACTACACTATACAATCCAAAATCTCCCGCTGACAACAAAAAACTGAATGGATAGATAGTAAGCAAGAAAAAGTGACTTATAATAAAAATTTGAGTTACTAGCAATAGACCAAGATTTGACAGCTTATATAATTTTTGACATGCCTTTGATCTGCTGATCTTTTCTCCTGCTACTAAGCCCATCCAGTAATACGTCATTTCAGATATTTTGCAATTCAATTCCAAGTTTTTACATTTGGTAAGAGTTTCCTTTTTCTTTTCTTTTCATTTCTTCTTTCTTCCTTCCTTCCCTCCTTTCTTCTTCTTTTTTTTCTTGCTGAAATGTACCATATTTTTGCCTAATTAGACCATTCGTTCATTAAGTTCTTTGACATCATTAAATTAGTTACTGTTAAGTCCTTGTCTGCTAATTCAAAACTGGGTCATTTTTGACTCTGCTTCTATTGTCAGATTTATTCTTTTGATTATGGGTCATATTTTTCTGCTTCTTCATGTCAAATAATTAGTTTTTATTGCACGTCGGATATTGTGCAAAGAGGAACAGTGGAAACTGAAGTGGAGAATATTTTCCCCTAGTAAAGGCTCTGCTTGCTTCCAGCTAATGAGGCGTTGATCTGGATTGAGGCTGGGTGGTCTCTAACGATTGCCATTCCCCTCCTGTGTCTGGAGAGTGGGGTCAGACGTCAGGTGACTCCTTCCAAAAGCACTTTGAATTTGTTATACGTCACATGGTCATAAGCTCTTTCTCGCTGTCCCAGTCGAGCCCCAGCCCCCTGCATCCCGATGTGTTCAGTAAAAAATCCCATCAAGTCATCATGCTTGCTCTGTGTTGTAGCTCCCTTCTCATGCGGGGTCATTAAGAACACAGCCCTAGAGATACTATGCTTAGTGAGATAAGCCAGACAGGGAAAGACAAATACCGTATGATATGACTTACATGTGGAATCTAAAAATAACGTGAATGAATGTATATGCAAAACAGAAGCTGACTGACAGCCACAGACAACAAACGTGTGGTTTCCAAACGGAGAGGGAAGGGGGGGAAGGGACAAATTAGGGGTATGGGAATTAACAGATACAAACTGCTATATATAAAATAGGTAAGCCCAAATGTAAAATAGCTAGCTAGTGGGAAGCAGCCGCAGAGCACAGGGAGATCAGCTCAGTGCTTTGTGTCTACCTAGAGGGGTGGGATAGCGAGGGTGGGAGGGAGACGCAAGAGGGAGGGGATATGGGGATATGTGTATAGGTACAGCTGATTCATTTGTCATACAGCAGAAACTAACACACCATGGTAAAGCAATTATACTCCAATAAAGATGTTAAAATAAATAAATAAAACAGGTAAGCAACAAGGATTTATTGTATAGCACAGGGAACTACACCCATTATCTTATAATAACCTATAATGGAATATAATCTACAAAAATACTGAATCACTGTGCTGTACAGCTGAAATTAACACAATATTGTAAATCAACTCTACGTCAACGAAAAAAACAGAATTCAGGTACTTTCTCTTCGACCTGCGACATTCCACTGCTTCCTCAATGCTCCTCCTAGGCTGTGCTACCAGACCCGGCAAATGCCCACAGGGATGAAGTGGCTACTTGTCTCTGCCCATCAGAAGAAGGCTTTGGTCCTGTCTGGAAGTTAGCTTATCCTGTTTCTTCACATCCAGCGCTCATTTATATAAAATCTGAAAGCTTAACCTATGTTTTCTCAATGTTATAGCAAGACCTGTGATCTTTTTTTATTTTGTACTGGAGTATAGTTGATAAACAATGTTTTGTTAGTTTCAGGCGTACAGCAAAGTGACTCAGTTATACACACGACATATATCCACCTTTCTTCAGATTCTTTCCCCATATAGGTCATTACAGAGTACTAAGCAGAGTTCCTTGTGCTGTACAGTAGGTCCTTGTTGGTTTTCTATTTTATATATAGTAGGGCCTGAGTGAAAAATAGCTAAAATTGTATTCTCAGCAATTGTATCCCTTTGTCATCATGTATGTGATTAGCAGATTCTTGGTTGAATACATGACCAAGATGTATTAGATTTTCTGTTTCATCCATGTCTGGCACACCTGCTGCTTGCTTTACCAATGAATTCTGAGCCACTGTTGCATAACAGGTCATGAGCAAATCAAAATCCTTTTCCACCAGCCGTCTTCTGGTGACTGCTCCCAGGGCAATTTAGGTGACCAGAAAGACAGCTTTCTCCCATCGCCAGCAGCTCTCTGTGGGCCCAGGCAGTCCTAGAGCACAGCGTGATGTGCATGTCCTCGGTAGCTGCCGACATGGTGAGGTTACGCAACCTGGAAAGCAAGGGGGAGTAGACTCTGATCTAGGAAGACTGCAGGCAATCGCAGGGAGCTGGGATGGACGTTTCCAAAGCATGGTTTTTCTATGAAGCTTTGATAGAAATGCTTGCTGTTCTGCATGAGTCCATCTGCTAAATCACGGGCAGTGGCCCATGGGGACCTGCCGGGGAGCAGAGGTGAGTGTGTTAGAGCCCCACCCGCCCTGGTCTCCACCTTTCTTTCCCCGCTTTCCTCTTTCTTCCATTGTTCCCTCCTAACAAAAGCGTCCCAGCTATTTTTTTTTTTTTTTCTGCAGCTCTGGTTTCTGAGGAAGCTGGAGTTAAGACAACCTGAATCAGGCATCTTAAGTCATGCAGTGGGAGGGAAGCAAGTAAAGACAAATTGCATTGCCTAGACACAGGTGGCAAGTGTCTGGTCAAATAAGTGAGGTACAGCTTACCTGCCAAGAGTTGTTCAACGCATTTATATAGGGAGAGCTCCTCCTACTTCTAGGAGGAGAAGCAAACCATCCATTTACAGACATCTACCTCTGTAAGGTTCAGGAACATAACAGTGTGTGAAAATCCAAATATGACATTCCATCACGGAGTAGAAATGTGTTTCTCTTACTTAGATTCTTTTCTGATCCACTGACTTTCTGGATTTCTACCTTCATTCATTGAGAAGTTAGCAAAAAAGGTGACAGGACAATATCCTATAAACAACTGGTTCCAGAAGAAAGGACCCGATGCCATTTGCAGCAACATGGATGGACCTAGACATTGTCATACTAAGCGGAGTGAGTCAGACAGAGAAAGACAAGTACCATATGATATTGCTTATATGTGGAATCTAAAAACAAAAAAGAAAAGATGCAAATGAACTTATTTCAAAACAGAAAAAGACTCATAGACATAGAAAAGAAACTTATGGTTACCAAAGGGGAAAGGGGGTGGGGGGGAGGGATAAATTAAAAGGTTGGGATTAACAGATACACACGACTATGTATAAAATAGATAAGGAACAAGTACCTACTGTATAGCACAGGGAACCCTACTCAGTATTTTGTAATAACCTATAAGGGAAGAGAATCTGAAGAAGAATACATAGATATATGTATAACTGAATTGTGGGTGTGCACACCTGAAGGTAACATGATGCTGTAAATCAACTCTGCTTCAATTTTAAAAAATAAAAAAGAAAGGCTCTGAATCACGAAACTGCCATTGAGGAACGGTACTACTACACAACCTGCATAATCTTCTGGGCCTCAATTTCCTCATCAGATAAAATAAGGACGAAACAAAACAAGCACGTGAGTGCACCTACTGCCCTACACACCCGCCTCCACATAGCAGGTGCTCAGCAATGACAACAGTCTGAATCTCTGTGTTTATTTCAACCATGACTGCTTTGCTCTGTGTCGCTTTTAGAAGAACGTCCTATTCCACCTCTGGGTGCTAATTGCCTTTTCCAATCCCGCATCTCATTAAGCTCTATATATCTTCACTTCCAGTGCCAGTCGTAATTGAGTTCAGTCATTGTTATAGTCACTATCCTGACAACATTTATTAAAATGAAGCAATTAACTATTGTCTTCAATGGAGTTTAGAGGTAAGGCTCATTAGACGGCAGCTTGTTACAATAACTTAAATGATAAATGCAAAATTATTTTATCCCAGCTCTGTGCTGAAAATTCATTCCACTGGATTCGCAAGAGTTGGCTTTCCTTCCTCATATCGGAGCAAAACTGGTCTGAAACATTTTAGTGAAAAAACCATATTCATTAAAAGGATGCTGTTTAAAAATGTAAAGCCCCAAACTGGTTCACAGGGGGTTCTGTGTTGTCAACGCCCGAACCCCAGCGTATCTTACTTCGTGGGTGCTACATCCTCAGATTCCGGGATCCCGAGTGGAGGTACAGAAGAAAACAAGGCCCAGCTCTCAACGGCCCAACTATTCGCTTTCAGCTGCACAGCACACGAGTCTCCTTTCACGCAGAGTGGTAAGGAATGACGGTGCAGAAAAGAGGTCCCTCTTCCCATCGATTTGCTTCAGGAAAGCTGGGGCTCTCAGTGCTAAGTGACTCTCTACTGGATTAGTCAGTTATTATAGAAAATCGCAGCTCCCCTGGCTCTCTTGCCAGAATCCAGGCATTAGGCAGAATATCTCGACAATTGTATTCTTTTTCCAACAGTCTTGTGAAAAGGAAATAGAAGTAAAGAGGAATTCCATCAGGCGGCATCCAAACTCTCTTCCCCATCACAAAGCAGCAGATGCAAAATTACTGCAAAGACACCTTTTCCAAGTGGCAAAGTGTGCTTTGGAGTCACATAGAACTGAGTTTCACTCCTGGCTGGATGGTTACCTGTGTAACCCTTCCAGACACTGGTAGCTTCACAAAATCTCACCCTGTGGTCTGAAAATGGAAATGATGTTTAATCTTTCCAACTGTGGGGATACATGAGACAATGAATGAAAACCCTGAGTGCAATCTCGCAGTCTCCAGCACATAGGCACGTAATACACAATGGATAAATGTTTCTTTTGCCCTTGGCTTCTATGGGTGGTGTCAAGCATTAGTTACGGTTTAAAAGATACAATATGGATGTTGAAATGTGCCCACACGTAAGCACGTGTGAATAGTGTGTACAACTTTCACGATTGTCTCTCTCGTCTGATGACCGTGTACCCCAGCTTTTGATTCATGCAATAAGGCCTCCTCGGTGTGGTCTCTGAAATATCTTCAATAATCAGATGGCAAATTAAAATATGTAGTAGAACAGTCCTCTCAGTGACCACGATCTAATTGTGACCTAAGGGAAAGAATCTAAGAAAAAAGAATAAGGAAATGAAAGAAAGCTTGCTTTACAACAACAAAGCTGAACGTGAAAGGCTGGGGAAACATTTGGGAGGTGGGGGGAAAATGTATCAGGTAACAGAAAACCTGCTACAGAGTGGCTTCAAATAATCTGGTTTTGTATTTTTTCACATTAAAAACATCTACTGTTCAATAGTCTAGGGTTTTTGTGTGTGTGGGTGTGTGTGTGTGTGTGTGTGTGTGTGTGGTACACGGGCCTCTCACTGTTGTGGCCTCTCCCGTTGCGGAGCACAGGCTCCGGACGCGCAGGCCCAGTGGCCACGGCTCACGGGCCCAGCCGCTCCGCGGCATGTGGGGATCTTCCCTGGACCGGGGCACGAACCCGTGTCCCCTGCATCGGCAGGTGGACTCCCAACCACTGCGCCACCAGGAAGCCCAGTCTAGGGTTTTGAATGGAGTAAGCTCAACAGTGCTATTAGGGTCTCAGGATCTTTGTACCTTTTTGCTCTGCTGTTACTAACTGCTTGTCTTTTTTTTTAACTTTTCCTCTACCCTCTTTTTAAAATTTATTTATTTATTCAAGATCCACAAAATGGATGATAATCCCAAACATCATAGGGTGACTGCTATTTGGCTCCCTCTTTCTCTTGCTATATATATATATATATGACAAACGCCCACACTGTAGGAATCTGTGGATACAGGGAGTGGTTGGCTCCTTGCCACGATGGCAGTGGAACCTGGAAAGTCTCAACCTGGTGGTTACAGCCCAGGGCCACACCAGCCACATCCGCCAGGCAACAGCTCTGCAGAGGCAGCTTCGTGTTCTTGGCATTTTGCTCAGGCACTTGGGGGATCTAGTTGAGGAGAGGGAGTGAAGGGAAGACTCAGGACATGGCGCTGTGCAAAGCCTAAGGGTTAAAGGACTGTGAGTGTGCAGTGATTGACAGCAAAACTGAGGAACTGAATGACTGAAATGAGTACTACTGGACTATGGACCTGAAACCTTCAGCAATTATCAACTGAGGGTCGCCACGAAAGAGAGCCACTAACTGAACGTGGAGAAGCAACATCCTCAGAAAATGGGGCCTGGAAGAAGGAAGCACATCCAGAATGTTGGAATAAGGAGCCCTGAAAATCCATTCCTCCATCAAAGAAGCAAGACCACTGCAACAACTGTCAAAATAAACATTTAAAAACTCTAAATTTTAAAAAACTCTGATGATTGCCTTGCAACAATGCAAGGAGAGTTTATTCAAGAAGAATGACGGCATCTCAAAAAGGACAGTGAGCGCTGTGTTTTCACTTGCACTGTCACACCCACCTCTCACCAGCCTGCAATCACTGGAACTGCAGAAACCCACAGCTCCTCAAGAAGCACGGTTTTCCAAGAACTGTCATTACTTGACCTGACTGGCAGCTCCCTGAATATGCCCATGAGGAGGACTTGTTTAATTTGACCTGACTCAGAGCTCACTCAGTACAAACAGTGCTTCCCCTGGGGATGTTTGTTGAAAAAAATTACCAGCAACTGTTTAACATCGAAGCTGAGGAGGCAGTGATAATAGAACAAGAGGCTGATCAAAAATGGAAGGAAAGCTTCAGAGTGAGACATCCTTGGTAGGCTTTACAAAGCTCCAACACACCCTGGGGATATAGAAGTCCACACACATGCCCAGGAACGGTCTGAGAGACTCTGGTCTCTCACTGCTGGCTGACCCGGAGGGTACGTTCCAGGAGGAAGTGAAGGCTAAGGCAGAGCTGCATGGGTCTGGCTGCTGAGGGTCTTGAGGCAAAGACCCTCAAGGGAGGGGAGACCATGTGGGTTCAAGGAGTTCAGGGATATGTTGATATTTAAGGAGACCTCTGCCAGTCATTCGCTAACCACCACATTAGCTGCAGAGACTTCAGTGGCCACATAGGACAAGGATGCAGACTTGATAGAACTAGCTCAAGCAAAGTCACTAAACAAGCATGGCAACAGCAGCAACAAACAATAAACAAGGACCTCACATTTTCCATATGAGGAAAATACGATTTCCAGAGTTACCCCATTACAATACTTAAATTGGTCAGCAGGCAACAAAAAATTATGAGAGAGGGGGAAAAACACAAGGAAGTATGGTCCATACGCAGGAAAAGAAGCAGTCGATAGAAACTGTCCCAAGGAAGCAAGGACACCGGGCTTCTTGAACAGCAAACTTAAATGACTTATTTTAAATATGTTCAAAGAACTAAAGGAAATCAAATCTAAAGAACTAAAGAAAAGTATGACAATAATAACTTGCCAAATAATTACATATAGATATATTTCCAAATAGAAATTCTAGAATAGAGAAGGCACAATAACAATGAAAAAGTTACCACAGAGGTTTGATAGTATACACTGGTGGTGGCAATGGAAAACAGCGCCGCTGCTTTCGAAAACAGGCTGGCGGCTCCTCAAAATGTCAAACATAGAGTTACCACACGACCCCGCAATTCCACTACTAGGTATACACCTGTTTGGGCTGCTGTAACAAACTACCACACGCTTAATGGCATAAAACAGTGCAAATGTGTTATCCACCAGTACTGTAAGTTAGAAGCCCAGCACAGGTCTCAGTGGGCTAAAATCCAGGGGTCGGGCTTCCCTGGTGGCGCAGTGGTTGAGAGTCTGCCTGCCAATTCAGGGGACACGGGTTCGAGCCCTGGTCTGGGAAGATCCCACGTGCCACGGAGCAACTAAGCCCGTGAGCCACAACTACTGAGCCCGCGCGTCTGGAGCCTGTGCTCCGCAACGGGAGAGGCCGTGACAGTGAGAGGCCCCGCGCACCCGCGATGAAGAGTGGCCTCCGCTCGCCACAACTGGAGAAAGCCCTCACACAGAAACAAAGACCCAACACTAGCCAAAAATAAAAATAAATAAATTAAAAAAAAAAATCCAGGGGCCGTCAGGGCTCTGCTCCTCTGGAGGCTCAAATGGAGAGTCCATTTCTTTGCCTTTTCTGCCCACATTCTTGGGCTTTTGACACTTTTCCTTCACCCTCAAAACCAGACACAGCAGATACATCCTTCTCACTTCATATCCCTCTGACCTCCAGTTCTCCCTCTTCTTCCACTTTCAGGGACTCGTGATTACATTGTACCTGCACAGACAACCCAGGAGAATCCCACTGTCTTAGGATCAGCTGATTGGCAACCTTAATTTCCCTTTCCCATGTAGCAAAACATATTCATAGATTCTGGAGATTAGAACATGGACATTTTTGGCGGGGTGCATTCTTCTGCCTTCCACAGTACCCAAGAGAATTGGAACCATGTAGTCACCCAAAAATCTGTACAAGAATGTTCATAGCAGAATTAATCATAATAGCCCCAAACTGGAAACAACCCAAATGTCCATCAACTAATGAGTGGAAAAACAAAATGTGGACTATTATTCAGATATAGAAAGGAATTAAGTACTTATAGGTGCTACAGCATGAATATATCTTGGAAACATTATCCTGCATAAGAGAAGTCAGTCACAAAAGGCCACATGTTAGATAACTCCATTCATGTGAATTGTTTGGAATAGACAAATCCTCTGAAAGAGGAAGTGTGGTAGTGGTTGCCAGGTATTGAGAGAAAGGTAGCACAGTGGTTAATGAGTATGGGGTTTCTTTTCTGGACTGATGAAAATGTTCTGAAATTAGATAGTGATGATGGTTGCACCTCTCAGCGAATACACTAAAAGATACTGAATTCTACTTTTTAAAAGAATAAGTTTTATCATTATGTTAATTGTATCTCAATAAAGCTAATATTTATTTTTTTATTTTATTTTATTTTTGGCTGTGTCCGGTCTTGGTTGTGGAGCAAGGGCTCCTCATTGCAGCGGGCTGGCTTCTCTCTAGTTGTGGCACACAGGCTCAGTAGTTGCGACTCACGGGCTCTAGAGCACAGACTCAGTAGTCGCAGCATGCAGGCTTAGTTGCCCTGTGGCTTGTGGGATCGTAGTTCCCCAGCCAGGGATCGAACCCATGTCCCCTGCATTGGAAGGTGGATTTTTAAACCACTGGACCACCAGGAAGTCCCAATAAAGCTAATATTTAAAAATATGAAATCTTTGAGAGAACTCGCAGACTAGAGCAAATTCTGACTGAGTACCCCAGACAGATTCTTGCAAAATAACTGAAAAGGCTCAGTAAGCATTTGCTTTGCACACGTTCGTTGTGATTTGTCATTTGTGATTTTCTTCTCACGCTCAAGGCCACACTGCATAGAGTTCAAGAGCAACAAATTGGTGTCGTTTGTTTTTTTAAGTCAAGCGAGCCTTGGTTCAAATCCTAACTCAGCTACTACTAACTCAGTAACTCTGAGTTACTTTAAAATAACTCAAGTCACTTTACTCTCATGTTTTTTCCCTCCTTGTGAGATTTAAATAACTGTAAAACCTCCTCCACGAAGCTGCTATTTGGAGTAAGTATAAAAATATGTATTTAGAATGGATGTTCTCAATGGAGGAGACATTGTCCCCAAGAAAATTGGTTCTTGCGGACAACAAAAATCTCAGGTACTACAAGGGTTTTTGCCTCCTCTGAGACTTAATCGCACTTGACAAAATTTTATTCCTTAGTAATGCCATGAGGATGGAGAGGGAAATTAGGAAAAATATGTCCAAAATTAGGAAAAAATATGATTTTTTAAAAAAAGGTTGAAAAACACCTTTAGAGCTTTCATCTCACTATCTGATTGGCTCAAAAGAGACTCTGGAAAATCACGAGTATGTTTCCTTAGAGTGGAGCCTTTTCCTTCCCCATTCTTAGGCTGGAACAAATTGCTACATCCAAAGTTACAGGCTGCCAGAGCCACTTGGAGAATAAAGGGGTTTCCGTCAGTGGCCGGAATCCTATATTTCCAGGGGAGTGCCATTTGACTTGAAATATAGAAAAAGAAACAGAGCAAATCTATCCAATGTGTCTGACTCTCCTAGTTTTCCACCACAACAGCGAGCCTGTGGCTTCTTCTGCTGCAAGACTGACTGTGCTGTATTTGTGGAACCTACACCTGCTTGACCTGAGCAAGATTAGAGGCGTGATTGCAGACGGAACAGGGTTCCACTTCATCACAGCGAGAGGCTGGATTCCAGGTGGAGGCAAGCAGGCTGGGGGCCCTGATTTCCCCCTGGTGTCCTCAGTAGACCCCTCCTACTGCCTCTGTCCAGGTCCTGAAGTCCTGCCTTTCTCTCACCACCCTCACTTAGCTCCCACTCCCAACTCAGCAAAGTGTGTCCTAAAGGCTGCGACCTCTTAAGATGGAAAGTATGCAGCAAACATAAAGTTAATTATTTTAACAGGGATTGGGTTGTGCCTAGCAGGCATTCACCTGTGCAAACCTCAATCTACAGATGCTTTCAGAGTCGAAATCTTTACTATCCATTGATCATTTCACTTCTTTAACGACTGACCTCCAAGAATCCTCGAGATTTGTTTTTTAAAAAATGAGTGCAGTAAAAGATGCATCCTTTACTGGTGTAGTGTTTTATTCAACAAATATTTCTCAAGTCTTAGCTGTGTGCAGGCATCCTCCTAGGCTCTAGGGTTACAGAGATTACAGGCTTTATGGGACTAACATTCTAGCATGTGTGTGTGGAGGGGAAGAGGGGGTCCTAATAGATAAATAAATAAATATCACTGTATCATGAGTCTGTGATAAACACTGTGAAGAAAAAGAAAACTACTTAAGGAGAAGGAGAAGGCGCTGGGCTCTGTTTGTCTAAGATGTTCATAGAAGGTATTTCTGAAAGGTAACATTTGAGCAGGGACCTGAAAGCAACAAGGGGAATATTTAAGGAACTGGTGTTCCAAGAAGAGAGAAGTAGGTGTAAAAGCCCTACTCCAAAATGGGGGTAAAATATGCCTGGTATTTCTGAAGAAATTCTCAGAGGCCAGTGTGTGGCTACAGCTCAACGTGTATGCAAATCAACACACACACACACACAGCACATGCCCGTAAGTTCAGCTGATATGAAAGTACCATGGAGAGTGTTTTGTTGCACTGAATAGAGTCTATTACTTGGTTTCATTTCAACTCTCTGATTCCTTTTTGTGTCTCAAATAGGGATTATCCCAGACCACTGTAAGAACTCTTTATTCACAGATTGGAGGCAATATGAAAATTCAATGCCAGGTGGTATGTATGCCTGTAACTTTCATCTATCCACTCATAACATAGATCCTCACCCACTTTTAAAAATCCTGAATTTGTTTTGGGAAATCTCTCTCTCCTGGTTCAATTATTTAGTCATAGAATTTATGATTTTTTTCCATTAGCCTCCTGTTTCCCCATCTCATAAAAGAGAATCTGACGGGTAATACTTATGTGTGAGTACATATATATGCCCTAGTTATTTGTGTCCCTTCAGGAAAGTGATGGAATATTTTCTGAGATGATAACAGTGAAATGTGTCAATGAGAGTGTATATCAAGTGCACAGCACTTTACCAGTTGTTTTTAATCTATTACTTTATTAATTATGATAACAATTCAAATCCTAGGCAGACTTTTTTTTTTTTTTTTGCCAAGTCACGCATCATGCGGGACCTTAGTTCCCCGACCAGGGATCCAACCTGTGCCCCTGCAGTGGAAGCGCAGATTCTTAACCACTGAACCACCAGGGAAGTCCCAGACATTTTTATTATTTACCCATTGCAGTCACCAAAATGTTAACTTACCGAGGTCGAGGACAAAGTGGGTGGCAGAAAGAGACTATGAATATTCAGGTCTGTCTCCTGTGTACTCTCTGAACTTCCACACATGAAACCTACATGAGGCATTCATACCATCCAGCAATCCCACTCCTGGGCATATATCCAGAGAAAACTAATCTGAAAAGATACATGCACCACAATGTTCACAGCAGCACTATTCACAATAGCCAAGACATGGTAGCAACAACCTAAGTATCCATCAACAGATGAGTGGATAAAGAAGATGTGGTACATGTATACAATGGAATACTACTCAGCCATAAAAAAAGAATGAAATAGTGCCATTTGCAGCAACATGGATGGACCTAGAGATTATCATAGTAAGTGAAGTAAGTCAGAGAAATACAAATATATGATATCATTTATTTGTGGAATCTAAAATATGATACAAATGAACTTATTTACAAAACAAAAAGACTCACAGACATAGAAAACAGACCTATGATTACCAAAGGGGAAAGGGGGGAGGCATAAATTAAGAGTTTGTGATTAAAATATACACACTACTATATATAAAATAGATAACCAACAAGGACCTACTGTATAGCACAGGGAACTATACCCAAGATCTTATAATAACCTATAATGGAAAAGAATCTAAAAAAGAATATATGCATATGTCTGAATCACTTTGATGTACACCTGAAACTAACATAACATTGTAAATCAACTATATTTAAATAAAAATTTAAAAAGGAAATGAAATGGGTGAAGACAAGCTTCACCTCTATAACTATGCCCACAGCTTTCCCCCACGCCACTGACAACCAGGGACTGATGGATTTTATCTTGGGCATTTTCTCAGCAGTTGGCAAGGAGCAAGATATCCCCAGAGGTGGAAGTAGAGGGTGTGTCTGCCATAGCTACAGAACCCAGGAAGGCCAGATGGTCCATGGTGCACACTGCCTGCTTGTACAGCTACGCAAATACATTTTCTTTGACTTTTAATTGTACCTGACAGATGGGGACAAATACATTTGCTTTTAACAATACTTCAGTGGTATCTGGAGCATGTTTGAACGTGGCAGTTTTTTCTGTTAAATGATCCTCCATCCCACTGCGCTAAAAAGGAAGCTGTTTATCTATCTATCTATCATCTATCATCCATCTATCATCTCTCATCTATCATCTATCTATCTATCCGTCCATCCATCCACCCACCCATATACCTATCTCCTCTCATCATCTCTAAGAATAGTTGTTTTTTGTTATTTTTATTGCAGTGTGATTAAAATACAACAGATACTAATTAAGCTCAAGAGCTCCATGTGCTTTGCATACAGCACATCATCTTCAAAACTACGTGGAAACATTTCTAAACCCCAGGGAGTTTCTTCATCACCCTTTCTGGTCAATCTTCCTCAACTCCTAGAAAAAAAAAATCACTTTCTGATTTCTCTCATCATGAATGGTTTGACTGGTTTTTTGGAGTCAATGTAAATCAAATCACGCAATTTTGCGTCTGGTTTCCTTCGCTCAGTAGAATGTTTTTGAGGTTCATCTCTGGTGTCGCCTGTATCAAGTTTGTTCCTTTTCCTTTGCTGTGATACATTTTATTGTATAAAGTTTTTTATTTCATTTTCCTGTTAATGAGCATTTGAGTTGTTTTTTGGTCTGGGGCTCATTTGACTAAAACTACTATGAGCATTTTTTTTATTGTACAAGTGTTATATGAGGATATATGCTTTAATAGCTTTACTGAGCAACAATTGACATATAATAAAATGCAGTATTTAAGGTACATAATTAGATCGATTTTGGACAACGGAAACCATCAGTGCCACTGTCAAAACGATGAACACACCCATCCACACAAAAAATCCTTGTGGTCCTTTGTAATCCCATTTCCCCCTGTTTTGCTCTGTTCACAGGCCACCACTGAATGGCTTTCTACCACTATAGATTAGTCTGACCTTTATATAAATATCAAGGGAATATAAAAGGGGAGAGTCACAGGTTGTAGTTTATCAGAGCCTTGTTTCATTGGGCAGGATTATGTTGAGCTTCATCAATGTTATTGTATTTATAGCTTTGTATTCCTTTTTACTAAGTAGTAGTCCATTGTAGGGATACGATGAAAATACAACAGATACCAATTAAAGTTTACCTGTTAATGCACATTTTGGTTTCATCCATTTTGTACTATTAAAAATAAAGCTTCAATAGATGTTCACGTACAAGTCTTTGAATGGACATATTCTTTCCTTCTTAGGGTAAGTACCTGCAAGTAGAATGACTAAATCATAGGGTAGGTTGTTGAACGTTTTCAAAAATTCTGAACTGTTTTTAAAGAAGTTGTACCCTTTTTCCATTTCCACCAGCATTGTATGAAAGATTTCCCATCGCCCCACATCCTTATCAACACTTGGGATGGTCAGTCTTTACTTTTAGACGTTAATAGGTGTGTAGCGGAGTCTTACTGGAGCTCTAGTTTGAATTTCCCTAATGTTTAGTGATGTTAAGCACTGTTACCTTGCTCAGCATACATCTACCATCCATATATCTCCTTTGTTGAGATGCCTGTTCAAATCTTTTCGCTTTTCAAAACAAGTTGTTTATGTTCTTATAATTGTTTTGAGGGTGATCTATATATTGTAGAAACAAGTCCTTTATCAGATATGTCATTTGCAAACACTTTGCCCTGTCTAAGGCTTGCCTTTTTATTTCCTTACCAGTATCTTTCAGAGAGAAGTTTTTTTTTTTAATTTTAATGCAGTCGTATCTTTTATTTTATGGACTGTGCTTTTGGTGTTGTATCTAGGAAAACATTGTCTAACCTCAGATGACAAAGATTTTCTCCTATGTTTACTTCTAGGTGTTTTATAGATTTATGTTTTATTTAGGACTGTGATACACTTTAAGTTACTTTTGCATGTGGTGTGAGGTATGGATTGAAGTCCATTTTTTATTTTTTTGGTATTTGGATATATCGAATACAATTGTTCTTGGACTATTTATTAAGAACACCATACCTACTGAATTACCTTTGCATCTCTGTCAAAAATCAATTGACCATCTACAAGTCCGTCTACTTTTTTACTCCATTTTGTTCCATTCTTTCTACTTATCTTTATAGTATTTTTATAGAGTAGAGTAGCTTTATAATAAATCAAGAAATAGTCATTGTGCATAAAATGCTCTTCTTCAAACATGTTTTGGATACACTAGGTCATTTTCATTTTCATATTAATTTTAGAAACAGTCTGTCAATTTCTGCAAAAGTTGTGCTGGAGTCTTGATTTAGATCCCAATGAACCTATGGAACAATTTGGAGGAGAACTGACATCAAAACAATATTGAATCTTTAATCCATGAACATGGTATAACTAAGTTTATTTAGGTCTTTAATTTATCTCAGTAAAGATTTGTAGTTGTCAATGCAGTGTTTTGTAGCTTCCAGAGAGCCTGAACATGCAAGTAGCTCATTTTTTTTCCTGGCATTTTAAATGGTATTTTTAAAATAAACTTTTAAATTTAGAACTGCTTAAGATTTACAAAAAAGATTGAGAAGATAGTAGAGAGGGTTCCCATATACTCCACATCCAGCTAACACTATTGTTAAAATCTTACATTAGCGTGGTATGTTAGTTAACCAACGTGAATACATTATTATTAGATCAAGTCCACATTTCATTTAGATTTTATTAGCTTTTAACCTAATGTCCTTTTTCTGTTCCAGGATTCCATCCAGGATAAGACATTACATTTAGTCTTCATGTCTCCTTAGGGTCCTCTTAGCTGTGACAGTTTCTCAGACTTTCCTTGATTTTGATGCCCTTGACAATATTAAGGGATACTGATTAGGTATTCTGTAAACTGTCCCTTCATTGGGATCTGCCTGATATTTTCCTCATTTTGAGGGAAGGTGAAGTGTCATTCTCATCACATCATGTCAAGGGCACCTGCTTATCCATATGACGTATCACTGTTGATGTAAGTAAGCCTTGATCACCTGGCTTGAGATAGAGTTTGTCAGGTTTCTCTGCAATTATCTTTTTTTCCTCCTTTCCATATCTGTAATCTTGGGAAGAAAGTCACTACGTGAGGTTCACATTTAAGGGGTAGGAGTCATGTGCCATCTCCTTAGGGATGGTGTGTCTACATAAATTATTTAGAATTCTCAGGCATTGTAGCTTTGTTTATTCCTCCTCATTTATTTATTTATTCAATCATTTATTCATAGCAGTAGAGACTTACGGATATTTATTTTGTTTTCTTTTTTAAATTAATTAATTTATTTTTGGCTGCACTGCACGGCATGTGGGATCTTAGTTCCCCGATCAGGGATGGAACCCGCACCCCCTGCAGTGGAAGGCGAAGTCTTGACCACTGGACTGCCCAGGAAGTCCAGATATTTATTTTGTACTCTGGGTTATAATCCAATATTACTTTATGTATTTTTTGCTCAAAATGTTCCAGCTTTGGACATTGGGAGTTATTTCAGTTTGTTCCTTTGTGTCCCTTTGATACTCCCAGCATTGTGGAATTGTTGTGTTTTCCTTTTCCTTACTTTCTGGCAGTAAAAGATGCTTCAATTTCATCTTGTCTATTTCCTACCCCACTCCTCCAAGGGGCCTGCTTTCTAATACTGGAGAATGATATTAGAAATACGAATCTGGCTGTTAGATGTACTTGTTGCTTCCGGGGGTGGGGAAACAGGGTATTTACTGCTTCTAGGTCTTCCCAGCTTACAGAGCAGGGAGTTATATGTGTATGTATAACCTGTGTACACGCACATATCTAAAAGTATTGCTATGTGTAACATCTGTTTTATATTAAGCTAAACATGAAATCATACTGATGCCTTCAACTCTAACCCATTGCCACGGGGATCATTCCAACTTGGGGAGGGGACTTTTAAAAAGAGAGAAGTACTCTCAGTGGCCCAAAGAAATTATTTTCTCAGGGTTACAGAGAAAACGATCAGTCTACAACACAAATCTCTCAACATCCAGGATAATATACTTTTCTCAGCAGTTTGCCTCGGTCAGGACAGGCTAGGTTTACCGTGCAAAAAACAATCTAAAAACCTCAATGGCTTCATACATCAAATACTTATCACTCATGCCACACGTCCAGTGAGGGCCAGGAGGGTGGTCCTACTCACGGAGAAGGTTGTATCTTGGCATATGGGAAGACCATGGCCACCAGAGCACTGAACCTAGAGTTTACACCTAGGAGTGACATGTCACCTCCACTAAGGGATTATTGGTTAAACAAAACAAGCAAAATGGCCTAGTCAACTTCAAGGAGAGCTGCGAAGTACAATCCTTCTACAATACCCAGAAAGAGCAAAGCCAGAATTTCTGTAAACAGCCTTAATCATTACCAATGAGGGTCAAGGCTCTATCTTTCTTTAAATTCCACATCTGATTATTTAAAAGTAGTTAACTTCTCCACTACCCTAAGAGATTGGCCTTCTGTGAATACGCTGAGTGTGGTCTTAGTTGAATCTCTGCATTGAGATGTTCAATCTTCTATCACTGATTTGCCTCAGCAGGAAAAACGAAAACAAATGTTCATTCTTGCTCTGTTGGTACTTCCTGGCCAAACATTGAAAATGCAAAATGAAATTGCTAGAGTCCTGTTATTCCCTTACACGTTACTTACTCGATGGATTTTAGAATGAGACCATATTATCTCCTGGCAGTTGTCTGAAAATGCTTCCTCCCTCCTCACTCCATCCTCTTTCTATTACATGCCGTTTCTAGCTTGAGGGGAACTCTGACTTTCCCGCTACACAGACTCTCTGTGGTCACTGCACAGATACTTCTCAGAGAGCAACCCTGTGACATGACACAGCCGATGGTGAGCAGAGTGTGAAGAAGAGAACACAGCACAGAAGGAAGCTGTCTTCGAGACGCCCACCTCTGCATCTCTTATCTTTTGTTAAGTTCCACTCTTCATCCCCCTCCCCACAGGGCCCAAGTTTCCTCCAATCCACCTGTCAACCAGCCCACGGTGATGTTATCTACTAACTGTTTACTTCCCACAAGTTTTTGCACATTGAAAGGGAACATCAGGAAAACTACAACAAAATCATAATGACTCCCTAATGACTTAAGTTCAGACTTCACGGAGAGGGGCACGCACACATTGTGTAGGTGGTCTCCACCACAGCAGGCAGAGACACAAAGAGGTTGACCTCAGAGTCCCAGGGGGAGGGGTATAGGAGGAGGATGAAAATGCAGGGGTGAGACCGTGGCCCTTAGGATGTTATGACCCCAAATTAAATTTGATAAAATACCCAGAGATCGTGGAATTGCAGGTGACTGACCAACATTAAGTAAACTCAAAAAAGATAGATGTCAAAAACTCAGAATAATAACTTGTTAGATTATAATGCGTCCAGCAGACTTGGAGTTCCACTTTCACAGGTCAGGGCATTGTGCCTTATTGGCAAACCTACACGGAGGACCAACGTGTAACACACATCCAGGGGGAGTAGAGAGAAATGTGATTGGTTGATGTCATCTCCTGAAAGTTACAGAGCACGATGCACCTGCTCTTCTGACCTGTGTGAATGAGTTGGGGCACCATCCACCCTGGGCGCCATTCAGATAGACCCTTGAATGGCTCTCCCAAGACGTTTTCATATTTGAGTGGATGATTCCTACATGAATACAGTTATTAACAAGAAAAAAAGTCAGCTAAAATAATAATGTTAGTAAGAGACTGTATTTACTGAACATTTATAATGTCATATATTGTTCTAAGCACTTTACATATATTAACTCATGTAATTTTCATCACAACCTCTTGTAGCAACTGATGTACAGAGAAATATATTTTCCCGTGTTTGCACAGAAGCTAGGATTGATACCCAGGGAAGTCCAATCTCCAGAGCCTATTCCCATACTCACTGTGTATCAATCAAACTACAGTTCAAATCTTGGCCTAGAAGCCTTTTAAGGTAACATTGCGTTTTTCTAATTGATTGTAAATTGATTTTCTAGTTTGGCTCCCAGGAGTGGTTTCCAGCTTCATAGGAGGAATTTACAGTTGCCTTCGTATATTCCAAGTTCTCATATGTGGTTTCCATATTAAAAGAGACTAGTCCTGAATTGAGTCCGATTTTATTATATAGCAGATTTCTTATCTTTTAGGCATTTTTTTTCTCTTTCCTTTTGGCTTTTATCTTTCTTCTAGTTACCCACTGAGGATTCAGTCACTCCTAGATTTCCTCTACCCGGCAGGAGATCCCAGGAACATTTTACAAAGGGTCTGAGGCATAGCTGGACTAATAAAGTTGGCCTTCCATAGGACCTAGGAGTAAAGGCTTACTAGAGAGACAAGTCCATAAAAATGTCTCAAAGAAGGATGACCAATTTTCAGGGAAATAAAAATTCATGCTTCTTTGAGGATGGTTTATAAGGCCCTGTACCACTGCTTAAAGGACCTTGGAGCTTCCCTGGTAGAAAATTGTGCAAGAGGCCATGCTTATCCTTGTAGGCTGGAAAGTAACTGGGAAAAGACTTGATTTAGGTTGAACTTTCCAGGCCAGCTACAGTGTTCATGGGACAGGGCCATTATACAATTGACAACTGGGGGACAGTGTCTATCCTACATGAAACTGTCTGCCACGTTGGGCCTGCTGCTTTGTCTGCAATGTTCTCATGGAGAGATTTGGCTTTTAACCTTTTCAGGGTGATGGATCCCCTGGAGAACCTGGTGAAAGTTACAGATTGTACCCTGTAAAAATGCTAAAGTCACACATGCACAGGACCCTGCATACAAATCCAGGAGCTTGCACCCCAAGTGGTACCCCATCTCCTCGTGATGGGGATATTTTCCCTTGGATGAAGCTTTTACTTTTTCTAGGAACAGGCTTTTACAATGTCACGCCTGCACTGAGTAATACACAACAGACTTTATCAGAGATTAGCAAACCAGGTATTGCTTGATACTGATGGAGAGAGAGTCACTTTTGTGGGAGAAAAAGGCCTTCAAGAAAGAAGAACAGATCATAGGAAAGGGGATGAAACCTATAATCGGCCCCAGGTTGCTTTTTGGTGGAGGGGAGGGGTCACGGCAGATGGTCTCGGGCTGTCAGAGGAAGGGGCCCAAGGCGGCATCCAGACCACATAATCTCATTTCACTTTCTACCGTCTTTCCTACTAACCATCAAATTCACTGAGGGTATAAGTTGTGTTCCCACAGTTCTTAAAACCAGAGCTTGATCCTGTGCCCCGAACACTGATAAATCTTACAACGATTCCATGAGATATCATTCCCCTTTTACAGGTCAATAAACTGAGGCCCAAAAAGTTTAAGTGGCTTGTCCAAGGTCACCTAACTAGTAAACTGTGAAGCTGCCATCCAATCTTGGTCCTTCTTTTCTTTTTTAATTTAATTTTATTTATTTTTTTATACAGCAGGTTCTTATTAGTCATCAATTTTATACACATCAGTATATACATGTCAATCCCAATCGCTCAATTCATCACACCACCATCCCCAACCCCGGGGGCTTTCCCTGCTTCGTGTCCATACGTTTGTTCTCTACATCTGTGTCTCAACTTCTGCCTTGCAAACTCGTTCAGCTATACCATTTTTCTAGATTCCACATATATGCGTTAATATACGATATTTGTTTTTTTCTTTCTGACTTACTTCACTCTGTATGACAGTCTCGAGGTCTATCCATGTCTCCTCAAATGACCCAATTTTGTTCCTTTTTGTGGCTGAGTAATATTCCATTGTATATATGTACCACATCTTCTTTATCCATTCGTCTGTTGATGGGCATTTAGGTTGCTTCCATGACCTGGCTACTGTAAATAGTGCTGCAATGAACATTGGGGTGCATGTGTCTTTTTGAATTATGGTTTTCTCTGAATATGCCTAGTAGTGGGATGGCTGGATCATATGGTAATTCTATTTTTACTTTTTTAAGGAACCTCCATAGTGGCTGTATCAGTTTACATTCCTGCCAACAGTGCAAGAGGGTTCTCTTTTCTTCACACCCTCTCCAGCAATTGTTGTTTGTAGATTTTCTGATGATGCCCATTCTAACTGGTGTGAGGTGATACCTCATTGTAGTTTTGATTTGCATTTCTCTAATAATTAGTGACGTTGAGCAGCTTTTCATGTGCTTCTTGGCACTCTGTATGTCTTCTTTGGAGAAATGTCTATTTAGGTCTTCTGCCCATTTTTGGATTGGGGTGTTTGTTTCTTTAATATTGAGCTGCATGAGCTGTTTATATATTTTGGAGATTAATCCTTTGTCCGTTGATTCGTTTGCAAATATTTTCTCCCATTCTGATGGTTGTCTTTTCATCTTGTGTATGGTTTCCTTTGTTGTGCAAAAGCTTTTAAGTTACATTAGGTCCCATTTGTTTATTTTTGTTTTTATATCCATTACTCTAGGAGGTGGATCAAAAAAGATCTTGCTGTGATTTATGTCAAAGAGTGTTCTTCCTATGTTTTCCTCGAACAGTTTTATAGTGTCCGGTCTTACATTTAGGTCTCGAATCCAATTTGAGTTTATTTTTGTATATGGTGTTAGGGAGTGTTCTAATTTCATTCTTTTATATGTAGCTGTCCAGTTTTCCCAGCAGCACTTATTGAAGAGACTATCTTTTCTCCATTGTATATCCTTGCCTCCTTTGTCATAGATTAGTTGACCATAGGTGTGTGGGTGTATCTCTGGGCTTTCTATCTTGTTCCATTGATCTATGTTTCTGTTTTTGTGCCAGTACCATATTGTCTTGAGTACTGTAGCTTTGTAGTATAGTCTGAAGTCAGGGAGTCTGATTCCTCCAGCTCTGTTTTTTCCCCTCAAGACTGCTTTTGCTATTCGGGGTCATTTGTGTCTCCATATAAATTTTAAGATTTTTTTTCTAGTTCTGTAAAAAATGCCATTGGTAATTTGATAGGGATTGCATTGAAACTGTAGATTGCTTTGGGTAGTAGAGTCATTTTCACAATATTGATTCTTCCAATCCAAGAACATGGCATATCTCTCCATCTGTTGGTGTCATCTTTAATTTCTTTCATCAGTGTCTTATAGTTTTCTGCATACAGGTCTTTTGTCTCCCTAGGTAGGTTTATTCCTAGGTATTTTATTCTTTTTGTTGCAGTGGTAAATGGGAGTGCTTCCTTAATTTCTCTTTCATATTTTTCATCATTAGTGTATAGGAATGCAAGAGATTTCTGTGCATTAATTTTGTATCCTGCTACTTTACCAAATTCATTGATTAGCTGTAGTAGTTTTCTGGTAGCATCTTTGGGATTCTCTATGTATACTATCATGTCATCTGCAAACAGTGACAGTTTTACTTCTTCTTTTCCAATTTGGATTCCTTTTATTTCTTTTTCTTCTCTGACTGCAGTGGCTAGGACTTCCAAAACTATGTTGAATAATAGTGGTGAGAGTGGACATCCTTGTCTTGTTCCTGATCTTAGAGGAAATGCTTTCAGTTTTTCACCATTGAGGATGCTGTTTGCTGTGGGTTTGTCGTCTATGGTCTTTATTGAGATAGGTTCCCTCTATGCCTACTTTCTGGAGAGTTTTTATCATAAATGGGTGTTGAATTTTGTCAAAAGCTTTTTCTGCATATATTGAGATGATCATATGGTTTTTCTTCTTCAGTTTGTTAATATGGGTTATCACATTGATTGACTTGCATATATTGAAGAATTCTTGCATCCCTGGGATAAACCCCACTTGATCGTGGTGTACGATCCTTTTAATGTGTTGTTGGATTCTGTTTGCTAGTATATTGTTGAGGAGTTTTGCATCTATATTCATCAGTGATAGTGGTCTGTCGTTTTCTTTTTTTGTAGTATCTTTGTCTGCTTTTGGTATCAGGGTGATGGTGGCCTCATAGAATGAGTTTGGAAGTGTTTCTTCCTCTGCAAGTTTTTGGAAGAGTTTGAGAAGGATGGGTGTCGGCTCTTCTCTAAATGTTTGATAGAATTTACCTGTGAAGCCATCTGGTCCTGGATTTTTGCCCGTAGGAAGATTTTTAATCACAGTTTCAATTTCATTACTTGTGATTGGTCTGTTCATATTTTCTATTTCTTCCTGGTTCAGTCTTGGAAGGTTATACCTTTCTAACAATTTGTCCATTTCTTCCAGGTTGTCCATTTTATTGGCATAGAGTTGCTTGTCGTAATCTCTTAGGATGCTTTGTATTTCTGCAGTTTCTGTTGTAACTTCTCCTTTTTCATTTCTAATTTTATTGATTTGAGTCCTCTCCCTCTTTTTCTTGATGAGTCTGGCTAATGGTTTCTCAATGTTGTTTATCTTCTCAAGGAACCAGCTTTTAGTTTTATTGATCTTTGCTATTGTTTTCTTTGTTTCTATTTCATTTATTTCTGCTCTGATCTTTATGATTTCTTTCCTTCTGCTAACTTTGGGTTTTGTTTGTTCTTCATTCTCTAGTTCCTTTAGGTGTAAGGTTAGATTGTTTATTTGAGATTTTTCTTGTTTCTTGAGGTAGGCTTGTATAGGTATCAACTTCCCTCTTAGATCTGCTTTTGCTGCATCCCATAGGTTTTGGATCAGTGTGTTTTCATTGTCATTTGTCTCTAGGTATTTTTTGATTTTCTCTTTGATTTCTTCAGTGATCTCTTGGTTATTTAGTAACATATTGTTTAGCCTCCATGTGTTTGTGTTTTTTCCCTGTAATTCATTTCTAATCTCATAGCACTGTGGTCAGAGAAGATGCTTGATATGTTTTCAATTTTCTTAAATTTACTGAGGCTTCATTTGTGACCCAAGATGTGATCTATCCTGGAAAATGTTCCATGTGCACTTGAGAACAAAGTGTAATCTGCTGTTTCTGGATGGACTGTCCTATAAATATCAATTAAAACTATCTGGTCTATTGTGTCATTTAAAGCTTCTGTTTCCTTATTTATTTTCATTTTGGATGATCTGTCCATTGGTGTAAGTCAGGTGTTAAAGTCCCCCACAGTAACACAGTAACTGTGTTACTGTCGATTTCCTCTTTTATAGCTGTTAGCAGTTGCCTTATATATTGAGGTGCTCCTACGTTGGGTGCATATATATTTATAATTGTTATATCTTCTTCCTGGATTGATCCCTTGATCATTATGTAGTGCCCTTCTTTGTCTCTTGTAACATTCTTTATTTTAAAATTTATTTTATCTGATATGAATATTGCTGCTCCAGCTTTCTTTTGATTTCCATTTGCATGGAATATCTTTTTCCATCCCCTCACTTTCAGTCTGTATGTGTCCCTAGGTCTCAAGTGGGTCTCTTGTAGACAGCATATAGATGGGTCTTGTTTCTGTATCCATTCAGCAAGCCTGTGTCTTTTGGTTGGAGCATTTAATCCATTCACATTTAAGGTAATTATCGATATGTATGTTCCTATGACCATTTTCTTAATTGTTTTGGGTTTGTTTTCGTAGGTCCTTTTCTTCTCTTGTGTTTCCCACTTAGAGAAGTTCCTTTAGCATTTGTTGTAGAGCTGGTTTGGTGGTGCTGAATTCTCTTAGCTTTTGCTTGTTTGTAAAGCTTTTGATTTCTCCATTGAATCTGAAAGAGATACTTGCTGGGTAGAGTAATCTTGGCTGTAGGTTCTTCCTTTTCATCACTTTAAGTATATCATGCCACTCCTTTCTGGTTTGTAGAGTTTCTGCTGAGAAATCAGCTGTTAACCTAATGGGAGTTCCCTTGTATGTTATTTGTCATCTTTCCCTTGCTGCTTTCAATAAGTTTTCTTTGTCTTTAATTTTTGCCATTTGATTACTATGTGTCGTGGCATGCTTCTCTCTGGGTTTATCCTGTATGGGACTCGCTGCGCTTCCTGGACTTGGGTGGCTATTTCCTTTCCCATGTTAGGGAAGTTTTTGACTATAATCTCTTCAAATATTTTCTCTGGTCCTTTCTCTCTCTATTCTCCTTCTGGGACCCATATAATGCAAATGTTGTTGCGTTTAATGTTGTCCCCGAGGTCCCTTAGGCTGTCTTCATTTCTTTTCATTCTTTTTTCTTTATTCCATTCTGCAGCAGTGAATGCCACCATTCTGTCTTCCAGGTCACTTATCCGTTCTTCTGCCTCAGTTATTCTGCTACTGATGCCTTCTAGTGTAGTTTTCATTTCAGTTATTGTATTGTTCATCTCTGTTTGTTTGTTCTTTAATTCGTCTAGGTCTTTGTTAAACATTTCTTGCATCTTCTCAATCTTTGCCTCCATTGTTTTTCTGAGGTCCTGGATCATCTTCACTATCATTATTCTGAATTCTTTTTTTGGAAGGTTGCCTATCTCCACTTCATTTAGTTGTTTTTCTGGGGTTCTATCTTGTTTCTTCATCTGGTACATAGTCCTCTGCCTTTACATCTTTCTGTGAATGTGGTTTTTGTTCCACAGGCTGCAGGACTGTAGTTCTTGCTTCTGCTGTCTGCCCTTTGGTGGATGAGGCTATCTAAGAGGCTTGTGTAAGCTTCCTGATGGGAGGGACTGGTGTTGGGTAGAGCTGGCTGTTGCTGTGGTGGGCAGAGCTCAGTAAAACTTTAATCTGCTTGACTGCTGTTGGGTGGGGCTGGGTTCCCTCCCTGTTGGTTGTTTGGCCTGAGGCAACCCAACACTGGAGCCTACTTGGGCTCTTTGGTGGGGCTAATGACAGACTCTGGGAGGGCTCACGCCAAGGAGTACTTCCCAGAACTTCTGCTGCCAGTGTCCTTGTCCCCACGGTGAGCCACAGCCACCCCCTGCCTCTGCAGGAGACCCTCCAACACTAGCAGGTAGGTCTGGTTCAGTCTCCCCTGGGGTCACTGCTCCTTCCCCTGGGTCCCGATGAGCACACTGCTTTGTGTGTGCCCTCCAAGAGTGGAGTCTCTGTTTCTCCCACTCCTGTTGAAGTCCTGCAATCAAATCCCACTAGCCTTCAACGTCTGATTCTCTAGGAATTCCTCCTCCCGTTGCTGGACCTCCAGGTTGGGAAGCCTGACGTGGGCCTCAGAACCTTCACTCCAGTGGGTGGACTTCTGTGGTATAAGTGTTCTCCAGTCTGTGAGTCACCCACCCAGCAGTTATGGGATTTGATTTTACTGTGATTGCGCCCCTCCTACCGTCTCACTGTGGCTTCTCCTTTGTCTTTGGATGTGGGGTATCTTTTCTGGTGAGTTCCAGGGTCCTCCTGTCGATGATTGTCCAGCAGCTGTTTGTGATTCTGGTGTTCTCGCAAGAGGGAGTGAGAGCACATCCTTCTACTCCGCCATCTTGGTTCCTAGTTGCAAGTTGGGCTTTGAGGGAATGTATTTCACTAAACACCTGTGTACTCGTGCCTCACAGAGCGTCCAACGATTCCGCAGAAGACAATCTCTCTGGCCACACCAATGGAAACAGTGCCCTGAATGAAATAGTCCCTTAGGTGTCTCCTTGGTCTCTTAGAGAAGGCCCTATTAATTCACCAGACATGCTCTACTTCATTAGCCATCAGGGACAAGCAAATCCACAATGAAATATCACTACACATTCTACAGAATGGCATCTGAAATCAAAGTTGGTATGCAGGTGGTGCCAGTGGAATTTTCCCACCAGCCAACTGTGCCGTATCAGAACATCCCTACTGTCTGGAACAGCTGCCTGTGTTTGATGGGAGAAATGGAATGGTTCTCTTCTCTTTTCCTGATCTTTCCTCACCACTGCTCACTGTGTAGCTCAGTAATGAATATGTGAAATTTGAAACACCATCTGTAGGCAGACTCTTCCTCTCCAACTTGTCAGGATGAGTGGCAGGAGAGACTCATGAACTGAGATGCATCGTGAACTGGTGGTCACACTGCCAGTACAAGTGGAACATCTGTATCAGCCAAACCTTTAAAATAACTTGTAATAAATTTTGAGCTCTATAAACGTTTATCTATTTAGCAAATGCTGGAAAAAAACATCAGAAACTTCAAGGATGAGGTCAACTCTCTGTAAGTGTGTCACTTCTGTCCACATGATCTGAGCAGTGCTGCCACAGCGATACCGCGACAGTAGATCTGGTAAAGCAAGATGGCGGCTGAGCGGCTCTTGGTCCTTCTTATAACCGACCTGCAGGTGTGCTCTGCAGATCTTAGAGACGCAGAAACTGTTAACATAAGCAAAACCAACACGACATAACCAACTACAATCCACGGGCTATATATAGAACAGAGTTAGAGCAGTGATTTTTCAGCCTGCGATCTCTGACTTCTTGATACACCTTGAAAAATTTCAGAACAATGCAAATTTTATCTTGAATTACCAGCAAAAACATATGTAATTCCAGATGCTTTCATTTTCCTGTAATGACTAAAAGCTTTTTGTGTATTACCTAATAAGTGAATTGCTAAGGGTTATTCAAATTAATATTCATAACTGAAAATGAGGACAGGAGCAGAGTCTCCTGACACCCTTACTCAGCATTCTACGAAGAAGTCTGGTTGCCATGAAATGTCTAGCAACGTTTGCAAAGCTTATGGAAAGCAGGTTCCCCGACGGGTAGTTACCTTTCTCTACTTTCAGGAAGGACTCTGTAATCATCGCAACATCCACGTTGAGTTAATCATGGTGTTCAAATGCCTTTATTTTTCCTTTTGAATTACGAGTTCCTGTGAGCTTATGTTTATGATCAGTTCAAGTTTTTAGTAGTGTTTGATTAACATAAAATGAGTAGAGAGGAATATCTGCATTAGCGATAGTTGTGCCTGGGATTCTACCATAAACAGACCTTCAGCGTATCCACATCATAAATATTAATCACCCCTTGTTGCCAAAAATAAACAATCCACTGAAATATTCAGATACAGTGGCTTGTCATTATCTTTATATTTTTCCCACAGGAAGTTGTATCTGGATCAGTTGGTCAACTATAAGTTCCTCACTGCCCCCACTGTACAGTAATTGGGCCATAAGTAATAAGTATTTGATAACTATTGCCCTAGAAAACATAAGGCAACACATATATGCATATTAAAAGTTAGACTAGGGGCTTCCCTGGTGGTGCAGTGGTTGAGAGTCCGCCTGCCGATGCGGGGAACATGGGTTCGTGTCCCGGTCCGGGAGGATCCCACATGCCACGGAGCGGCTAGGCCCGTGAGCCATGGCCGCTGAGCCTGCGCGTCCAGAGCCTGTGCTCCGCAACGGGAGAGGCCACAGCAGTGAGAGGCCTGAGTACCGCAAAAAAAAAAAAAAAAAAGGTAGACTAAATGTCTCCATGGTGATGAGATCAATGTAGATTAGATTCGTCTGGGATAGTTTCATTGATGCAGTAAGATTTGAATTTTACTCTGCATTTATAAAGAAGCTGTTCGGTTGATGGATTGAGGATTGACTGACTGGCTTGGACTTAACCTTGCTAGACGTTAGACGTGGCCCAAGTCCAGTGGAGAGAAAGCACTTCCAGCTGAGGCAGTGGCATAAGCAAAGGTTTTGTGTGGAAATGGGACGTGTCTACAGATGGCCGGAAGGTGAGCCCATAGGGCCCCGACTGTGGGTGATGGAGAGCCCTGCAGATAAGGCTGGATGGGGAGGACCCGTGATGTACAGTGTTCTGAAGGCTGGAAAGAGCAATCTAGGAGGGCTGTGGTCGCAGCCAGAATCCCCTTCAAACACCGCTTTGCGCCACTCCTGCCTCTGCCTCTGCCCATCATAGCTCTTCCCGGGCTTGCGCTTATGAAGCGAGCTGCTTCCAGCACACTCAGTGTCTCCATGGACCACGGACCACGGGTTCTCTTGGAAAGAAAATGAGTCCGGATGAAGCGATCAGGTACATCACAGCTAATCTAAGAGCTCAGCAGAAATTCAGAAGAGTGCCTGGGCAAGAGCCTAAGCCCCAGCTGTCAGTCTGCCACGGTTCTTTCTTCTGGGACTGAACTCAATCAGAAAAGAGCCACTCTCCTGGGGAAACTGCTGGATTTTCCATTTTTCACTGGAATGGGTCTTTGGAAGTTATCTTCTCTGTGGACTCCAGGTCCAGTGTGGATTTCATTGCGGCTTGTTTAATTAATTGGAACGAACAAATTGCTAACGAGGCAGAGAACCATTTGTTTTTATGAATTACTTTTGAACTTTTATAATATAAAGATTATGAGATACAAAAGATAAAATGCTCACTCAGAAATCACTGAGCCCAAGAAATGGACTATTAAAGTCACTGAACAACTAACTGAGCCCCTCCTCAATCGCTTCTCTTTCTGCTTCAAAATTAAGCATTATTGTATATTCTGTAGTTATTTTACCCTTGTCTTTCTTTATAGTTTTACTAACTATATATGTATCCCCAAAATACATCAGTTAGCTTTGTTTGTTTTGGAGCTTTCAAAATGATTTCATACTATACAATGAAATATTACTTTTGCTTTTTTTATTTTTAAAATTTGTTTATTATTTTTGGCTCCGTTGGGTCTTCTTTGCTGTGTGTGGTCTTTCTCTAGTTGCGGCGAGCGGGGGCTACTCTTCATTGTCGTGTGTGGGCTTCTCACTGCGGTGGCTTCTCTTGTGGAGCACAGGCTATAGGCGTGTGGGCTTCAGTAGTTGTGACACACAGGCTCAGTAGCTGTGGCTCGCGGGCTCTAGAGCGCGGGCTCAGTAGTTGTGGTGCACGGGCTTAGCTGCTCCGCAGCATGTGGGATCTTCCTGGACCAGGGCTTGAACCCATGTCCCCTGTGTTGGCAGGCGGATTCTTAACCACTGCGCCACCAGGGAACTCCCTTACTTGCTTTTATTCTAAAAAAGAATTTATAAGTAGGGGAATGGTGCATGTTGTTACATATTATTCAAATGTATTTGTTTTCACTGTTTTATATTATACTTCTATGTGAATATGAACATAATATTGTATATTTATTCATTTTACTGTGATGGACATCTGGATTTTTCCAATTCGGGGGTTGTGTGTGTATATGTGTTGATGTTGCCCTTAGAGCCCATGTTGCTTGTCTCCCGGGCAACAGGAGAGTCTCTCTAGGGTAATAACTAAGAAGCTCACTGCTCAGGAAGGGAACCTGTCAATTTTGTCCTGTTCTACCAAGACCGGTCTCTTGAGTCTCACTGTTCATGTGGGAAACCACGTGAAAGAGTATTGGGAACACCCAGCACAAAGTATTGAAGACACAATTAAAAGGCCCATCTGCAATGACAAGCAGGATCTTTTTTTCAGAAGTGTTAAAATAGGAGATTATTGAGGTGATACCATTTGAGGGGCACCAGGCAGGGACAGCACCTTCAGAGCATCTCCCTCCTTTGCATTAGTAGCGCCTTCTCCGGGGTTTCTCCTGGGAGGACAGAAGCCCCTTCAGCCCATCTGAGCAGGGTGAACCCTGCCTGGAGACCCCAAGGCAGCAGGGAGGATTTCTGCATCTCAGGAAGGGAAGGAGGGGACAAGGAAGAGACATGCAGGGAAAAGGCTTTAGGGAGAAACGTACTTGCTCCCTGAAATGGACTCTACATAATTAGTGGGAGTTCGTCATAAGAGAAGATTACCATGGATAGATAGAATCTCACCAGCCAAGGGACAGACACACTAATATTTGAGGCTAGAATACAAGTTGTAAGGAGAGATGTGACTTTTCGACAATGGTGTTGCATACAAGTCTGGAGAACAAGATTATGGAATCCCCCAACTTTTAGTGGATACAGGGTCATGTGTACAAGGAACAGAAAGAGTAGGTTTACAGAGGGTTGAGAGGGTCGTGGTTTATCTCACAATTGACCCAATATTTTTCACTATGCAAATTGAAAACATGTCAGATTATTGTACATCCTATGTTAAGGTTTCCTGATTTCTGAATAAGAGTTATGGATTTAAAAATTTCTGGTCACTACATGTTTTCAGGAACATGTATACACTGAAGGAAAACAATTTTAATCTTATGCTCTCCAGTTTTAGGTGGACGAATCCTTCTCAGCCTTTAGATCCATCTGGAATGTCATCTCCACCTCCGGACAGCTTCCTCACTGCCTCCATCACTCACCCACAGCTTATCCCATCACCCAGCTGACGTTATTACGGAATTGCACACGGTCTGTAATTACCTTATTAAGTTACCATGTCTTTGCCAACTGTCTCCACGTTTGCCTGTTCTCTACTTGTAGGAGTGTTTACTATGTTGCTGTCTGTTCCATCTTCAGCACCTTTCGCATGTAAGGTACTCAGTAAATATTTGTGGAATAAATGAATAAATTTAAAAATTCTGGCTATAGGAAGACTCACAGAGAAGAGACCTCCATTTTTTAATCATTATTATACTATGTCCTAGGGCAGCAGGCTAAAACTACTGTATCCAAATCGAATACTGTGGTTTACCCAAAACATGAAAATTTGATTGCCAAAAAGTGGCAAACTGTGGTTGCTCTCGTTTTCCAGAAAACCATGGATAATGATATAACATATTACTCTTGTGCTGTACCTGGTATTATTTTTAGCCTCAAGTCTTATAATGTCAACTTTATCTGCATGTTATATCAATAAAGAGAATTCTATCCCCTTGAATTCCTTGGAAAGGATTTAGAGACTAATGGCGACAAGAGTTGCAAATAGGTACACAAAGTCCACCGCCAAGAGAACTGCACTCCTAAGAACATTAGCAATATCATTAAAAAACCTGCTTAAATATTTATGCGGTTTCTTATTTTTAACAGAGGCAAGGAATTCACAGTCACCAAGGCCATTTCCCTCATTCTATGTGGATAGATTTGTGGGCTTCCATATGAGAGTAACATAAAAACCCTTTTACAATTATTTTGTTCATAACACTTCTGCTTATCCATATTTTCCCAGCTTCTAGAAATTATTATATTGTGTGTGCCCTTCAAATAGTTTGGTTTGGAGAATATCACTGGCTCTGATTTGGTCACAGTGGATGCCCAGGGATGGATTTTTCCCAGGGCCAGTCTTATGAATGAACCACAGAGGTGACTGGGTCGTGATCCTAAACAGTGATGTCCCAAATATCATTCCACTGAGAAGAGCATCTTTCTTCAGATCTTTGCAGTTTCTACCCTGGGATATAGGATAGGTAACGTTGTGATAAAATAATTCCATATACCCTTATTATTGACCATTGCAGGCCAATAATGTTTAGGGAATGAAAAGGAGATGAAACAGAACTTCCCCAGTGGTTAAGACTCTGCGCTTCCACTGCAGGGGGCATGGGCTTGATCTTTGGTTGGGGAGCTAGGGTCCCACATGCCTCATGGTGCAGCCAAAAAAAACACATTTGTTTTTATTTTTTAAAAAATTTTAGAAAAGGAAAAGGATCTGAAACTGGAAAGCTGGGTTGGAGCAATATTTTGAAAAATTTTAGAAGCTACACTACAGTACTCATATTTCATCACGTAGACGTTTCTGAGACACATGAGTTTCATGGGGGCAAAAACGGTCCTAGCATGTGAGAGGGGAGCCTGGAATTTAGCCCATCCAGTGGACTCACCAAAATTATGCTAACAGGGAATGAAAAGAATAAAAAAAAATCACTCTTTCAGAACTATTTCAGAACTAACTCTAACCCTAACCCTCTTTTCCAAAAAGCATTGCTTCCAGTGGCACAGTGGAAGGTTCTGACCTCCAGCTCTCTGAGAATAAACTCAGGGAAACGATTTGTCTTTTAACGCCTTCTCTCTGTATTTTCTCTGGAAGTTTGATGTGTGAGCGCTTGTTGTACTTTTGTTATTAATATGTCAAAGCAAAGTGATTTTTCATCTGATTTGCTTGTCTTTGGTGCAAAATTATGCTAATTCAATGTAGAAAAACGAAATACAGAAATGAAGAGCAATTGGGGGCATATTTATATGCACTGTTCTGTGTTATTATATCTCACTCCTCGCTTCCACCAGTTCTGCATGAGGGATCTTCTATGTGGTGTCTAATCTCAAGCAGACAAAACTGACCACTAATTTCTCTTCGTAACTTTCCTCAAGCTACTGTTTTCCCGAGAGTGTGGAGTCTCGTGAGACAAACTATGAAACAATCAGCAAATTCATTATGATGCTGTTGCTTCGTAAAAATTTGAGATTGAGTTGGTATATTGAAAGGAGTGGGCTTTATTTAAAGGTTAGTGAAAGCACCTGGAGATAAAAACTCCCATTGTAGCATCTGTCCACTCTTTGGTTGGCAAAACATTCACTCAAAGTGGCAGGGTATCTTTTGGGGACATCAGGCAGGGCTGATTTCTGGCACGAATAGGAGGGAATTACTCTCACATTAGACTTTTAACAGGCATGCCAGGAAAACCACAATGTCTAAACTAATGTCAGAGCACCGTCTTTCATATATAGGTAGATCCATCCTCAGACAAGCGGCCACATAACTATTAAATACTCTATACATTGTTGAGCAAAGGAAAGGAAGGAAAGTAGGAAGAAAAGAGAAAGAAAGGAAGAATTTGAAGTCATGTACCCAAACTTCAGAATGTATCAAAAGTTCCTGGAGGGGCTGTGAAATAAATACTGCTAGGCACTATCCTCTGAGTTTCTGATTCAGTCTGGAATGAAGGGCAAGAATTTGGATGTCTAACAAGTTCCCAGATGATGCTAATGCTGCTGGCCCAAGGCCCACGCTTTGAGATCCTTTGGCGTGAAGTTCGTGAAAGTCAAGATCTCTTCCCCACATGAAGGTCCAGCTCACGTCATTCTTAATGACGAAAGATTGAAAGCTTCCGAGATTGGGAACAAGGCAAGGATGTTCATCCTCCCCACTTTTATTCAGTATTTTACTGAAGTTCCTAACAGAGTGAAAGAAAGAATGAGGGAGAGAGAAGAGAGAGAGAGAGAATCCTAAGGAATCCACAAATTATCAGCTGGAGATAATAGGTGAGTTTAAGCAAAGTTGTAAGATACCAGGGCAATGCACAAAAATCAACTGCATTTCTATGTATTTGCAACGAACAATTGGAAATTGAAATATAAAAATAATAGCACTCAATGGGGACTTCCCTGGTGGACCAGTGGTTGAGACTGCCCTCTCCCAAGGCAGGGGACACGGGTTTGATCCCTGGCGGGGGAACTAGGTTCCCGCATGCCACATGGTGTGGCCAAAAATATATATAATAGCGCTCAAAAATTAAAACTATCAAAATATATGCATATTCTATACACTAAAAATTAGAAAATACTTCTGAGAGAAATTATAGACCACCTAAATAAATTAGATATACCACATTTATGGAATAAAGGGCTCAACTTTTTTAAGAGATTAATTCTACCGAAATTGATATATAGATACAAAGCAATTCCAATCAAAATTTTGTAGGCTTTTTCTAAAAAACAGAAATAGGCAAACTAATTACACAGGGGAAATGAAAATGCAAAGGAATTAGAACAGTCAAAACAATTTTGAAAAAAGAGGAACAGAGTTGGAGGACTTATATTTGCTAATCTTAAGACTTACTATAAACCTACAGTACAAAAGACAATGTCATATTTACATAAGGAGTAGCCATATGTACAATGGAACAGAATAGAGAGTCCAAAAATGTCTTACATGCATATAATCAACTGATTTTTGGCAGTGGTACCAAAGTAATTCAAAAGGAAATGGATTGTCTTTTCAACAATTCTGCAACAACAACAAAAAAAGAATAAACATACGAATGAAAATAAACCTCAACATTTACTTCACAACATTCATAAAAATTACCCTTGAGATAGATCACAGATCTAAATGTAGGAACTAAAACATAAAACTTCAAAAAGAAAGCATGGGGATGTCTTATTGAAATTAGGCAAAGATTTTTCAAGTGAGACCAAAAAACCATGAAACAAAAAAAGAGATGAATTAGACTTCATCAAAATTTAACACTTTTGTTCATCAAAAGACAATGTAAAAAAAAACAAAATGAAGAGGCAACCCACAGACTGGGAAGTATTTGCGAAACATATACCTGATAAAGAACTTATATCCACAACATATATACACACACTTACACCCCCAAAAGGAGAAAATAAACAATTTGATTTTCAAAAAAGGAAAAACTTTTTTGAATGGACACTCTACCAAAAGAGGTATGATTGCCAAAAACCACAAGGTGCCTAATATCTTTAGTCACGAAGATATTAGTCACGAAGGAAAGTTTAAAACTCCAATGACACACTATTAAATAATCACTAGAAAGTCTAAAATTGAGAAGACTAACAAGTTTTGGTGCAGATGTGGAGCAATTAGAAGTCTCACACATAAAATGGTACAACTTCTTTGGAAGAGAGTGTGATAGTTTCTTACAAAGTTAAACATACAAATCATACAACCCAGCAATCCCATTCCTGGGCATTTACCCCAAAGAAATGAAAATACATCCACACAAATGCTCAAATGTCCACAGCAGATTTATTCATCTTAGCCCCAAACTGATGCAATCCAAAAGCCATTAACTGGCAAGTGGATGAATTGTGATATACTCATAAAATACAATACCCCTCGTCAATAAGTGAACTACTGACACTTGCAACGACATGAATGAGTATCTAAGTCATTCTGTTAAGAAGCCAAAGAGGAGAAAAATACATATATGTGCCGCATAATTCCACTTATATGAAATAATGAAAAGGCAAAACTCTAGTGAAATAGCACATCAGCGATTACCAGAGAGTAAAGTGAAAACTCTTTGGAGTGATGGATGGAAATGTCCTTTATTATGATTATGGTGATGGCGACACGGCTGTATTCATTTATCAAAACTCATCAAATTGTACCCTTAAAATTGGTGAGTTTTGTATCTACTTTAACTCAGTAAGTCTAATTTTAAAAGCTAACTGCACTGGTTTGGTTAAGCTGTCGATTAAAGATAACAAATTATTGGGCTTGTACTTTATACAAGGCACTTCACGAATCTCTAGAAGGGAAGAAAAGAGGAAAGTGCCCTCAAGATGTACAAGACATATCATGACCCCAAACCATTCAATCTAGAACATCTCTAAGCTTCTCCTGCCGTGCTCCCTTCTAGCCCTGGGTCATAGTCAGTCGCCCTGCTGGGCAGTCGGGGAGGTACACAGCTCAGACCTCTCTACAAGACAGAGCCTGCCTTTCAGCCCGGAGGTGTGCTGTCAGCCTTCCAGGCCCAGCACCTCCCAACGCATTTCAACCAAGGCCTCACTGGTGGGGCAGCTCCCACACGACACCTGAGCTGGGCAGGGGAGCAGGGCCAGGCCACTCCTGCCCACTCCTCTCATGCATATTCTGTGCTTCAAGCCTCTCCACTCAGGTCACCTGAGACGTTTCAGATCGTTGTTACAGTCTGAGTCTCCCATTGTCTGGCTCTGCTTCATCGTTTTTATTTTTCACAGGTATTACCCTCCAGCAACGCTCTTGTATTCATTCCCGCCTCCACCATTCTGTCTGCTTCCCAGAGGACCCACCTGACACTTAAGAGAGATGGAGTTGTTCTTTTTAGGAGGCGTTTGGCCACGTGAAAGCAGCCAGCATCTCCGGATTCCCAGCGTGCTTATGCTGTCACAACTGTGTGTGCGTGTGTGCGTGTGTGCGCGTGCGCGTGCCTATCAATGGGCAGGTGTATATGCTATTGTCTATGCGTGTAGCTGCATAAAAGGAGCGGCCCTCCTCCACACAACCTGCTGTGCGTCTGGAGTTAAAACACCATTCATTCGGAAGAAGCTTATTTTCAGCTATGGCCTGGCTGACAGATGAATAACTCAGAGCAACGAGAGGAAGAATGAGATATGGGACTTCAGGTAAAGAGAAATCAAGGATTCTGATTCTCAGAGTCAAGCACTTCACCCTGCAATCAGCTCCCTGTAAATCAAGAAAAAACCTAGTGTCTCTGACTTTGCAGGAGCAAAGGAGACACAGTGCCTTGCTTTGCACGCTTGTGGCATCACCTTTACCCCCAGTGGGGTGTTGACGCTGTGAGTGAACTGAGGTTCTCTCCCTCTCTCCCAACTGCTTCTTCATTTCTGTCCAGAGAGAATCTGGGGATGAGAATGAATTCCCACAAGCTGCAGAGGGCCAGCGTCAGCTAGTGTGTGGATCCATGTACATAGAGACACATGACGACATAAGATGCTCCTTCAGTACTGCATTGTGAGGTCAACGGTCCCCAAGTCTTGGCTCAGTTCCTGATTTTTCATCATGTAAGAAAAGACCAGTTTTCTTTGAAAGAAAGTTAACACTTGATATAAATGAATACCTCTGGCAAATCGTTACCCAAACAGTTTTCACACGTGAGGAACAGGATAGCGCCTGTAGCCATTCCTGGTAGAAAGAATGAACCAGAAGCAGAAACTACCATTATGTTTTTGTTTTGTTTTTTTGCGGTACACGGGCCTCTCACCGTTGTGGCCTCTCCCGTTGCGGAGCACAGGCTCCGGACGCGCAGGCTCAGCGGCCATGGCTCGCGGGCCCAGCCGCTCTGCAGCATGTGGGATCTTCCCGGACCGGGGCACAAACCCGCGTCCCCTGCATCGGCAGGCGGACTCTCAACCGCTGCGCCACCAGGGAAGCCCTAGAAACTACCATTATGAACAATGCCTTGGTAGCATCATTTGCAAATATTTTCTGCCCACTCTAACCACTTTTGTTCAATATAGTTTTGGAAGCCCTAGCCACAAAAATCAGAGAAGAAAAAGAAATAAAAAGAATGCAAATTGGGAAGGAAGTAACACTGTCACTGTTTGCAGATGACATGATGCTATACATAGAGAATCCTAAAGATGCTACCAGAAAACTACTAGAGCTCCTCAATGAATTTGGTAAAGTTGCAGGATACAAAATTGACATATAGAAATCTGTTGCATTTCTATATACTAACAGCAAAATATGAGAAAGAGAAACTAAGGAAACAACCCCATTTGCCATTTGCATCAAAAAGATTCCTTGTAATGATCTGATCAATAACACAAAACTGTGCATCTAGGGTAATGAGAAGAAATGGATTTGTCAGAAAGTATATTGGGTCTATGTAAAGAATAAGTAAATATTTAGTTAGAACTCAAGAGACCTTAGTCTGGTAAGCAATTATATAATGGATTCTAGGCTGCATAAACTTACTTGTTTGCACTTTCTCGAACATTTATAAAGATTACAGAATGATCTAAGATATTATATGATAATATTTCTGAGGAGCATTAGAAACTGAAACATCAAACCTGGAGAACACATTCAAAATACTCACGTCCTGCCAATCGTACAGAAATATAAGAAAAATATATCTTCCGGAGTCAATTTCACTTTTATTTCCTGACCACCCTTGAGGGAGATGTATTTGTTTGGGACCTATAAAAGCCCTTAACCTCAGCGACTACTGAAGGCCAAACCACCATATAACATTATGTATGGACATTTTATTTGTGTGGGCATGTGAGTGTAGTTTTGGAAGCCCTAGCCACAAAAATCAGAGAAGAAAAAGAAATAAAAAGAATGCAAATTGGGAAGGAAGTAACACTGTCACTGTTTGCAGATGACATGATGCTATACATAGAGAATCCTAAAGATGCTACCAGAAAACTACTAGAGCTCCTCAATGAATTTGGTAAAGTTGCAGGATACAAAATTGACATATAGAAATCTGTTGCATTTCTATATACTAACAGCAAAATATGAGAAAGAGAAACTAAGGAAACAACCCCATTTGCCATTTGCATCAAAAAGATTCCTTGTAATGATCTGATCAATAACACAAAACTGTGCATCTAGGGTAATGAGAAGAAATGGATTTGTCAGAAAGTATATTGGGTCTATGTAAAGAATAAGTAAATATTTAGTTAGAACTCAAGAGACCTTAGTCTGGTAAGCAATTATATAATGGATTCTAGGCTGCATAAACTTACTTGTTTGCACTTTCTCGAACATTTATAAAGATTACAGAATGATCTAAGATATTATATGATAATATTTCTGAGGAGCATTAGAAACTGAAACATCAAACCTGGAGAACACATTCAAAATACTCACGTCCTGCCAATCGTACAGAAATATAAGAAAAATATATCTTCCGGAGTCAATTTCACTTTTATTTCCTGACCACCCTTGAGGGAGATGTATTTGTTTGGGACCTATAAAAGCCCTTAACCTCAGCGACTACTGAAGGCCAAACCACCATATAACATTATGTATGGACATTTTATTTGTGTGGGCATGTGAGTGTGTGCTCACATGTACGCACACATGTGATGCAGGCACAGGGGACAGATGGAGGTGGGCTCGGTAATTGCTCCCCCACGGTCTCTGCCAACCACTTCCCTCCATCCTTCACGTAGATAGTTGACATGTCCTCAGTCTTAGGTAAAGCTCCACCTGCACTGATACATCTAAACCTGGGATGTCTTAGAGTCACTTTGAAGCTGATTCTTGAGAAGAGATTCATCAAACAGAGAGACTGAGATGCCCTTGAGATGATGTCCTATCTGATCCCTGAACTCAACTGTCCAGTCTTCAGGTCCTTGAACACAATTAATCAGCAGGACACAAGATGTCTAGAAAATATTGATGGGAGAACCTCATAAATACATAATGATTGGAAAGTCTAAATCACATCTGAGTTGCAAAACAATAACAACAATGGTAATAACAAAGGGAAAAAATGTTCTCTCCGGATCATGCAAGAAATGAAAGACTCTAAGGAATGAACCCCACTTCACATCCGTTAGTTTCGCCATTTCCCCTGGGATAATTCCCCAGGCAGTTCAACGAGAGCCCACCCCTAAGAGACGCTAAGATACCCTTCTTGTATTTAGATGCACTTCTCCCTCATAGAGCTGAAAGTGGGATTTTCACATAAAATAGAGGAACAGGGAGGATATTAAATTGTATATACTCTGTAATGATGACCAATATCTCTGTGAAATTGCTTAGGGTGCCGTTTGCATGACCTCGATTGCAATGACTGTGTCATGTTTTATTGAATAGATTAGACCGTTCTCACTCAGTTTAGTTACTGGAGAAGATCTAAACTGATTTTCAATGAGTTCAGCTGACACAGGAAATTTTCTATATTAAATATATAATTCTTATAATATACTTATGCTGTCTCTTAAGCATGTCTGTAGCTGTGCCATATTTCCATACGTGCACACCTATAATTATTCATAGTTCATCATCATAATTCATTATAATTTAGTATTAATTATAATTTAGTATAATTAATACTAAAGCTAGTAGCAATTTCATGCTAACAGTAAACTCTTAAAGAATTTACTTTTTGCATTGTCTATATCAACTCCTGTCTATCCTCCTCTGTACTTCTGCAGTCATCACTACTCTGCTGAAAAAAAGTTGAACTAAGTCACATTTGTCTTTGACTTCAAGTCCACTTTTCAAAATTTATTTATTTTTAACATCTTTATTGGAGTATAATTGCCTTACAATAGTGTTAGTTTCTGCTTTGTAACAAAGTGAATCAGTTATACATATACTTATATCCCCATATCTCTTCCCTCTTGCGTCTCCCTCCCTCCCACCCTCCCTATCCCACCCCTCCAGGCGGTCACAAAGCACCGAGCCGATATCCCTGTGCTATGCGGCTGCTTCCCACTAGCTAGCTATTTTACGTTTGGTAGTGTATATATGCCCATGCCACTCTCTCACTTCACCCCAGCTTACCCTTCCCCCTTCCCATGTCCTCAAGTCCATTCTCTAGTAGGTCTGCGTCTTTATTCCCGTCTTTTTTTTAACCTCTTAAATTTATTTTCATCCCCCTCTCCCACACACACATATGCTCTTCCAAGGCTCCCAGAATCCATTTGGTCCCCATCCTTTCCCTCATTGATTAAAAATATGCTACCTCTCTCAATAATCTCCTGCATTTCAAAAGAATATCAACAAATACTGAGCTTATTGCTATTATATTAGAAGATGCTTATTACTGAAAGACACTAAACTCATCTGGTAGATACTAAAAAGAACAAGTACACAGGACTCATGCAGTATTGTCTCTTTTTGCTTATTGGACAGTTGACAGCATAGGCTGCAACACCAGACCCCGAGGGCTCAGAGCCAGAGCATTGCAAGAGTGAAGGAGCATCTTGGACTCGCCATGCTGAGCTGTCCCAAGAAAGAAGGTCTGCACTGGAATTTGCATGAGTGAGACACACATTTTATGAGACTGCACCACTGAGGCTTAGGATGGTTGGTTACAGCAATTATCCTATCCTGACTAATGAATACATTTGAACCAGGAGTGGGGTTTTGCAGAAAGAAAGGAAGGGAAGAAGGGACGACATAAAAATTGAAAATATGAGACAATAACTTCATGATGGGCTGCATGAGGGAAAAAAAAAAAAAAAAACTCCTGTAGGAGATGCTGCACCGGGACAAACGTATTAAAACCGTTGTCGGCAATATCACTGGGTACATTTGTCAAGGTGTTACAAGGAAATTTTAGTGCAAGAGAAAACAAGAATAGCAAGAGTCCAGTACACTGAGGCCCAGAAGGACTGTTTTGCTTCTAAACCCAAAAAGTAAGAAACGGGGTTGAGAAGGTCTTTGAGTGACACCAGCAAGCCCCAGCCTCCCAGCAAAGACCAGATTAAGGTGTGGCTTTTTCCTCAAGCCACCACCTAAGGTAGCAGTGGCTAAACTAAAGGACAGAGGGGCAACGATGTAAAGAGATGAAAACTGAGCTCTAGGCAATAAGTTCCGGTACAGTTGCTGGCTCAAAGAACGGACTAGAGCAAATCAATCTGGAACCTAACTAAGTGTGATTGAACCACAGAGTCGAAGAGACGGGACAGTGAAGGATTTTGACAGGGAAGCCATAAAACACACAGCTGCTTCCCCAGCTTTGCAGGAGCAGGAAGCCAGATGAGAAAGCTAATTAGCATCCTACAAAGTTATACTCCTTCCCACGACTTCAGGTGTGGCCAAGATAGATAAAGGAAAAGAAAGAACTCTCCCCAGGGTAGAAAGAGCATAGAGAGCAATGGACCAGGGTTTCCCTGGGAGAGAGCAGGACCAAGGTACAACTGATGGAGATCCTGCCCTCAGGACAGGCAGCGCTCACAGCGCTGTCTGCAAGGTTCAAGCACTGCCTGGACCAATGCCTGCTGATGAAGGGTCTCCTCTTTCATCCGCCCCCACCTTAAAACCATTAAGAATGCCTGAAGAGGGTGACATTGAACTCAAAATAAAGAATTATGAAATTTCACCATCCCTGGGACGTGTGCAGAGAGCATCATGCTCTACATTCTCATCCTTACTGATGACCAGATGCCCCCGGAGGCAGGTCTGCATAGCAGCAATATTGCCGGTTCATCTCCGAATAAGAGCGATGGATTTGGAAAATGTCCACATCAGAGTCCTGGGATATTCCCCACGGGAGGACATCGCTGGGTGGAGAACGTGGAACTGTAAACCACGAGTTGTTTGAACAACTCAAGAGAGTCAACATAAGGGGCATCCAAAGAAGGAAAAAACTAGCCGATTTAAGTGTTGGCATTTCCAGAAATAATTCACAATTCAGTATAAGACTGCCCCCCTTCCCTGGTCACACCCCATCTCCCAGTAGGGAAAGTGGGTCTCTGATGTAGCCTGCTTTCCTCCTGCTTGGCTGTTTATGGCTCTGTGTGTAATACTATCCCTAGGCAGTTGAGATGTGGTTTTACATTTCTGTGTTGTAACGTATTTTAAAATATTTCAATATCAATGTACGTGTGGGCACACGTTAGTTCTTTTTTCTTAAATTAATTAATTCATTTTTTTCTTGGCTGCGTTGGGGCTTCGTTGCTGTGAACGGGCTTCTCATTGCGGTGGCTTCTCTTGTTGCGGAGCACGGGTTCTAGATACAAGGGCTTCAGTAGTTGTGGCATGCGGGCTCAGTAGTTGTGGCACGCGGGCTCAGTAGTTGTGGCTCGCGGGCTCTAGAGTGCAGGCTCAGTAGTCATGGCGCACGGGCTTAGTTGCTCCGCGGCATGTGGGATCTTCCCGGACCAGGGCTTGAACCCGTGTCCCCTGCATTGGCAGGCGGATTCGTAACCACTGTGCCACCAGGAAAATCCCACATTAGTTCTCATTTACACCTAGAAGAAGTTCCTGGGTACTTGAAGTATCCTAACTAAGAATCACCTCTCTGGGGTGTTTTATCCCAGTGGCTGAGGCTGGCTTTAGCTTAGAGGAAGCTCAGTGGTCAGGTGGTCAGACAGAAGCCCTTGATATGAAAAAATGGAGTTTTGTAACTTTGAATTACCTTTTGTCTCTCCACAAAATCTGGCTTTCCAAACTATTTTCTCACTATGAACAAAACAAGTGAGCTTGGAGACTCTAAAAAGTCCCACTCTGAATGTCAAAAGCTGAACGTTATTTTTCTTTCTCATTGTGGGTGTAATAATCCTAAATTTCTGTGAGGCGGGGGGATTCCTCCGGCCCAACACAGGAGGTTTACAAACAAGGAAATGCAAAAGAGAAAGCATGCAAGGTTCTTTCAAGAAATATTACCTCTGTTCCACAGTTGCGGCTTGAGCCTTCCCTTCCTACACTGCTTTCTCTTTTTTAAAAAAATTATATCTATCTATATATCTGTATAACTGAAGTAGAGCTGATTTACAATGTTGTGTTAGTTTCAGGTGTACAGCAAAGTGATCCGGTTATATACATGTATAATATGTATAACTTCTCCCTTATAGGTTATTACATATTGAGCACAGTTCCCTGTGCTATACAGTAGGTCCCTACTGGTTATCTACTTCATATATAGTACTGTGTATCTGTTAATCCCAACCTCCTAATACATCCCTCCCCCACCTCCTTCCTCTTTGGTAACCATAAGTTTGTTTTCTGTCTGTCAATCTATTTCCATTTTGTAAATAAGTTCCTTTGTATCATTTTTTTAGATTCCGCATGTAAGTGACATCATACATTTGTCTTCTTCTGTCTGACTTACTTCA
The DNA here is from genome assembly GCF_008692025.1 of Phocoena sinus. Classification (NCBI taxonomy): domain Eukaryota; kingdom Metazoa; phylum Chordata; class Mammalia; order Artiodactyla; family Phocoenidae; genus Phocoena; species Phocoena sinus. Next base: position 4,077,562 of record NC_045771.1, on the reverse strand, counting down.
CTTAGTATTATAATCTCTAGGTCCATCCATGTTGCTGTAAATGGCATTATTTCATTCTTTTTTTATGGCTGAGTGATATTCCATTGTATATATGTACCACATCTTCACTATCCATTCATCTGTCGATGGACATTTAGGTTGTTTTCATGTCCCGGCTATTGTAAATAGTGCTGCTATGAACATAGGAGTGCATGTATCTTTTCAAATTATGGTTTTCTCTGGATATATGCCCAGGAGTGGGCTTGCTGGGTCACATGGTAGCTCTATTCTTAGTTTCCTTAAGGAGCCTCCATAATGGCTGTACCATGAGGTGTCACTTCACTCTGGTCAGAATGGCCATCATCAAAAAGTCTATAAATAATAGATCCTGCACTACTTCTTGAGTTAAGCTTCCTGGGTTCATTTCTCTAGTTTATCGACACCCAGGTCTGTCCTCATCTTGAAATCACTACCAGCAGATGTCACCAGTGGTGACACTGCTTATCGCTAAGTCCAGCGTACACCGTATTAGGCAGAATGTACCCACTTCCACACAGCTGATCCTCAGAGCTCGGTGGCTTCAGGCGACTGAAAATGGTTTTGTTTTCTCAGGTCACAGCCCAAGTGGGAGAGGGGCTCTGCTCCACGTCGTCAGGGACCCAGGTGCCTTCTGTCTCATGAAGCTGCATCTTCCCTGCTTGCCCTCCGAGCTCTCTGCAGAGTGGCGCACAGAGAGTCGGGGGGGCGATAGCTGGGCGAATGATGTGGGGTCGGGGTCTAAGTGGAGTGAATCTCCTCAGCCCACCGCACAGCAGCCCCATAGTCACATGCCTCCCATCTAAACGCAACAGGCTAGGAAATGCAGCTCAGGGAGCCTAGGAGGAAGAGCTGAATGCGGGTGCTGGGAGCAGCATCTCCAGCCGCCATCCCCGTAGAGTCCTCACATCCCTTGACCCCTGTGCAGTCTTCCTACTCTGCTGACCTTCTCTCCCTCTTGAGATGCTCTCTCCTCTTGGTTTTCCTGCCTTCTCTCCAGCCATCCTTCGGAGGTTCTTCCTCGTGGTCCATTACCTGAAAGATGCCACTTCTCCTGTGTTCTCACTCTCTCTCCCTTGGCAACAAAACCCACTCGCACAGCATCACCTATCCGTGTGAGAAGCCTCGAATGGTGTCTTGGCCCAGACCTCTTTCAATGGCCTCATGGGCATTTCCTCTTTGAGATCCTAAAGGCATCTCAAAGCTGCCTCACCCACACTTACACTCCTCACGTTTTTGCCACTTTTTCTGACTCAAGGACTGGCCCCACGGTCTGTACAAACCCCAAGTCATCTTTTTTTTTTTTTTTTTTTTTTTTTGCGATACGCGGGCCTCTCACTGTTGTGGCCTCTCCTGTTGCGGAGCGCAGGCTCCGGACGCGCAGGCTCAGCGGCCATGGCTCACGGGCCCAGCCGCTCCGCGGCATGTGGGATCCTCCCGGACCGGGGCACGAACCCGCGTCCCCTGCATCGACAGGCGGACTCTCAACCACTGCACCACCAGGGAAGCCCCCAAGTCATCTTTGATTCCCTTTCTCCTTCACGTTCTGCTTCTAATCACTAAGTACTGATGATTCCACCAACTTCTTGTTTCTCTAGTTAATTTTTTTAAACCCCTCTCTTCAGCATCCTGGCTCCTTGCCTTGTGTATTTCAGTTCCTCCCAGGGGATCCTGGCTTCAGTTACCCTCCAGGAGGCAGACAGACCCAATCACGTGCTTTTGTATTGAAAACACAAAAGTAGCCCCTTGGGACTTCCCTGGTGGCGCAGTGGTTGGGAGTCCGCCCACCAATGCAGGGGCACGGGTTCGAGCCCTGGTCGGGGAGGATCCCACATGCCGCGGAGCAGCTGAGCCCGTGCGCCACAACTGCTGAGCCTGCGCTCTAGAGCCCGCGAGCCACAAGTAGAGAAAGCCTGCACACAGCAACAAAGACCCAACACAGCCAAATATAAATAAAATTAATTTAAAAAAAAAAAAAAAAAAAAAAAAAGTAGCCCCTCGAACCCAGTCCACTGTTCTCAGGATAAAATCCCACACACTAACCGGGTCTCTCGTATGGCTCTGATCTCCCAGGGCTGGCTTCCATGCCTCCTCTCCCACCCCTAGGGGCTCACATAGCTTTATAATTCTCCCCACACCTGTAAGAACATGACTACAGGGTATGGCAGGTATATAGCAGTGCTCAGTAACACTTAACTCAAATGAACAAATCACAGCAAGAAAGGAAGGAAGGAAAGAGAATTCAGATATTTCATAATCTGGGACACATACTGGAGTAGTAAATCCTGATTATACTAAAAATCAGCATAACATGGAACTACAAATCCTCCAGTAAGTACACTTACAAATAAATTACGTGTCATTAGCATTAAAGAGCTTTGTCAAGGGAATGTTTGTAAAGTGTATCTAAGCTCTAAATTCATTATTTCTGGATTATCTTTAAATGAAGGGACCCTCACGGTCCAGGAATAAAGCCCTGTAATAATTGCGGCACCAAACTGGTATTTAACTCTTCCACTGGAAGCTGTTTTCCTAGCACGATTGCCTATTTCATTAGCATTTCAACAGTATCCATTTTTAATCATCGTGGTGGCTACAGTAAGCAAATGTTATTTTCTTAATCCTAAGAAATGATCTACAATAAAAACAAACTTAAAAAGTCATTTTCTTTTTTTTCTTCAAACGAGGTCAGTGGTAACAATCTGACTTTCACGTCTGAACTGATTCTGTTTGATACGCCTGCATCTCTGGAGAAACGCCGGCAAGACGGACTGCATCCTAATCACCAAATATATCAGAATTGGCAGTAACAGTTTTGAGACTGCTAGATTTTTCTTTCAGGCATGGTCAGTAAGCAACTCAGATCGCTTCTGGTGAGTGAAATGAACAGCCTCACCATTACTGTCGTCAATGGCCCTCACCTGTGGTGCGGGTAATGCTGGAGCCTAACCCACGGGTAGCTGATTGTCAGTGTGTGAAGACCAGTGGTCACACAGTGAGCGGTTCAGGAGGGGAGGGGGCTCCTGGGGGGGGGGGGGCTGAGGCAAATAACCAGGAAGCAGGAGAGGAAATGCTGAGAGATGGACCAAGTGAGGTGAACACAGGGTCTGGAAAGGAAGGAAGGAAGGAAGGGAGGGAAGGAGGGAGAGGGGGAGAGGGGGAGAGGGAGAGAGGGAGAGAGGGAGGGAGGGAGGGAGGAAAGAAAGAAAGAAAAAGAAAAAGAAAGAAAGAAAGAAAGAAAGGGAGGGAGGAAAGAAAGGAAGGAAGGAAGAAAGAAAGGGAGGGAGGGAGGAAAGGAAGGAAGAAAGAAAGAAAGAGAGAGAAAGAAAGGAAGGAAGGAAGAAAAAGAAAGAAAAGAAGGAAAGAAAGAAAGAAAGGTAGAGAGATGGATAGAGAGAGAGATGGATTGAGAGATAGATGGATAGAGATATAGCTAGGAAGATAGAGAGATAGATGATCGAGAGGAAGGTGTTGGTGAGGGTTTAGCTGGTGCTGTGGCAGGCTGTGTCCTGGACCAGCTGTGTGTAGCTAACCCAAGGGTCATATGCAGAGGTTTGCATAATTGACTAACAAGTCCCTGGGGGTCTGAGGCAAGGGCTTCATGAGACATTAGCACCTGGGAGCAGCTGAGAGAAGGTATGTGGGCACCGAAACGATTATTATCATTTTTATATAGTGCTCCCCGCTGTGCTCTTAAAGAGGCTGAATGATGCCCAAGGTTCTTTTTTTCCAGGTGCCTCTTCCTCTCAAACAAGATTTCCAGGTGGTGAGGGTTGCTGCTGTTCCACACGTCAACGGATCCCACTTAGTTCTGTTTTGGGCTGCAGCTAAGAGACATTTTTCTTATTATTTGTCCCTTCCGTTCATCTAAAATTGACATATTTTTTCTGTATTATCTTTTAGTGCTTTACGGCAAAATGTCCACGTTTCTCATTCAGCTACCCCAAGGTGTTTCTTGTGAGCGAAAGACAAGATAATGATCCCTTTATGAGAGGAGAGGAAGTTTCCCAAGCGTTTCCAAATCTGCCTTTATTTCATTGTGCCTGGATCACTTGACAGAAGGGACTTCAAAGCTGACTGTGACGATGATTTACAAAATTAAGAAGCTGGAGGGACCGGGAACTTATCTATTCTCATGAAGTCAGTAATGGATCTTACCTGGTAGAGGTGCATTAATACACTGTTTTCACAAAGACTGAAACACCGTATAACTCAGCAGGTATATGAGAGTTTAAGAAAGAGCTATAGAATAGAATTATTTCCAAATCAATTTCAAGATTCACCCGTTTGAAATTCAGATCTTTTGTCCTAAAATCATTGCATTTCCAAGCTACAAGAATCTAAGAGATATGATCTGATTCATTTTGGTGTCTCCATCAGTACAACAGGGAATCCATCAGTCAGCTTCTCTCCCTGTGGCTGATGTCAGGGAAGTATGAAACATGAACCCGGTCCTGAAACTTGGACCCGAGACCAAAGCTTAGGAAAAGAGGAGGGAAGACCATAGAGTGCACACACCTGTTGAGGACCCTGAATGGTATGTCAGTTCAGCAAAGGGAGAAATCTGTTTGAGCTGGAGGACTGCATGGAAGAGGTGGAATTTGACATTGACTTTCAAAACTACCTGACATTTAAAAAGCTAGAAAGAATGTGGGTGAGGATTTCAGACATTGGGGTCTGCCTGAGTGAGCCACAGAGGTACGAGTCAGCGCAGTTAATGGCCAGGGGGAAATATATGGCAGTCACGTGGAGGATGGCGCTCACTCTTGACTTCAAATATCTGGTACATGATCATAACAAACGTTACTAAATCGTCACGTATTGGCAAAAGGGTTGATTATTTTGAGACGGAATCTAAGGGAAGGAAAAATGCCTCTATAAATTACTGATGCAACGTGAGGGACGCCCCAGTGGCCCTGAGTGGCTCCCTGATTTCTAGAATCTGGTCCTACTTGAGTTGCTTCCCGTTCCCTTCCTATCCTGATGGCTGAAGTTGCATACACTGGGTGTGCTTCCCTCAACAAGTTCACGCATTCATGCAAATCTGCTGATGTCTGATAATTTCTTGATACATAACCATTTGCAGTAGTCGCCGAAATTTAACTTTGAAGAACCTCTTAGAAATTCAGGTAGGGGCACAGCGGTGCAGGTCAGGAAATTCGGAGGCATGAAAATTCCTCCCCAGGGTCTCCTGGCATGGGCAGGAGATGACCACTCTCAGAGACGAAGCCCTAGGATGACAGGAATGAGGCTTTCCTTTCCGCACCTCAGAACAGGAAAGAGCAGCTGCCTCTGTTTTCTCCACTGTGGCTGCCATCTCGTCATGTTTCCTTTCCCAAGAAGACTTTGTATACATGGCTGACCCCCAAGCACATGAGGCTGGTGTCCTTGGTCCATTACCAGTTGTTAGGATATCTTGGTCTTATGATGGATTTGTCATTAACTTTTAAAATAACTATGAATTTTTAATTGAAGTACAGTTGATTTACAATGCTGTGTTCCTTTCAGGTGTACAGCAAAGGAATTCGGTTACACATATGTATACATACATATATTCTTTTTCAAATTATTTTCCCTTATAGGTCATTACAAAATATTGAGTAGAGCTCCCTGTGCTGTACAGCAGGTCCTCGTTGTTCACCTATTTTATATATAGCGGTGTGCATATGTTAACCCCAAACTCCTAATTTATCTCATTTATTTGTATCATTTATTTTTATTGTTTTGAAATTTTATATCTGTATATATTTATTTTGATGTATCTTGAGGTTATAGAATTAGGTGGATACACATTTAAAATTGCTTAATCTTAGTGAAGCAAACCATCAACATATAATATCTTTATTTTTTAAATGTTTTTCCCCCTTGGAGTCTATATTTCTACGATGTTAATGTACTTTCACCAGTTGTACACATTATTATTTTATTAGCATCTCCTAAATAAAAATAAATTCGTGTTTGTCTGGTACACCTTTCCCATCCTTTGACTTCAGGTTTTCTGCGTTCTTATGTTTTATGACTTTTAACTAGACAGTTTGGGTCAATATTGTGATCACTGAAATCTTTGAATTCATTATTGCCTAATGTTTTTTTTCTTTTTATGTGTCTTACTTTTTCTGCATTTTTCCATTTTCCCCTGTTTTTGTTGTTTGTGTTTTTTCCGTTTTCTCTTCTACTAGATTGGCTGTTATTCTTTCTATATCTTCTGGTAGTTCTAAGAATTTTAATGTGCATTTTTACCTTGCAAAGGTTTAAAGGGCAATCAACACACTTACAAATTAAGCCAGTTACAATGTTTTAAGTCCGATCGCCCGTTCCTGACTGTTGTACTATTAGGTTCCTAACTTCGAAGATCAGGTTTTTGGTTTTTTTTGCTCTACAGAGCAACAGGGTGCTTTCTGTAGATCTAGCTCCCAAGTCAATAATTCTCTGTTAGCATCATTTAGTATGATGCTGTTGTTAAGTTCATAAACAGACAGATGAGAGAGAGATTGATTGATTGATTGAGATTGCCTGATTGATTCTGAGAGGACGCAGGTCCCTGGTTCGGAGAACGATGTTCGTTTTGCACAGAGCATCTTAGCCAGTTCCCCACAGTGCAATACGATGGGGGGCAGGAGTTCAGCGGCACATGTTTCAGACTCCCCTGGCCGTACTAAACTACTTGTCATGTCTTTAATGCGCCTCATCTCACTCACCTTCCGGCTGATCTACTTGGAAAGCCCCTCTGCCTGTCCTCATTTGGGGGCAGGGGGCTTCTGTTTCACTTTAACTCGTTCAGGTACCACACGCTCCAGGAAGCCTCCGGTAAACTTGCTCTTTGCCCCTTTCGCCCCCCTGTACTTATCTCTCTCCAAGCACTCATCACGGTTTTTCAGTCAACAGCTTACTCTTTGTCTATCTCACCACGCTTTAATCTCCTTGAGGGCAGGAGATGTCTTTCCCATCTTTGCATTCCCAACGCCCATTGAAAGCATGGCACAAAATAATTCGCAGGGTTTCTACTGCCCTCACCAGACAATCGTTGTGATCCAACGTTCTAGTTTTTATTATTATTTTGTAAGATGGTATTAGAATCATAAAACGTTAGATGTAGAAGAATACCTATGCTGCCTTCTATAAGTGTGTCATATATAGAGTCACGTGGTTTTGGCTTTAAGCACCAATGATCCGTTAGGATACTCTCAGCCCCATATCCTCTTCAAATCATGGACCAGCACAAGCTTAAGTGCCTACAATCTCATTTCCTGGGAGGAAGAAAAGGTGAGTAATGCCGGCCACAAAGAAAAGGGAGGAAAATGGCCACTGGGTAAGTGAAACACAGGGTTTGTAAATTTATTAGTAATTCTGCTCTCCCAGAAATGTCTAGGTCTGGAGAAAGAAAATATTATAGACATTTCTTTCTATTTTAAATATTTTCCCTAACTGACTTCCATGAGCATGTCTAAATTGACAGAGCAGCAACTGTAGCTCATTTATTCCAGGGTCCTGCAATTTGCATAGTTTCATAACCTGTTAGCATCTGCTCATTGATAATTCTGAGCTTGTGCTCTCCTGCTGATTTTTCCTGCAGAGGTGGAAACGCACTCAATGTCAATCTGTTCCTTTAATTTTCCTGTGCAAACAAAGTCAGGGGCCAAAGATGCTCGGTGACTGCAAAAGATCATTATTATTTTACCAACTCTAAGAATACAATACTCCATTACTACAACTTCTTAGGAATAAGTGCCCCTAAAATCAAGACAGTGAGGCAGTGCAGAAGACAGATTCCCATAATACTACCCGCTCGCCGCAACTAGAGAAAGCCCGCGCGCAGCAACGAAGACCCAACACAGCCAAAAATTAAAAAATAATAAATTTACTTTAAAAAATGCTACACAAATTATTTTGCAAAGGGCCAACTGTAGCCTACCGCTGCCCAACAGGTTCGTTGCAAATTGTACAATTCTATATCCATCTCATCAGCTTTCAGAATGTACACTAGCTATGGGCAAATTGGCTAATGCAAAAATCCAGGCTAACTGTAGGCGTAAACAGAGTCCCCAGTACACCTGTATAAGATCTCAGGGGCTACCACGGAAATTTCTTTAAAAAGAAAATAAGACCAAAACAACTGTACCCCAATCAAAAAAAAAAGTGAAGAAGACCTCCTTTGCAATTGAGAGGTACAGTTTAAAAGGAACCTCTCTTTGGGTGATAAAATGTATGGGCTTAAATTCACCCTAAGGTTAAAATGAAGTATACTTTCCAAGACCAGAGAGCTCCCAGAAAATTTCATTGCGGTGGAAAAGGCGGCGGGGGGGGTCCGTGAAAGAATCTGGAGATAAAATTCCATCTTTATTTCCTTCACCATTAACTGAAATTTAGCATCTCCTTCCATTAGGAACGTAGGCAACAACCCTGCTGCAGTAGCAATACCTGTGACTTCATTACCACTAGAAATCATTGACGCTTTTAATACCACGTTAAGTTTGTTGCAAATGTCTCAGGATATCATTTACTCTCAGCATGACTTTGAAATTCTTATCTGTAACTTTTAGTTTAAAAAGCACGTTCCTATATCAAAATTTCTTTTTTAAAGTTTTGATAACTGCAATTTCAATATAGCCATTCATTTTCTTTGTAAGCCCATGGTTTTCTTTTCTTCTTCTTCTTTTAGCATTTGAGAACTTCTTTCTTAGGAGGGTCTATAGACTTCACCAGAGGGTCAAAGGGTCTGTTTCTGAAAAAAGGGTAAGAACCCTGCCTTGAAGGTCAAGGAAGAGAGGAAAAGCCAGAGATTCTGTTGATAAAGTTCTCCAACTTCACAATTTTGCTCTTGGCGGAAAAAGCAGATGTTCCCTCATGAATACACTAATGCACGATTTAAAAATCGATCTCAGGGTAATGATGGTGAGCAAATTCCAAACACAGCTTCTTCTAGGTTGACGGCCAAAGGTCATCCAGATCCTGCTTGAGCTTTAGGGGAAGCCAAAAGCCTGAACCTCTGTGCAGGGAAATTCCCCTTTTATAGAGCAATAAAAGAACACCATTTCCTAAGTAGGGAGAATTCTTTTGATTGGTATTAACTGAGGCTTGAAAACAAGCACAGAAATTAGGTGGACAACAAAAAAAGGCAATGAAACCTCCCTTTTCCCAATCACGCCCCTTTCCTCTGCAAGAAAAGTGTGAAGGTAAAGAAACCCAATACTCTTTTCTACCTACAGTCTTAGCAAATCTCTCACAATCCGTGTGGATGAATGTTTTACTCTCTAAATACTAGGGATTTGATTCTCTGATCTGGCCACACTCACTTTTAATCAAACCAAACATAAAATTACCATTTCAAGTGCCCATTTTGTGCTAGACACACTGTTGAATAAACGAGTGACTATTTGTTGAGCACATACTATTTGCCAGGTACTTTCTATACCGAGGGTCAGCAAACTTTTTCTCTAAAGGGCCAGACAGTAAATATTTTAGGTTTTGCAGGCCCTCAGACAGTCTCTGCAGCAGCTGAGTGCAGGACAAAAGCAGCCACGGGGAATGTGAAAGCAAACGGTGGACCGTGCTCCCCAAAAGCTGATTCACAGAAAAAGGCGTGGGGTCATATTGAGCCCACGGGCTGTCGTTTGCTGACTTCTGTTCTCATGAACAAAGGACGCACCGTTTCCATTGCACGGAGCTTACTTTCTAGCAGAGGGGCCTGTACCGTAAGCCAAGGGAACAAGTTCATCCTACAGCTCCCTTTAAGCACGGAGGTGTCACAATGGGGAGCCCAGCAAGGGATGGGGCGGGGGCGTCATGCGGGGAGATTGCAACGTTAACTAAGGGGCAGGGAAGGCCTCTCTGAGAAAGGAACATTCGAGGACAATTTTTAAGGAAACGCAGGAGCAAGCCATGAGTCAGGGAATTAAACTGTCTCTCTTGGACAGGAAGAAACCTGAGACTTGATGACAATTTACTTGTCAAAATTCAGATGCCCAGGCCCACCCAGACCAAGAGGTTGTTCTTTCTGACTGCGTTGAAAGCTCTCCAGGTGATTTCCAGGCATGACTGAAAGTCTGCACTAGGCCATATTGACCTTTAACTTACTAAATTTCTTTTTAAAAAATTAACATAAACACTAATACTTTTACATGCAGAACAGTAAGAGTTAGAAATGTCAGACATTCTATAGCTTCTGAGATGCTCACTGACTTGGTCAAGATATTCTGCAAAGCAGACGAGATTAAATATACAAAAAAATCTCTTGGAAGAAACGCTTATGATGAAAAATAGGATTGGAGCGGGGGCAGGCTGGGGGACACCACAGAGCGAGAGGGAGAGAGAATTAGCACAGCCCTGAGACAAAATACAAATGAACACAGCTGTCCATCCCGAGCGAGGGTGGACATTTTCTGATGCCTTCTCTTATTGGAATGGAAGAACACATCTGCAAGATCAACGGATGCAGACAATGTACATGAGGCCACGCCCATCTGCTTCAGCAACAATCCATGCCTGGCTGCAATCACAGCTTATTCTTTAGTCTGTGTTAGCCAACGGTCTTTCTCCAGGATGCGCACAGTTCCTGCAGGGGCCAAACTGCTGAACTGAGTAGACATTCACTTTCCTAGCATTCTTTGAGTCTTTAGTGGTAGCATAAATCTTTGCCATCTCCCTCTAGGTTATAATATATATATTTTTGTTTGTTTGTTTGTTTGTTTGTTTGTTTACTGGTACGCGGGCCTCTCCCTGTTGTGGCCTCTCCCGTTGCGGAGCACAGGCTCCGGACGCGCAGGCTCAGCGGCCATGGCTCGCGGGCCCAGCCGCTCCGCGGCATGTGAGATCCTCCCGGACCGGGGCACGAACCCGCGTCCCCTGCATCGGCAGGCGGACTCTCAACCGCTGCACCACCAGGGAAGCCCAAGGGTATAATATTTTTTATTTACTATCTTGGCAGGGGAGTGAGGAGGGATTTTCAGAAGTTTCCACTGGACCTTCCCCACTAGCATAGCTCTTATTCTCCATCCTAGAAACCCAGGGATGGGGTCACTCCAAAAACTAAGGATATCAATTCCAGTTATGAACTTTGGGACTGGAGAAACGACCCCTGAGTAGATTCATGGTCCCAGTGGATCACTGTCAGGTGGATGGAAGCTAAGACTGCAAATGTGATGTAGCTCACATACTCCCCATTCTTAAAGCTGGGCCATGATGAGCGTTTGGACCTCTGGGTATCAATGACAGTGCAGACCCTATGTCCAGCTGTCTCTGACATGCCTGGTTGTTCTGCTTTCCTCAGTATAAAGTAACCTTCTCATCACCCCCGTCTTCTGCCTCCCAGCTACCGCGGTGCTACCCCACATTGCCCTGCGTGGAGTGCCGTGCTTCCCATCTCTAGGACCTGTGTGTATGATATACCCTGTTTTCCTGAGCCTCTCTTCTGTCTCCTCTTGTGGCCACACCTGACTGACCATCTCATTAAAAAATACAAACACTTTCCCCAGTCAGGGTCAGTGAAACATCACACAGCTCAGCTACCGCTTTGTGCCAGGCCCCAGCTCACAACCAGCACGACAACTTCACCTGCAGGTGGAGGGTGAAAAGCATCAATTCCCCAATTTCTTGCCTAACATCTCAGACAGTGCCACCTTTGTTAGTCCATGACCTCTGACCACTGAGATAGGATTAAACAGGTAAGAAGTGTATTAGGTGAAATTCCTATGAGAGAAAAAGGAGGGGGGAGCGAGGAGAGGACAGGAGGATATCAGAGGGGCCCCTCCCCTCCCTGCCCATCCTCCAGGGCAAGAGAGAGGAGAAAGGAAGGCGGGAGTGTCTAGATGGAGAGAAGCCTTCAGGAGAGTTTGGTGAGGCCAGTGGGAGCCCTTAATCCAAAGTCCTCCATCAGAGGAGTCCCAGGTCTCCAGAAATGGACCTGTCTCAGCATCTCTGCCACGCTTGCGGGTGCGACAATGGGGGCCGTCCCAGCAGACAAGGGTCCTCGGTCACTGAAGGGTCCTCTGTCAGAGACCCCTGAGGTGTGCTCTCCCAGCTGAGCCACACATCCTTAGCCCCACCCTCCCCATGCACTGGGATGCCCCAGAGCTGCCCTGTACCTGAGCTGGTGAGCTTAACGGTGCTACGTGACTTCAAGTGTATCCATGTCCGCTTTGCTCCTTTGTTGGAGTGAGTGATGGGAATCTGTTTCATGCTCTCTCATTACTGACTACCATTTCTGTGCTCATCTGTCCCAGAAGATTGATTCTTTCTTTTTAAAACTTTATTGAGGTATAATTGACATACAGAAACTGCACACATTTAACGTACACAATTTGATGACTTTGGACATAGGCATATACCCGTGATATGATCACTATAATAAAGGAACTAAATATCTCTTAGTACCTTCCAAAATTTCCTTGTGTTCTTGTGTGCATGTGTGTTTTTCAGTGGGAGTCCTCACGTGAGGTCTATCCTCTCAGCACTTTATTTCTGATGTCTAAGAGGATGTCCCTACTTCCAAAGGAGCACATCTCTGTACCGTATTTCCACCTGAAGTAGGACCACACGTGGCAAAATTATATCTTACTCTGGTTGATGTTGATGTATTATCTTTCTTTTTTTCTCTCACAGGAGCCTCAAGGGTAATTTTTTTCTTTTTTACCCCATTCCCACCTCCACTCACAACAAAAACAGAAAGAAAGATGCAGAAAACTAGGTTCAATGAAATTTTGACCTTAGTGTCACATGAAGATACCTGCTTCCAAAACCTCTTCCTGGTGAGACGGGGTCTAAGGGAAGTTGAGAGGGAAGAAAAAGCAGCATTTCAGAAGAGGAGGAAGGATGGTTGGGAGGTACCAGGGACATCAGAGTGAGACAGAGAAGGACTCCCATCAGAAAACCAGACAGGGACTCAGGGGAGACCTGGAGGTGGGGGGAGCACGAAGGGAGAGGCTTGGCCCCCCAAACAGGGAACTAAACACAACCTGTTGCCTATTCTCTAGAAGCAGGAGCCTAGGAACAAGGACTGTTGTTAGACGCAGACACCGCTGACTTTTCTGTTTCAAAGCTCGTGATCCCTTTTTGAGTGAGTTCCTACAATATTCTTTTCCTGGTCGAATAAACTTTGTAAAAGTCCAAGATGAGTTTAGAGAACCTGCAACAAATTTGATCAATAATTTCAGACTGACACGCCCGTGCCCATACACGCCTGGGGTAAGGATGGAGGGAGCTGGGTCCTGGGTAAGTCCCGCTATGGAGATGAGACCGCTTCTCTCCTGGGTTGGTACGTGGTCGTCATGCCACTGCAGGCAGCTCCTCTTGTTTGCTTGGAACCACCCGCCCACGCAGGCACCTCTTCATGTCCACTTTTGGGGGAATAGCCCCCCCCTCGGACTCTGTACTCTGCCAGGGAGCAGGTGTGTGACTGAGGCTGACAGTCTCTGTTCAGCTGGCCAGGTGGGCGTCCTGAGCCCAGGTGCTCACAGCAGCCCTCACAGAGGGTCCCTAAGTCTAGATTCGAGGAAGGCATATACGGGAGCTCATCCTTGTTTGGGTCCAAATCTGACTCAGTCTCAAGCAATGGTGTAAATCAGATACGACCGGGCAGCTGCCTGTCTTGTCAACAGGCTGATACCTTTATGCTGCTTCACAAGCCTAGAAAAAAATGCAAAAGCAAGAGATTCCCACAGAACTCTGGGCAGATTCCCAATTGCCCTAGGAAACAACTCCACCCCAAGCAAGGACTACTCACTTCCATTAAACACACAGTCTACAGGGAATTAGGGCATGTTCTTCTGCTACGACTTCTGCAGAATTTTAATTTCTTTTTTCTAGTTGTTCAAAATTTTCCTGAAAGATGATGAAGTGAAACCCAGGAACCGAAACACCATGGACTGTATAATGATGAGATTTCTCTTTAGAGAATCCTGTGGGCAATCTGGCTTAAACACTGACTTAAATGTCATTTAAGTCAACTCAACAAAGTTGTAGAGTCGCTTTTGAGCTTGATGCCGTGTTACGAAAAGACAAGAAAGGTAATGGAAGAAGCCTATGTCCTCTGGCAAATAGCTTTGGCTCAAAGGACGGCAAACATCACGATAAGTACCTTATAGCTGATGGTGGAATTTATCATCAGGCGTAAACAAACAGTAGAGCAGGGACATAAGTGGGGAATATTCAAGGGTGCCTTGGAAGCAATTTTCAAGTTTGCAAGCTCGGACTTCTACGGTCCTTACTGACTGTGAATCTGAGTCAGAGTCGGTAAGATGCCCGTGACAATGCTGAGAGAGAAACTGCCTAACACTGTGACGGAGAGGCAGGGTATATCGCATTGTTACTTCCATCTGGTGGATGTGTGCTTTGTCACACCTGGAGAGGTCCAGGTAATTGTGAGGCATATTGTTTCAATTATGATTAATAGGCGATACTACTGGGCAGTTTGCCTCTAAAAAGTATCAACGTGGAATTTAGGAAAATAGCATTGACTTTAAGTAAAACTTTCTACTATTTACTACCGTCCCCAAGTTACTGATTTCCAACGTCTGGATATTATAGTTGAAGTATGTTTCCTTCAGGTTACTTGGTGCCATGGACTGAATGTCCCTACATCCCCCCCCTTCATTTTGGAAATCCTAACCCCCAGTGCAATGGTGTTTGGAGATAGGGCCTTTGGCAGGTAATGAAGCTTAGACGAATTAATAAGGAGAGAGCCTTCGTGATGGGATTAGTGCCCTTATAAGAAGAGACACCAGGGAGCTTTCTTCCTCCCCTCTCCTTGCCATGTGAGGACACAGTGAGGAGGTGGCCATCTGAAAGCCAGGAAGAGAGCCCTCACCAGGAAAATGAATCAGATGGCACCTAGATCTTGACCTTCCAGCCTCTGGGGCTGTGAGAAGTATATTTTTCTCCTGTTAAAGCCAGCCGGCCTGTGGTAATTTTGTTATGGGTGCCTGAGCTGACAAACACACTTGTTACAAAGAATATCCCTGAGAGTTAAACTATAAAGTCAACCTATAAAGCACCGAAAGTGCATTACGCAAAGTCACTGTGGGGAGAAAAGAGACCTCAGGTGAGAGCAAGACTTGACTACAATCGGATTAAAGGTATTAAGGCAGAGGCCAGAGCTCTGCCTGGACCACAGAAAATTATTCGAGTCAAATACAAAAAATGCTTCACTGGGAATCAGAAACCTGGGAGGCTGGTCTCACCTCTGAGTCTATAAAGCTCTGCAAACTCAAGAAAGCAACTTGAAACTCAATTTTTGAGCTCAAAGAAGTAGAAAATCACTTGCTCTGTCGCTGCAAAAGTGCAGTATATATACCTCTCAGAACTAGTCAGAGAACAGAGAACTAGTCCCTACCCTTCCTGTGGGGAGTCGGGGGGCGTGTGACTGGGTTACCACCATCTCTACACCGTGTGGCCAATTTACACAGCCACTGTCCCCTGTCTTCTGCCAGCACACGTGATTCAGCTGGGTCACATTCTATAAGCAACACTTTCATCCACGTCCAGCAGAACAGTCAGGAAGGACTCTTGCCCCCGCCCCAGGACCTACAGAAGTTCATTCTTAAGTTTGCTCTTTTATAAACGTCACCCACAACGGAGACAGCTGCTAGGCCCAGCTATCACACAATATGTCCTATTAATTAACACAATAAACACAATTTAAAACCTGTTTCATTCTAGGGCCCATCTTGTCCCTAGTGTTCTATTTTTAAAATACTATTCAATGTCCATAGCTGTTTTAATACAAAGGTATTTCTACTTAACTACTACCTCTCAAGGTCTCAGATATTGTTTTATGCAAAGCTTTTAAATCGCAATAAAGTGGTGATGAAACGGCAATAACTTAGCTGTCTTTTCCCGTCGGCTTTAAGTTGCACCGTACTACTCTAAAAATATTTCGTATATAAGCTCACTCTCTCCTTACTTCCCTCCCGTAGGGTTGCTGGTGCACCTGTTATCCTGTGTTCATTCTAAAATTAACGACCTTCTTCTGTGCCTGCCCAAAACCCTGCCACCTTCAGCCTCTGCATCCTCCCAGCAGCCCCTCTGTTTGACCACGTTGGTCTTCAAAGCAGGAATAGGCCAATAAATTCCTGTAGCCCTTTTTAGCTCTATTTCAATATTATATTCCTTAGATTTGTGTGTGAATGCATGCTGCATTGGAATGCACTTTTGGAGCCAAGGTGATGAAGACTTCACATACCCATATTCTCCCAAGAACTTAAGAAAATGCTGATGCAAAGGAAGAGGGTTAGAAATACGTGTCAATTAAATAACCCATAGCAATTTGGGAGAATGAGGATAGTTATTTCTCATCGTAAACACTCATATACATGTGTCCACACACGCAAAGGGAATCAAATATTTATGCCCACCTGAAACGCAGACTTCAAAGCACTCAAAGAGCGACAGCCAAGTCTTGTTATTTGTAATTTTTGTATTCTATAAAGTTTCCATGAGTCCTGAATTAGCGAACACGGAACCATTTTTCCTATGGAAAATGCAGGCTAAGGTTCCCGGGAGCCTCTAGTCACAACATTTTTCGTCACCCAGTCAATACGTGACCGTGTCTTATGTGTGTTTCTGCTAAAAGAAACCTTATTGAATATACTTTTGGATTCATTACCATCGAATTCGTGGCCAGCAGCACCATAATGCAGCCTGAACAATGCTCATCTAACACACGTGGGCATCTTCTCCATAAGGCACATCACAGCCTTCTTGCTCTTAGGAACACAAGAAGGCACCTCGTCACTATGATTAGGGTCCCCTTTTAACAACAGAATCACCCACAAGGAGCTAATAAAAAATGCAGAGACCATGCCACTAAAGAGACCCTGAGAAGGACACTGGTCTACAGCAAGAGAGCTGATACCAGAAGGCATCACCTGGCTCAACCTCAGTGAGCAGCTCGGGTATCTGAGGCTTCTGTGTAAGTCTGCAAAAGGGCCGCAAAGGTGCTGGGAGCGCTGATTTGGGGGTTACAGGTAACTTTTAGGGAGTAGGGGATTTCGCGAATATGGAATCAGCAAATACTGAAGATCTACTCTCTGTGAGTCTCCCTGTTGCAGGCAGCATGCGGGGACCGGGGGGCTTTTCCTGTTGCAATGTTTCCCGAAAACCCATCTGTACGCTTTATTTATTTTTGGCCATGCCGCACGGCATGTGGGGTCTGACTCCCCGACCGGGGATCGAACCCATGTCCCCTGCACTGGAAGCACAGAGTCCTACCCACTGCACCACCAGGGAAGTCCCATCTACACCCTTGAAAGGGTATGAAAGGGAAAGACAGGAACTTCAAGTCATAAGACTTCTGTTCCAGCCAGGCTCCACCAAGCATGCCTCGTCTGCACGTGAACCTCGGGGTCCTCACTTAGCAGTAGAATTGGACAGGGTGAGGACACACTTTTTTCATTAGTGCTCATTTTAAATGACATACATGTTTCTGGTGCACATTAATTTGGGCTTACCATTGTGTGGTTCTTCTCTGAAACCAGTCTGCTGATTCCTGCAAACACTCACACAGAGTGAATTTACTGCGAAAACTGAGACACTGCGGGGTCTCCTACTTCTACAGTAGCACCTTGGAGACCTGCAGGAATTGTGGGGTGACCTCAAACCCACCCAGGGAGGGGCTGGCTCCATTAGAGCTAATAATTAAGAGTCCTAGTAAGCATGATTGATTGAGAATCCATACTCAATAATTACACTATCTGAAAAAAAATAAAAAGTTAGAAGTCCACCCTGGAGGCATGGGGGCTCTCAAAGGGGACAACTTCAGAGAAACAAAACAAAATAAAATGATATTAATGATGATGATGATGATAATTAGAATAATAAACATGGGCAGAGGGCTTGCTGCTCTGAGAAATGAGAACAAAAAAATTTAAAAAGTAAACTCAAAGGATTATGTTCGACTCAGTAAACGCAGTGGTGTTTATAAAACACCATAGAATATGTTGAAAGTGTGGTGAGCAGCTAGACAGTGAGAGGCCAGCTAATAAATGGAAATCAAATCTCTGTGCTCAGATGTTTTTTTCCTTTTATTCTTCACTTTCCTTGATACGGCTTAGACTAGCTCTGTCTAATAATAAATTATCCATTTTTTAAGTTAAGAATGATTTGCTCGGGCCACATCAAACTGTAGTCGCCGGGCTGCTTGCTCCCCACATCCAAACACTCTGTGCTTATGGAAAAGACTGACAAGTACAGGTTTCTGGTAACTGACTACACTGCTGAACTGAATGAAGAAGCACTTTCAGAACTCTAATGGAAAACTGATGAACTCATAAAAGTGCTAACAAAAGATCAACATGAAAAAAACAATTAATTACATGGGACTGAGTGAACTGATGAGGGTGATGATAATTTTTGTGACTTTCTGTTTGAATAAAAAAAAAAAATCCCACAAGGACGCAGAGGCAAAAAATAGGCAAATCAATTTTCACTGCAAAGTAAAGGAGCTGTTACAGTGGAGGATTCCTGGGCTGAATGTCAATATTATGACACAGGGTGAGTGGGTTTCGTGTTTGGTAATTGCAGTCATTGGTGCTTTTGTTGTGGCCATCCATTTACAATGCTTGGTGTCAGTTTATTTATCTCTTGTAAAAATAAAATACAGTGTGTGTGTGTGTGTGAAAAAATTTAAAAACTCTTTTTAAAATAAATAAATAAAACAAACACTCTATGCTTCAAGGGCTGCTTATAATGTGGCCACAGAAAGACCACCGCAAATCATCGGGTGCTAGTTAAGACCAGGACAGTTATAACCACAGGAGGGAACCAGGAGACATTCCTTGAACCCCCCAGTCGTGATGGAGCATCACCTGAGGTCAGGTGTGTTATGCACGGTATGATGAAGATGAAGTAAACCATATGCTTTGACAAAGTTTGGTGCTGTTGAAAATGCAGATGGGGACAAACAGCAGGTGGCGGTTCTGACCCGTCCAGACTTCCCTCCTGCCTCCATCACAGAAGGCAGCCTCTGTGTGGTCAGAAATGTGACAGGCATCGGGACTTCCCTGGTGGCGCAGTGGTTAAGAATCCGCCTGCCAATGCAGGGGACACGGGTTTGAGCCCTGGTCCGAGAAGATCCCACATGCTGCGGAGCAACTAAACCTGTGCACCATAACTACTGAGCCTGCACTCTAGAGCCCGCGAGCCACAACTACTGAGACCACGTGCCGCAACTACTGAGCCTGCGCACCTAGAGCCCATGCTCCGCAACAAGAGGAGCCATCGCAATGAGAAGCCCGCGCACCACAACGAAGAGTAGCCCCCGCTCGCTGCAACTAGAGAAAGCCCGAGCGTAGCAATGAAGACCCAATGCAGCCAAAAATAAATTAATTAATTAAAAAAAAAAAAGAAAAAGAAATGTGACGGGCATCGTGCTCTCTACACAGCCTTCCCTGGTGGTAGGTCGGACCCTTCATCCTTCCCAGCCCCGTTCCAGGGCAGGTGATGAGTTGGACAACACTTATTCACTGACTATGAGAGGTCTGCCCGGCCTTCTGCCAGGTGCCCTCGCTCAGATTTTCCGTGAATACTTGACACATGTATTTTTCAATTTGGGGAGCTGGTCTGAAATTCCCAAGCAGTCACCTTTCATAAAAATGGTGTGATAGAGGAAGTCTCTAGAATCATTGCTTTTCCTAGGAGCAACTTTATATGTCCTTATGAGCTCCCTCTTCTGCCCACTGTCAGGAAACTGGCTACCCATATCTTTTCCTGACCCCTAATTTGTTTATATATTGGATGGGCCAAAAAGTTCGTTCGTTTTTTTTTCTGTAAGATGTCTTTAACTTCAAACAATTGTGTTAGATTGCATGTGACAGTTGTCATATCAGCGTGCATTTAAAAAAAGACTTATCAAAGTTGGTGAATTTTTGTGTAGCCATTTTAATATGGGCCACTTTTTGGCCCACCCAATATTTTCTATTTGAGAAAAATAATCAACGATGTCACGAGATGTGCACACATCATTATAAGTTGATTACCTTCCTGGAAAATTTTCCTTTCGGTTTTGTCATCTTTCAGATTGCAAAGGAATGCATCTTGAATGCAGACACATCAGGCCAGAGAGGGAGACATTCGTGGGCAGAGAGCTTCAGTCCTCCACCTCCTACCCCTCATAGAAGGTTCTAGCAATGTCTACTCATAAGGCTCATGGTCCAGTTTGGCCACACAGCACTTCCTTCCTCCCACAGACCCCAGTGCGGTGCTCATGGGACACATCTCCAGAACAAAACCCACTGTCCTGGCGTCCTCTGTCAGAGGAGAACTAATTTACACCCCGACAGTGTTCATGGAAGTGTCTGCCTTCTCCAAGGCAAGCGTAAGTGTAAGTGGTATAGCAAGATTGTTTTGAGGAAAAATCTCCCATCTTTATAGGTTTTACCCCTAAAAATGATAACGGAAAATAGTGGGAATTCCAGAATCACTAAGGGACAGAAGGAAAAGAGAGACATGGAAAGGATGCTTGTCACTTAGATGGAGGAAAGCCAGAATGAGGATAATAGACCAAAAGCAGTGTTTTTTATATTTTAGTAACACTGAATACACACAGTAACCCACCTGTATGGGAGAACAGTATTCCTCCAAGTCAGTGCTAATAACGAGATTCAGTTGGATTTAATATAATCCTAAATCTAATTTAACCTATATTTTAAAAAATGCACATTATATTATTAATTCATTCCCTATACCTATTATTCCTTTTTATTATAAAATTTATCTGACACAAACCAAGATGGATCTTTATGTTTTTTCAGGCTTTTAAACATCTAATACAGCATATCATCTCTAACGACGTAGAGAAAATCTGTAACAATCAGATTTTAAAAGGGTTGAATACTGTTATAATTCAATGGAACGGGTAAAAAGCATTGTTATTAAGTTACAAAATTCTCACTCTCCCCTTAAAAAATTGGATTCATCAAGAAAATTATTTCATGTCTTCATTTGTTCTTAAAATATAAGAATAAAAAATGCAGCTAACTTTAGTTTTAAAGGCATCATAAGTTTAAGAAAATTTTATTTAAAATAACAACTTGGCCAAACTGCAATTTACTAAGGAAATTAGGATAGAAATGTAAAGCACATTTGTGTTTATTGTGTGTAAAATAATTAGAATTAAATCTGGGTTGAGAGTAAAGGACAGTAGCAGACCCTTGGACTAGAAGTTAGGATATTTCAATTCTAGTTCAACAATGGCCAGGTCTCAGTGGACAAGTCTTGTAAATCACTGCTCAGGCAGTAAATTTTATTGAGCAGCTACTATATGCTGGGGGAATGTATGAAGAATTGGGGTACATCAGAACTTACGTTTCAGCTACTTTTTCTGGATTTCCATTTTTATAGGTCTATGAATAGGGTTGAGGCTCCCTGCCTACGTGATGTGGTGCAGCCTCATAGCTTCAAGCAGCATCCACATAGCAACTGCTTCCAAGTTGTTATCTCCAGGTTTGTCCCTCTTCCCTGAAATAGGGATTTGCACATCCCACTGCTTGGATGTTTAATAGGTAACTCAAACCTAACCAGACTTCTGATTGGCCATCCCCAAACTGCTCCTCCTGCAAAAACCTGAGAGTCAGTCTTGATTCCTCTCCCTACCCCCACCCCAGAATTTCTGGCAGAAAATCCTTCAGCTCTGTGTTCAAAATGCTGTGTCCTCAGAATCTGCTGATTTCTCCCAACCCCACCATCGTGACCCCCAAAGGCTTTGCCTGGATTCCTACCACAGTTTCCTAATAGGTTATAAGTCAACTGCTCTTAAACCTCTACGCCTAAGTCTCAACACAGAAGCCAAGTGACTTTTTAAAAATGTAAGAGCAGGGGCTTCCCTGGTGGCACAGTGGTTAAGAATCCACCTGCCAATGCAGGCCACACGGGTTCGAGCCCTGGTCCTGGAAGATCCCACAGGCCGCGGAGCAACTAAGCCCGTGTACCATAACTACAGAGCCTGTGCTCTACAGCCCGTGAGCTGCAACTACTGAAGCCCTTGCTCCTAGAGCCCGTGCTCTGCAACAGGAGAAGCCACCACAATGATAAGTCCATGCACCACAATGAAGAGTGGCCCCCGCTCACCGTGACTAGAGAAAGCCCTCACACAGCAGCAACGAAGACCCAACGCAGCCAAAAAAAATATATTTTTTAAAAATGTAAGATCGAGTCACCCACTGCTCAATAACTCCAATGACATAGCATCTCGTTCAGAGAAAAATCCACTATCTTTACAATAGACCTCAACGACCATACATAACCCACCCAATTACCTCTCTACCCCAGCACTCTCCTCACCCACTCTGTGCCAGCTCCACCAGACCCCTCGCCCTTCTCCGACACACCACGCACAGTGCTGCCTCGGGGCCTTTGCACTTGCTGCCGTCATGTGCGGTGCTCTGCCCACAGGCGGCCACGGGGCTCACTCTCTCTCCTCTTCCAGGTCTTGGCTCAGCTAGCATTTTCTCAGTGAGGCTTCCCCTACCCAACCCCTTTCCCACCCCACACCCCCCTTCCCTGCATTGTTTGTCTCAACAGCATTTCTCATGATCTGACATACAAAATATTATCCTTATTTTTTATTCTCTGTCTCTTCCTACTAACAGACAAACTATATGAGAACAAAGATTTTTGTGTTTTTATCCACTGCAGTATCTCCAATGCCTGACACATAATAAATTCTCAATAATTATTTATTGAATTAGCAAGTGACAATAAATGCATTGAAAAAATAGTGGGTGTTAATTATATGTTATCTTCACATATTCTGTGTGTGTGCCTGTGTGTGTGTGTGTGTGTGTGTGTGTGTGTGTGTGTGACAGAGAGAAACAGAAAGAGAGAGAGAGGAGACCTCAAACTTCATGAAATTTCAGCCACTAATCAGTCCACATGCATTACTGAATACTTGCTTTGTACAAGAAAATCTTAGATGCTTTGTTGACAGAAACAGTTACTAATCAAACAGGAGAGAAAATTTAACAGATCTGTAATATCTTGGAAGCTGGGATGAGTGTGGCCTAGTGTATCCTCCGTGGCTTCGTGGAGGTAAGAATTCACCTTTCTTGGAAACAAGGATAATGATGAGAGATGTCTATGAAGGCCTGTAGGCAGGAGGACCAGCTCAAGCAAAGGGGCAGTGTTTCAACCGCAGGCCACGCGTTCTCTGGACCTGGGGTCAATCCACCTGCCAGGAAAGGAGCACGATTTAGGGAGATAGACAAGTAGTCAGGTTACTGGGCCCATAATGTGGAAGACTCTGAAAGCCAAACTAAATTATTGAAAACTAATGGCCAATGAATAAGTCAGGAAAACCTCTTGTCAAACAAAACACAATACGAGGCCTAAATCTATAAACAGCGCCATGATTGGCTGCTCTGGATGACGTGGAAGCCAAGCGCGCGGACAGCTCACGTTCCCTTCCTCAGCTCCCCTTTACCCACTGCCGTGGTTTTGAGCCTTATGGAAACCAGAGGCCCTTCAGACCCTTGAAAACCACGGCTATAGATCACTGGGGTTTCCCTCTACATGTAATTTACATGTGTCTGCCATCATCTGGAAATCTAGTTAATATCACAGAGCCACAGCTGGCTATGCCTGAATGCCCGCCCTGAGCTGGTAGCCAGGAGATAACCCATCCGTGTGAACCTGGGCCTGGCTTGGCCATCTTCAGCGTCTTTCATCCCAACACTCATTCAACAAACCTGGCCACTGTGCACCAGGCACCATCGCAGGCAGTGTGGGTGCAAAATGGAACCTGGAAAAGCTGATCGGGTTAACTGCTGCTGAGGAAACAACAGGTTAGTGTCCTGGAGCTTAAAGGGTGGGATTAACCAGATTTATAAGGTTGGTCAGAGAAGGAGCTCTGAGGAAGCACGTTTAATCTGAGACGTTGAGGGAGGAAGGGGCTGGCTATGGGGTGAGTGAGGGAAGAGGATTCCAGATGCAGAGGACAGCACACACCAAGTCCTTATGGTAGGAACGTGTCTCAGACATGCAAGGAACTGAGCGATGGTCCCTGGGCTTGGAGGTCATTCGGTTTTTGTCTTCAGAGCAGAGGAGGACCCTCGCTACTAAACACGGCAGAGACTGCAAGATGCATTATTCCTGGTCTGTCCCAGATGCTTCTGCTTTTTAAGTCTGATACATCCACACCTACATCTATATCCTCATGTACACCTACCTCTAGACAGACAGACCCCCACATACACACACACACAGACACACACACACGGGCTACTTCCAGAGGTCACTAGGCCAGAGCTGCACTTGCCAAGTATAGTCAGTCCTGAACTTCATGGTTTACAGACTCCATATCTGCAAATTCACTGACTCGCTAAAATCCATTTGTAACCTCAAAATCAATACTCATGTCACCTCTGCAGTCTTTCACAAACATGCCCAAGGTGGTGACGATTTTGAGTTGCTGTCATGCGCGTCCCCTGAGGAGGTCAAACAGGGCGATGCCCTGCCTCTTTGTTTCAGCTCAGACTGTAAACCAGAGTCCTGTTCAGGGTTATTTCGTGCCATGTTTTTCACATTTTGTGGGTTTTTTCTTGGTGATTTTGCTGCTGAAAAAGACCCCCAAGCATAGTGCAGCCGGACCGCCTCATGTTCCTAAATGTGACACAGGCCTCATGGAGAAGCCACGTGTGTGAGACAAACTTCGTTCACGCATGGGTTATACCGCTGGTGGCCTTGAGTTCAGTGTTGGTGAATCAACAGTTACATATTCAATATGGTGTCTTTAAACAGAAAACACTTTAAACAAAAAATACAAAAAAGAAGACTTGTATTGATCAGTTAAGAAAATGTGGTGACCAGAGGCTCACAGGAAACCAACGCCGTGTTTCTTCCAGGAGCAGTGGTTCAATGTTCACTAATTCGGTGTTCATGACGCTTTATAGAACACGCCACGGTGAATGACGAGAATTGACCGTAGAAGATTTTTGCCTCATTGTACGCAACTGGGAAGAGTGGAATGTAATTGGGAAGAGTGGTAAGCAGTTGATGAGAGATTAAGGCAGAAAACCAGGAAGGGGGACCTATTCAAAAGCATTGCTCTTTAGATTTCTGTACCATTTTTCACACTCTCCAAAGATTTGAAGTAGCCCCTAGATTTGTAGATAAGGCAAAGCTAGATTTAATCTCTTTTCAGTGAGTTGACGAGCAATCGTAGTTCTTGGTACACGTGCCCTATTCTGCTGGTACATCTGAAGCTGGAACACGATGACCTTCGGCAACCAAGTTAATTAACAAAACAAGAAAATGAATTCTGAACTGTCGCGTGACTCAAGGACAACCCTCCATGGGACCGACTGGAATGAATCTGAGGAATACCATTTTGAGCAGAATGTTCCTTAAGTTTATATTTTTGTGTGCAGTTGCTTAAAAATATAATTTCTCAGTAAAGACTCCCTACTACACCTGAATCCGTATGATCGCCTTGTTCATTCAACTGTATTTAAATAAACCCAAACTCCTCCTAATGGTCTCTAAGACTGCGTGATTTCACTGCAGCTTTATTTTGTAACTCTCTACTTGATTATAAATTTCAAACAAAGGGAAGCGTTTGGATGATAAGAGCAGCCTACCGGATATTTATCCAACGCTAACGTTTTGTCCTATTTGCTTCAGCTCTTCTAAGGAGATGACGGTGGACACAGCTGAGTCCCATCTTTTCCACCTGCTCTGGCCCCGCCTCCTCTCCCAGGTGTACATTCTCAGGATGATGTCCATCCTGTGTCCCTCTTGTTTGGAACCTTGACTACTTCTATACGGAATCATGAAGAACATAAAAGTTTTGCAGGGAAAAAGGAGCTTGGAGGTCACCTAAGTGATCATTATTTTACTGTTTTCTTTAGGACTAGCCAGGGGGGCAATAATAAAAAGCTCCTTGCTCTTTGAGAACCCAATGATGACCCTACTGGGTTATTCACAATACCAGCATGAAAGAGCAAAACTGTACGGGGTCCTCATTCAAGTAACGTGCTTTCATTTAACCCCTTACAATTTTTAGGAGCTCTGTTTTCATTTCCGTCCCAAGTAAACACAGGGTAACTCAACAACGATTATGGGTATTCTGTTCATTTACTTGCCTTTCAAAAGCACTCATTTTGTTTTGAAAGATGAAGTTCCTTCACCAATACTGTATTCAGTGAATGTTCAACTTTATTTTATACACTGTCATGGACAGTGTAACTGGAGATGACGGTCCACAGTGATGGCCACAAGTCCCTCAGGCCGCACAAAGAGAGCCCAGTAGCTCAGATGACAGGCATTGCCAAGCCCTATCCTATTAATAATGCGTTAGCTCCTGCCATTGCCTGCAGCTCCACCATCGCTCAGAGAGGCCCTGATTGTGCCTTTGGCTTTCCTGGGTCCTCCACGGATAGGAGCATCACTGAACAGCGTACTGCAAAATTCACCGGGTGGTTAGTCATAGAAAACCCAAGGCACAAATGCACAGCCACTACCTCCTGAGTGCCTGCTGTTGAACTTTAAGAACGTAAGAAAATGTCATTGAAGCTGAATCTGCAAATACAAATGGATAGCTAGTGGGAAGCAGCCGCACAGCACAGGGAGATCAGCTCGGTGCTTTGTGACCACCTAGAGGGGTGGGATAGGGAGGGTGGGAGGGAGGGAGACGGAAAAAGAAAAAAAGAAATTGGTTCTAGAGAATCCAAACAGCACATTCTTCTTTCCTGCTAAGAACGAGTGGCCAGCAAACCAATTCCTCCCTATTAACCGTGAGATAAAGTCCAGGCTCTGTAGTCAAGCATTCAAAGATCCAACCTGCTTTTTCTCTACAGAACCATCTTGCTAGAATTAGACCGACCTGCCTGGTTTACCAAGACGGGCTATAAGAATTCCTCCCCCTCCCCTTTCCTTAAGTGATGCCCGTGGCTCAGAATAACCCGAACCATTTTCCTTATCTCCTGAAATCCCGCCTGAGTCCTCAAGGCAAAGCCACGTGCCCTTCCTGCCTGTGACCTTGACCTTCCCTGCACCCACAGGACCCCCACCTCCCAGTCTCCTGCACGGACAGCTCTGAAGGGCTGCACCACTAATAGGACGGTGAACGTACATGCTGAGAGCTCACCTACAAGTGGCATTTTTTAAGGAGGAAGAACCTGGATTGAAGATTGCTGGTGTGGGAGCCTTTGCTCACACTCACCACTATCTGCTTTGTTTCATTTCTGAGCACACAAAAAAATACAATTCCCAACTCTCGTGCAGGAGGCTGGCACCACAGGACTAATTCTGGCCAGCGGGCCCCGAGCAGAGATGCAAATTCCCGCTACAAGGAAGCATGAGCCCTCTGGTCCCAGATTCGGGAACTGCAAGCCCTACGTGGAGAAGACAGAGCGGCACAGTGAAAACAGCTGCATCTCTGAGTCATTGTGTTGCCCGCAGGAGACTCTGAGGGAATTCAAATGAAAACCTTGGCTGTGCTGAACTACTCTTTTGGCAATAATCTGTAACCATAACACAGCTTCAGAATCTAATCCTACATCAGCCGTTAACACGATAACGTGGACAAATGATGTCTACAGCCTCGGAGGGAGAAGGAATTTGTCTGACAACCTGTAGAGAAGTCAAGCATTGCTTTACCTACTGCATCGTACTTCCAGTGCGTCCACACATTTTTCTTATTTACTCTCCTAGCAAGGACCACGGAGCTCGCTCCCAGCTCCCCGCCATCACAAACAATGCTGCAACGAACACGCTTGTGGGTTTCCGAGAAAGGATCTTTACAACCAGGACAGGGTTTCCAGGTGGTATGATGAAAAAGTTCTGGAACTAGAGGGTAGCCATGTTCGCACACACTGTGAACGCACTTAATGCCACTGAGTTGTATATTTCGCCATGCTAAGAAAGGTAATTGATACGCCACATTGCTTGAAACATTCGTTCCTCTTAAGGAGTTGGGTTTTGTTTGCACTATTGATCTGCTCAGTCAACCCCTTCATCACAGAGAATACCAACGAAACAAGCTCAGACTTCTGCCAAATTAGTAAGATTCCATCTAATGAAGCTTTAGACTAGAATTCAAGAATCATTAACCGGACTAGGAGTCCAGCCAGATCCACCATGAGCAGAAGAAAGGGCCTCAATGACTACATTTTTCAAAGTGGAATAATTCATTTATTTCCCTAAAAAGTACATCCCATTAGAGCAAATTTGTATGTCTCTGCACTGAAATACTTCAGTTCTTCCAGTGGGCATAGTGACAATTACTTTAAGAGATGCAGGTTCTTTCAGTTTAAGGTCATATTTGAGCTATACCTGTATCGACATGTATCTACATGCGTATCTATACACATACACACACACACCATCAATATCATAATTTGACATAAATTCCTGAGGAATTAATGTATTGGAGTCAATACATTAGGGCGTCGGCCCTAAGTGTGCAGAAATCGAGCATGTCTCTCGGTTTGAAGAAGAGGGGCCGGAGAGTCATGGCCAGAATGGATGAAGGAAACTGTTCCCAGTGTGGGAAGCAGCAGCCTGCAATGCAGCATGGGGGAAGGGAAGGTATGTGGGGTCAGTCAGAGAGAACACAGAGCTGGCAGAGCTAAGGGGCCAAGAAGTACAGTAGATGATGAAAAGCTAGTAAAGAAAAACAAAGTGCCAATACTCAAGGTCACTTTGCTGAATTCACCTGGCATGATTACAACATCAAATTAAAGTAATAAGACCTGGAGAATGAACTCTGTCATCTTATACAGTTTGGAAATAATAATTTCGTACCCTGAATGACCATACACAATCAATTCAAAAGGCACCCATATATTTTCAGGAGTGCCATATAATCAGACCAATACAAATGAATTATGATTGGGGATTTTACTTATCAAGGAAAAAGGCAAATAGGAAGGGATTCCCTTAATCACGGTTGCATGGTTTATTTGGGGCCAGAAAATGGAAGAGATCATGATTTCCCAAGTTTTCCTAATATTATGTCACCCGTGCAAACGTCAAAACCATTCACATAACCCTTATTGGGTAATAGATGAACAGGTAGCATATACTAAGAATAGATACCGATTCCTTCAACACTGCTATTCACACCAGCTTCTAAATACATCTCAAGTACAGTTGTGCCTAGTAGGTGAGTAAGCGACTTTCCCTCTCCAGACTCCAGACACTCACATTGCAAGGAAATCTACAAATCCTTAGCTCTGTGTCCTGGGATCTCCAGCTTGGTTTGCCAGCATCTGTGCTGGTGAAAGAGAGCTACCTGTTCAACTTATTTTGTATCAGTTACGTGGAATGATTCCTTTCATAACACAGAGCGCCCGTCTATAACTCTTAAGTTCACAGTCATTATCCGAAGTAATCTTCCACTCCTGCCTCTGCCCTGCGCGAGAGGTGAACTGATTTCTCTCCCTCCTATAAAACGTGAGTGTGCTGGGCTACATCCCCTCTGAAACCTCTTGTAGTTCTAATTATTCTGTGATTTTTATAACATGATAAAACTGAACTAAGGCTATGGCTGTTAGGTTGTACTTCCTCATGTGTCTTAGTTTGGGGCCCCCTAGAAATAGACTCTAAATCAAGGCTTATGGGGCACCAGTAGTTAAGTTGGGAGATGTTTCCAGACACGCCACCAGGAGAGTGGGGAATTGAGGGTGTTTTGGCCCTGTTCCTCAAGAAAGAGACTCCACGTTGGGGTTAAACATGAAAAAACTTGATGAGGGAAAACGCTTGTGTGAAGGAAAATAGCGAGGGTGGCCTGGAAGCTACCAGACCACAGTGCAAGTCTGATCCCAGTGCAGGAGAGAAGCTTGGGTGCCTTTTTGGGTCCATGGATGCTCGTCAGAGAGTCTCTGAATGAAAGTTGGCCATCAGCGAGGTCCCCGATCTCCCGAGAGATGTTACTGTCTCTGCCACACTCTGTTCCTGGCTGGGAGGAGGGAGGCTGGATGTTGCACAACTGCCATGACAGATTCCAAAGCATAACAGCTGGGGCCTCAGCCAGCTGTTGTCTCTCCCTGCAGTTGGAGGTTGGCCAGGGCTTTCTCAAGGCTACCACATAAGCCACGGAAGGGACCCAGTAGGGGTGCATTGTTAATCAACTTTCCACGTAGTCAATGGGGACTGTGAGATACAGAGTTATCTTATCCCAGGTTGAGGGCTGGGGTATTCATCTTCCAAGCCCCATTGTTGAGTTGGTTAGGATTGCTGGCAGGGGCATGAAATCCATGGCACTTCTAGCCTACCACACACCGATCAGAGTGCGGAAAAGCCCTCAGACAATCGATACAGGCACCTGCCATTGGAAGTCAGGCCGGCAGGGACAGAAATGGCCAACTGGATATGGGCAGGGCCCCAACAGAGCCTGTGCCACTGCTAGAGACACGTGGCAGTAGAGATCCACCAGCTCCATGCTGGATGCCTCTCTCCAGCATCAAGGCCACGTAGAAAGACCTTGTAAAGATAGCTCATGGTCAGGATTTGCTATGTGTGAAAGCTTTAACAAAGTGAAAATACCTACCCCTCGCTGCTGACTTTTGTTGTTGTTGCAGTACGCGGGCCTCTCACTGTTGTGGCCTCTCCCGTTGCAGAGCACAGGCTCCAGACGCGCAGTCTCAGCGGCCATGGCTCACGGGCCCAGCCGCTCCGCGGCATGTGGGATCTTCCCGGACCGGGGCACGAACCCGTGTCCCCTGCATCGGCAGGTGGACTCTCAACCACTGCGCCACCAGGGAAGCCCTCGCTGCTGACTTTTGCAAGAAGATACAGAAATCTTGAGACAGACTCCTTTCTTGGCAGCTAAGGAGCTCTATTTAGCCTTATCACTGCCCACTATGAGCTTTTTTTAAAAAATTAATTTATTAATTTTGGCTGTGTTAGGTCTTCATTGCTGTGTGGGGGCTTTCTCTGGTTGCGGCGAGTGGGGGCTACTCTTCGTTGCAGTGCGCGGGCTTCTCAGCGCGGTGGCTTCTCTTGTTGCGGAGCACGGGCTCTAGACGTGGGGGCTTCAGTAGTTGTGGCACAAGGGGCTCAGCAGCCGTGGTGCATGGGCTTAGTTGCTCCTCAGCATGTGCGATCTTCCCGGACCAGGGCTCGAACACGTGTCCCCTGCCTTGGCAGGCCGATTCTCAACCACTGTGACACCAGGGAAGTCCCCCACCATGAGCTTCTAACAGCCTTTTTTTCTTTCTTTATGAAATAAATTGAACAGACTATTTAAAAGTTAAAGAATCAGGCCATCATATGGAAGACCCAATAGTCTTCCATATTGGGAAGTACATACCATTAGAGCAAATTTTTCTCAAGTAAAATTTGAGTAAGGAAACAAGGTACAAGACAGTTAAGTTTCAAATAAGAGTGGAGCTAGCATTGCAAGAAGCCCTAGCAAGCCAAGGGGTCAGGGTGGGCACACTCTAGGGGCAGGTAATGGGTTTGATGACATGAGTCTCTCACTGAAGAAGAACAGATTCTGTAGAACAGGGTGTTTAGAACAGACTTCTAATTGGTGGTCATTGTTTGCAAAATGCAGGCTTGGACTACTCCACAGCCTGGGGTTATACAACCAACTCATTTTAATAAGGGCTGAAAGCGCCAAAGCAATCAACATGACAAATTCTTCTGGACTGACTTGCAAAGGAATAGATGATGTACCTGCAAATATATGAATATCCATCATAGCTCCTAGGAGGATAGAGCTTTCACACTATGTGCCAGAAATTTTCTCACGGCATTCCAGAATTGCCCCAGATGCCAGAGTGACCGATATGTGCTTGGTCTCAGTGCTCTGCAGAAACATCAGCTCCGCAGAGGGCCCACTGAAAGTTCAGTAGGTGTTCAATAAATATTACTGAATGTTGATGCTAAATTAATTGTGGACGTGGTAGGGGGCATCATAGGAAGACCGCTCCTACGCGGAACGTATTTTTCTCAGTCCTGCTTCTAGACTGATGAGAGAGCATGACTTACAATAAATTCATTTCACTCTTCTCCCAGATCCAGAGCTAAAGGTGAGACAGCCAGCGTGTAGTCACACGTTCAAAACATCCCTGGCTTTTGCTTCTGCCTCCCTCTGCTGTAAAGGCTGGATGCCAGTTTGCATCGCAGGTGGGTAAACTAAAGCTACCCCACTTTTCTGAAAGAGATGATCACAGATAGGAATTTTAATCAAGTACAGTGCACGACGTGTCACCTCATTTTGCTGTTGTTCTGTCGTTTGCTTAACGTGGTGTGAAGAGCGGGCAGCTAAAAGACAGAGACGGGTAAACTTGAAATCTCACCGTCAGAAACATGGAACGGCCACTAAAACTTGATGTAAAAACTCCCAGTGGTGGTGGCCTGATAGTGACATTACAGCTCATCCCCTGGAGCAATTAGCAGAAACCCCAGGGCTAGGCCCAGGTTTCCACTCTTCCCTCAGATACTGAATATCAGCACTGGTCTGTTTTTAAATCCCCAATTCAAGTTATAGAAAAAGCAAAACAGACAATTGTTAAGCAAGGAAACAGTAGCCGAATGCAGCCAATAATGCGAGGCTGTGTTTCACCTGGTAAAACCTATGTCACATTTGACTCGTTCGTTCTAGGTACTGATTTCCTGACTCCTGGGAGGAAGGACGTTGAGAAGTGTGGATCGATGGTTCACATTTTACCTTGGAGAACTCCTCTATTGCCCTAATCTGGGGTGGGTGGTGTTTGCTCCAACTTCAGGGCCGTTGAGAAGATGCCTGGGGGACTTGGAAGACAGCAACTACACTGCAGAGTAGCAAGTACACAGCTCACGGGTGTCCCAGTGATGGGGGAGGGTCTGGGGAGTGGGCAGCAGTGGAGGAAGGAAAAGAACTGGGAAACTTCTGCCCGTATCCTTATTTTCTTCTTCAAGCCTGACACAGTGTGATCTTTTGTACAGTATTGCTTATTCAGGACTGAAAAATGGATCACTAACGAATACGGCCAGATCTGTAAGCTCCAAATTTTACTATCCCCAAAGTATGATTCATTAGTAAAGCTGGCCACGCTACAGTGAATCTTCTAACCTTCAAATTAATCATTAAAAAATAGTGATGTGCACTTATATGTGGAATCTAAAATACGACACAGATGAACTTATGTATGAAACAAAAACAGACTCACAGACACAGGGAACAGACTTGTGGTTGCCAGGGGGAGGGGAGTGGGGAAGGGAAGGATTGGGAGTTTGGGATTAGCGGATGCAAACTATTATGTATAGAATGGATAAACAACAAGGGCCTACTGTATAGGAACTATATTTAATATCCTGTGATAAACCATAATGGAAAAGAATACAAAAAAGAATATATGTATAACTGAGTCACTTTGCTGTACAGCAGAAATTAACACAACATTGTAAATCAACTATACTTTAATAAGATTAAAAAAAATAGTGATATGGGTTATAGAAGGCGGCTTCTGAAATGGCTCCCAAGGATTCCATTGGATCCTATGCTTAGCGATAGCATAGTCTGCAGTTACGCTGAAAACAGAAGAGGTTTTCTTCTGTTACCTAATAAACTTGGTTATTTAACTAAAGGGACTTCCGAGCACTGTAAAAGTCACCATCTGGGTTTTCCTTGCTGCTTATAGTATAATATGAGAGAAGGAGAGATAAAGTGAGGTAAGAATATTTAAACAGGGCTTCCCTGGTGGCACAGTGGTTGGGAGTCTGCCCGCCAATGCAAGGGACACGGGTTCGAGCCCTGGTCAGGGAAGATCCCACATGTCGTGGAGCAACTAGGCTTGTGCACCACAACTGCTGAGCCTGTGCTCTAGAGCCTGCGAGCCACAACTACTGAGCCCACGTGCCACAACTGCTGGGGCCTGCGCTCTGGAGCCGGTGCTCCGTAACAGGAGAGGTCACCACAGTGAGAGGCCCACACACCGCACCGAAGAGCACCTCCAACTCGCCGCAACTAGAGAAAACCTGCGTGCAGGAGTAAAGACCCGACGCAGCCAAAAAAAAAAAAAAAAGAATATTTAAACAAAAAGACAACAGGAGACCCCAAGACTAAAAAGATATACTCAGAGACTTCTGGTTTCAGCCCCAACATGGGAGTTTAGGAGTCATCACTCCCATCCTTACAAGGAAAACCTGAATGCACTGAAAATCGATGATGTTTCTTGGACCCAGAAGAGCATGGAGGCGCCAGGGCACTGGGCTTCCCAGGAATCTGCAGAGGTGAGTGAATACAGGAAGGTGGGGCTGAGATCTGCTTCCCTGGAGACGCAAACCCGAAGGACCCTCCCTCAGTGGGAATTGCGATGAATTTCTGGAGGCTGAGAGTGGAGCAGTGCGGGGGCGGGAAACTCTGCGGGGCCTCAGGGCGCCACCCACTTGTGGATTTTACCTCCAGAAAAGAGTGGACTTGAGCATATGTGTTGGTGTGAAGCGCTCCCAGTCGCTCCAGGCAGCCGTAACAATGACCCCTGCCACCTGATGACGCCTACCGCCTTGCTAAGCCCCTTCTACACATCAATATTTCGGAGCCAGTTTCTTCACCCAGAACACAGCACGATAACACCTACCTCAGAGCTGTAAAATCAATGAGAGAAATAATTTGCCCAGAGATACTCACCAGGGAAAGCAAAGTCAAGATTCTAGACCGACACCTGCCTCCACAGCCATGCCGGGTCCACTGCGGTACTCAGATGCCCCAAATGTGCCTTCACATTTGTGGAACAGAAATGTCACGAGTCACCTTTGAGCTGTCAGTGGGCAAAAGCGACGGTACATGATAACTTATTTTACAAAACGGAGACGATTCCTGTTTGGACCCGGGACTATTAAAGAAATGATTGAACGTCAGCCAACACCTGAGACTGAAATCTCCCTTCTACTGTTCTAGGGGCACCATATGGAGATGTGCTTCTGTTAGCAACTCCCTGTGCAGCTCTGGTTCCCACAGGTGAAACCAACTCCGTCCTTCGTTTTACACATGATGAAACTAAGGCTGTGGGACTGGGAAATCGAAACCGAATTATGAGCCTTGACATTTCCACACAGAATATTCAAACTACCACTACCTAGAGAAATCTAGGCAAAACTTCACATTTGGCTAAATAACATGGCTGTATCCTAACGGTCCACTGTTCAGACTTGTGATTCTAACTGTTGCAATGCAGTCTTCATGGACCAGGTGCCCTTTCTTGATTTCTTTCTTTCTTTCTTTTTAGTTCCCAAGGGTCAATTTTCCACCTCTGCCCGAAGGCTGCCTAATTAGACCAAGACTTCCCAGGCGCCAAAGAAAGAAGACGGAGGAGAACATACAAAGAAAAAACCCTGGGGACATGCAAATACTTCACTTCAGAAAGAAGTGGATGCACTCTGCTGCCCTCCCCCCAGCACGGCCCGGGTCACGCAGATGGCGCCTCGCGCAGCGCCTGCCCCGGGAGCTGTAGCTGGTGGGGACTCTGCCGAGGAGCCTGGGTACCGTCCCAGCTCGTCCTCCGCCCCCTCCACTGCCTCGCCTTCCCCGTGCAGTGGCGCCCGGCAGAGCCTCTTTTGCCACCTTCCGACCATCCCGGGAAGATTTGGCGGCTCCAGCCGGGGCACGAGCTGCAGGCGAGAGCGGGCGCCCGCCCCTCCAAGTGGCCCTGCTCAATTCAGCCGTGCCGGCCGGCTGGGCTACCTGGTCCGCACGGACTGCAGCTGCAGGCGCGGCGCTGGAGGGCGTGGAGGGGTGTGCGAAGGTCGGTGCTGGAGGCCCGCGCGAGCCCGTGAGCTACGCGCCCTGCAGCCGCAGCTCCGCCCGGGGGGGCGGGGGGGGCGGGGGGCGCGGGCTTCTCGTGCTTCCGCGGCTTTCCCCACCCCTTACTCGGGTGGAAGAGCTCAGTCCTGCCGCTCCCACCCTCCCCATACACTTACCTCCTCGCCCCACCTCGGAGCTCGCCTTTTGGATTTGCTCGCGCTTCTGGTCTGGAGAGTCCTGGACTATTTCCAGGGAAGGCAGCCCTGGGCCGAGCGCCCTCGGAGCAGGCGGCGCCGACCGGGCTTCCTCCGGGTCCCAGCAGCTGCTTCTCCTTCTTCGGTTCGGGCTGCAGGGCTTAGCATCCCTGGGCGGGGGGCCCCACGGAAACCTGCCGCGTGGGGACGCCGCCCGGACGTGGCTGCACAGGGAGGACCCACCTCGCCTCCGGGAGACGCGCACCTTGCCATCCTCCACGCGCCAAGGAACTTTTTTAAAGGTGGAGAATCGGCCTCCAACTTCCTCCGGACATGAATCAGACAGCGGGAGCCTCCAATAACGTCAGATGTCCCCCGGGGAAAGGCCACAAGGTAAGGGACCCGCGACGGAGGGGCTGGTGCGGGAACCTGGAGAGCAGGTGGCGACTGCAGTTTGCGGGCGAGTGGACAGGCGCTGGTTTGCGTATTCCGAGCTGCCGGCCCCTCCTCAGCCGCGGAGGGGGTCCTTGAGTCCTGTCGGTGGACCGGGCGCGGGGGTTTGTGAGAACAAGTGGTGTTTAATCGACCCAAAGCCAACGCCAGGCTCTGCAGGTGCAACTGCTCTGGGCTGCCCGGGGCGCGGCCGACTTGCTGGCAGACGCAGCTGTTCCCACTGATTGCCGCGTTTCGGGGAGGGCGAGAGGTCAGCCGGGCGGGGAGGCAGGGCCTCTCGGAATCAGCCCGTGACACCTGCGCCGGAGCTTCCATTAAGTGCTTCCCGGGAAGCGTTCTGGGCTCTGCCCGGGGCGCACGCTCTTGTCTGTGTCACGGACACGTGCGTAATTAACTTTAATGGGCCGCTGCGTGCCTGGAATGATTTCCAGGAAATTACTGACGTTCGGAGGAAAGAGGGGCGGGCAGCGGCCCTCTGAGGAGCTGTTCTGAGAACCTCTCCAGTGGCCCAGAGCGGGAGGGACATGCCCAGGGAAGCATCTCTGTCCGCACGCAGAGAAGCAGATCCCCACGGAGGTCTCGGTTCCACGGCGATCTCGTGCGCGGCACAGCCTTGCTTGGCCATGGTCAGTTGTCCTCTTTTCTGCCTCACCAGTCTGTTCTCACCTTAGGTAGTGGTTAGTTTGCGAGGAAATTCCTTACCTGGGTTACACAGGGAAGCTGCGCAGCCGTGTATGTATCAATGTGCTTTAAAAATATTTTAGAGTATTTCTAATTTCCTTTTTTTTAACTGAAAGAAGGCAAGTACTTTGGATCTTAGATTTGATGTTACCTGAATCTGTGCTCTGAGCTTTTGTCTTGTGTTTGCTACGCCTGTTTTTGCTTCTACCTTCTTTATATGCAGAGAAGCATGTGTTTATTAGCATGTTATTAACAGATTGTTCTCATGAATACCTATTTGTTGGCTGTTGGACATATGTGGAGCTGAAGTTAGTAATGGTATTAGATGCGTTTGGTGGATAAGGGAACTCCTGGTCTGCTATGTAACATAAGGATTCAGGACTGAATACTTTTATTTCAATTAAGTGATAACCAGCGTTTTCTGCTCCGTTCAGGCCTGAGTGAAATATTTGAATCAGCAACTCGTGTCTTGATCTCTGTTCTCATTAACTGTGATTCGAGTAGTTACACTTTTCACGTTTACTTTATTTAATATTCTCAGGAGATGTCTTTTTAATATGGTGTAGCTGATATTATAAGACTTTAAAGATAATAAAGTTTCGCTCATCAGTGAGTATGTAGTAGAGACATTCAGAAGATCATTCAGTAATTTCTTTTTCAAACTGCCTTCAGTTCCGACGGTAAAGTGCCTTCTTGGCAATACTGCAGGGTATTGACACCAGTAAAACTTTCCGGGAAGAGTTCAAACGCACAACAACAATTTAGAATGTACTAGAAAACCTTTAGTCATGAGTTAGGGATCACCCTGTGCCTCTAGCCGGTGCCCAACAAACGCTTGGTCCATTGGGTGATATTAATTCAATAAACAGTCATCATCAGGCATTTATTTAGCAAACATTGTAAAATTCTACTAAGTTCCAAGAACCCAAATACAAATCTGCAGATTGCTTTCGCTCTCTAGAACACAGCTCTAGTCCTACCCACCCTTCATGCTTTAAAATCTTTGATGGTCCCCATTGCCTAAAGGGAGGTTATGATCCTGCGTCTGCTGGGAGAAAAAAATTCCAGTCCCCTTCCTCAAAGAAGAATCTAGTTAGGTTGTACTCTGCCTTCGCACTTTGTAAACTGTAGTTGGTAGTTGGTTTTGGAGGTTGCTGCAGTGAGGTGGCAGTGCTGGGATGGAGGGTTAGTGAATGTTCAGGAGGGAATGCGGGGCACGTAGAGAGCAGGGGTTAACAGTCGACGTTGGAAAGTACTGGACAGACCACATGAGACTCAGGTTTCAGTCGTTTCAGTAAAGCATCAAACTTAATAATATCAGTTTCTTTTATCGTACGTTTGAAGTGTTTGTTTCCATTTTATGTGCTCTTGGAAGGGTTCATGTTGGGACACTTCTCGGGCGGAAGAGCCTCAACCTCTCCGGAAGACGTTTCAGCTGGACTCCCTTTCGTGTTGTTTATTTACTGAGGACTGTCGCAGCCATTTCTGTTCAGCACTTTATTATGAGTTGTTCCTGGGCAGGCATTCCTTGGGAAACATTTATTGTCTTCCTCTTTTCGGGTGGCCGCTCAGTGGTTGAGTTTAGCCATCGTGGGATGTGTTATTTGCCTCTGGGATCCTTCTCAAATATTGACACCCCCAGAACTGGGAAAAGAAAGGTCCTTTTTGTAGCTTCCTTGCTCCTGACTGTGGGGTCATCGACCATCTGCTAATAGCTGCCAAGGACCACAGAGGGTACCAATCCAACTGTCATCCCTGGTGTGGGCAGGAGCCACTGGTCCTGAGGAGGTAGCTCCAGAGTGACAGCCACCTGGCACTGGGAAAGTAAAATGTCCCCATGGGATCCTGCAGTCTCCCCTACCCCGTGTCAGTCTGGTTCTGGGCGCAGTGAACGTATCCGTCAAGCACTGGTCAAGCACCAGTCAACAGCGAGGGCTGTTCTACAGATACTTGCAAGAGGGCCTAACAGCTGGGTGCAACCCACAGACCAGTGGAGCAGCTTACCTGGGGCAACTCCACAGGGGTGGGCTCTGCACCCGCCAGGGCTTACTGACTCCTGCCAGCTCTGGTCTGATATTGAGACTTTCTGGAAACTCACTAAGTGCCTTGCTCTCTTGCTTTCTTTTTTTTAAAAAAAGATACAAAATAAATGGTATACACTTTATGCTACTAATTACACAGAAATACACATGTGAAGAGAAAAGACAGTAGGAAATATACCACACTGTTAACTCTGATGAGCTCAGTATTAGGAGACAGAATGATTCTTATTTTCACTATACTTGCCACTTAAATCTTCCATAGTTATAATATATTGTAGGGTTTTGTAGGGTTTTTTAAAAAATATATTTTGCAATAATATCACTAAACAATGTGAACGTTTAAAATTTTGGTTTGGAAAACTTACATACCATTGTAGAAGGAATTTATTAAAATCCAATATAACCTTTATAGAAAGAAGAGCTGCAGTTTTATTATTTATACAAGATGTTTGCGTTTCTTTTTCACAGTCTGAAAGATACTAAAGTCTTCCGTGGTAAAAGGTGGGGTTACTGATACATCTCAGTATTGCAGGATGGACAACTTAAACTTGAATGTGTAGCCGCTCAATTGCATTCCAAAATCATTCTGTAATTTGTTTTAAAAAAGTTTTTTTTCCTTATGTTAACTTCTTACTTCATTGGCGCCAATTACTAATCCTTTTCTTCACTGCTTTTTGAAACGTAAGAGTAGTGGTAC
This sequence comes from Phocoena sinus, assembly GCF_008692025.1. Classification (NCBI taxonomy): domain Eukaryota; kingdom Metazoa; phylum Chordata; class Mammalia; order Artiodactyla; family Phocoenidae; genus Phocoena; species Phocoena sinus. The sequence continues at coordinate 4,037,824 of NC_045771.1, read as the reverse complement.
ATAGGAGTGACTGCTACTGATGTGGGGTGAGCATATTCAGGCCTGCAGGGTAGCCTCACATTCTGTTTTCTGATCTCTGCCAGAGTATTAAAATTTCAATGTCATGCATATTGAGAGGAAAATAAATTTTATATTTAAAACATTTTGACTGATAAACTAGATACGTTATTGTATCTGAAGCTCTAATTTTGATTGCTTTTTGTTGGGCATTTTTATAGTTGTTGGGGGAGATCAAGAGGACATGACTCCTGGTTGACCTGTGAGCTGGACCAGGGCAGTTGGAGGCTCCTCCCCCCGCCCCCATCCTGGGAAGCTGCGTCTGCCTACTGTTCCCACAGTGGGAGCCTTTCCAAGGACACAGCCTTGAGGGAGTGAGCTGCTGTTCAGACCACCTGGCCTGAATACGTGACTGAACCCAGTTAAGGCCTATCTATAAACTTGAAGATTCTGGCGGGCGGGTAAGGAGATCTGCAGGTCTTGGGGCCACCCGAGATCCAAGTCCCCTTGCTTATTAAAACTGCCCCCCTGCCAGTCTGGAGTGGTCTCTCCTTGCCCTCCACGAGTGGGGGCAGGTTTCAGATTACACCCTGAAGCTCCTGAGGTTTTGAACCAGAAATAATCCAAGTGGTAAAAGTTTCTTTCTGATGAACTGAGCTTCTTTCTTCCTGTTCACTTCTGCTTTCTAGTGCTAGTGCTTATTTCACCACGAGACAGGGATGGCGAAGATGTGGCCTACGGCTTCATTTCAGGTTGGGTCTCTGTCATTTTCCCTTCAGGGCATTAAAAACAAAAGACTCTGTCAACAGAAAGCATTTTGGTTCAACAGGAATAGGCATTTTGTGAAATAATACTAGCGAGACCCACCTGCAGTTTTACTTGGCCTTTAATTCTGAAAGGTATTTGTTTCCCGTTAGAGAATTCTGAGTTGAAAAGATTTTGGTTTCTCTTTCAGCACTTTTTTAAAAAAACATCTTTATTGGAGTATAATTGCCGGACAATGGTGTGTTAGTTACTGCCGTATAACAAAGTGAATCAGCTATATGTATACATATATCCCCATATCTCCTCCCTCTGCGTCTCCCTCCCACCCTCCCTATCCCACCCCTCTAGGTGTTCACAAAGCACCCAGCTGATTTCCCTGTGCTATGCGGCTGCTTCCCACTAGCTATTTTACATTTGGTAGTGTGTATATGTCCATGCCACTCTCTCACTTCACCCCAGCTTCTCCCACCCTGTGTCCTCAAGTCCATTCTCTACGTCAGCATCTTCCTGTCCTGCCCCTAGGTTCTTCAGAGCCTTTTTTTTTTTTAGATTCCGTATATATGTGTGAGCATCTTTCAGCACTTTTATTCTATTTTTTAAAATTTTATTTAGTTTTTTATACAGCAGGTTCTTATTAGTTATCCATTTTATACGTAATCGTGTATATATGTCAATCCCAATCTCCCAATTCATCATCCCACCACCCCCTTTCCCACCTTGGTGTCCATACATTTGTTCTCTACACCTGTGTCTCTATTTCTGCAGCACTTTAAAGGTGGCATTCCACTCAATTCTGGTCTCAGTGTTTTCTACTGAGAAGTGAGTAGTCATTTGCTACACTGGTCCCTGTGTGTAATGTGCCATTTTTCTCTATATACTGTCAAGATCTTCTCTCTGGCTTTCATTGTTTGAATGTTACATGCCCGGGCATAGTTCTCTTCCTGTGTATCCTGCTAGGGGTTCAAAGATCATCTTGAATCTTTAAATTCACCACATTTGGGAATTTTGTGGCCATTATCTCTCCCAATGTTTTCTCCTACCCTATTCTCAATTTGTTGAGATGACAATTATACATATGTTAGGCACTTTATATCATTTTGCAGATCTTCATTTTCCTCTCTCTTCTTCAGGTACACAGTCATTTCAATCGCTCAGTTTTCACATTTTGTGCTGTCTTCTCCATTCTACTGTTTGCAACTTCAGTGGTTTACTTAAGATGTTGTATTCTTAATTCCAGAATTCCCAGTTTGTTCTATCTTCCCTGCTTAGATTTGCTCTCTTTCATTCGTTGTGTGAGTCCCATTTTCCTTTAATTGATGGCCCTCATTAGTAATCGCCACTTTTAAAATCCTTGCCTTCTGACATCTGGGTCGTTTTGGGACTGATCTGTGTTGATTACGCTTCTTTGTTGAGAATGGGTCACGTTTTCATATTTCTTTGTATGTTGAGTAATTTTGAATTTTATCCTTGACATTGTGAATGTTGGGTGGAGACTGGTTTCTGTTGATTCTCACTAAGGTAGGCAATTAAGTAAACAGCAACTTAACATGTAATTGTGTTCTTTTATCCTTATCTAGATCACCTTGAATTTCCCCAGTATTTGCATGGCTCAGGGGGCAACCAGGGATTTGGGCAGCATTTATACACAGAATTTGAGGCTCTCCTACTGTTTTTTTTTTTTTAGTTCTAGGAATCCCCCCTCTCTTTCTAGCTGAAGCAGCTACCTCAAACCCTGTCCTCTACAAAATCTGCTCACTTCGGGTTGTTCTCTAGGGCTTTCAGATTATCAATTTATTTTGCATTTTGAAAATTATATGTGTGAAACTGGTTTGTCATGACCTTAACTCAGCCATTGTTGGGTCTGGGATTCCCTCTGTCTTTCTCACCAATAAATTCAATGCCCAGACTTTAGAATCAGTGGTTTGGGGGACCTCACCTAGTGGAGCCCTGGAATCAGTGGCATCAAGTTTCTGTGATAACTCAACAGCCCTCTAGACTTACTCCTAACTTTTTCTAAATCTTTTTTTTTTGTTTGTTTCAAATTCTTTATTATACATCATGGTTGCACTGTTTGAGGATGGTTAAATACAATTGATTTTCAATTTTTCTTTGAATAGTTTCCAGATTACTACATGCAAGTGACCATGAAAGTATTTGGCATTTTAAAATTTTGAAACTCTGAACAGGCAACTTACATGAAGGAAAACATTACCATTCACAGATAACCACATTTAAAACAGATGCTTCAGGCCTTCCCTGGTGGCGCAGTGGTTGAGAGTCCGCCTGCCAATGCAGGGGACATGGGTTTGTGCTCCGGTCCAGGAAGATCCCACATGCCTTGGAGCGGCTGGGCCCATGAGCCTGTGCGTCCGGAGCCTGTGCTCCGCAACGGGAGAGGCCACAACAGTGAGAGGTCTGCGTACCACAAAAAAAAAAAAAATAGATGCTTCAGCACATGGTACATGGAACCTTTTGCCAGTTAAGAAGTTGGTTACTGACCATTTTTCGAAGTGCCGTAGTAGTAAAACAGGCTTCAAGAAATGTAATTTGAGTTACTTAGCTTACTCATAAAGTAAGGTTAACTGACAAGACTTGCACTGAAGTGTATAAAAAAATATTGGTACAAAAACCACTGAACCATAAGTGAAAGTAGTTTCACACAACAGGCTTCGTTTTAGTTCCTACACCCCACATTTAGTGTATTTGCAATCAGACCCCATGCATAGCATAAAAACAGATGACTGCAACCTTCTTTTTTAGAGGGTTTGAACATTACTTGAATTTAATGTTTAAAAAATTTAAACAGAGTGGATGAAGTTTAAGTTTGAACTAGTCAAGGTTCCAATTTAACAAACATGAAATTGTCCAGATCTGGGTAGCTACATACTACACCTGTTCTCCTGAGTCCCCCATCCTCAAATTTTCCCCTGAAAAGGGAAGAGAATATTTGCAAGAAAATTATATTTGCATATATGTGCTAAAAACCTTCATTAAACCCAAAAATTTTTTTTCAGAGTATTTATGGAAAAATTATATAGTTTTAACAAACTAAAATGCCAACATAGAGTCAACTCCGCATTGCAGAAAACATACAGTGGTACCTATCAGATAGTAGTAGCAAAATGGTTACTTAATATGGTACCCACCCCCCCCCAAAAAAAAGCTGCAATGACATGCCACATAATCTCTTATGGAAAAAAATTTAAAATTCACACCACAGAAGACTTCAAAGAGAACAAAATTCAGGAAGCCATGGAATGGTAGACTCAGAGGCACCTACAGTAAAACACTTGTATGCATTTCTCAAAGATGTATGGAAAATCATAAATGTAGTTTTCAAAAATATTGAAATGCCATGTTTTAAATCTTTGCAGGATGTACAGGCCACTCAGGTTTTCTAATTTTATTTGAACACCAAATATTTAATTTTTTGCATGTAGAGAATAAGAGGTAATCATTAGCATGAAAAAGGAGAAGCAAAGAATTTGTAATCAACATTATGCAGAAAGAAAGCAAAATTACAAATACCAACCTACTCACATGAAAATCTTTAATGTTTATGCTGATGTATAGCTGAGAGCTTATCATTAAATGGAAGTGTGCAGTTAAAGAAAAAAACAACACGGCAGTTTAAGAAAGTTCCAGTGTGTCAAAGAAAGCATTTTTTAAATATGTATATACGTGAAGAACATTTAGTTATGCCATAAAATAAACTCAGCGCTGTAAGATAAAGGAAGGCTATCATAAATGGGGTTTTGGCTTTTTCCCCCGCCCTACATGGTGCGACCATCTTTAACCTGCCGCGCTTAAATCTCAAGGGATGTAGGAGGTTTTTTCTTCTTTTTTTCTCCTATTCCGTTCACATTTCAGGCGGCTCAGCAGATGCCTGTGATTCTGGCGATTCAACTCTCTGGTGAAAGCTTGCCCTCTGTTTCCTCAGTTTTTCGGGAGCTTTTCTCCACAAAATGATCTCCTGCTGCTTGAAGTACATCCTGTCTTCCTCATCAACAAGGACTAGAATTAAAAAGGATCTCATGGGGCTTCCCTGGTGGCGCAGTGGTTGAGAGTCTGCCTACCAATCAGGGGACGCGGGTTTGTGCCCCGGTGCGGGAGGATCCCACATGTTGCGGAGCGGCTGGGCGCGTGGGCCATGGCCACTGAGCCTGCATGTCTGTAGCCTGAAAAAAAAAAAAAAAAAAAAGAATAATAATAAGAAGTAAATTTTTCCTACAGTCACATCCTTTAAATGATACTTTGATTTATTATATTCAAATTCTATGTGTAGACAATCCTCAGTGCCCACTTCCATCTTAATAGAGTTGTTGACATCAGGATAGGTAGTAGGCTGGTGAACAATAAGGTCATACATATTCTTTTACCAAGTCTGTCAGTCTTCTTGCTATTGTCACTTTAAGGAAATACCTTAAGCAGACATTGGCACCGATATAAGATTCGCGTGGCTTTTCAACTTGCGTACATACAAAGTCATAACTTCTGCTCCGAGCCAGTTCTCCAGGTAAGGCTAGTTCTTTCATTAGGTTTACAGACTCGTGAGTATTACTCTTGTCATTGAAAAGTTCCGTTTGACCTACAAATTCAGTTCGGATTCCTTGGTGTTCTAGCCTCTTTCCAGGTTGCTGAAAGGCTACGTTTACCTTTCCTGAAACAGATTCTCCATCATAGAAAAGATAGCGCTTTTCTACTTTGCCAACTTCCATTTTCATTTCCGCCATTTTCCTGTTTTCCCCATCATTAAGGACAACATCGATCTCACACATGGGACCAAAAAATCCTCCAAGAAAACCCATTGTCGGTGCTGCCACCGCCGCGTCCCCCCCGCTTCACTCCTCTTCCTTCAGGAGAACTCCCAGCCCAGGCTTCTGTTTTTCTAAATCGTTAGTACAAAATTAAATGCTCCTCTGCACTTTGAGACCATATCCAGGAAAGAAAGGCCAGCTGGTGCCATTCTCCCAGTATTGCTTTACCCTCCTACCTTCCCCTCCCCAGGACTCTTTAAATCTCTGTGAACCACTCTTCTTGTTGGTTCTCAGTCTTTTTTCATATCTTCTTTTGTCACTCTTTCCTCTCCGTCTCTCTTTTTTCCCCCCAATGTATGGTCTCCAAAATTCACATTCTGATAAATAATAACTTGTTAAATCGAAAGGTTCTCATTTGTTCCTTTTTCCCCCTTTCACAGAAAACACAAGCCAATTTAATGATATCCCTTCTCCAAGATAACTCCTCATTTCCCACTCTTTCCTGCCCCTTCCAGTTTAGATCCGCAGAGCTTCGCTTCATGAGCCATTTCACCCACTTTCCAAACTTTTCCTCAGTCTGCACTTTTTCTTTTTGGAATTAAGCACCTCCTCCTCCTTTTCACGGGTTAAAGGATTTCCCTACCGGATTTGGGGACACAGCTTAATCACCGACTTCCTCTCCTTAGGAAGCCTTCCTAGTGGTTAGATCAGCCGTGACTCACAAGCTGCTCTGGGCATCACAGACACACGCGAGGCTTGTGAATTGTGATTTATCGCTGTCGTAACGTGGTTCACGTCCTGCCTTTTCTCCTCCCTCACACGTTCTGGCCTGGGAGTGAGCACATCACAGATCTAGAATTCACCTGACAAGGTGTCCGTCGTAACTCCTGGTTGCAGGTACCACTCTCGAGCTTGTCTTTTGGCTTGAATTTCAGACCTTTCTACCTGTTCTGATCCCCGTACCTACCAGGACCTCAGCCGACAGCTCTTACTGAATTCCCAGCTTCCCTGATCCTGACCACTGACATCTGTCATCCTCTGTGGGAGTGCCTGTTTTTCCCATTAAGAGAGAATCCTCTTTGTTTTATTTTATTTTGTTTATTAATTAATTAATTTATTTATTTGAAGTATAGTTGATTTATAGTGTAGTGTTAATTTCTGCCATACAGCAGTGATTCAGGTATACATATGTATACATACTTTTTCATATTCTTTTCCATTATGCTTTATCACAAGATATTGAATATGGTTCCCGGTGCTATACAGTAGGACCTTGCTGTTTATTCGTTCTATATACAATAGTTTGCATTGGTTCATCCCAAACTCCCAATCCATCCCTCCCCCGTATGCCCTCCCCCTTGGCAACCACAAGTCTATTCTCTATGTCTGTGAGTCTGTTTCTGTTTCATAGGTAAGTTCATTGGTGTCATATTTTAGATTCCATATATAAGTGATATCATATGGTATCTGTCTTTCTCCTTCTGACTTACTTCACTTAGTGTGATAATCTCTAGGTCCATCCATGTAGCTGCCAATGTATGCCAGTATCTTTTTTGCTTCTGTTCCTATTCCAGTTTCCCCTTAATTTCTGTGATGGTTTTATTTTTTCTCCAATTTATTTCCCAAGTTTGCCCACCGTTGCTTCATTTTTTTCTTACCTTCTCATTCTCTCTTTCCTGGATTATTACATACTTCCTGATGCCCTCCCTTAATAGAGGCAATTCTTTTTTTTTTTTTTTTTTGAGGCAATTCTTAAGATTTAAAAAAATGCGTGTGAGTCTGTTGCTGTTTTGTAGATAAGTTCATTTGTGTCCTCTTTTGGATTCCAGATATAAGTGACATCATATGGTATTTGTCTTTCTGACTTCTCTTCGTGTGATGATCTCTAGGTCCATCCGCATTGCTGCAAATGGTATTATTTCAAGAGAATCCTCTGTATTTTAAAAGCCAATATTTTGTAATAACTGTAAATGGAATGTAACCTATAGAATTGTCTAGAAAGTTAAAAAATTAAATAAAAACCAAAGATAATTTTGCTCAGGTAATTTTGCTCAATCCTCTCATTTCATAAAACCTGAGCTCCAACAGGGTATAAGTAGTTCATGAGGGAGTCAAGACTCAATTTTCGTTCCCTGGTTCCCAGACTTGGCAGATTCCATGGAACCAGGCTGTTCACGTCTGTCTTCTTTATTTGCACACAAAGTCAAGGGCCACATGCTGTATCAGCCTCAGGACACTTCACTGGTATTTAATGTTCCCAAGGGTGTGTCCTGGTCAGGGTTTGTCTTGCCAACCATGGTTCTTCATGCTAAACAGGGACCTTCCTTGTGTGGTTAGTAATTTCTGAAAGAAATAGGAAAAGAAACCCATATAAATAAAAAAATATATATGTAAATTCTTTTAGCTACCCAGAATCTAAATCATCCTGGAGAATTTTAGAAAGTTTAATGGAATGCATGAAACATAAATTGCTTTAATGACTTCCAGAATATTAGTGAAAATCTATTTATGTTATTTTGGGTTACGTTTTATTGATTTTTAAATTTTGCATTGTCCTCTCGCTTTCTCAGTAAAATGCATAGAACAAAGATAAGCTCATGCATAAGTTAACCAGGAATAGAGGGCAGTAAATGAGAAGTAAATGTTTTTCTGGTCTAACAGGTTGGATTGTTTTAAGTCAAAAGCTGTCCCTCAAGTGCAGTATTTTAAAGATCTCGCATCTTGTATCTTGTGAAGGAAACAGAGGGATTGGAATTTTGTAGATCCCAAATCTCATATTACTTTTGACTAAGGGCCTGGAAATCTGTATTTAGTCAACAGAGGTGGAGGAAAGTTATCTGACACGTCACTCATCCCCTCCCCACATTTTAGGGCCTTAGAAAGTTTGAATTGTCTTCATGCTACATGATTATAATGCTCTTTCAAGTGTCTCTATCCTCCTTTTTTTATTTTTAAAATTTAAAACAATTTTTTATTGAACAATATAGCTGATTTACAATGTGTTAATTTCAGGAGTACAGTAAGGTGATTCAATTATACATATATATATTCTTTTTCAGATTCTTTTCCATTATGGTTTATCACAGGATATCAAATATAGTTCCCTGTGCTATACAGGAGAACCTTGTTGTTTATCTACTTTATATGTAGTAGTATGTACCTGTTAATCCCTCACTTCTGTCTTCCTTTTTTTTAAATGAAATTTTCATATGCAGTTAAGAAGACATAAGATATTTAGACATTACTAGATAATTAAAAATTATATCTGACAAAATGTGAATGCAGCAGAACAAGTTCATATTTTTTAATTTTATTTTTCATAAAATAAAAGATGAAGATGCATGGGGCCTTTGCTAAAGTCATCTCAAACGTATGAGTTCAGATGTGGAAAAACTCGTTCGGTGGAGGAATGTGGAATTAAGGGAAAAGGGGGATGACTGGATCTCAGAGTTGGTTGAGCTGTGCCTCCTGTTTGGATTGAGTCTCAGGGAAGTGGCTGCAGCTCTCTGGGCCTTTTTTTTTTTTTTTCATTATGTGAAAACTGAGGACATTCACTAGGTTTCAGAGCCCCATCAAGCTCTTACTTGCTGGTGACATTTCAACCCTAGGAAGAGCCAAGGCAAAATGATTGCCATTATTAAGACATCCCTGGGCGTAGAAATCAAAGGCATTTCTATAGTAAAATGTACTCAATGGAAACTCTAAGCCAGTGGGAGTCCTTCACACTTTAGCGTAAAAACAAACACTATGAATATCTGACATAAACTTGAGGCCTGAAGACTGGAAGGTCCTAAATGAAATGAAGAGGCCATCAACAGTTTGAGATGCCTTTCTCTGTCCTTCCACTTTTCACAACTTTTTCCTGAATGTTATCTTATTTCATCTTCATAACAGCTACTAGGGTAGATACCTAAGTTTTTATTTCTCCTTTTTTTTTTTAAACAGGAAATGGAGCTCCATGATTATATGCAAACACTTGTAGTCACGGGGGTGGGGGGCGGGGGTAGAAAGCAAGAAAATGTGTTCAAACTGAAAATGTATAAATAAATAGTAATGCATTTTGTTATTCAGTAAGTTTCAACCCCTAAGTCTATCTATTCCTTTCCTCAGTGCTGAGGTTTATTTATGTATTTCATAGGCATTGGACTCCTTGTTTACTATTCTTAAAAAAAAAACCAAAAAACTGCTACTTTTATGAGTGAGATAGGATTTTCACAGATGAGACAGGAAACAACAGCATAAAATACCAGGGGGTGTGAAACATGAGTACAGCTACATTGCAGGATTGCAGTTGGTCAGAGAAAAGAGTGGTCAGTAGTGTTTAGCCGGGTCATAGCATGTGTCCTACAGTCATAGAAATAGCACGCAGACTCAAGGCTTAGTGCAACACACTTTTTCTTCTTCCCTGATTGATAACTGTGATCTTTGGCAACTGAGGGACACATAGAATTCTGATAGACAGTTATTACTTCACATTGTCTGTATTGGCTTCTGGTGCTTTTTATTTGGAACCCGTGAGAATAGAGTCTCGTTCTTTCCAGTACAGGAACTCTGCAGCTTAATTTCCTCTGCATAACAGTCAAGAGTCTGAGAAATCATCAAGAGGAACACAATACGAAACAAATAAAAACAATAAAGCCATGTGTATCATCTTCTCCCGGCTCTATCCACTTTTGTGGTGGTGCAACATTCCTTTCTTAATTGACTCGTCAACTCCCAGCTGGACATGTGTGTACCAGAGATGCTATTCATTGCTTCCTGGGCCATTTATGGTCTGTGACAGTAGAGCCCTGCCCACGCCCCTCCTTTCCTGTTTGAAACAGAGGACTCGACCTTCTCCTGATACAGCTGTTTAGACCAGGACCGAACGCGTGCTCTCAGGGGGATAAATCCCCAGGATGTGCTGAGCCAGTCAAACACTCTCTTGGAAATTTGAGCTAAGAGACACCCATCAGAGGACAGAGGGCTCACAGGTAAGATCACAGAGACTCTGACAGCCATGTACGGTCATGGGCTGCTAAGAATAACTGTTGGGAGAAAGGGGAGGGGGGAGCAGCAGAGGTGACAGACACGATGACCCCTGAGACTCAGAGGACCCGGCCTCGCTTTCAGACTTTCTGGGTACAGTTCACGTAAAGCCTGTCTCTACTCCCCTTTATTTCCTCATAGGCTCCTTCTGTTTCCTGAGATGTCCAATATGTAAAATTGATAGAAAATAAAGAAAACTCTGTAATTACTACCAAGATTTCCTATTTTTCACTCCCTCTCCCCATTCCTACCAAATAGAACTGTTTTGGTTGAACAGACTTTTTGATAAGCTGCTTTGCATTCTTGCTGTGTATCTCAAGAGACACAAGTGAGGGGGAAACAAAAGTCACTGAATTGTTTTCTAAGCAGGAGTGGGACTGATGGCTACGTTCCAGGTTATTAGTGGACAGAGCTCGCCAGAGCTGAACTTGTCAGAAAAATAGAGCGTATGTGTGAGGCTTTATAGCAAGAGATAAAAGGGAACAAGGAAGAAAATATGATGTTGCTGGCGGCCAGGAGATGTGGGTTGGGGAACAGAATAGAAACGTTGGGTGTTGTATCTCACTTTTCAGAGAAGTAGCAAGAAAACCTGTGGGCTCACTGATGGGCTATATGGCTAGACCTGTGGCAATTGGAGTTGGGTCGTTTGATGTAACATTGGATATAAGTTCAAGATGAGGGTCGGACAAGGTCTCCACTGCCCAGAATATCTAGATTACATCCATAATACATTTGTTTGTTATTGTTTTTGCTTTGCTTTTTAATTTGAGCTACTTTGGGGGGTTTCTACAGTTTTCGCTATCAAATGAGCTCTAGGAAAAATGATGTGGAATGTGTAAAGCACCTGGGGGCTTCAATAAGCCTGAGACCCGACCTCCTTCTTCAATGAATTCCCAGGGTTCTTCTGAATGCCCTGGACTCATGGAGCTTTCATGAAACGACCTTATTTTTTTCCACCTGTGCCTTCAAAACAAATCTTTGGCTAGTTTGTACCCAGATTTGTGAAGCTATTTAGCTTTTGCTGGGTCCTTTTCTGTTACAAGTAGTGTGATTTCAGAAGTTAAAATGCCCAGGCCAGTCTACTGTAATAAGCTTAAGACAGGCTTCTCCTCTCTCTCAGCTTGACCTGTTTGAGGTCTAGAAGCCTGTGGGACGGGTTGGGGGGCGGCTTCTCTGTGCCTCCTTCCTGGCACGTTTCTTCTTCCTCTTCTGCACCCACCAGTCCCCATTTGTCACTTCTCCAAGGCTGAGTTCAGACAGGGAAGAAATGAGGGGAAAGGCAGAGCGAATATGGAGGGTCACAGATTGCTCTAGGTGTGGCAAATGCGTAAAAGTGACCTTTTATTTTCGTGGGGTGTTTTCAGGGCGTTTTCTTTGAATGTGCTCACACAGGATATTGATGGGTGACTGTAGCATCTTCCCCAGCTGTGATACCGTCCCCATCCTCACGCTTCCTGGTGTCACCCTGGGCTAGGTACTTTGCTCCGTTGGCTGGGGCTCCTGGCTTCCACCTCCCACGTGGTCCATTTCTGGTTCCCGAGAAGCATCTCGTGTCCCGTCACCATTACGGGTACGGCTTGCTCACCCTTCACATCTGGCTGCCTGAGAGGCACTCTGGGTTCAGCTCCTTGATTTTAAATTTTTCCAGGAGGGGTCTGGGTACCACTGCTTTATGCTTCGGGGGGCCCCATTTCAAGCTCCCTGAGGGGAACTCTGTTCTCAGAGACAACCAACAGCTTTGCTTTTTCTCATCCGGTTGTACATCCTTCTCCACCGGAAGGATGGAGATTCCAGAGAATTCCACCAACTCTCTGTATTGGAAGCTTCCTCTCAGGTGGATGATGGCTATTGTGTGCTCTCCATTTCAAACCCTTTTATCATTTCCTGTATTAATAGTCTAACAGACCTCTTAGGCTGTAGGGATGCTTGGCTACCATCATTACACTTCTTAACTTTTGGTGCCTCAGTTGAAACCGAGTTAGGAAGATACAGTTAAGCTTGGTTCTCTTTCTACTTGGAGTTACCTTACATCTCTGAGAACACTGGGCAGTTGGTGATATGTGTAAGGGGGGATGCTCCCTAAGCGCAGTGTGTGTATTGAGAGGATGTATCTTGGCTTCTGTGATTTGAAAAGGATTCACGGAAGCGCTGGGGTTTCTGCTGGGCAGTGGAGGACACAGTGCTTCGCTTGAGATGGTGCTTTATCTAAAGAACACGGGCAGCCTCGCCAAAATGGAAAGTTTCCATTTTCTTTACTCATTAAGTATGGAGGTTGCTTACGTGCTCATGTGTATCCAAGGAAAGTGGGAACTCTTGGCAAATTCACCCTTCATGCTAAAATCCCCTCTAGCGTGGTGCTTCTCAAACCTTGCTGTGTACACTCCTCACCTAGGCATTCTCGTAAGAACGCATATTCTGATTGAGTAGTTCTGGCATGGGGCCCGAGATTCTGCATTTCTTAGAAAGCCCCCCAATGCTGCTATCGGTGGTCATCCTAAGAGCACCCTTTTTTTTTTTGTATACAGGCCTGGTCCAGCATCTTGGGTCAGCTGTCCACTTCAGATAGCATCTTCTTCTTGTCCTGCTCTGGTAGTTTCTCCCCTCAGAGCACACTGTGAGTAGCCATGTAATGGTGACAAATCACTGGAAGTCTTTCATTTTGGGAAAAGGGTCTTCGTCGTAGTTTGCACGTAATGGTCCCTCATTTCTTTGATCTGTGATTAGAAATTGTGGTGCCATTCATTTGGAGAGGAGGATTGAAATAGGAAAGAAGAGAGTGGGCTTCCCACGGTCAGCTAGGCTCTCAACTGGCTTTGTGGCTGTTACCAAGGAATCAGCATTTCCATGTTTAGCCACTTTTATTAAAATGTTTATTGTGTTAGGTTAGAAATGTTAGGGGCCTAGAAAATACTAACATTATATTTCTAAATATATTTTGTGCTTGTCTACTCAGCTATATTATTAAAAAAAACTTGGGAGCCAACTCTGTATTTTTCCATATATTTTTATTCCTGGAACAGGAGCTAGAACCTTGCCCTTAGTTCATGGCCAGTAAATATTTGTGAATGATGATGACAATGCAGAAGAACTTCGGTGATAGGAGAGTGGATCCAAATAGTGAGGGATCCACCAAGTTTTTTTTTTTTAAAGGGTATTTTTTTTTAATTTATTTATTTTGGCTGCACTGGGTCTTCGTTGCTGCACGCGGGCTTTCTCTAGTTGTGGCGAGCGGGGGCTACTCTTCCTTGCGGTGCGCGGGCTTCTCATTGCGGTGGCTTCTCTTGTTGCAGAGCACGGGCTCTAGGTGCCCAGGCTTCAGGAGTTGTGGCTTGTGGGCTCTAGAGCACAGTCTCAGTAGTTGTGGCACGTGGGCTCAGTAGTTGTGGCTCACGGGCTCTAGAGCGCAGGCTTAGTAGTTGTGGCGCATGGGCTTAGCTGCTCCGCGGCATGTGGGATCTTCCCGGCAGGGGTCGAACCCGTGTCCCCTGCACTGGCAGGCGGATTCTTAACCACTGCGCCACCAGGGAAGCCCTCCACCAGGTTTTTTAAAGTGTTTTTAGCAAAGCTTTATTGATTAATGATGTTGATTTCCTAAGTGAAAATAATAAATTCCATAATATCCATGTGTGCTGAGTTTCTCGTCTCTGAGTTTGACTAGGGTTAAGAGAGGCAACCCTTCCAAAATCCAGTCGGATCAGTAGAGCAAGAGAGTTATAAATTTTCTCATTATAAAACAATGAAGTTTTTTGAAGAAACAGGCCAAGAAATATAGGCAAAGAAAACCTATATTTCCTGTCTCACACATTTTAGTGATTCTGCCTCAATAAAACTTCCTGTTCTCTTTAAGCTATGGTTCACCAGGACATTATCAAAACCCCTTAATCTTTCTAAATAGTCCTGTATTCTTAAAGTATCTATTTTAATTCTAGACACATCAGGATCCACATAATAATTTGCAGAATCCTTGGTGGAGCTCTGAGCTGTCACGTCACGTACTCTCTCCTGGGTTGTAGAGGTGTTAGATTAAGGAGAGTCAAGAAAAAGATTGATGGAAAAGGCAAAATGACCCAGTCAAAATCTTTAAATTATGTGTTATTACAAACAAGGAAATGTCACTATGACATTTACTAGCTGGAAAAGAGGAAGGAGGAGGGGGTGAGCAGGAGTTATAAGTAAGCTTAAGTCTAGAAATTCCTACTTGGTACATCCACATACTGGAGTGAGGCAAATGTTTCCATTTATCCAGGAGAGCAGAAAAATACCCATTTATTTTTTTAATCTACTTGTTAAATTATAGCTTTTATTTTAAGGGCTATAGATTGAGTAAATTGCTGCACGGAAGGCAACTTTGAAGATGGAAGATTCAAGTGTAAAATTTACGCCTTTTACCCAACTTTCAAAAAAGTGAGAAAAGCTCTACATATATGGATTCGATACTATGGGAGACTTTGAAGTCTTATTCCGGACAAATCTATCAGAGACTACAAATTTTTAAATTTACATTACTCCCCATCGAAGATCCCTTTGCAGCACTGTTGCTTTGATGGCGCCATATACATCCATTTTTGTTGTGTTTCGCGTAAAATGGATACCGGGAACTGATGTTTCTTGGAGGGGTGTGAAGGTAGCCCCTGGGTGGTAACGAGTGTGTCGGTGAGTAAAAACCGAGGCAACATGAGCTCCTTTTATCATCTAAATGGATTTCAATATCTGAAGTGGAAGATTCAAAGTTAGAAAATCGGTAATGGTATTAGGGTCGCAGGAGAAAAACAATTACTTGGATCTGGGTGTGGTATTATGGGAAATAGACTACAAAGTTAATCCAGGGTCAATAAAGCAATATCTCAACAGCTGTGAAAATACAGTTAGAAATAAAGAAAGTGCTTTATGGCGGACCAGGAATTTTTAATTTCTTTTGGTCAAGTGCCGCAGTTTGGAAAAGGAGGAAGTATTCCTCGTGATTAGGCAGTGATTAGGCAAGAAAAGGAGGACGGTTTCTCTGTGGATTAGAAGATAGAAAACTGTGCCAGGAGTGGATTTCTTTCACTTAACCCTCACAGTGGTCCTCCGAGGTGCTCTTGCAAGGACTCAGATATGTTAAGTAACTTGCCTGTGGTCCCATGTCCACCAAGATGCAGATCTGGACTTCAGACCTAGGCTCTGAATAATCTTACTGCTTTACGCCAACACCATACTGGATAGTAAATGGTGGAAAGGAAGTAAATTAATCAAAATCATCATTTAGCTCTTTAGGCATTAGTCGAATTGGCTGTTCACTAGGTAAAGTTCTTCTACATCAGGGGAACATTATCATACAATAGCAGTATACTGCAGTTGCAGAAACTATGGCTCTGATTTATTTGCCGAAAGGTCATTTATTTTCACAAATTGATCTTGTAGCCATTAATCTCACAACTCTCTCATTAGTTCTGATGATAAGTTTTGGTTGATTCTGTATATTTGATCATACTATCCACAAATAAGGACAGCTGTATCTCTTACTTTCCATACCTTATTTTCCTATTTATATCTGTATATCTAGATCTATATGTAAATATAGATATATCTCTATATAAGAACCTGCTGTATAGCACAGGGAACTCTATTCAATACTCTGTAATGACCTATATGGGAATAGAATCTAAAAAAGAGTGGATATATGTATGTGTATGACTGAATCACTTCGTTGTACAACAGAAACTGACACAACATTGTAAATCAACTATACTCCAATAAAAATTAAAAAAGAAAAAGGATGTGAACACTTACTTACTTGATTCTGATGCTTCAGACCCCAGGAGGAAGAATTCAGCCTGAACAGTTGGTGATTTGGTGGAGGTTAAGTGCAGGTGGGTGGGAGCCATGAAGGCCCCTGGGGGCAGCTTTAAGGGGGGAGGGGGAAGGTTCACACTCTCTGGAGCAAGAAGAAGTTATCTCATGGGTGGTAACTCATGCCACTTTGGATCCGAGACTGGATCCTGCAACAGAAAAAGGACCTTCATGAAAAAGCCGGGGAAATCCAACACATTCTTTAGTTCAGAGTATTGAAGCAATATTAATTACTGCTTGTACTGTTGCTGTACGGATGTTAACATTAGGGTACGCAGGGATTCACTCCTATATTTGCAACTTTTTTGTTAGGCTAAAACTGTTTAAAAATCAAGAGTTTTTAAACAGGAGCTTAAGGATTACAGAGAAGAGTGTATGAAGAAAAGTGTGAAACTGGTTATCGTTAAAAAAGTGCAAACAGAGAAAGGAGCATTTATGGAAACTGAGCATGAGGGTTTAGAGAAGAGAAGCAGTGAATCCAAAGAATACTGTGTCTTGCAAACCAAGAAAACGGCATTGCTGGAACTGCACCCCTACAGAGCACACCTGTGGACTCACCCCCAGACAAAGAAACGATACCAAGATTCCATAAGTTTGTGGGGTGGTCAGTCTTCTTGAAATTAACAGTATATGTGAGCACAGTAATGAGTTTTAGAAAGGCCTCACTATGGAACCCTTATTTAAAAACAAATTCAATGTTTCCAAAATTCTTTAGCTATGAGTACTTCTTTATTTTCAAATAGCCCTTTGGTAATCAACTTCATGAAATCCGGAATGAGGTCTCCTTGGGGCCAGTTATACAAATACAATCCACAGCACATAATAGGTATTTATTCTAACAATATAAGGGATGTTGTTAGACCCACTAACGTCCCTTAGACCTTGGGTTCTGAGGAATACGCTTGGGCAAAGCTTGAACAGACACGAAAATGACAAGAGGGTGGCAGCCTTGGGGCAAACGAGAGTGAATAACCCTGAGAATATGGCGTAGAAAAACGAGGACCAGTTCTCTCCCAAGCCTGCTGATAAGAAGGATGAAGTGAGAATCCAAATAGGTGGTAAATGGAGAGGGATGTGTGGTCGCGGACAGAATAGGATTTTTAGGTTGATGAATTCTACCAGCTGGTCCTCTAGGTTTCCATTTGGATTTTGATGCAAAGAGGTGCGTTGAAACAGAGATGTTTCCCCATGGGATGGATCATAACCTGATGTCTCCTCATAATCTTGGATTCAGAGGAAAGGAAAGAAATATAGTTCCTAACGCTAGAGAAGGAATAAAAGAGAAAAAAATGAGCAATGGTGGCCATGATAAATTTCCCTGTCATATTTATTACAATCCTTTCTTGAGACGTTTGTGAGAGAGACACTGATGAGGTCCGGACCATTTTATGTACTTAGGCATCCTCCCTGAGTTGTTCTAGAAGAGAGAGTTTTTAGTGCAGATTAATGAATTATCTGTGCTAGTCAGGATCATGAAGCATTATGACTACTTCTGGGTCCATGTCTCAATTCGCCTGTACAGACTGAAGTCTTCCGCAGGCCCTGGGCAGCCACCCATCACTTTAGGGTCCTGAGGTTTTGGTCCAAGATGAGAAATAGCCTAGCAACTTGCTTGAATCCTTCATTAATCCTGGATCAAAATCCCCCAGGGCTGCAGGGAAGGCCATTCAGGCGGAGCAGAGGCAGATGTGGGCCGGAAGTGATCAGCCAGGGAAGGTGTCCTGCTCACGGGGCCTGCCAGCGGGCTGACAGGTGGGGAGGGATGGGCGTGCGGCCCCTCGGGGACCAGGCACAGTCCCTGTGCACATGGCTCCCAGCTCTATCCCCTCCATCAAGTCGGTCTACTTAAGGGAAACCAGGCTCTGCAGACTCATGTGCCCATTGAGAGCTCTTGTGCTTCCCTGGGCATCTCTCAGGGAACGGGGCAGCCCTGCTCGCCACGTCCTGGAGGTGGGAGGTGATTTGGCGGCACAGGGAAGTCCCCTCCCCTGTGATCTGCCCCAGAATCTGCCTCTACGGAAACGGAGATGACACTCGTTGAAAATAAGTTTAGCTGCCTCAGTCATCTCAAGGGTATTTGAATTTTAGCCTAATTTATAAGATGTCATTAATGGTTTTCTCATATATCAAGATACGTAATCAGGTGCTAAAGCAGTAATCCTATCTTAAGGTCACAAACTATTATAATAAACTGAAGAAAGCCATAGGCCCGCGACCCAGAGAAATACACACATGAACCTACTCATGTGCATGTCTCATTTAACATTGACTCTTCAGTCTAGAAGGGACAGTCAGGATCACTGTGGTAGACACCAGTTTTCTCCCCCATAATCTTCTTCACAGGCACCGTGCTGTTTGGGAGGGTTTAGTCCCATCGCCATCTATTGGGTGGACATGATTCATCTAAACCAATAAGAATAATACAAAGCGACCAGCTCCAGGAACTCAGGCCTAACCAGCGAGTCTGTGCCATTGCCCAGGTCATGGTAGGCGTGGCCCCACCATGTCGAATGGCAGGGCTTTCCCCGGGAATCTAAGATAGCGCTCCAGCCTTCAACAGACCACGGAGAAATTCACTGCTCAGGGGGGATTAAGCATCTAGTTGTGAGAGCTCAAACTCACATTAGTGTGTACCCCCTTTGAAGTTGCGTTTACTACTATTATTTGCAATAAAATGAGCTCTGAATGGTACAGTCACCCCGGGCTGAGTCTTCAAGCGCGGGTGTGCCAGAGAGAGAGTTTCCAAGAACTGAGGATGGGCTGGGAAACCAGGAGGGCTCAGGAAGGGAAGGTTCTTGTCTTTCCAGCACACCGCCAGCCTGTGTAAAGGTGGAGCTCTTGACCTGTGCCCTTGGTGTGTGTGGAGCCAGAGTCATGCCTGGCCGTGTGCGTTTCTCTACCCAGTCTGTGACTAACCTTGGTCTACAGACCGCGCAGTCGGTCAAGGTCCCGAGACGCAAAAGGAACAACTAACACCCGGAGGACAGAACTGAGCCTGGCAACTTCAACACCACGTGGGCGCCTTGTAGACAGCCCCACTGCTGCCCTGCTCTGCGGAACTCGCTGAAATGTGCACCTTGCCTGCGGGTGATGTAGCCGAAATTTGGCCTCTGAGCCCTGGTGCCGAAATTCGGTGACAGAGTTTTGGGTGAAGTAGAAAAGAACAGCTTTATTGCTTTGCCAGGCAAAGGGGGCCACAGCGGACTAATGCCCTCCAAACTGCGTGTCCCGCCCTGGAGGGGGTCGTGAGCAGTTTTATAGGAATGGTTCAAAGAGGGCGGTCAGCTTGCGGACATTCTTCTGATTGGTTGGTGGTGAGGTCATCGGGAGTCCGCATCATCAACCTTCTGGTGCCAACCGGTCTGGGGTCTGTGTGCTTGTGGGCAGCAGACAATTAACTTCTCCTGCCCGGTTTGAGCTTCAGAATCTGCAAAACAGCTCAAAGATGTTGTTCTGTGTGTCCCTTGAGGGGAAAAACTGGACCCTGCCCCAAGGCTGTACTATTGTTTCTTTTTAATTTACTTATATACATATTTTTGTCTGCGTTGGGTCTTCATTGCGGTGAGCAGGGGCTACTCTTGGTTGTGGTGCGCGGGCTTCTCACTGCGGTGGTTTCTCTTGTTGTGGAGCACAGGCTCTAGGCACGCGGGCTCAGTAGTTGTGGCTCGCGGGCTCTAGAGCACAGGCTCTGTAGTTGTGGCGCACGGGCTTAGTTGCTCCGCGGCACGTGGGATCTTCCTGGACCAGGGCTCAAACCCATGTCCCCTGCATTGGCAGGCGGATTCTTAACCACTGCGCCACCAGGGAAGTCCTCCTGTCGTATTGTTTCTTGACTGCTCTGCCCTTGTCTCTGCATCCCCTCCCTTCCGTGATTAGTAACAACCTGCCCTTTGGAACTCAGGGAAGGTCACGGAGGCTGAATGAAGCCTGTTTCCTGTAATCAAGAAACGGGGGACACAGAAAGGCTTTTGTGCCCAGGAGCCCCACAGGGTCCTGCTCGGTTTCAGTGACACCTGCAGGTTCATGAAGCCCTTGCCTGTCTTTACCTGCTCACCTGAACCTCGCTGAAGATGAAACTGGGAAACCCACAGAACCTTTTATGGAGCACGTAGAACTTAGCGTTCAGGGTATATTCCAGACGTGTTCACAGAGCACAGAGCGAGGCACAGGGCAGGCGTACAGTCAGGTGTTTCTGACTGGTAAGCTTTTCTTTTTTGGTCTCCTTCAGGGTTAAAAACATCCCCCTGCCCCCCAAGGCCTCCATCCCCGGCTTCAGGCTGGGCTCCGAGGCCTGGTGCTCAGCTGCTATTCCGAGGCTTCTTCTCACTGCTGTTTGGTTGGTCCCCTGTTTACCATAAGTCACATCTTTTTCATTTGGGGAATCTTTTTACTAAAACTCAAAACCTGAGGAAGAGTGTGTGGGATGTGAATTTTGAGTCCTTTAAGGTAGGAGCATCTTTAATTTTGCATTCACTCATGATTAATAATTTGGGTGGCGTAAGTACTCTAGGTTGAAAGTTATTTTTACTTTCAACTTTAAAAGTGTTACTCCATCGTCTGCTAGTGACAGTGTCCAAACTAGAGGTGTCCTCTTGTGTATTATCATTTTCTCTTTTAGAATTCTCTGTACTTGATTTTCTTTTTTTAAAAAATTAATTAATTTTTATTGAGATAGAGTTGATTTACAATGTTGTTTCGTTTCAGGTATACAGCATTGTGATTCAGATATATATATATAATATTATATATATATGTATATATTCTTTTTCAGATTCTTTTCCCTTACAGGTTCTTACAAAACATTAAGTATAGTTCCCTGTGCTATATAGTAGGTCCTTGTTGGTTATCTGTTTTATATATAGTAGTGTGTATTTGTTAATCCCCAATTCCTAATTCATCCCTCCCACTTTCCCCTTTGGTAACCATAAGTTTGTTTCCTAATTCGCTGAGTCTGTTTCTGTTTTGTAAATAAGTTCATTTGTGTCGTTTTTTCAGATGCCATATATAAGCGATATCATATGATATTTGTCTTTTTGTCTTTCTCTGTGTGACTTACTTCACTTAGTGTGATAATAAGCTTTTCTTTTTAACCACATCCAACTATAATTTTGGGCAAGTCATAAAATCTATATTGTATATAAAGATATGGAAGTTGTAAAGATATAGAAGCTGTAAAGATGTGGAAGCTGTAAAGCTGTGGAAGTTGACATTGTATGTTTATCAGCTTTTACTCCCAAACACTGTTAGAAAGTTAAAATGGCAATAGGAACTTGAATACTCTGATGATAGGATTATAAATTAGTACAGCTATTTTGAGAAAGTACCACTGTATACTAAAGCCGACCATGACCAGACCCTACCACCCAGTAATTTCGTTCCTAAACACACACATATGCACCAAAAGACACATACACGAATACTCATAGCAACGTTGTTGTCAGAGCCCTGGACTGGGAACAACTTTGATGGACATCAGAGTAGACTGGATAAATACATGGTGGTATTTTTCATACACTGGAATACTATAAAAAGTGTAAAAGAATGAGCCATAGTGACATGCAGCAACATGGACAAATCACATGATCATATTGTTTTAAGGAAAAGAATCCATAATGTGTGTGTAAACACATAGTACAGTGCCTGGAACACAGTAGTTATTCTATAAATGTTAGTCATTCCTCTTGAAATATAAAGCATGTGAGAAGTTACAATTAGTGCTTAGTGAGTAAATTAAGTAGGTTTTCCTAGTTTTCTCTGCACATCTAGTATGGCATGTGTAATTAAAGTGTGCCAACAAATCTAATAAATGTGTAATCAGCATTTTGCAAAGAACATCGCCATCATGTAATCTAGCCTGTGTTGCAAATCCTAATTCATCAATCTGGAAACAAAAATATGCACTTCTGTATTTAGCATGAATTTAATTGTAGAAGATGGAGGTTCTGAATTTGGAATTACATGATAGGAAAAGTGATAAAGAATATTACTTTTGAATTCCCAGAATTGATTCTACCTTGTTCATTAATATTTAGCTAGCATTCATCCTGTCATCTTTTATGTCATTGAGAAGAACCAAATTGTTTGCAAGGGAGATATTTGATAATCCTCAGTATTTGAGTTCTTCTTGTTCTTGAAGAGGATTAGTTTGGGGTGATATATTGTGATAAGAGTGACTTAATTTCAGGTGAAGATACGCCTTATGACTTCCATTTTAAATCTTAAACACCCACAGAGTGAAATTGCAGAAAAGCTCATAAAAATCACTGACTATAAATGATGGCACATTGGAGTTCTAACGATATGCTTTAGGAGTCTGAAAATATCTAGTGGTCCATTGTTAATAGGCCACCCCAACAAAGTCTGTGTTTTTTTCCCTGAAATGCTGAATTTCACAGGGAACAGGCAGGTAGAGAATGGTGGGAAGTTGATATAAATTTCATTTATATTTACTAGATTTGAATAAAATAATTTAAAGTTAACCCCTAAAATATCAGACCAAAATTGAAGGCTGAATAAGCATCTCTAATTATTGAATGATAAAATCTTTTCGGCATATAGCTAATTCTCAGTCACCCAGCATAGGGGGATGAGAATGAAGTTCCAACTACCTCTAATTCACAGGGAATCCAGAAATCTAAATAATAAATCCACAGTAGTCAAAAGTAGACTTCAGGGCTCTCTGGTCACCTCTTGTTACCATTGTTGCTCTTGTTTTTTGTTTGGAAAACAAACCAACCAACAAAACAATCTGTGGAAAATGAGCAGCTGGGAATTGGAATAAACTTAGATCCCCAGGAGGGCAGGAGGGAGGCTTGGTAAGGAGCAAGGAGCTGGTTATCACGGCTTATCACAAACCCAAATCTCTCTGTGCTCGAGTCTGTCTGTATCTTCTCCTCAGGTCCCTTTGTCTGTCTGTTCTAACACGGTTAGCACGCTGTTTGGCCAACTGCTAGACTGAAAGCTTCCTGAGGGCAGGGCTCTGTTCGTTGACCCGTCTCAATTGCCTAGAACAGGGTCTGGCTTATGGGGTTTGAATATATATTTGTTGGTTGAATTAAATATACACAATTTTAGTATTTTGTAGGGATAATTTCATCCCCCTTATTTCCCCTCTTTTCTATTTATTAATCTTTTCAATCATTTACCAGGTGTCTTCCCATGTTTTCAGTTTTTCCAAATTGACTATGATACATTTTTTTTTAATTTTGAAAAAGTTTTATTTTTTTTTATTTTTTTATTTTTTTATTTTTTTTTTTATTTATTTTTTTTTTTTGAGGTACGTGGGCCTCTCACTGTTGTGGCCTCTCCCGTTGCGGACCACAGGCTCCGGACGCGCAGGCTCAGCGGCCATGGCTCACGGGCCCAGCCGCTCCGCGGCATGTGGGATCTTCCCGGACTGGGGCACGAACCCGTGTCCCCTGCATCGGCAGGCGGACTCTCAACCACTATGCCACCAGGGAAGCCCTATTTTTTTTTTTTTTTTTATGCGTTACGCGGGCCTCTCACTGTTGTGGCCTCTCCCGTTGCGGACCACAGGCTCCGGACGCGCAGGCTCAGCGGCCATGGCTCACGGGCCCAGCCGCTCCGCGGCACGTGGGATCCTCCCAGACCGGGGCACGAACCCGTATCCCCTGCATCGGCAGGCGGACTCTCAACCACTGCGCCACCAGGGAAGCCCCAAAAGTTTTATTTTTAATGTATGGTGGGCATACCCTGCAAATCGATCTATAATTCTTTTTTTTTTTTTTTTTTTTTTTTTTTTTTTTTGCGGTACGCGGGCCTCTCACTGTTGGGGCCTCTCCCGTTGCGGAGAACAGGCTCCGGACGCGCAGGCTCAGCAGCCATGGCTCACGGGCCCAGCCGCTCCACGACACGTGGGATACTCCCGGACCGGGGCACGAACCCACATCCCCTGCATCGGCAGGCGGACTCTCAACCACTGCGCCACCAGGGAAGCCCTAGATCTATAATTCTAATGCATTTCTAAGTTTGAGTTTTCTCATTGAGAAATAGGTGCTGTGTCTCTTCATTTTTAAAAGTGTTTTCCGATCTTTAGTAGAACTTGATTGTTTTCTTCATGTAGGAATAAAAAACAAATATGGAGGATTAAATATTTAAGTACCTAAATATTTATTATTGTTTGTCATGTAAACACGTATCCATTTCATATTCTAACTGAATATATTTGCTAAGGCCACACTGACTTCTGTACATTTATTTTGTAATCCGCCATCTACTGGACCGCGACTCATAGGTTCTCAGTTGGTTCGCTTGAGTGCTCTTGCCAGACATTTATCATTTTTACTTCTCTTTTGCAAAATTCATACTTCAGTCTTTTTATATTAACTCTTTCTTTAGTAGTATTCATGGTATATGACTAACAATGCTGGTTAAAAGCATTAATCTAAGTACACGAGCAATTATATATCAATGCAAATATGAACACGGTAAAGATATGTAAATAATGTTAACTGATTCACAAAATAACATTTCAGATAACAAAAGCATCTAGAGATCTCCATATCCCTAGTAATTAAAATATATATAAATTAAAATGAGGCTACTATTTTGATCTATAAGCTTGGAAAGATCCATCTTTTAAATCCAGTGTTCTTTTCAGCAAAGGAACAAAGTCTCACCGCTGCTTAGGGAAGTACAAACGTATACAAACACTCTGGAACTATATGCACAAAACTCTGGGGGAGAAGTTTTTTCTTTTAGAAATGTGTTTTGAAAAAATCATTAGATAAATTTACAAAAATGTTTGTAAAGAGAGGTTCATTGTAACTGAAAATAACACAAAACAAAAAACCAAGCAATATCCAAACCTAAAGAGCCATTCTCTAGAGATGGTGTCTTTATACAGGCAACACAGTCAACTGAGAAACGTGTTTCATTTTTGTTTTAAAAAACTAGACAATAATATGTCAAAATTTCATCGGAAGAAGTTTGTTTACTGTGGTTGCTAAATATCAATATTTAGACATTGAAGGTGGGAGTGATTTGCACTTTTTGTTTTCATGTGTGCTGATCTGTCTTGTCTAATTTTCTGTAATGGTGATCTGAATTGCAAGGGTGTTCCTTCTGGGAACCTGGAGTGTACACCCTAGGAGCTAGAGCAGGAGAGGAAGAAAAATGTTATTGACATGTTAGTGGCTCAATACTGGCCTTCCTCAGGCCGCCTAGCCAACCTATGTATACCTTCATCCGATTTTCTTTTATGGCAGGAAGAAGAAAATCTAAATTCTTTAAGACAGAGAAGAATTTCATAGTATCTATTTTATAGACATTAAATCTCAAAACCCCAAAGCTGTATTCCTCCATTAAAGCTTGTGTGTGTGGTTCGGGGACTTTTTTTCTTTTAAAGCATGGATCCCCTGGCCTATTGGTAATATTTAGTGAACTATATTCTGTAGCTACCAATTGAATGACTGGTTCAAATTGAGGACAGTATAGACTTTTCATCCATCAGGGGGTCTGTAGACTTTCTGGACCAAATCGTTAATAAGTGCAAAAGTTTCACTGGAAAAAGAGCCAGGTGAGAAGAATCCCATTAGCTCAGTGATTCTGAAATTTACCAGTTTCATTGCCCACTTTATACCCTATTCTGTTGTTTCACAACGTCTCTGCAATCACAGGTGCTTTGCAATGATGGCCTCTCACAATCAGTGCTGGGCCCTGGGACACAGTCATCATTGCCTGTACATGGTGCACCTGGTCAGGGGAGTTCATGCTGTCATAACTTTGAGCTCTGTGGGTTATTGTAGCTACTTGTGTTGGGTTTAATTCCCATCAAATTCCTTACTGTTGTCACCTGAAAATCTTCAGTTGACACCTCGGGTAAGAAAGCACCAGTGTTGTTATTGGTGCTTAGAAGAAAATCTAGCTAACGGTAGTGGAGAAACCTTTTAAGAAATACTGCGTCGTTAGAGCTGTGATGCTCCAGAAGATGCCACCCTGTCTAAAATTACAAGTAATGGTAAGACATTGTGTCATACTCTAGTTGCACTGTGTTTTTGTCAATGTGTCTTTAAAAAAATTTTATTGAAGTGTAGTTGATTTACAATGTTGCGTCAATTCTGTACAGCAGAGTGATTCAGTTGATATATATATGTATATTCTTTTTCATATTCTTTCCCATTATGGTTTATCACACAATATTGAATATAGTTCCCTGTGCTATATAGTAGGACCCTGTTGTTCATCTATCCTATATATAATAGTTCGCATCTACTAATCCCAAACTCCCAATCCTTTCCTTCCCCACCCCCGGCCTTGGCAACCACCAGTCTGTTCTCTATGTCTGTGGTAATTGTCTTAACATAAAATAATGTGTCTTACAATCAATGGTGTCTTAGATTCAATCAAACAAGGAACATGTTTTGTACTGTCCCCTTTACTATCCTAAAATAGATTTCCTAGATAATAAAGCTACCTACGTACATAATTTTCAAAAATCAATATAATCATCTATCTCCAATATGACAAATAAAAGGATATTAATATGTATCCTCAAGGAGAATGATTTCGTGCAACCATAACCACATACATAATGGAGTAGTCAAATATTTGTATCTACCTGTGGTGAATAACAGTGGATTTAAGAGAAATGAGATAATCAGAAGCTATTCTTTACAAGAAGTACATGAAAACAAAATGCACAGGTACAGGTGGGTGCCAGTGTAAAAAGTAATGCTACAATGAACAATAACTAGTAAGCATTATTTGTATTGATGAGACAAAGAAGAAAATAACCTTAATTGAGGTGGAGATAACACAGCTTGGAAAATTATAAACTGTTGAAATGGAAATAATGAGAGTGTTTTCACAGAAGAGCTGAGATTTATTTACAAGTGTAATGTCAACATAATTGCCTTTGTTGTGACATGGGATGGGACAGTGATAACTGTCACTGAAAATATATTTACTGTTAGGAAATTCTTCTAAAAGTCCAGGTGTGAATCAGTTCTCCACAACTCAAAAAGATCTTGAAGATAATATACAATGCTTTTTGCAGGTCAACTGGAAAAAATTATAACACAGGCGCCTGTAGAGAATTTGTGTAAACTTCTGAGGGTATTATCTGAGGAGGATAGGAAAAATAACAGCTAATCCCAAAACAAATAAATGTTACAGTAGCTAATTTTCACAAGTTTATATCATTATGCTATATAAGTTTTAAGATGTGTAAGTTGGCAATAATATGAAATATTTTTAAAAATCACCTTTATTAATGAAATTCAATGAGATCCCTGCCTTTCATGTGACCTCATCAATGTAATTGTATTTGATTTTAAGTCTCCCAGAAGGAGTCTCAAATCTCCTCTCTTACATCATGGCAACTGGGTCCCCGTGCTTTTGTATAGCATCTGCTATCACTTTTCTACTAACTATGACATTGAAAATTTTACAGTGCATTAAGTAGAGGTATGGAGTGAATAAATTATTCCATTACTCAAGACAATATCTTTAATCCATTGAATCATCCCTCTCCACAATAATATTCTCTCAAATGTTTGTACGTTTATGTAACTTCTTGTAAAGCATTTCCATGATAACTATGCACTCATCTCAGTCTATTTAGGCTGCTATAACAAAAATACCATAGGGTGGGTGACTTTTAAACAAAAAAAATTTATGTCTCACAGTCTGGAAGCTGGGAAGTCCAAGATCAAGGCACCGGCAGATCTGGTGTCTGGTGAGGGCCCCTTCCTGGCTCACAGGAGTCTGTCTTGTAACTGTGGCCTCACGTGGTAGAAGGGAAGAGGGAGCTCTCTGGGTCTCTTTTATAAAGGCACTAATCTCATTCATGAGGGCCCCACCCTCATGACCTAATCACCCCCAAAGGCCCCACCTCCTAACACCATCACACTGGGGATTAGGTTTTAACCTATGAATTTTGAACATATGAACAGTCAGTTCACAGGGGTACTAAAGTATTGAAAATATACCATCCACAGTAGATTCCATCTACTGGGGCATTTGAAATTCACAAAGGAGGTGGGACAATTTTGTTTTGTAGAATTGACCTGTGTGTTGAAGAAGAGTTAGCATAATTTTTACCAATTTATTAAAAGCCAGTAGCATCCCTAATTAAAAATACTCTCAAGAGGTTTTCAAAACACTCCAATTAGGGGTGGTATCGCCCCCATGGAGAACCACCGCAGTCACTAGCCCTGGGAGCAAAGAGTGGAAAACGAGTAGGAAGTAGGCAACCTGGAACTCTGCCCCCAGTCCACACACAGTACTGGCTGCACGATTGTTCTACTGCATGTTTCTCGAGCATATTTCAATGGGGGAGGACATTGTGACCCAGGTTGGACCCTTCAGTTAATTAAGTAATGAACCTTAGTAGACTGAACAAAACAAGACAAAATTTTAACCTAAGACATCCTTCACTATAAACTAGGACCTGCATTTTATTTTATTATTATTTTTTTACCTATCAGTAATTACTTTATCTTTTTTAACATCTGTACTGAAGTATAATTGCTTTTCAATGGTGTGTTAGTTTCTGCTTTATAACAAAGTGAATCAGTTATACATATACATATATCCCCATATCTCCTCCCTCTTCCGTCTCCCTCCCTCCCACCCTCCCTATCCCACCCCTCTAGGTGGTCACAAAGCTCCAAGCTGATCTCCCTGTGCTATGCAGCTGTTTCCCACTAGCTATCTGTTTTACGTTTGGTTGTGTATATATGTCCATGCCACTCTCTCACTTCGTCCCAGCTTACCCTTCCCCCTCCCCGTGTCCTCAAGTCCATTCTCTATGTCTGCATCTTTATTCCTGTCCTGCCCCTAGGTTCTTCAGAACCATTTTTGTTTGTTTGTTTTTTTAGATTCCATATATATGTGTTAGCATATGGTATTTGTTTTTCTCTTTCTAACTTACTTCACTCTGTATGACAGACTGTAGGTCCATCCACCTCACTACAAATACCTCAGTTTCATTCCTTTTTATGGCTGAGTAGTATTCCATTGTATATATTGTGCCACATCTTCTTTATCCATTCATCTGTCAATGGACACTTAGGTTGCTTCCATGTCCTGGCTATTGTAAATAGAGCTGCAATGAACATTTTGGTACATGACTCTTTTTGAATTATGGTTTTCTCAGGGTATATGCCCAGTAGTGGGGTTGCTGGGTCATATGGTAGTTCTATTTTTAGTTTTTTAAGGAACCTCCATACTGTTCTCCATAGTGGCTGTATCAATTTACATTCCCACCAACAATGCAAGAGGGTTCCCTTTTCTCCACACCCTCTCCAGCATTTATTGTTTGTAGATTTTTTTGATGATGGCCATTCTGACTGGTAGGAGGTGATACCTCATAGTAGTTTTGATTTGCATTTCTCTAATGATTAGTGATGTTGAGCATTCTTTCATGTGTTTGCTGGCAGCCTGTATATCTTCTTTGGAGAAATGTCTATTTAGGTCTTCTGCCCATTTTTGGATTGGGGTGTTTGCTTTTTGGATATTGAGCTGCATGAGCTGCTTGTAAATTTTGGAGATTTATCCTTTGTCAGTTGCTTCATTTGCAAATATTTTCTCCTGTTCTGAGGGTTGTCTTTTCGTCTTGTTTATGGTTTCCTTTGCTGTGCAAAAGCTTTTAGGTTTCACTAGGTCCCATTTGTTTATTTATTTTTTTATTTCCATTTCTCTAGGAGGTGGGTCAAAAAGGATCTTGCTGTGATTTATGTCAGAATGTTCTGCCTATGTTCTCCTCTACGAGTTTTATAGTGTCTGGCCTTACATTTAGGTCTTTAATCCATTTTGAGTTTATTTTTGTGTATGGTGTTAGGAAGTGTTCTAATTTCATTCTACTACATGTAGCTGTCCAGTTTTCCCAGCACCACTTATTGAAGAGGCTGTGTTTTCTCCATTGTATACTCTTGCCTCCTTTATCAAAAATTAGGTGACCATATGTGTGTGGGTTTATCTCTGGGCTTTCTATCCTGTTCCATTGATCTATATTTCTGTTTTCATGCCAGTACCATACTGTCTTGATTACTGTAGCTTTGTAGTATAGTCTGAAGTCTGGGACCCTGATTCCTCCAGCTCTGTTTTTCTGTCTCAAGATTGCTTTGGCTATTTGGAGGGCCTGCATTTTAGTCAGAGACTCAAGTCAGTCCAAAATGGCATGCTCTTCTTCCCAGGAAATCTGGACAAACAAGTGAAGGGACAGGACTACCCTGGTGGCCCAGTGGTTAAGAATCCACCTGCAAATGCAGGGGACATGGGTTTGAGCCCTGGTCTGGGAAAATCCCACATGCTGTGGAGCAACTAAGCCCCTGCACCACAACTACTGAGCCTGCGCTCTAGAGCCCGCAAGCCATAACTACTGAAACCCACGTGCCTGGATCCCGTTCTCCATGATGGGAGAAGCCACCGCAGTGAGAAGCCTGCGCACCGCAACGAAGAGTAGCCCCCACTCGCCACGGCTAGAGAGGTCCCGCCTGCACCAATGGAGACCCAACGCAGCCAAAAATAAATTTAAAAAAGAAAAAGAAAAAAAAAGTGAAGGGACACATCCCACAACCTTCTCCCTACACCCTTGGGAATGACAGATGAAAGTGGCATCTCATTATTTTGGAACTTAAGCATTTTAATCCAACTAAGAGTGCACAGGAAAGTCTCTGTTATTTATTTTGGATGGCAACACAGCCAAGTATCAGCTAATTCCAGTAGACAGTCATTGGGGGGAGTGATCCCAGGCATAGCCAATGTCTCCTTAGATATAATAAGAAGGAATCATGGAAACACACACACACTAATGGACACAATGCCATAGGATCTACTTTATTCTGACCAGAAAGAATATAAATCAAATTAGAATTATGTGGGAAATAGACGTATGTAGGAAAGGTTCTAGAAGGCTCACTTTTAGGTCGCTTTTTGTCAGCCTTATCAGTACTAACACAGAAAATGATTTATTACTAAAGTCAAACCAAGAACACTATGTTAAAGCTCCTTTTTAAAATGGAAATAAATTTGAAAAACTAGAATTATTCGAATAAAAAATTATAAAAACGTACACACTTACATTTATCTAATTTAGCTATTGTTATATTTAGGAATGCTTCATTTGCTTTAAGCAGAGAAAGCCAGCATTATTCAGCAAGTGATTCTGGAACAGTTAGCTTTCTGGAAGAAAAGGAGGAGAAATGCATGGAAAATCTAAGTGAGCTGCCTAAGGTCAGATAGTTTCATGGCAGTGACACTGAGACACTGAATTCACTGAGCTGGGGAAGCTTTGGTCTGCAGGAGGCAACTAGGTGGGCCTCCTAGTTGCCCACCAGGGTCCAGGATTGGAATGGGGCAGGTCTGCATATACCTAACCCACCAGCACCTCACCTGGAACCAGGGGGGAACCCCCAGCACAGAGGCCCCCCAGCGAGGGTTCAATGAGGTGAAATGAATCATGGAAACTCCAGGCCCAAGTTCAAGGCCCCCTGTGCCTGCCGGTGGGGAATTCTTCATGGAATGAGTCATCTTGGGCTTTATTTAGGGAGTTCATTGCTGAGATGCCAACATGGTATTGAGGCCCTGATACAGTACCGTTTCCACATAGAATTCTATCTGTGCTCTAGAAATTTGACAGACACTAAGAAAGAAAAGACAAACAAAAATATTGACTTCTAGCTGATCTCTGAAATCAGCTCCTACACTGGCCTGAAGCATGACATCTGATTATTCCTCTTTCAGCACAAGTTATTACATTCCTTTGTGCAATTACTGGTGCTTTAAAATACACTAACATTTTCTCTCTCCGATGGTGCTACCTGCAATTCCCTGCCTGCTCAGAAAATGCATCGGGAAAGGAAATTTGAATTCTTACTGCTGAAGACAAAATTAGCTTTTAAAGTTTGAAAACTGTAGTAATCATTGAATAAGAAGCCCCCCTCCCCCATGTTTATTCTAAATAATTGGAAAGAAGTATTTCACTGGGTCAGGAGACCCCACTGGCTCTCCATTCAAAATACATCCAGAATCTGCCCACTTCTGTCACCACAATTGCCGTTGTTTGAGCCACCATCTCTTGTCCAGATCACTGCAGTACCTCCCTCATGCCGGGAGGTCATGCCCAGCAGGGCAGGCACAGTGGTCCTGGAAAGACAGAAGCTGGGTCCTCTCATTGCTCTGCTCAGAATCCTGCCAGGACAAAGGACGGGGTCTCACTCAGAGTAACCCAGTCCCAACAGCAGCCCCCGTGCCCTCCTAGCCACCTCGGCCTTCATCTCTCATCTTCATCTCTCACCTCTCCCCACTGGCCTGTTCATTCCAGAGACCCTGGGATGTTCCTCTAGCACCCAGCATGCCTCAGCCTGGGATGTTTGTCCACTTGTACCCACCATCCAGACACCTGAGTGCCTTACTCCCCAGCAAGTTCAAGTCTTTGCTCAAATGTAAACTTCCCAAGGAGGCCTTGCCAGTCCACTCTGTCCTCTGCTCCCTCTCATTCCTGATTGTTCTTATCTAGCTCTACTTGGTTTCTTTTTTTAATTAATTTATTTACTTATTTATATTTTTGGCGGCGTTGGGTCTTCGTTGCTCCGTGCGGGCTTTCTCTAGTTGCAGCGGGTGGGGACTACTCTTCATTGCAGTGCACGGGCTTCTCACTGCGGTGGCTTCTCTTGTTGAGGAGCATGGGCTCTAGGCACACGAGCTTCAGTAGTTGTGGCGTTCAGGCTCAGTAGTTGTGGCACACGGGCTTAGTTGCTCCACGGCATGTGGGATCTTCCTGGACCAGGGCTCGAACCCACGTCCCCTGCATTGGCGGGCGGTTTCTTAACCTCTGTGCCACCCTGTGGCACAGGAAAGTCCCTGTTTTCTTTTTCATAATGCCATAATTCATCACTTCTAATGCAGAGATCATGTTCCAAATTTTGATATCTCTAAGACTGGGATGCATCGTCACCATCTGTGGCCTCAGGGAAAGGTGGTGAGGCTGTTGCCATTACCTATCCACTTATATCAAAACGTAGAGCGTTGTTAACCCCGTTAACAACAGTGAAACACTCTTAATGGCACAGAGCATGGTACTGTGCAGGGAAAAATGATACTGATTTGACTTGCATTGAAAAGCGATTCAGAAGAGTCAGTCCTGAATGTGAAGACATTTTAGGAATGTCTTAACCAATGTATTTCACTCATTTTTTTATTGGAGTCTAGTTGACTTACAATGTTTTGTTAGTTTCAGGTGTACAGCAAAGTGATTCAGTTATCTATTCTTTATCAGATTCTTGTCCATTATAGGTAATTACAAGATGCTGGATATAGTTCCCTGTGCTCTAGAGTAGGTCCTTGTTGTTTATCTATCTTATATACAGTAGTGTGTTTCTGTTCATCCCAAACTCCTAATTTATCCCTCCCCCCCCTTTCCCCTTTGGGAAACATAAGTTTGTTTTCTATGTCTGTGAGTCTGCTTCTGTTTTATAAATAAGTTCATTTGTATCATTTTTTTTTAGATTCCACATGTAAGTGACATCATACGGTATTTGTCTTTCTCTGTCTGACTTACTTCACTTAGTATAATCTCTAAGTCCATCCATGTTGCTGCAAATGACATTATTTCAGTCTTTTTTATGGCTGAGTAGTATTCCACTGTATATATGTACCACACCTTCTTTATCCATTCATCTCTTGGTGGACGTTTAGGCTGCTTCCATGTCTTGGCTATTGTGAATAGTGCTGCTGTGAACATAGGGGTGCGCAAATCTTTTCAAATTAGAGTTTTCATCTTTACGGGATATATGCCCAGGAGTGGGATTGCTGGATCATATAGTAAATCTGTTTTTAGTTTTTTAAGGCACTTCTGTACTATTCTCTGAGGTGGTTACACCAATTTACATCCCCACCAACAGTGTAGGAAGGTTCCCTTTTCTCCACACCCTCTCTAGCATTTATTATTTGTAAACTTTTTGATGATGGCTATTCTGACCAGTGTGAGGTGGTACCTCATTGTAGTTTTGAGTTGCATTTCTCTAATAAGTAGCGATGTTGAGCATCTTTTCATGTGCCTGTTGGCCATCTGGATGTCTTCTTTGGAGAAATGCCTATTTAGGTCATCTCATTCTTAATTTTTGACAAGAATGATATATGATAAACAATAATGTAGAAAAATCTAAAGTATTATTTTAATAAAGTCAAGTGAAAAGTAGTGTTTCCATTTTACGTCTCAAAATGGTGTTTCTTTCTCAATGGTATATAAAGTAATGGTCTATCTTACAATCGATGACATTTTAAACTTAATAAAATATAGTATATATTTTACTTATTTTCTTGTTTACAATCTAACAACTTTACTTTCAGGTTTTAGTTTTATTTGTTAGTTTTAGCGTCTCTTGTACTATTACATATTTTTTCACTGAGAAGTAGACACAGAATATTATGTTACTTTTGGGTGTACATCGTAATGATGCAGTGTTTGTGTCACCACACAAAATGGTCACCACAATAAGTTTAGTTAACATCCATCACCAAACATAGTTACAGTTTTTTCCTTGGGATGAGAACTTTTGAGATCTACTCTCTCGGCAACTTTCAAATATACAGTAAAATATTGTTAACTAGAGTCGCCCTGCTGTACATCACATCCCCAGGGCTTATGTATCTGATAACTGGAAGTTTGCACCCTTTGACCCTGTTTACTCCTTTTGCCACCCTCTTCTCCCCACCTCTGGTAGCCACCACCAATCTGTTCTCTGTAGCTGTGAACTTTTTTTTACTTTTAAATCTTCTTTTCCTTATAAAATATGCCTTCTACTTGTGGTCTTTTTTTATACTGCTGCGGGTTTACTCTTATGGCCCTTTAAGAATGACCATTTCTCTTTGTTCTAGTAGTGGTATGTGGGCAGGGACTGACCTAGTTTCAGGGTGAAGATGGGAGAAGCAGGGGAAAGAATAAATAGAGATGGGAGAAAGTTTTCTTTGAATGTAAATAAATACGACGATGGAAATTTGATTTACCAAAATGTGCTAGAAATTAGACTTATGAATATTAAATGTGATTTAATGGTTGACCCTTACACAGCCTTTTTATTTTCATCTTTTTTGCTAGAAATCTTTCTAAAATTGTGGAATCCTTTTCCTACTGTCTCGGTAAGCAGGAATTGACAAGTCACACGTAACATTTAGAAAGCTGAAAATTCTTTTAGAAATTAGAATGTGCCAATACTTCTTACCTTAAAAGACAATAGAGGTAGAGTTTAAAGGTTTAGGAGGTTTGATGTCCATTTTAGGAATGTGTACTGATGCAGGCATAGTACGAAAACAGAGCATCCGAGTCCTAACACCAGCTTGCTTTCCAGAGATTTGCCACTTTTTCCTGAAAGTTTATAACCGAGGAAACATTACTTATTTGAGGTTTTCGCTGTGTTTCGGTGGGATGCAGGTGATGAATTATTCCTTAAATGCTCTGAAGCTGAGCATGTGTTCTAACCTGGATGCCTCCAGCTCAGCGGCAGGAGGGAAATTCACACGCACACTGCTGTGTGCCAAACTGAATACCTCTGCTCCTGTGGCCGTTTCTCATTTCCAAATACCCACATCGATTCCTTCCTAGGCTCGGGTCGATGCTTTGGCTTGAAGGCAGCTTCTGCCTGGAAGCTGTGGAGGCAGGATGAAGTGTGAGAGAAAAATCTGTTAACCCTGGACAAGCAGTAAAGGTGGCCTGAAGCGAGAGAAATACCATCCCCACCTTAGGGAGAGGAGTTCCAACAGGCAACCACAGGGAGGAAGCAAATGTCATTGTAAACAGTATCTGTGTCCTTCTTCTTCCCCTTGATATTAACTCTTTGCTTTCTGGGGGCTCAAAGGCTTGGTCCCCGACTCCACCACGTTTTAGCCATCACTTAGCCGTCCATGATGTCTGTGTGTCACTATGACCTTGCAAGACGCCTAGCATGGGGCAGAGGTGCAGAAAATGTTGATGAACAAATGGGTCCATGAATGTGACCTGATGCTTGTACCACCCCTGCATCAGTACACAGTCTTGTGACTCTCAGTGACCCCCTCCCCGGTTTGCTCCTCTTTTTTTTTTTTTTTTTTTTTCTTTTTTGCGGTTCTCGGGCCTCTCACTGTTGTAGCCTCTCCCGTTGCGGAGCACAGGCTCCGGACGCGCAGGCTCAGCGGCCATGGCTCACGGGACCAGCCGCTCCGCGGCATGTGGGATCCTCCCGGACCGGGGCACGAACCCGCGTCCCCTGCATCGACAGGCGGACTCTCAACCACTGCGCCACCAGGGAAGCCCGGACCGGGGCACGAACCCGCGTCCCCTGCATCGGCAGGCGGACTCTCAACCACTGCGCCACCAGGGAAGCCCATGCTTCTCTTTTCTTAATTCCCGCTGAGAATATGCTCAAGTTGGAAGGATCCTCCAGCCCCTCACTTGACGTGGGGATGGTGGTGAGCTGTTCCCCCTCAGGGAATTGTAGTCCCTAAGACGGTGTGATAAACTAACATACAACGAAGAGAGCCTGGGACAAGGTCTTGGATCTCCTTCCTCCTGAGGATGCTCTTTGCCAAGTCAGGTGACCTCTCTGAGCCACACTTTCTCATCTCCTGCAGGTGTACCATCATTCTTCTCTGCCTTCTCCTCAGGGTTGTTGTAGAGATCAAATGAGTTCGTTGATGTAAAAGCTTTCAAATACAGCCCTTCAAATGAAGGCGTTGCTCACGGATTAGCGATTATAATTATTCAGGCTCTTCTCAGCAAGGGAACACGTTTGCATCCCAGTAGAAATCACCAGGGCCTTAAAGGGGCTGCTGATAGAAGGAATCCCAGTCTGACCCAGGAGGAAAATGCTTTGGTGTCCCGAGGGGGCCCTGGGTCCCCTCTGTGGCCACCTCATGCTGAAGTTTTAGACAAAGTTCACTGACTTGGTGCCATAAAAGCATTTCTTCGTGACATCAGCTAGACGCGTCCCATGCTTGTCATCTCACAGCTGCAAAGCCCTGTCTGAATTACACTTTGATTTTAGTGACCAACTGAAAAATCATCATTGTTGACAGCAGCTCATTTCTGGTGTTGACAGATGACTCAGGATTTCAGAGATGGTAAGACTGTAGGACATAGGCTTAACCAACCCCTCCGTGGGCCATGCAGTTTTTTTTTTTTTTTTTTTTTTTTTCCGATATGCGGGCCTCTCACTGCTGTGGCCTCTCCCATTGCGGAGCACACGCGCCGGACGCTCAGGCTCAGCGGCCATGGCTCACAGGCCCAGCCGCTCCGCGGCATGTGGGATTTTCCCGGACCAGGGCACGAACCCGTGTCCCCTGCATCGGCAGGCGGACTCTCAACCACTGCGCCACCAGGGAAGCCCGGCCATGCAGTTTTTAATAAACCACATACTGTTCTAGATGGGGGAATTATCTGGTGGTCCGGTGGCTAGGACTCTGCGCTCTCACTGCCAAGGGCCCGGGTTCGATCCCTGGTCGGGGAGCTAAGATCCCCCAAGCCGGCAGGACAGCCCCCCCCCCAAAAAAAAATTCTAGATGGAATAAATGCATTTTAGTATACTTATTTTTATTTCAGCCCTAATAGTGATTCTAATACACAGTCGAGAAAAATGGCCAAAATGATGCCATTGAAATATGAGGTAATAGGGAAGAAAGCGTTGAAAATATATTGAGTTACTAACTGCACAGTCGGAGGAGGACAGAGCCATTTGTCTAACTACTGCTTATCTCAGAAACTGTAGAAATTTAAATGGAATTATCTGGCTTTTTCTCAGTATCTCTTTTCTTCTCCCTATTTCCTCTCCAAAATAATCCAAATGTCTGCCTCTCCTTTTTTTTTTTTTTTGTGGTACGCGGGCCTCTCACTGTTGTGGCCTCTCCTGTTGCGGAGCACAGGCTCCGGACGCACAGGCTCAGCGGCCATGGCTCAGGGGCCCAGCCGCTCTGCGGCATGTGGGATCTTCCCGGACCGGGGCACGAACCCGCGTCCCCTGCATCGGCAGGCGGACTCTCAACCACTGCGTCACCAGGGAAGCCCCTGCCTCTCCTTGTTAAAAAAATTTATTTTACTGAAATATAGTTGATTTACAATGTTGTGTGAATTTCTGCTGTACAGCAAAGTGATTCAGTTACACACATATATATATACATTCTTTTTCCTATTCTTTGCCATCATGGTTTATCACTCTGCCTCTCCTTCTTAATAAGCACCGGGACATCTATCCTGTGGTAGGTTCTTGATATTTCTGACTTAGATACTAAAGTCCTAAGTCAAGTTTCATTGAAAGCTTAAACAATAATTATGTGATAATGGTAGAATGGTGGGCAATTGACCTGATGATCCAAGGCGAACCACGCGGTGTAAATGTGCCATGATATTAAATAAGGTTCTCAATCCCAATTCCAATGTGTGTGTGGAGGCTTCCCTACACCAACAGGTAATTCTCGGAAGCCAGCAGTGTGTCTGAGAATTCAACTCAGTTCTAACACTGTCTCCCCGGAGATAGGACTGGACTCCAGAGGTGAAGGGCTCAGTCCCACAAGACCACCCTCCACTTCAGAAGCCAGTTGCCAAGTCCAGGTTGTCACCTGTACTTCTGACCGACTATTCCCACCTCCTTGGGTTTGGTGAATTTGCTAGAATGGCTCGCAGAACTTGGGAAAACCCTTTTCCTCACTAGGTCACTGATTTATTTTATAAGGATATTAAAGGATACAAATCAACAGCCAGATGAAGGATACAGAGCACAAGACGTGGGTGGGGAAAGAGTGCAGAACTTCCCTGCTCTCATCCAGCACCACCCTCTGCGAATCCCCACGTGTTCACCACCCCGAAGCCCCTTGAACCCTGTCCTTCTGGGTGGTTATGCAGGCTTCGTCACAAAGGCATGATTGATTGAATCATCGGCCATTGGCGACTGATTCAACCCCGGGCCCCTCCCCCGCCCCAGGTCAGGAGGTGGGACGGAAAGTTCCAACCCTCCCATCGTGTGGTTGGTTCTTGGGCCACCACTCACCCTGGAGTGGGATCCAAAAGTCTCCTTCCCAGAAGCGTTTCAAATATAATTCCATCACTCTTATTGCTCAGGAAATTCCAAGGCACTGGGGAGCTGGAAGCCAGAAACTGGACGAAGACCAAATGTATTTTTCCTATAAACCACAGTATCACAGATATCCAAGATGCTCTTCTTTTGATGAACTGTTCAATTGGAACCTGGTTTTAATAACACACTGCTCCGAAGGGAGCCTTATTTAACCTGGCCTAGACTGTTACTCAGGACATGCTCTCTACCGTCAAGCAGGGATACAATAACCCAGAATGAAAAGGTCCCCAAGTACAGATAGCTCCTACTGATGAGCCAGGGTGCTGGGCAGTGAAATGTCTAGAACAGTGAACAGTCAGCATGAGAACGAAGCAAATTGCCGGTACCTGACCGGACCCAGTGGCCACCCAGGAGGCTTGAGTTAAAAGATGCTCAGGGCTTCCTTGGTGGCGCAGTGGTTGAGAGTCCGCCTGCCGATCCAGGGGACGCGGGTTCGTGCCCCGGTCCGGGAAGATCTCACATGCCACGGAGCGGCTGGGCCCGTGAGCTATGGCCGCTGAGCCTGCGCGTCCGGAGCCTGTGCTCCGCAACGGGAGAGGCCACAACAGTGAGAGGCCCGTGTACCGCAAAAAAAAAAAAAAAAAAAAAAATGATGCTCAATCATTTTCTTCTCAGTATGTGTGATATTTCGCTCTGGACAATGACATCTTACTAGGTTGAGCTTTGCCGTCTCACACGCCCTGTTTAAAATACAAACATATCTGGGTTACAGCATGTTAAACGGATTATGTGGGGAGAGGCGTTCTTCCCTGGGCCAGAAAACCCAGGCTCCCCCCGCCCCCGCCCCCGCCCCCGGCGTCAGGTGCCTAAGAGGAAGCAGTGTGAGAAGGAGGGGGGAGGAGCTGAGAGAAGGGGGCAGGGCACAGGCCGCTGACCCTGTGATTTTCCAAGCGTGTTTCCCTGTTATTAGGTCCTCAGGAACCCTCTGGTGGTAGGAAGTGGCATATTCATCCTTTGGGGAAGGCTTCCTCAGAGTGAAGATGGGAACAGTCCACAGAAGCCTGAGTGTGTGAAGTCAGAGGAGCCTTTGAGGTTCTGGGTCTGGACCACTCATTTCACAGATGCAGATATGAGAGCTCGTCTCTCAGGGCACGCACCTGTTCTGTATATTGCGTTTTCTGTGGAGATGTGTAAAGGCCTTTTCCATGCTTGTGTAACTTCTGT
The DNA here is from genome assembly GCF_008692025.1 of Phocoena sinus. Taxonomy (NCBI): domain Eukaryota; kingdom Metazoa; phylum Chordata; class Mammalia; order Artiodactyla; family Phocoenidae; genus Phocoena; species Phocoena sinus. Next base: position 3,997,218 of record NC_045771.1, on the reverse strand, counting down.
GTTTTTGCTGGATCCCCGTCCCAGTTCCAGCCAAAGATTCTTTACATGAATTCTTGAATTTCATGAATGAGGACGGTTTTCAGCATCCCCTTCCGCACCAACAAATCACCCTGTGTTATCAGCCTGCCGTGAATTTCAAGAAGGCTCTGTGTACATGGAAGTACGCAATGCACTGCAACAAAGACCAGGATTTTTTTAAAAGTAGGAAAAAAATCTTCACGTGCATCGTGAAATGTTAATGAAGGTGAGTCATCGAAGGTTAAAAAAGACAGACTCCTAAATGAACATGCCTCGTGAAGATGTGGTTTAAATCGTCACTGCTATCGCTCCCAGGGTTAGCCTTTCTGACATAAAAATCTCAAGGCGTCCTAGTGACGCGTCAGCAGAAGAGGCTTCGTAAAGTCCCCATAAGTTCATCTTCAGTCGGAACAAGGTAAATGTGAGGTCACTTGTAGAGCTTTCCCAAGGCGAAGCAGGCCAAAGATGTCGTCAGAACTCTAGTTTAAACTTGCAAATCTGCCATCTCTGTGCAAATTATCTGTGTTTCACGTGTAACTGGGGTTCATCTTCACAAAGTGGCATTCTAAATTATTACTTGTTATCCTACAGATTTTATTAAAAGATATTTATGGGAAGAAGTTAATATGCATTAAGAGAATATCACCAATTAGTGGAATAAGGAATGGTTGATTTTTTTTCAAAAAACTAGCCAGTTTCCTCAATGTCATTTATTATATAAATCAATATTTTCACCACATATCATACCCCAAACTTAATTCCAGATAGATTTAAGTAGCTAAATATAAAAACAGAAAAGAGTATAACTTTACACCATAAAACTAAGGAAAATAGGGGTAATCACCTATTTTCTCAATAAATAACAACATTCTCAGAATAAAAGCAATAAAACGATCAGGGAGAAAAAATATTCTTAGATTCTATTTATCTGACAAACGAGCTATATGTACAAATGTTATACATTTAAAGCCTGTAGCAGGAGTAAAAGGAAAACAAAAATCTGGTAAAATGCCACGAATTTCATATGTAAAGTATCTAATATAGTAAGAGATTGAGTACATTCTTTAGAAAAATTGCGCAGAATACATAGTCAGATGTTCTGAAAAGTGGAAGAAAGTTTGAATTCATTAATAATTATTGCTGTGTTGTTTATAACACCGAAAAATTGGAAATAACTATTTCTCCTAGAAGAAATACTGTTGACAGCACCAAATTACCACATAATATTTAAGGCTCTGTTTCACAATGGTGCACAAAACTTATATAATTAAATCCCCTCTCTTCCCTCAGAGCTTGACATGAGAGTAAAGACATACGAAAGGGACTGTGGTTCTAAGAGACTGAAAGGCCCAGAGGGAAGCAGCCGATTAAGATTTTGAGAAATTCCCGTAAGACAGAAAGAAGATGAGAGCGCATTAACAAATACATCTTAGTAAAGGAAGTCGTGGTCGGAGAACCTGTTAAGAGCAGTGTTCAGCCCGTGGGTACCCATTCATTAGGGTTGTGCTCTGGTCCCTAACATGCCGGCGATGGAGCAGCTGCAGAGAGGAACAGCAGATGAATGAAGCGACTGATTTGTGGAAGGGACACCAGGCCATTCTTGTCAAGGCCCCTCTCCTGTCTCCCACCTGTAGAGCTGAGGATGCTTCCTCAGTCTGAGACGGTGGCGTTGCAGACCGTGGGAGAGAAGGAACATTCAACAAGTGATGCTAAATGATGCGAGACCAGCGGCTTACTCGTATGGGAAAACATAAAACCAGCTTCACGGACGTAGAGAACAGACATGTGGTTGCCAAGGGGGAGGGGGTGGGGGAGGGATGGATTGGGAGTTTGGGATTAGCAGATGCTAACTATTATATATGGAAAGGATAAACAAGGTCCTACTGTAGAGCTCAGGGAACTATATTCAAATCCTGTAATAAACCATGATGGAAAAGAATGTGACAAAAAGAATGTATAGATATGTATAACAGTCATTTTGCTGCAGAGCAGAAATCAACACAACATTGTAAAACGACTATACTTCAATTAAAAAAAAAACCCAGCACCTCTTCCTCAGCACGCCCACATGAATGAAGTCCTGGCGAATTAAAGATGTGAATGTGAAAAACAAGACTTAAAACTTTTTGAAAGTACAATAGACATACCTTAACGATCCCATCGGGGTGGAAAGGGTTTCACACACAAGACACACACGTTACAAACTACATACGTCACAAAAACTAGAAGTCACTATATTTCATTTAAATCATTAGTGCCTCAGACGATATCATGTTTAAGTGTGGGGCTGGGGAACCACCACACACTCAGAGAAACCCACATAACCAAGGTTTTCCCACTCAGAATATCTAAAATGCTTCTACAGACCAGTTAATGAGAGAAAAACAACTAAATATAAAAATGGACAAATGATCTAATCCAGAAACTCAAGGAGAGAAAACCCAAATGGCCAGTACCTTTATCTGAATGATCTCAAATTTTATGCATAGTCAGGAAAAGGCAAGTTAAAACTACAGTGAACCATCATTTCTCACCCATCACGATGGCAAACCGGCAACTTCCGACACATGATATGTTAGAGAGAGGGACCGGTGAAAAGGGCCAACCCTGGCAAAGTTAATGAGGGAGCAATTCCAGCCTGAGGAGTAAGCCCTGGAGGAACTAGTTCCAAGAGCTAGTTAAACACTAAAATGGAGAGATGCGAGAATGTTTATGCAGCATGGTTAGTACAAGTAAAAATTGGGGGGCTTCCCTGGTGGCGCAGTGGTTGAGAGTCCGCCTGCCGATGCAGGGGACGCGGGTTCGTGCCCCGGTCCGGGAAGATCCCACGTGCCGCCGAGCGGCTGGGCCCGTGAGCCATGGCCGCTGAGCGCTCCGCAACGGGAGAGGCCACGGCAGTGAGAGGCCTGCGTACCGCAAAAAAAATAAAGAAGTAAATAAAAAAAATAAAAATTGGGGAACAATTTGTAAATGCATTAGTGGAGGAATAGATACAGAACGCACAGTGAAATTCAGCGGAGCACCGTCCAGTGAGGAAGGGAATCTGCATCAATCAGAGGGGATGAACCTCACACACACGGTACTGGGTGACAAACCACGCTGCAGGGTATGTACTGTGTGGTACCATCATGAAGTATAAAATGCAAAACAATGATGTGCACTTATCTAGCCATATGTAGATTAAGGTAGCTTAAGCACTTTCAAAAATGTGTGGCCCCAAAGCACTAAGTTTAGAATGGCAGTGAGCTTGGGATGGGGAAGGGGGAAAACCTGCAATTTGAGGTAGGCAGGACGGATACTCAGCTATGTTTGTCATGTTTTGTTTCTTAACCTGGGCGATGGGTACAAGGGTCATGGGATCTTTTCTGCTTATCTGAAATAGTTCATACTTCAAAAAAGGAAAAGAAAACAGAGGATAAAAAAATAAAGAAATTAGAGTATTTCTCAGAGCTGAAGAAGACACCTGTTTTCAAATTGAAATGGGCCATGTAATAGGACAAATAAAATAAGATCCATATTACCCAGAATATTCATATTTAATATGAAATTACAGAAGAACATATGGACAGGATCTTAAAAGGCGGAGGTGGGAGGGAGTGGAGTGGAGGGGGAGGGAGAGAGAGGAATATTCCATGAAACAAAGCAGGGTACCTACAAAGAAATGAAAATTCTTTGGTATTTTGCTTATTAAAAGGTTTCAACCAGAAGACAATGGATAAATGTCTCCAGGGTTGGAAGGGAACATCCGGAATTCATGGGTTCCAGAATTTAACATCTAACCAAAGTTCCCATTAGTGTGAAAGTGAAATAAGGACATTTTCAGCCTTGCAAACTTGGAAGCCTTTATCTCACATGACCCATTTCAGGCAAAGACAGTCAAGGTCATAATCCAGCAAAACAAAACAGGAGCCCAAGAAGAGAAAGCAAGATTGTTAAAAGTTTATTTATTTTATCAAAGTCTAGTTGATTTACAGTGTTGTGTTAATTTTTGCTGTACAGCAAAGTGATTCAGTTACACGTATATGTACATTCTTTTTCATATTCTTTTCCATTATGGTTTATCCCAGGATATTGAATATAGTTCCCTGTGCTATAGAGTAGGACCTTGTTGTTTATCCATTCTATATGTAATAGTTTGCATCTGCTGATCCCAAACTCCCAATCCATCCCTCCCCCACCCCCTCTCCACCTTGGCAGTAAGTGTTCTCTACATTTGTGAGTCTGTTTTGTAGATAGATTCACTTGTGCCATATTTTTGATTCCACATATAAGCGATATATATGATATTTGTCTTTCTGACTTACGTCACTTAGTATGATAATCTCTAGGTGCATCCATGTTGCTGCAAATGGCATTATTTCATTCTCTTTTATGGCTGAGTAGTATTCCATTGTATATGTGTTATCACATCTTCTTTATCCAGTCCTCTGTCGTTGGACATTTAGATTGTTTCCATGTCTTGGCTATGAGAAAGCAAGATATTTTAAAAGAAAGAAAGTAAACCAGGAATACAGTAAAGAATCATCAGGGATAATTGAATGACGGGGGGGCAGCCTAGAAAGTGCATTACAGCTTTCAGTTAATATTAAAATTAAGCAATGACATGTATGATCTTGTGGGTTGTGAAAAGACCTATTTCTTCTATTTAACAGGATTAAAAGGTGAGTTAACTTCATCAATCATGCTGCCTTTTATTCCATTTCTAAGACTACTGATTGTAAGATAGACCATACTTTACATGCCCTAAGAAAGAAAAAAAGATCTCCAATTGTATTTCACCCAAATGCTTTAATCTCTCCTAGCACTTTAATTTTATATTTATTGAAAAGGCCCATTTAGAATTATTTAAAAATTAAAATCATAGACCAACTGGAAGCATAATAAAAAAGGAAAATTAAGTAAATTGTTTATGTCATATTCAGAGTAACTTTTCAATAAAGAGGCATTCGTGTTGCTGTTTTCCGTACATCATCCTCTGTGTCGTGAGTAGCGTGGTCGACGCGACAGTTCTTAAAACAGTGCAACACTATTGTATTTCGCAATACTTTCCAAGGTCATTTTCTTTATCATCCAGAAGGTGTCCACAGAGAAATTTCTGTTAAGAACTAGTACTCGTGCTCCTTCTTGAAATGGACTTCTTGGGACCTGACTGAAATATCGAGCAGTTGTGGTTAAACGAGGATGATAACCAAGTTGGAAAAAATTCACAGTTTTTTCAGGAATATTTGTTCAGTTTTTGTTTGTTTCTCCTTGTTATTTTTGTTGTTATTTATGTTTCTCTCCACACTCCCTCACATGATTTACGTAAAAAGACAATCCATTTGATCTTAAAGCTAGGATCATTTTTCTTCCAGGGGCGCAAGCTTAGTGATTTAAACTTCTGTCTTCTCTGTAGCTTTAATCACACTACTTGATACTGCAGGGAATAATATTTCCAGAATCCTAATAGTTTAAATGTTTTTAATTGATTTTGAATTTCCCAAGTATATCAGAAAAGGTTTATTTGTAATTTGAGAACAGCATGTAAATAGTACAAACCTTGACATGATAAGTGGAATGAATAGTAGGTTTCATACTGGAAGATACAAGAGGTAATATAGGTGCAAACATTCTTCATCCTACGAACGGTAGTCAGGAGATGCTGTCTAAAATTGATGGGTATATTACTGAAAACGATTCCAGCTGCTATAGCAAATAAACCCTGGTATCCTGACCTTTTAACAAAATCGTAGTTTCTATTTCAGTCACTAAGTGAAAGCAGGTGGCCTTCAAGATGGTGAGTCAAGGACCCACGTCCTTCCTACTTGTGGATCCATCATTTCCTAATATTTTAAGACTATTTTAATTCTAACCTCAGAATGGGGAAGAACCAGAAGGTTCCCAGAATGAGTCCAGGATGTCTTATGGGCCAGGCCTGAGAATGGCATATACTTCTGCCACATTCCAATAGCTAGAACTTAGTCACACAGAAAGGCAGGCTAAGAAATGCAATGAGCTGTGTGATTTGCTGGAAAAGGAAAATTGGTATGGTGGAAAATAAACAAGTTTCCTCCAAAATGGAAAAAGAAAGAGTGATTCAAATTTATTATTAAAATGATAATGGTGATTTTAAAAATCTAAAATATAAGAAGAAAAGTTGGTAAGAGGAAGAGAACAGTTGAAAGGCAAGGTCAACAGACACATGAAAAGATGCTCATCATCCCTAAGTATTAGAGAAACGCACATCAAAACTACAGTGAGGTATCACCACACACCAGTCAGAATGGCCACCATCAAAAAGTCTACAAGTAATAAGTGCTGGAGAAACTGTGGTGAAAAGGGAACTCTTCTACACTGTTGGTGGAAATATAAATTAGTGCAGCCACTGTGGAGAACAGTATGGAGGATCCACAGAAAACTAAAAATAGAGCTACCATATGATCCATCAATCCCACTCTTGGGCATATATGCAGAGAAGACTCTAATTCGGAAAGATACATGCACCACAATGTTCATGTACCCCATCAAAGATGCATGCACCCCTAGTGCATAGATACATGTACTGTTTGCAATAGGCAAGACATGGCAACAACCTAAATGTCCATTGATGGATGAATGGATAAGCAAGATGTGATACATGCACACGCACACACACACACACACACATGCACACACGCCGTGGAATACTACTCAGCCATAAAAAAGAATGAAATAACGCCATTTGCAGCAACATGGATGGACCTAGAGAGTATCATAGTAAGTAAAGTGAGTCAGACAGAGAAAGACAAAACACCATATGATATCACTTATATGTGGAATCTAAAATATGACACCAATGAACTTACTAACAAAACAGAAACAGACTCACAGACATAGAGCACAGACTTGTGGTTGCCAAGGGTGGGGTGCAGGGGAGGGATGGACTGGGAATTTGGGATTAGCAGATGCAAACTGGTATATATAGAATGGATAAACAACAAGGTCCTACTGTAGAGCACAGGGAACTGTATTCAAGATCCTATGATAAGCCATCATGGAAAAGAACATGAAAAAGAATGTGTATATATATGTATAACTGAATCACTTTGCTGTACAGCAGACATTAACACAACATTGTAAATCAACTATACTTCAATAAAGTAAAATTTTAAAAATGAGGTAGATGCCTAAGCTTCTTCCCCAGGTTGTGGAGGTGGCTGACAGGACAACTAGAAGTGGTACCACCCAAGGTGGCCTCCTTTGAGGACGTGGACTTAGGATGGAGCCAGTGCTGCTTTTGGTGATGATAGTGGTGATGAGGGATAATTTACATTTTTATTGTTACCTTTCAGTGCTCTTTTGAATTTTTATCCTTACGCCTATGGATATCTTTTGTAATTATTCAATTAATCATAGTAATAGTGGTAACAGATAGGCTAAGAAATTAAAGCCAAGGGCAGAGATCCACGTGAATAATAAGTAACTATAGACAAGTAATAAGAAACAATAATTTTTCATAACTTTGATTATTACATTAACCAATCCTCGTACCATTCGGGGGAAAATGCAGGATACAAAATTTTTAACAAATATGATCTCTTTCACATAAGTAATATGCGTAGAAAAGCCTAGAAGGAAACAGTTATTATTTTGGTAACTTATTTATGATGACTTCTTTTCTTGTCTTTTGTCTCATTTTGTCTTTATTATTTTCTATACTTATGGTGAATTATATTATGGTCTATACTTTTCTGTCTCAAAAATTGAAATTGATTTTATTCTCAAAAAAAAAAAAAAAAGAGCCACGAAAGAAAACACAGTAACTTAAAATTGAAGTTGTACATACGGTGCTTGGAACTGTAACTGGCTTTGTCTAATGATGGAATAACCATTAGAGCTAGGAATCAAGGTCCTAGGTTTTTATCCCAAATATATTGCTAATTAAACATATGATCCCAGGTAAGTCACTTTATCAGCGCCTCAGTTTCTCATTTGCCAGATGATGTTTACATTTTCAGTACCTACAACCTGAACATTTTCTCATAACCACACTCGTAATCTACTTGTGCTGCCATTGGATGTAAAGCAGAGTAAAGTCCGCAGATCCCTATCGTAGGAAATGTGTATTTTTTTCCACCTTCAGGGATGAGGTGCCTGCAAAATGAGAAAAGCCTTGCTGTGATTCATCTAAAATCTGCTTCCTGTGGCTTTTATCCATCGGCCGTATTTATGTAGCTGGAGGGTCTACACAGCTAGCCTCTACAGGGAAGCACTTCTGCCCTCTCTTGCCCTTCTAACTGAATAATCCCGATTCACTCTCCCTATGCCTTTCTGCCACTTCCTCATGAGGCTGGTTTATGACCCAGTTCGTGCACTTATAATATTCCGTATCATTTGTTCCCAAACCCCCTTTCTTCCGCTCAGTTATTTGGCTAGGTGAACTGTTCGTAGGGCAAAATGAAAAAAAAATGTTTCTTTTCACCCCTGCGGAGGACTGATTGTCTGTGTCCCTCCCTCCACATTCGTATGTTGAAATCCTAACCCCCAATGTGATGGTATTAGGAGGTGGAGGCTTTGGGACATAATTAGGTCACGAAGGTGCAGCCCTCATGGTGGGAGTTTTGCCCTTGCAAAAGGGACCCCTGAGGGAGGAGGCATGGGGGAGGGATGGATGGGGAGTTTGGGATTAGCAGATGCAAACTGTTGTATACAGGATGGATAAATAACAAGGTCCTACCGTACAGCACAGGGAACTATATTCAGAATTCTGTGATAAATCATAATGGAAAAGCATATCAAAAAGAATGTATATGTAAGTATAACTGAATCACTTTGCTGTACAGCAGAAATTAACACAACATGGTAAACCAATGATACTTCAATAAAATAAATTTGTTTTAAAAAGGGACCCCTGAGAGCTCGCTCACCCTTTTCCTGCCACAGTGAAAAGTCAAGAGTCTGCAACCCTCCCCAGCACCTGACTGTGTGGGCACCCCGACCATGGAATCCCAGCCTCCAGAACTGAGAAAAGATTTCTGTTGTGGGTAAGCCACCCAGGCTATGGTATTGGGTTATACCAGCCCGAATGGACCAAGACAGCACCTTCCCCCAATCCCAGAACACACTTCAGTTCTCCATTTTTATATCAAAGTGGGTGGTACATTGCCTACCCACCCCAGAGCCGGCACAGCTATTAATCAGCTAATATCTAGAAAGTACTCCAGAAATAAAATCAGTATATAAATACTCAGTATAATGAGGATGATTAAACAGCCCACTGGTGGACAGAAAATACTTACTTGTTTGTATGCACTTAGCTGATCTAACAAAAATTGTGTTTGTAAGATCCCTGCCAGAAATATTTCCTAGTAATAAAATATAAATCCTTTATGGATTACATACTTCCCCCCCCCCTTAACTTTTTTAAAAATTACCTCATATATAACTTGGATAACATCAGGCTTTCTGAGGCGCTTACCATACTCTTAGCAGCACTGAGTTAAAATATACGTTCGACATCGTATTTTTTTCTAGTCTTTAGGAAAGCCTCACCCAAGTGCTTTTTCAAAGGCTTTTGAAAATGAAATATTCCGAGAGGGCCTCATGTATTACTGCTGAATTCAGTAATTCTTAGCAATCACACTGGAATCCATTCCCTTTGGAGTCAGCCTCCTTTCCTGCATATATCACATAACAACCCTTTTCCTCAAAGCCCACTTAGCACTTTCGCAAAAATGACAACTTGGCCTGCTATGCTCCTGGCCCAACCAAAGTGGACATGCATCTGGGATGGAATTTAGTTGCCTGAAGCGCTCTGGGTTTTTCTAGGAATGGAAAAGGAGACTCTCTTTTCCACCTGACCCCCTAATTCCAGTTGAAACTATGCCCATTGAAGCATGGTCTCTCTCTGTGGGCTTCCTTTATTGGCTCAGTTTGGTTTCAGACTTTTAAAAAGATTTGCAATTTCTTGCTTCTTGCATACAGATTCTGAAAACCTGCATTGCTATCAACGATTGGATATAAAAGGTTTCTGCTTACATACTTTACCCACTAGAATTAATTTGTTTTCTACATTTTTCTGGGAAGGGTCTGAGTATTATGACCTTCATTAAAAATTCACCTAGAAGCTCCAGTGTATCTCTTCTGCATATAGAAACATCAGTTTGGCTTCCATATGCCATATCAAATGGGAGAGAAACATAGATTAAGAAACCCAGTATGTTAATTATAGACATGCAACTTATAAGCTCTGTTGATCTTTGTTTAAAATACATTTAGCATATATAAGTACATACGAATAATATATGCATACATATACTAACGCAAAATATGAACTTTAACACATATATATGCTAAAATAAGAGTGTAACTCATCAGTTGTTCAAGTGTATAAAATTAGAGGTATTTGGAAAAATAAGTAGAATACCGAAAACAGAATTGAAATCACCAACTTTTATGACGTTTACTGGGAAATTTATGACCACCAAATGTTGAAGACCAACTTTGAACAGAAAAACATCAGGAGGTGTAAATGAAAAAGTTAAAATAACTAACAGATAAAATACTATGAAAAAATTTCCAAGATGAGGTGACAGGATCTGTGTGGGGCAACTTTCTCATCTTTTAGAAAAAAATACCAGATGTTTAAGTTATGTCAATTTGTAATGTTAACAGTTTTCAGTAGAACATTCAACAGTCTATGAAAATGTCCAAAATACCAGAAAGAAACATACACTCACACAACGAAAAGAATTTAAAGTTGTATTTTATGATTTTGACTTCCACTTCTGGAAAGATGGAGTAGACATGCTTTTCTGTATTCCTCCACGGAATACAGCTAGAACCCTGGCTATTTATGTAAAACAAACGTAAGGAGACTCTGAAAGGAGGAGAGAAGGCAGACCAGCCAGAGACCTCAAGACCCGAGGAACGAGCCAGTGTGAGTTCCTTGGGTTTCTTTTTCCCTCACGTCTCCCAGGTGAGGTACGGAGAAGTGGGAGACCTGGAGACACCAGTGAGTCCAAACCAAGAATGTCCCACGAAAAGCCCGCGCTCTCCAGCAGGACCAGGAAAGGGGCAGCCTAGCCAGGCAGAACACTTTCAGACGAGGACCACCCGACTCCAGCTAACAGCATGCAAAAAACTGCATCCCACTCCCAGCTTCCCAAGTGAAGGCCAGAGGAATAAGTGAAGGAGAGCCATGTCAGGGTGTAATGGGGCACCTCAAACCCGCTATGGTGTTGTCAGAGAAGTCTCCTGGGGAGCCAGGCCCTTCCCTCTACCCTGGCAGGAAGGGGATCCCCTGCCGTGGTGCCCATGGAGACCACGTGGAGAGCTGCACTTCCACCTCCAGCTGGTGTGGCAAGAGGTCCTCTCACTGCCACTGGAGAGTCAGAACTCTCGCTGGTGCCCGGAGAGAAGGACAGCACCCCAGAGGGTCAGACCACATGAGGAGCAGTGGAGAGGTGCCCCCTACCCCGCCAACCTGGGTGTTTTAGTGGGCGTGTGTTGGGGAGCCTGGGGTCCCACTTCTGTCCTGGTATCTGGCATCACTGGACATTAAGTGCAGAACCTGGACTCTCATTCCCACCAGGCAGAGCCCCCACTTCCTCTGCCCACAAAACATAACATTAAATAAGATCGAGAGTCTTAGAACATAATAGGGATGGTGGGCAGAGAGGGTCTGACTCTAAAGGTGCAGCAGGAGGAAGATGGGCTTGTCTGTATCTTGATCGCAGTGGTGGTTATAGGAATCTGCTCATGGGAGAGAATGACATAGATCTGTATATACCCACTGTTCAGATGTGGAATTCCAGGTTTGGGTATGGTGCTACAATTATTTAAGAGGTATAGCTATCGGGAGAAACTGAGTGGAGGCTATATGGGACCTCTCAGGACTACCATTATGATTTCCTTAGACTCTTATTTTCAAACAAAAAAGCTTTTAAAGAGCATGTGCCATATATAAATATTTAAATAAATAGAAAATAAAGGAAACTAGAGATAGCATATTATTATTGCTTTTATATCACTGAGTGTGACTAGGATAAAAATTTCCAATTAGGAAAGGAACTACTATATATCCAGTGGGAGAATATATTCATGGGCAAAAAATGGAAATATACACGAATCCATGTTTGCGTATGCGTGGGAAATTTCTGGAAGAATACACAGGAACTTTGGATCTTGGGGCTGACAGCTGGGGAGAGGATGGGACTTTGCTTTTCATTTCTGCCTTTCTGCATGTTTGCAGATTTTACCATGTGAACTTATCACTTTCATAACTGTATTACCTACAGGCTATAAAGGAAGAAATGATTTTGTAAGCAGATCATATTGAAAAGACTTGGTTGGAAATAATATGAAAACCAAATGGAATTCAAACCATAGAAATCTACATTTGGGGGTAATTCTAACTCAAGGTCTATAGAACACTTAAATATATTTATTCCAGAATTTACAGTTTCTTGGATTTCTTTCCAATCATCCCCAGCGTGCGGTGCAGTTACATAGATACATTACAGTTGTCCATTTATCTTTATGTTATCTCCATGAGTACGCCATCAGCTAGGCAAAAATGCAGGACTGTGTGCAACTATATAAGCAATATTTTGCCACTTGGGAGGCCCGAGAACCTCAAGCAAAGCATTATAAAAACTCAAGGCCATATTCTGATACTTTGGTCTATACAATTGCTTCTCCTCTTCCTTGTTTGTCCTCTCTTCCCGAGTTTCTCCTTTTTTCCTTTGATGATTCATGTCGCCAGATTTCTGTCCCCGTTCATTCCACAGAACATGTATTGACTGTCTACTGTGTGACAGGCAGCGTTCTGGGCATTGAGGATACAACTGTGGGGAAACCAAGGTCACTGCTGGACGGGAGGGCACTTACCAGTGCTGTGAGCGGGCTCTGAGGGCCACCACCTCCCATGTCAGCACGCCTCATTCTCGTGGACTCAGCACGGTGTGGAGAAGGAATTGGGCAAGTCAAACATATTCCCTAATTGCTCAGGGCATCCTTTCCGTGCAGACTTAAATACGGACAGTGGAAACCCCTTCTTACAGCTTCCAGGAGCACATGTTTCTTGTCCGGTGTAACCAAATGCTACTCAGCAACCCTGTGTGCTCCAAAGGAGGGGAAGCAGATGCTTATCTGAGAAGGGAATTTGGGCCCAGAATTGTATTTTAGAACCTGTGCTCCATTTCATTATGTGTTTATGGGAAACTGAAATAGAACAAGGGAAAACAGATTCGGGCCCGAGGATAATGCACTGGTCTCCTGGTTACAGCTTGAGTCATCTGTTAAATTGTATAAATCCTTTTCAGTGATATGAATTTGACTCACCATCAATGGCAGTGGATTGAGGAACTTTTCCAGTTTTAGCTGTTAGCCAAGAGCCCTCAGTGAAGTAAATGACTTAGAAATGTCAAACTCTTCTCTGAGATGGGCTTGGAAAGATTTCAAAGCTTCAGTCATTGGATTTTCACTTCTTAGCACAGCAAAACCTGCTAAAAACAAGCTCGTGTTAGATTGCTTTTCTCTCTCATAAAGCGAATCTGCGTGCACAACATTTTTTAAAAAATGAAACCGTGATTGGCATGAGCCGACGCTGGACTTTGATTCATGTTCTTGAGAATTTTGCAAGTTTTCTTGAATTTCCAAGATCAACTGGAAAGTCAGCCTTTGGGAGACTACCTGCCCTGGCAAATCTTCCAACAAAAGTTAGAAGAATAAGGACGGAAGTGTAGGACAGAGGGTTGGCAAGAACATCTCTTCTCTCCACGTTGATTGCCAAGTTGGCCTCCATTTGGTTGTTCTGTGTGTATATTGGGGACCGTGGTTTGGGGGATCTGGACTGTGTTGTATTAAGTGAGTCCATCATAGGTAGCATTTTATCTCTTTCCAAATGTAATGTCCTTATCACTTAAGAGAGAGTTTTGCATGAGGAAAACACAATAGTTTAGAATACATTTCACATGTTTTGGCTAAAGAGCTTCTGCAGAAGAGAAAATATGTTATTTTATTAAATGTGGACTGTTTTACTTCCATGAAATAAAGGATTGATTAGCTTTTTTAAAGGAAGCTGTTCTGCATTTATTGGATCCACTTAGTGTCCATAAATATAACTGATTTAGACTGAACATTCTTTCTACATTTTTGCAGACCCCATTAGAGGAAAAGAAAATTTTTGTGGAATGAATTAAATTAAACGAAAAGTCATCTGAACACAGAAACATAACTTTGAGCAGGGTCCAGGGGTACAGAAATAAGTCATGAATGAACGACTGAGAGAGAAATATTAAATTTGACCAATGAGATGTCATAGAAATATGTAGGACAGATGTTGCAGTGTTTCATATTTAGTAATGATTGATTTTGTTTCTGTAAGCATAGCATTGTTATTCAGAAGATAATATACACTTCTAAGCATAAATGACTTTATTTCAATTGACAGTCTTTTGGAATACTTTTTCTTCTTCTATTTTCCAAGAGACACATTATATTGGGACAAAGGTGGTCGTTCACCATAGAACTGTTACAATCCCAAAGCTCTTCTCCTTCTGCCCTTGCAGGCTCATGGCAGATGTGGGGTGAACGTAGAGATGTCCTTATCAATGTGGCACAGCCAAGGAGGGCTTCAGTTTCCCTTGCCTTGCAAGAAAAGCTTAGAACTTGTCTTCAACCCTTGGACAGAGATTTGGTTGAGGCCTGGCATCTCTCAAGGTGATATTAAAAATCGCTGTCATGATCTCCTAAAGTATTCATCTCTCACAAATGCTGTAGGGGAAGTGCATTCCGATTGCAAAAGGGATTTGCCGGAGTTCACCACAGTGGTGATGGAAACCATCTCCTCCTCGGAGCCCTGCCTCCAGACCCTCATCCGCTGACTCTCCCCACGTCATACACCATCTAAAAGTTAGCATTTCTTTGGTTCGAGCGTAGCCCAATTTACTCACGCTCAAGACTTGAATTGGAATGCTTCTGATGGGCGGAGAGGGGGTCAACTTCACCAGTCTGGCTTTGGAATCTCTCTATGCCACATACTTAGGTTCTATCTGTCTTATACACACGGCGCTCAGTTCT
The DNA here is from genome assembly GCF_008692025.1 of Phocoena sinus. Classification (NCBI taxonomy): domain Eukaryota; kingdom Metazoa; phylum Chordata; class Mammalia; order Artiodactyla; family Phocoenidae; genus Phocoena; species Phocoena sinus. Next base: position 3,982,158 of record NC_045771.1, on the reverse strand, counting down.
ATAAGACTGAAGCCCTATGCCCCGAAGGTCCCGCTCACTTTAGAACAGCCGGCAGTGTTCCCTCCTCCTGTCTTGCTCACGCATTTTGCTCCAGCTGGACCACGGGACATGTTCCTTCCTTATTTTTGCATCCTTAGGTCATAGTGGACCTCTTCTGACACCAAGAATTCACATCTTGTCTTAAGATATCTAGTGGACTTTCATCTTGTATTTTCAACTCTTGGTTTGTTGTTTAATAATGTGAGTATATCCCATCTCCTCAGAAATATTAAAAGGATACCAAAGAAAGTGAGGGTCAGTTAATTTCTTTCTTTCTTTATGACAGTAATATCAACAATGCTGCACATCTTCAGTAATATACTTAATCCTTCTGGAGTTCACTTTCCTGAGAAAATACTTCCAGAGTCACGGTGTCTTTATATGTAAAATGAGGATATATCCACTCTCCTTAGTGATTCTAAAGATTAAATTATATATTAAAAAAAAAAGAGCCCAGCAGCGTGTCTCACATAAGGAATTACTGTGGTTGCCCATCACCTTTCGGTTCACACAGCATTTTGCAAATATTACCTTGTCTGATTCTTGAGACAGTATTATGAGATGGCTGGAACAGGCATTTTTATCTCCATTTTTCAGTTGAGTAAACTGAAATTCAGTAACACTCAGGACAATTTTTAGACTGACCTGTTAGCAAGCAGTATTTACTGGAACTTTGGAATTGTAATCATACTTTCTTACCTTTGCCTATTGAATAATTGTTGAATAAGTAAACAGCTTGAGGCAAGAAGAGTGTGTCTTTTCATGCAGAGGAATGATATGGCAAACAAACAGACATCAATCCAGTTAAATTAAGTAGCTATACTGTATATTTTTAAATTTATTTTAGTGAAGTATAGTTGATTTGCAAAGTTGCGTTAATTTCTGCAGTACAGCAAAGTGATTCAGTTATACGTACACATACATTCTTTTTCGTATTCTTTTCCATTATGGTTTATCACAGGATCTTGAATACAGTTCCCTGTGCTATACAGTAGGACCTTGTTGTTGTAGCTATATTTTAATGCTAAATTTCAGTTTTGATTACTTAGGTAAGTAAAGGGAGGACGTTTGTATATTCATTTTACAATACCGTTAGCAAGTGCGCTACGGAATATCTCAGCCACCCAATGTAGTACCATGCCCGAATAACATTAGGATGCAGGGAAACTGGTACAGCAAGAACTTCCTCCTCGTGGCTAATGGGACTTGAAGATGCCCCCTTTTTATTATGTATGCAGAAAACAGACTGTAAATAGGTTTGATGTTAATGAATCCAGAGGTGAATTAATGGAAGAAAAGGGAATTTATTTCTGTCTCGTGTATTGTTCCTTGTCAGTTTCCTTCCTTTGTAATACAATTTGTAATAAAATGCCTGACAATTTAGTGAGGGGTAGGATTAATGCTGATGTGGTTTTTAAGGAGGGTGAACAGTTATAGGAAACATTGTTTTAGATCTAAAGGCTGTCTTTCTGGTGTAGTGCAAATACCTAGGAAACTAAAAGACTAAGCTTGCCCTCTACTGGAATTCAGAATTACACCACAGGCGGTTTGATGAGCTTAGGGAAGAAAGAAAGGATCACTATTTTTTTTTTCATACATTTAAAAGTCAAGCCTCCTTTTACCAAATTGGTTAATCTACTGTAGTGTCTATTCTCAACATAGATCCAAGTATATGAACCAAATGCTTTCAAGGTTGATCTTCCAAGTTCCCATGGAAGACAGCTTTGGACAGCAGACGATCAGGTGGGTCTACAAAGTAATCACAGCAGTGATTTCTGTTCTCTGACTCATTTTGCAAAATAGGGGTAATCAACTAACAGGCAGTTAGGGATCCTAGTTGTTTTGCCTTGGTGTTAGGGACTCAGTACAACCCCGGGAATAAAATCGTGCCAGAATCTAAAACATCATCCATCAAGTGCCCATGAGTGCAGACCTGGGAGTTGAGGGTGCAGGTAGTATTAGGGACAAGAAGCTGGTCAGTAGCCTTTGGAAGAAACTGTACTCCCAGTTCATTGGCTCTGAGCATCCCTGGGACAGCAGTCTAGGAGGTGGTGTTATCACAGCGCCTGCTGCTGGACCAATGCCGGTGACGGTTGCAGGCTGGGAGACTCGGGAGTGGGGTGCAGGGAGAGGTGCAAAATATGGCTCAGCTGGACGGGAAGGGGCTGACAGCTGATTTAAGCCCAGGAAAGTGTACTCCTGATTTGTCCTCTCCTTCTAGCTAAACGTGGTTTAGTCTTCTCGCCTTATCCGATCTCCAGCAGCCACCAGCGGATGCCTGTATTGTGTTGTAACATGAATATTTATATCTGCAGACTCAGTAGTGCACAGACTTCGGAATCTGGGAAACAGGAAGTTTTTCATGCCAAAGGCTGATGCCAATCAACAAATCAAATCTTCGCACAGATCTTCTCGGCTCAAGTCTTTTTCACCTTTTATTGCCTTTGGCCAAAGTTTCGGAGAGAAAAATAGGTGCAGCGTTATCTATCAAAGCTAGAAAAGTAAGCACCTGAGGGGAGAAAAAGAACAGCACATCCCAGACCTCTGCATCACCCTGCTATTTAGACTTTAGTATCTAAAATAGCAATTTGCTCTGATTTTAAAGCAGCCAGAGCGAAGCGGATTTAGAAGTTCCATATGCCTCCATAAAGGACATTATATAACTTCATTTTTTCTGGTTTTCTTTAATAGCAGTAACTGGTTCCTATTCCCTAGACCAAGGTGTTCCGCAAAAATAGGGCAATGCCATCTTTCCGTTTACAGAAAAATAATGGATTCAGTTTTATAGAGTTTTCAAGTTTTTCTCTCAGTCCTTTTCATAACACTTTGGTGCCTGCCAGAACTCAGCCCTGCCAGAATGTAGCATATCAGTCTCAACGAGGCGTGATGCATGTTTAGATTTAGGTATTTTCAGTAAGTTTAATATATCATGGTGTTTTGTAACCAGGTTGTGAATTCCAGAGCTCTTCCCGGTGAATGGATCTTAGATTCACTCTGAATTCTAGTTAAAATTACCCTCAGGGTTCAGATAGGTTGTGAAACTGAACATGCATGGATTTTTCTCTCTGTTTGGTGCTGCTGAGACGGGGGCTGCCTCTGGTCCACCTAGAGGTCCAGCAGTTCCTGTTTTGTTCATGGCCCTGGACTTCCCTATACAACCAGGCAGAGTGACGGGATGGATGTGACCATTGTCATTATAATCCCATATCACCAAGTATCTGCTGATGATCAGTGAGGTCAGAAGACAAGTGGTAGGGTTTCTTTTTAGAGCATCACCATTTCTAAACATTGGGAGATTAAACAGGACTTAAGCTCAAGGAAAATGAGAATTTTTGAGCTATTGTCTTTCCCCAAATATAGAAGTTGTCCTTTACAATAGAATGTTGCCAATTTTATATCTACAAAAAAAAAAAAAGATTTTTGTTTTTAATCCAGGTATTCACAGTAATACCTATCAGTCGACTGTCAGCTATGTGCCGTTTATGTTACAAAGAGTAACGAATTTCTTAATGCCATAAACCTGCAAAGCAGACGTTATTGTCCCAAGCTTGACTTTGTACAAATGGAAGCTCAGACAACTTAAATACTGTAACCAAATTCACTCAGCTAGAAAATAGTAGAGGCAAGGTTTGGACTCCAGCTTGTCTAATACTGAAGTTCACATTTGTGCCCTGCTGCCTCTGCAGGAAACTTGTTAATTTTGTTGACTGAAAAAAAAAAAATGCACAACCTAAAGGTTGAGAGTTAGGTTTTATTCAGCAGACTTTCTGAGGACCTGAAGCCCGGGATAGCTCTGAGAAATCGCTCCAAAGAGATCAGAGGAGCCAGAGTCTGTAGGGTTTTTTGCAACAAAGACCCCGTAGTCAGAACGTCAAAAGATTGACGTTAATTACAGAAGATCAGCCATCCCAAGTTAAGGAATTTAGTGCTTTTCTATGTATGGGAAGATGCAAGAGTCCGGGCTCATTGAAATCATGCCTTTGATATGGGCCAGTATCCTGTTTTTCCCATCCTGAGTCCCCCCAGGGTGCACCGCTGTGGTGGCTGCAGTGGCTGAGGGCGTGGCAGTGGGCAGCCCATTTGTCTACATCTTGAGTTCCCTCAGGGCTCACCATAGGGGCAACAGTAGCAGCTGATGGCTTGATGGCCGCAGCATCCTTTGTTTGTTGATAAGGCAGGCAACATTTTTCATTCACAATTTAAAACCCTCTTTCTTCCCAGAATAAATAAATTTCAGCACCAATACAGAACCAGTTTTCTACCATCTCATTGAATATATAGAGAGCCAATGAGAACCTTTCCGAATATCTTGCACTTTTATAGCTCTTTGTAGTTATATGTATACGACTCCACTACCTGCATCCCAGGTGAGTAATAAGGAAGCTAGCTTTGGGAAGGGAGCTACTTGGGAAAAGAAAGCAAGAGTCATCTTGGAGGAGTGAAATAAAGAAAGCCAGTATGAAATTCCCCAAGCAGTAGAAAAAAATGTCTACACATTGAGCTGCAACCCTCACACTGTCATCCTAGAGATAAACGAGTGTGTTCCGGTAGAACCGGGACCAGACCTGTCACTGGGCATAGGGGTTCCACTGGCCACCAGAGTCCCAGCAGCAGGTGGACTGCTGCGCCTGGGTCGCAGGGGCGGAACTCCACTTGTGGAACAGAGTGATTGTTCTCTCTGATCTGTGCTTTACTCTCCTCTGTGTTTCGATGACTCTGGACCACAGATGTTGATGAAAATTAGCAAGCAATTACAAACCCGGAGGTTAACTCTGCCCTGCTTGAGTCAGGTAGAAACAATGAGAATTGGGTTATTCTGTCACTGTTACTGAAACAAGGTAGAGATAAAATAAAGAGAAACAGAGACCAAGGGGAGGACGGGACGCTGAGCAACGAAGAAGGCCTGGGCGTTGCGGAGAGGATGCATTGATTGAAATGACAGAAACCAAATTCAGGGCAAAAGAGCTCACATCAAGGATCACCTTATCTCAGCTCGATTTCTTGGTATAAGAAGTGGGAAACTATTCCTCAAACTTGAACAAGAAAATCGACAATGGCTGGGTTGAGACCTGGAGTTAACTTTTTTTTTTTTTTTGCGGTACGCGGGCCTCTCACTGCCGCGGCCTCTCCCGTCGCGGAGCACAGGCCCCGGACGCGCAGGCCCAGCGGCCATGGCCCACGGGCCCAGCCGCTCCGCGGCACGCGGGATCCTCCCGGATCGGGTTACGAACCCGCGTCCCCTGCATCGGCAGGCGGACTCTCAACCACTGCGCCACCAAGGAAGCCCTGAAGTTCACTTTTTGCCCGAAGCTGATAGCTAGCTGCACGATGACATTTGCTTTCGCTTAAGCTGAAATAATGCAGTAGTATCGCTCTGATTGTTTGAGCTTATTCATGACATTCCCCCCTTTAAAACTGAGACGTTAGGAGCATTGTAGCTTTTGAATAACATTCAGTGCTCAAAGCCGGTGGTTCTCATACCTACTACTGGAAACACCCGCAGGGATTGTTAAACCAGACTGTTTGGCCTCTCCCCCAGAGTTTCTCATTCCAAGGATCTGGGCTGGAGCCCAAGAATTTGCATTTCTAAAAGTCCCCAGGTGCTGCCGCTGGACCCACACTGTTCCACAGTGATGCCTTATTAACCATGACAAACGTCGTGCTCTATACTCTTCTGTTTTTTTCTCCCTTTGGAGAAGATGAACTAAGAGAAAAAGCTATAATTCTTATACTGGTACCACTGACTAGAAGAAAACATAGAGTGGTTTGACAATCAGATTTAATCTGGCAGGTGAGATAAAACATAAACACAAAGGCAGTATATTATTAATCTCTCTGAGGTTCTTAGGTGTGTATATTATCTCTTTGCTGAGGCCTTGAGAGCATAATTCCTTGGCCAGAGGTTTTGCCGTAGAATGATGAGCAAGTAGGGTGTTCAGTTGAGTTATGGAGCCTGAAGATGTACCTGCCAAGGCAAGACACCTGAGCAGAAGATCACAACAGAGGGACACTTCCCACTGGGACCAGCTGTTTCTCCTTTCTAGGGTCACAGCTACATAGACAGAGTTCTCTCCTCCACTTACCTCTGGGGTAGAGACACATTTCTACGGTGGACATCAATGGACCCTTTAAAGTTGATAGCATCCAGATACCTACTCATTATGGGATGATGGATTCAAAGTGTAGTGCCGGGATCACTTGGGAGACTCATTAAAAAAACAGATTCCTGGGACCGCCCCAGAGTTTCTGATTCAAGTCTAGATCTGATGCTGGCGCTCCAAAATCTGCTTTTCTGATTTCCAAATGAGGGTGTTGCTGCTGGTCTATACTTTGAGAACCATGGGTCCATATCAAAAATATACGGAAAGATTCTACATTGACAAAGTGAAGACAGTTACTCAGAACAGCAGAGACCCGGGCTTTGGTCGTTGTGCAACAATGACAGCTTCTATAACCATCCTGTCCCGGAGTCTGTATGAGGAATAAATAGTTTTCCTGAATGTATACATTTGTTACTTTGACTTTGTACAAGGGCAGTATTCAAATAGGATGCCACTTGTGATGACCACCTTTAACATCTAGTATAATGTCTCATTCCAGCTTGCTTCACCTAACTTGTTGCAAATGCATGGGAGCGTGGAAATTTCAGTTACTGTCCTGTTACTAACTGCATAAAAATATTAGCAAAAGGGACACACTGCCCAGAAATTCTCAGTCCAGGAAAGAGTGGATGCATATAAAGGATCTTCATATAATTTTACGTTTCTAATGTTAAATCCTAGAAATGAGAGTATTGAATTAAAATATGTTTAATCCTTCAGTAAAAAGTCTCGTGCTTTTTCTTAAAGCATTTCATGCATTTTACCCTGTAATTTGGTTGTATGACTTGCATTAATTTTGGTATTCTGTAGGAGATTTCCTAAGGGCAGGATAAAATTGAAAAAGATTTCTGCTCCTAATGTTTAGGTATTTAGATGGGGCCTTACATATAATAGATAGTTAATGCTTTCTCATTAAATCAAAGTTTTAGCCCCTGTCTCTTAGTATAAGAAAGTCACTTGGAAATGAAGTCAAAGGCTCTCTGAGATGCGGTACAAAAAGAGTCCTGGGGGAAGAGGACTTTGAGAAGGGCCTGGGGGAAGATCATCTCACAACCCAGACAGAAGGGATTGCTGAAGGAATTGAACCTTCATAGCCAAACAATTCATGGAAAAAGACAGCAGATATTTCTGCCTAGGATCCAGTAAGTGTCATCAAGGGGCCCTGAGATGGGGGTGGTATTTGCTTCCCGCAGCAACAGCTCCTGCCCCTGCATCCTCACTGCTTGGAATAAGAAGCTCAAGAGAGCTTTTCTTACTGAGCTGAGCCTGTGACACCAGAGGCGAGGGCACGTCAGAGAAACAGTGCATTGTACAGAGCCCTGATCCGTCAGGGAAATGGTACCCAACGAGCTATCAGAGGAAAAAACTCTTCCTTCTGTAAGAGAAGCAAATGGTGTCTAGAAAGAGAGCAGAACGCCAAACCCAGCACCTCCTCCGTGGGCTGCCATTTGAGCCGCAAAGAAGACGGCAGATCCCCTGCAATATAGTGAAATATTAAAGTACCAGCTGAACTCACCATTGGATCACTGACAACACCGAACTCTGTCTTCATAAATATTATAGAATGATGGAGACTCCTTCAGCATGGTGCAAAGTATTTTGGAGAAATGAATTCCCAGTCTTGAAACATTGTTTATTCTATTGCTTATACAAAAAGATGCATTGTTACTTTGCAAGTCAGAATATCACATATTTTATCACTTAATTCCATGAGTAACCTCCAGCAAGTTGCACAATGAAAGCCTCAGTTCACGTGCGGTAAGTGATGTGAGTCACTGAGGTTCTTGTCTTCAAGACCGAAACCCTCTCGTCTCGTTGACTTGCCCACTCCGCCCTTTCCTTCCCAATTTCAAATGGCAAGTTCAGGCTGCTCCAACTCATTTTTCTCGTGCCGAATGAGGCATTGAATTAAATTTTCTAAATACAAATTAAAGAGGTTCTCTGTATTACCAGGAAGATTTGTGTCTTGTTAAACAATATAACGGTTTGAGTCCAACGAGTCTGCAAGAACTACTCCAATCAAATTGGTTTTGCCCATATTTGAAAATCTTTTCACATTTTGCCTATATATTCCACACAAATGCATAAATCAAAGTAACTAGAGTCAGCTGAAAAAAGGAATGTTCTAAGCATTTACTGTGAATAAAGGATATCTGAGAAAATAGGCTGAGGGGAATTGGGACGTGACTGAGATGAGAAGCAATAGCTGATGAGCTGATTTGACGCACTTCAAGAAGGGGAGGCTGGCAGTCACTGGACGGAGTGTTTTTTTCTTTCTATGTAAAATATTTACCTTGATGAAGAAGCTTCCAGATACAAAGTGACTGTCACTGTATATTTTTAACTGTAGATCCTCCCATGATTTACCAATTTAATATGTATCCATGTCCTTCTTGGCTTCTCGTGGATGTCCGAATGGAAATGAAGGACAAGTGATGCTGAGATGGAGGGAGTTACTGTGAAATGTAGAGATGAAAACAAGAGCTTTCTGTAGAAACTGGTGGTTCCTGTAAGGGAATATCAACTGCACATAGTTAAGTCTTTTGAGCAAAACACTGCAAACTTGCCCTCCAGAAAGGTTACACAAGTTTATCGTCCAAGGAGCAGTAGACAGAGATGCTACCAAACTTGACGCATATCAAAACAATTTAGTATTGCGTTGAGAAATATCTCATTATTGATTGAATCTGCATTATTTTCTGCATTGTATATCATCTAGTCATATTTCCTCTCTCTAATTTACTGTTCTTGTTCTTTGCTAATCATTTTGAGTAAGATATTTGATCAGTGATTAATACATCAGCTCCCATAATTCAGTACTCTTGCGGTTAGTATTCTTATCATTGGCCTTTTAGCTTTTCTCTCTTTTTCTGAGATATTTCCTTATGGTATTTTGCATTCCTTCCTCTCCTTCATGGTTTCTGCCTGTTTATTCATGTTGAGATCTGCCCCCGTATTGCAGAATGACATAAATTTTTACCTTAATTTTCTTGTAGTCCTTTTAGGACTTCATCTTTTATATGTAAATCCTCAAGCCATGTGGATTTTACTTTACAGAAGTGAGCGAGGACGATTTACCTTCATTACTTTCCAGAATTATGGGCCAGTTGTCACAAAACCTATTGAAGTCATGCTTTTTTCTCTGATTGGAAATCCACTTTAATCATACTGTAAATGATTATTATTTATTCATGGCTCTGACTCAGAGACATAGTTGAGAAATAGACCCAGATATTGGGATAAATTTTAGGACACATAGGGTATTCTTGTAATAGTCACACCTCCTCTAAAAATTCTTCACAGATATCACTAGTCAGAGTATTTCCGGGACTTTGATAGAAAGTTCCTTTTATGGGATAAAAATTGACTTTCTCCCCCAACACAATTCTTATCCTCTGTACCGGGGTCAACAAACTTTTTCGGTAAATATTTCAGGCCACAGGGTCTCTGTTGCAAGTACTCAACTCTGCTGTTGTACCAAAGCAGATTCCCTCCAAACAGCCTTCATTTATGGGAGCTGCGATTTGAGTTGTGTATAATTTTCACAAAAATGTTAATTTCCGCAAAGAAGAAAATATTGTTCTTCTGATTTTTTCCCAACAATTAAAAGATGTAAACAACAGTCTTAGCTCACGGGTCATACAAAAACAAGTGGTGGGTGCGATTGGGTCTGTGGTGTAGAATCTGCCAACACTGCTGTATGTGATAGCCCTTCATGTATTTAAAGACAGTTGTGACAGACTTTCTATAATTTCTAGTTGGTAATCAGTATACTTATAAAATACGTTGTTTTGAATTGGCATGTGTACCAATTAATTGAGATGACTTACTACAAAGTTATATTGGACAACCAAACTCTGAATTAAAATATAAGTTCAGGAGTATGGTAGAAGTGAGCAAAAATACTTTTTATTGTACAACTTGTTTTTTCTTAAAATAGGCTAAATTGGAGATTTTCTATGAGGAGATCTTACAGCCCAATCTCTTTGTTCAGCTGCAATCTCTACTTTAACAATTACAGTGGTTTTTCCATTTCTCTTTTGATGAACACACACGTTATTCGGTGTAAACAAGTGGATTCCTTTTACCGTAATACTTACTTTGTTAGATATCGACATACTACTACAGATTTCTTTTGACCAGTGTATCATGTAATTTCTTATTCTCTACCTTCAATCTTTTGTGTACTTTTATTTTTTTCTGTTTTTTCTTTTTTTAATTTAATTTTTATTGAAGTATAGTTGATTTACAATGTTGTATTAGTTTCAGGTGTACAGCAACGTGATTCAGTTATGCATATACATATATCCACTCTTTTTTGGGTTCTTTTCCCTTGTAGGTCATTACAGAGTTCCCTGTGCTGTACAGTAGGTCCTGGTTGGTTACCTATTTTAGATAGATGTGTACTTGTATTTTAGATATGCCTCTCCTAAACAGAGTTTTGTGTTTGCTCTAAGTCTTTGTTAATTTTGGATTTCACCATCACTATAATTACTCGTACATTGGAATTCTACTCTTCTGCTTTCTATTTATTTGTCATACTTGGCTAAGCTTCTCTTCTCTTGCCTTGCTTTCTTTTGAATTAAAGAAACCAATTTGTTTTCTTGCCTCACTAGTATGAAAGTGAAATACTGTCTTTCTGCCCTTTGGTCATTACCACAGACATTTTAACAGGCCCATTGAATGTAATTCGTCAAAAGTTAATCTATTTCCTTCTTCACATCTCAACAAACAAGGACTTCAGGCAACTCTACCTCTAATCATGCCCACCCTCCCTTTGCCCCAGCTGGACTCCTGTTATGGCCCAGGCTTAATGACACCTTGATTGGTTTAATTCTTTCCAATTGTTTTTATTACAGACGGTCCCTGACTTATGATGGTTCAGCTGAAGACTTTTTTGACTTTATGATGGTGTGAAAGTGATATTATGCATTCGGTAGCAGCCGTACTCGGAATTGTGAAATTTGTTCTTTCCCAGGCAGTGCTGTGTGGTCCGATCCTCTCTCGTGATGCAGGGCAGCTACAGTCAGCCCCACGATCATGGGGGAAACCATGATACCCTGACAACCATTCCAGACCCAGACGGCCATTCTGCCTTTCACCTTCAGTACAGAGTCCAGTAAATGACACGAGATATTCAACCCTTTATTATAAAATAGGCTTTGTGTTAGAGGATTTTGCCCAATTCTAGGCTAATGTGAGTGCTCTGAGCACATTTAAGATGGGCTGGCTAAGCTGCCACGTGCAGTAGTTTAGGTGTATTAAATGCATTTTCGACTTAGGATATTTTCAACTTACAATGGGATTATGGAGAAGTAACACCATCGTAAGTCGAGGAAGATCTGTATTTTGATTATTTAAATTATTATTATCGACTTATTTGCTCTTTTTTTTCTCTTGAATCAATACATACGAGTGGAATCTTGCTTACTGGACAGGTGCATGTTTAGCTTTATGACATGCCACCAAAGGCTTTCCAGATTCACTGTCCTTAGTTTCACCTGCCTGCCCAGTGATGTAGGAGCGTTTCAGGTGCTTCACAGACCCATCAACACTTGGTCACTTCTATTTTAGCTGTTCTAATGGGTTTTTAATTGTTTTCCCTGATAACGTACAATGTTTTTTTTCTTAAAACATAAGTATGGGCATATTTACTTCTCTCAAGTGCATGCAAGACAATAACTACACAGCAACAAATCTTTTGTTCTACAGTGATTTGATTCAGAAGCATTTGAATGAAATTTACGTAATTTCACATTCATACCCTTACATTTTAAAAAAGATTTATTTATTTGTTTATTTATTTATTTTTGGCTGTGTCGGGTCTTAGTTGCGGCACACGGGATCTTCGTTGAGGCATGTGGGATCTTTCGTTGCAGCGCATGGACTCTTCATTGTGGTGCACGGGCTTCTCTCTAGTTGTGGCATTCGGGTTTTCTCTTCTCTAGTTGTGTCTCTCAGGCTCCAGGGCACGTGGGGTCTGTAGTTTGCAGCACGCGGGCTCTAGTTGAGGCTCAGTAGTTGCGGCGCACGGCTCAGTTGCTCCGCGGCATGTGGGATCTTAGTTCCCTGACCAGGGGTCGAACTCGCATCCCTTGCATTGGAAGGTGGATTCTTTCCCACTGGACCACCAGGGAAGTCCCTTGCATTTTTAAATACTGTAAGTAGAAAAGCCCCCCAGATAACCAATTCTTGTATTTCCTATTTATCCCGCTATACATCCAAACTTTAAAAAGTGACACACTGAACGTTATACAGAATATTTAAATCATGATTAAAAACTTGAGATTTTAAAATCACTGTCCCCAGTATGATTCAGAAAAGTCCTCAGGCTGACAAGTACAGTCCCCGGTGGCGAAGTGAATTGCAGGAGGGGAAGGAAGAGGACACAGGCATGAGTTTGCTTCTTTTTATCCTGTGCTCGTTGGCTTCTCAAATTAATTCCTCTCTTTTTGTTCAAGTCCTTTTACCATTTTATTATTGGGTGGTTTATTTTGCTGCTTGTAGGGATTCTTTATAAAATCTGGATCCAAGTCCTTTGTCAGATATATGCAAATGTATTCTCCCAGTCTGCCTTTCATTCTCTTAGTGGTGTGCTTTGATGAGCAAAGCTGTGAGTATTGATGAAGTCCAATTTATCCTTGTGTGTGTGTGTGTGTGTGTGTGTGTGTGTGTGTGTGTGTGTGTGTGTGTGAGAGAACTTCTTTATGTGTCTTTTCTGAGAAATGTATTTAGACCTATTTTGTGGTCCAGCAAGTGTCCAACTTCAGTGGAAGTCCATGTGCCTCATCCATCTCTCATCTCCTTCCAGAGATTATATTATGTTACGTTATGTTATATTATATTATATTATATTGATTTATTGGGACACACCACACAGCATGCGAAACTTCCCCAACCAGGGGTCAATTCTGCGCCCTCTGCAGTGGAAGCGTGGAGTTTAACCACTGGACCACCAGGGAAGTTCCAGAGCCCAGTACATGCGTTTTATCACATGATACTGTCTCAGAGTTCGACAGGGCTCTGTTCTCTTTTTTTAATATATTTTTTCCCTCTCTGTTTTTCAGATTGTACAATAACTTGATTTATCCTCAAGTCTATAGACTGTTTCTCCAGCAGTCACCAATCTGGTGTTAAGAACATCCAGGGACTTTTAAAAAATTTCAGATGTTGTTCAGTTTTCGGATTTCCACTTGTTTTATTTTTTATACTGCACCCGTCTCTGCTGGGATTACCCATCTCTTCAGTCTTTAGAATCATTTTCCCTTTAAGCCCTTGGCCGTGTTTTAATAGCTGCGTTTGGTTTCTTGTCTGCTAACCCCAAGATTTTGATGATCTCAAGGTCTGTTTCTACGGGCACCGTTCTCCTGAGTGTGCATAATAGTTCGCTCTTCCTTGGCATGTCTAGTCTTTCACCTGTTGCTTTCTGCGGGCTACTTGGTGTCCTCTGCATGCACCTATACTTCACAAGTCAGTTAACATTAGTGGGATTTTATAGGCAGACTTTGTCCCCCTCCCACTGTGGTTCCTTCATTTCTGAGATTTCTCACCTCAACTTACAGCCACTCTGGCTGCCGCAAACTCTCTGCTCCGGCACCTACAGCCAGTAAGCCTGGGGCTTTCTGCCTTCTTTCCAACTGAGCCACGTCCATGAACTGGAGAGTATCATTCGGGGAAAGATGGTTCTAACTCAGTGAAGTTCTCTCCTTTCAAGGGTTCAGCTTATCCCTACTTATAGGAACTCTCTAGAAGCATCAAATTGTGTTACTTTAAAATTCTTTCCCAGAGTTGACGAGGTTAGTCTGATATACACTACTTACCATTACTAGAATTGGAATTATCCAAATCACTATTTTAGTTCATGAGCTCTCTCGAGCTGTGTTTTCTATGTTGTAATACCCATCCTTTAAGATTCTTTGTTTTTTAATTTCTAACCATTCTCTGAATATTTTTCTAACTTGGCCAGTCAGTGTTGATAGTCTCTGCTCTCTTGTCATGCTTTCGATGATGTCTTCACCACATTAAGCCTATTCATTTTATGTGATGTCTTCTATAACTTGAGGTCTGTTGTATAGGGGGAAGGTTGTCTCTTGATTTTAATTTAGGACGGCTTGTTTTGTTACATTTAGTTGAGCTGCTTGTTATTGTAAGTTTTTCTTCCTTTTGAAACTTTATAGGAATTTTTCAAGCATGGACTTTTAAAGTACATTCCTGCTTCCTCAAGCATGGACTTTAAAGTACATTCCTGCAGAGAAGAAGTTTGTTGTATTTTCTTCAACCAAAATATGGAGGACATCCGAAATTGGATTGCCTTAAACTAATGTTTGGCTTGATGTGTTTGGGGCCATACAGCTAATGTGAATCTGGAAGTGGTCAGGAATATTTTTTTTTCTTGTTTTTGAACGTTCCACGAGTAATGAGGCCGAGCCAGGTGATTTTCCCTCAGGCTCCCCTGCAGAGGTGTGCGTTTTCAGTCACCACTGCTGTCATCCCACTGAGTCCAGCTGCCAACCCCACCTCCTGGGCTCCTTGGGACCAGAACTTGCCTCCTTTCCTGATGGTCCATAAAAACCCGAAATTTCCTCCCACTTTCACTCCTATTAAACCACACATTTTTTAAAAAGCAAGACGAGTTAAACATTTTATCCGTCGTTTCTTTTGGAATGCCGTAAAAACCAAGTTTCTTCCAATGGTCCCTGGCAATTTTGCTGGGGATGGAAGTTTTCCTGTCAGCTTTTGCTTCATGTATTTCGAAGCTGGGTCTTCAGTACATAAAGGCTTCAGACATTTTTTTGATGCTCTGGGAGCATTATTCTCATCACCGATAAGAAACACCCCTCCTCGTGTGTGCCACTGATATCACCTTTGTCTTCTGCTTTGTCTCGTACAAGCACGTTTCTTCTCTTTGTCAGCATTTGCTTGGCATTTTCTTTACAGACCTTCATTTTTATCCCTTTTATTTTTAAGTGTCTTATAATGAGTGAAAAAGCAAAATTAATTTGTATTCTGTTTGTTATTTAATAGATAAATGTGGCTCCATTAGCCATTACTGGGAGTATGAATATCTTTGGACACATTCCTTCTGTCTTACTTTGTGCTTTCTTCTTTTAATACTTTCCAGCCTTTTATTTTTCCCTTTCTTGTATTATTACCTTGTATTATTAGGTATGAAAGCAGCACAAAACTTAGTGGCTTAAACACACACATTTATTGTCTCAGTGGCTATAGGTCAGGAGTCTGAACACAGCTTCCTGGCTCCCCTGCTCATGTCTCTCGAGCCTGCAATCAGGTGGCCGCAGGGGCCGTGGTCTCATCCGATGCTTCACGGGAGAAGGACCCGCTTCTGAGCTCAGTGTGGTCACTGGCGGTGTTCAGTTCCTGGTGGGCTGTTGAAGGGAAAGGCTCCGTTTCTTGCTGGTTGTCAGCAGGACGTCACCATCCTTGCCACGTGGGCTTCTGCAAACCTGTAGGACGGCCCACAGTAGGGCACGTGGCTTCTTCAAAGGCAGCAGGGGGCAGATCTGCCTGGAGGACTGATGTACAAGCTCACATTATGCAATCACAAACACCCCATCGCCTCTGCCATATTCTCCTGTTAGAAGAACATCCCAGGTCCTCCCCACTCCAGGAGAAGGGATTACACAAGCCCACGGACATCAGGACGCAAGAGGCAGGGCGACCGCCTTAAAGTCCATCCACCACATTTCCCAGGCCCTTTCTACATTGAGATTATTTTCTTTGTTACTTTTTCTTTTAATGGTTTGGGTTATTTATATTTTAACATTCCTACTCACACCCATACTTTCCCAGCGGTGTCTAGAGTTGATCAGATTATATATTCTTTACCAAACAAACCAAAGTTATTTAATTCCTAATGTTATGCATTAAAAAAATTAGTGCAAATATGAGGTTTGGTTACGATCAAGAGAAGAGCTAGCCCTAAGCATAATTACGATTTCAGAGGTATTATTCACTATGGATTCATATCTGAGCCTACCCTAGGAGCAGTGTACCGCGCGTTTGTCACTTACCTCTGAGACCCTTATGTAAGCACTTCTGCCCCCAGTCCCATTCTCAAGGGCCCTCTGTTTTGCTAACTTATTGGAATAATTAACTTAGCTTCAAGTGTTAATGACTAATAATGTCTTTTATGTAATCATCCAACTCACACTTTTCAAGATAACCAAGGCCTCTGTGCCTGAATCGGGGGAGGGCTATTAACTCCATCAGAGGATCCATCTGCTACATATACCAGAGGTAAGCAAGATAATTAGCCCCAGAAAAAGTCAGGGTGATGTGTGGAGTTAGAGCTTCTTTCTGTATCAAAACTCGTATCTCTGGCATTTGAAAATGCCAAAACACAATTGTATTCAAAACATCGAGACAATGTTAGACCTCCCG
Source organism: Phocoena sinus (assembly GCF_008692025.1). Taxonomy (NCBI): domain Eukaryota; kingdom Metazoa; phylum Chordata; class Mammalia; order Artiodactyla; family Phocoenidae; genus Phocoena; species Phocoena sinus. Next base: position 3,965,617 of record NC_045771.1, on the reverse strand, counting down.
TCACCTAATTCACTGACTCTCTCTGTTTACTTTGCAAGGATAGAAAATATTGATGAAAATTATAATACATGCTCCAAATTCATTCCTTTTCTATTACGGAGAAGATTTAAAAAATGGAAATCATTTGTTTCCTTACAAGACCACATTTTAGGTCACAAACTAGACTAAAGCTCTCATCTAAAGTCTTTTATCGTATCCCTTTTCTAACAGCTTAGGCAAAATCCTTAGTGGTTATTTAGAAAATATTGGACATAATTCCAGTTTATGCTTATTAGTATGTGTGTGTGTCCTTAGAACACAGAAATCCTGTGTGTGTGTGTGTGTGTGTGTGTGTGTGTGTCTGTAAAATTGCTGGCACTAGTCGCTGTAGTCAACATTTAAAGTGCTAAGCTCGACACAAAATCTAAAATTCTATCAGAAGGGAGCTATTTCTACCGCTTGAAAAATGTCCTCTCTGCCCAGCCCCTGCTCACAGCTTTCTGGCCGTGACTTTGGAACAAAGCCATGATTCTTCCACCAGAGGCTGGGGTTATACTTTGAATGCTAAGTTATTTGGGATGCTGTTCTTTTCATTTGGTGCCTGCATCCACTGTTCATGCAGTATTAAGACATCAGTTAAAGAGAATGCAGAATTGATGTTCTATCTAGACTAGTCACGATGCTTAGCATATAAGCACACATCCAGAATACTATCTGATCGAGTTATGGCTGTGGAGATTTTGGGCATGTTTGGTCTGCCTAGTGTAATTCAGATCGTATCTGCAGAGTTCTCAAACCTCACTGAGGACAAAATACCACATAGTTGAATCCTGTGATAATTTAGATGTGGTCAAGGTAGCTTGTCCTTGGTACAAACGAAGTGAATCAATTGTATAAAAATGTTATAAACTGAGTTCTTTGTTGACTCCAAGGTTCTCTCTGGCCCTAAAGTTGTGGGGATGGGATTGTTTTCAAGCACCACTTGCATACTGATGCGTGGGTCTATCTTTTTAATTAGTCGCTAACAAAGCTCTCCTAAGGATAGTGTAAGAGATACTCCCTCAGCCTGGATTGAGTCGTGGGTTTTTCACTTTTTGTTGTTTCTTCTTCTTCTTCCCCTTACCCTTCTTGCTTGAAAATGACCAGATAATTTTCTATGCGATCAGTTGAGAGAGAGACTCAGTGGAATCAGTGACCCAATGACCTGTAGGTGTGTGGTCACAATATTTGGGAGAAAGACGTGGTGCACATGAATGGAGCCACCAGGAATAAGGTTCTTGTTCCCAAGTTTGGGACAGTCGCCCCAGGGATTGGTCCTGCTGCAGCGCAGTGATGGGGGGACAGTTCTCGGTGTCCAGGGAAGGCAGAGATGCTGCTATGAGTGTCAGGACTGTTTTCTCCAGGGAACATCTGGACCAGACCAGGACCGGATGCTGGTTCTCATCCCCCTCCCTCCCTGTATCCGTCTATGATGCCACCTCCCACCTCCACTTCCCCCGTCACACAAAGGGCTTCAAGTAGTTGAATAGTTCACAGGTCAGTATTTCCAAGAACCGTTTGCTTCTTTTGCAAACCTTGTCTACGAGCACATTTGCAGTTTGCTGTGTGAGGAATTAAATCCACCGCTCCTTCACAAGACCACTCCGCAAGCTGCTTTGGAGACCTTGGTTTGTTTCCTTCAGCTTTAAACAGAAATGTTTAATGAAGATGAGATCTTTTTTTTTTTTAACATCTTTATTGGGGTGTAATTGCTTTACAATGGCGTGTTAGCTTCTGCTTTGTAACAAAGTGAATCAGTTATACGTATACATATGTTCCCATATCTCTTCCCTCTTGCGTCTCCCTCCCTCCCACCCTCCCTATCCCACCCCTCCAGGCGGTCACAAAGCACCGAGCCGATCTCCCTGTGCTATGCGGCTGCTTCCCACTAGCTAGCTATTTTACGTTTGGTAGTGTATATATGTCCATGCCTCTCTCTCGCTTTGTCACAGCTTACCCTTCCCCCTCCCCATATCCTCAAGTCCATTCTCTAGTAGGTCTGTGTCTCTATTCCCATCTTACCCCTAGGTTCTTCATGACATTTCTTTTTTCTTAAATTCCATATATATGTATTAGCATACAGTATTTGTCTTTCTCTTTCTGACTTACTTCACTCTGTATGACAGACTCTAGGTCCATCCACCTCATTACAAATAGCTCAATTTTGTTTCTTTTTATGGCTGAGTAATATTCCACTGTATATATGTGCCACATCTTCTTTATCCATTCATCCAATGATGGACACTTAGGTTGTTTCCATCTCTGGGCTATTGTAAATAGAGCTGCAATGAACATTTTGGTACATGACTCTTTTTGAATTTTGGTTTTCTCAGGGTATGTGCCCGGTAGTAGGATTGCTGGGTCATATGGTAGTTCTATTTGTAGTTTTTTAAGGAACCTCCATACTGTTCTCCATAGTGGCTGTACCAATTCACATTCCCACCAGCAGTGCAAGAGTGTTCCCTTTTCTCCACACCCTCTCCAGCATTTATTGTTTCTAGATTTTTTTTTTTTTTTTTTTTTTTTTTTATGCGTTACGCGGGCCTCTCACTGTTGTGGCCTCTCCCGTTGCGGAGGACAGGCTCCGGACGCGCAGGCTCAGCGGCCATGGCTCACGGGCCCAGCCGCTCCACGGCATGTGGGATCTTCCCAGACCGGGGCACGAACCCGTGTCCCCTGCATCGGCAGGCGGACTCTCAACCACTGCGCCACCAGGGAAGCCCTGTTTCTAGATTTTTTGATGATGGCCATTCTGACTGGTGTGAGATGATATCTCCTTGTAGTTTTGATTTGCATTTCTCTAATGATTAATGATGTTGAGCATTCTTTCATGTGTTGAAGATGAGATTTTGATTTCCTTTTCCATACGTAGGACTTGCTGAATGTGAGTGGGAAAGAACACAGCTTGATGTGGTGGAGTTAATGGAAGCCGTATATAATCCTCATTATCTGTGACAATTAAGGCAGACCAGGCTGTGTTGTGACAGTTGATTGGGCTGTGTGATGATGCACGAAAGTGATGTTTATAACCCCCTGGACTGCTTTGCCATTCAGAAATTCATAGCTATATAAATTCATTCCGTGGATTAAGCATATGTCTTCAGCATGTCCCTAGTTCGCTGGATCTTTACACTGGGAATGTAGCCCACCAAATGAGAATAAATGCATAGAATTGATCAGAAAATAAAAAGTTGCTGGACGATGCACAGAATCTCTTGGTGTCACGAGAGTGTTAGAACCTCTTGATAAGGGGTCCATGGCTGGAGTGGGAGAGAGGCACCAGACGCACAGAGGTGGAAGAGATGCAGGGGCAGGCACAACTGGAGAAGGGGAAGAGGGGTCCAGTCCAAGGACCGGTGGGGACAGTGTTACAGCCTGAATGTCTGAGTCCTCTCAGAATTCACATGTTGAAACCCCGCATTGTGATGGTATTAGGAGGTGGGGCCTCTGGAAGGTGATTAGGATTAGATGAGGTCATGGGGGTGGAGCCCTCACGAATGGGTTTGGTGCCTTTAGGAGAGTCACAGAGAGCTTGTGAGGACACAGTGAGCTCTGCAACCCAGCAGAGGGCCCCACGAGGCACGGAATCTGCCAGCGCCTTGACCTTGGGCTTCCCACCATCCAGAACTGTGAGAAGTGGATTTCGATGGTGTCTAAGCCACCCAGTCTGTGGTTTTTTGTTAGAGCAGCTGCACAGACTAAGACGGACCGGACCTGACTACTCATGCAGTTCACATCGAGATACATATTGCAACCCTGACTCGAGTCTGGACTCAGACAAGGAGACAGGAGGCTCCCTTCCAAGGGGACACAGTAGCGCCAATGATCAAAGTCAATGACACGTGGGGAGGAACCCCAGGCTCTATGAGAGATGGCCGTCCAGCCCACGCTGTGCAGGAATAGGTGGGTGAGATGTGAGAACTGAAATCAGTGTTCTGAGCTGGGCAGGACAGCAACTCTAACACAGACGTGTGAGATTTGAGGTCTGGCTCCACCATTAACAAGTGATGTGACAGACAACCTGTTACCATCTGTACCAAGAGACGGAACGGTCCCTACTGAGTAGGGATGTGCTGGGGCTAAGTCAGGTAGTGCAAGACACACCCAGGGCGTGTCTGTGACCCAGTTATCGCTAAGTAAAGATGGCTCTTACTATTCTTATTCTCATTATATAAATTATTATTACTATTCCTGGACAACCAAAGACTGCACCATCTCCAAAGCAGAAACAGGCTCACAGACGTAGAGAACAGACTTGTTGCCAGGTGGGGGGTAGGGGAGGGAAGGATTGGGAGTTTGGAATTAGCAGATGCAAACTATTATATAGAGAATGGATAAACGACAAGGTCCTACTGTAGAGCACAGGGAACTATATTCATATCCTGGGATAAACCATAATGGAAAAGAATATATATATATATATATATATATATGTATAACTGAGTCACTTTGCTGTCCGGCAGAAATTAACACAACGTTGTAAATCAACTAGACTTCAGTAGAATAAACTAAAAATAGATTGCACCATCTATTCTAGTATATTTAGATTTTTAAAAGTGGGCCGCTCTTTCAGTCTAAAGGAGTGACTTGTGAAGAATTAAATTTCAAATAGTGTGGTACCTGGGGCAGGCTCCCCCGTGTTGGAGGAGAAAGCTGTGCAAAGCCCCTCCAACCCTCCCGGCGCCCCTCACTCTTCTCCACCCTCCCAGTGCCCCAGGGACCGCATCCTTGCTTTGTGGCTTCTGAGAGGTCGGCCAAAGGGAAGCACTGGTGGGGAGGGGCAGGGCGGAGGGGAGTGAGTCAGGGCACTCCCTCCCCACCAAGCCCCTGAGCTGCCTGCCTCCGTCAGGCAGCCTCTGCGGCAGCTGCCCTTCCTGGGGTCCCATCCCTGCCCCCTCCTCCAGCCCCTCCAAGCTTGGGATGGGGAATGGTTCCCCAGTTACTAGCCCCACATGCTGCGCTACCCTTGGTTGGTTTTTCCTAAATCTTGCCTACGCCTTAAAAAACGTCCCTTTAGGGGCTTCCAGTGGTTACGACTCCATGCTTCCACTGCAGGGGGGCATGGGTTCGATATCTGGTCGGGGAACTAAGACCCCACAAGCCGCTCAGGGCAGCCAAAAAAATTAATAATAAAATGCAGCACTTTTAGAAAAAAAATAAAAATGTCCCCTTATTACACCTTCCTCCATTTCTCAGTATGACGACTTCTGTGTCCTGCCCTGGGCACTCTTGTTGCCCTCGAAACCACGCCCTTATTGTTTCCATGGCTTCCGAGCTATTTAGAGACTATTCTGCCTCACTCCCTTCTTTTCTCATCACCAAAAACAGCCGACATTGTAACCTTTGGCAAAGAGACACTCACAGGCACCCCTAACATGCCAGCAGAGCAGGGGAAGCATAAATGAATGCTCCCTGCCTGCGTATCCCTGTTACAATTACATAGAATACGGTAATTTTTAAAAGCGCGACTGAGATGCTTAGTAAAGTAGCAGGTGTTACAAAATTGCATTTTTATTAGCCTTCCCCATATCAGACGTGGAAATGATGGTCTCTCCAACTATTTCACCACTTGTTAAATGTTCCTAGTCAGTTATCACTGATCATGCTTCCTTTTAAATCATATGTGGACAATTAGAGACTTTTAGGTTAATTAATTTTCTATATCAGGAGAAAAGAGTTTATGTAAATTTAAGACAGTGGTATTAATATTATTAACAATAATAGTTATCGTAAACTATGGATTTATAATTTATATGTATAAAAATAGAGCCCCTGCTGTAAAAATATTAAAAATTGTAGTTAAATTTTATAGTCTTAAAATAACTTTCTGCATAGCCACACTTTCTAAGTAGGACATATCTGGCCAATTACTTAATATAAATAAATGGTAATTGATTATCCATACCTACCATTATTCTCTAATGCATCTGACTTATCCAAAAGATACAAATCATTCCCAAAAAATTGCTCTGTCAAATAAGATAAGGAAGGAAGTTTGGGTAAAGGGTAGATAAGAGTTGGAAAACTAAGAAGCCAGGACTTGGGTTTGAAGATAAATTACATGTCTTGAAACGTTCTATCATGAGCTGTGCACCCGGCACAGTTGGGAGAAAGACAACGGGATGCACCATGTACATTATCCACAAAACACACCACCTGGTCAGGTAGAGTGAGTCTCGCTCTAGCATCAAGACAAAGAGAAGCTTACTCATTGAAAGGGACATTGTGGCAATGGAAGGGAAATGCTCTTGATGACATCACTGGACTGGTTTTTAATGAATGAATGAATGAAAACTGCTTTTTAGTGAATTCTTCAATGTAGACAGATATTGTAACATAACCCAAAGGACAATTTGGTGGTAGCAGTTCTTTAGGGAAAATGCCCTGAAAGGAAACTTTCTCTTTCACTACAGCCAGAACAGTTCTGACACCAAATGCGTGTGGGGTTTTTCCCACACCAATCAGTCCTCCAAGCCTCCAGACAACAACTGCGTGTCCTACAATCCACTTCAGTTCTGACACTATCTACCTGGTGTTAGCACAGACCCCACAGGTGAAAGACTCAATCCCGCAAGACTGTCCCCAATTCAGATGCCAATTGCAAGTAGCGGGTCCCCAGATTACGCACCTTCTGTCCAACTTGACTACAGATTAGGGGTCCATGAACCCCTTCTCGGGTTCAGTTAATTTGGTATAACACCTCACCGAACTCAGAGAAACACATTGCTTACATTTACTTGTTTCTTATGAAAGATGTGATGGAGGATACAGATGGGCAGCCATATGAAGAGGTGCATAGATAGGGTGAGGTCTGGGGAAGGGGCTCAGAGCTGCCAGGCCCTCCCCAGGCCCTCCACCCTCCCTGGACCTCCAGGTGTTCATCAAACCAGAAGCTCTCTGAACCCCTTTCGTTAGAGACTTTAATGGTGTCTCCATTCTGCAGGCATGATTGACTATTAATTCAATCCCCATCCCCTCTTCCCTCCCCAGACGGTGGGGCTGACAGTTCTAATCTGATTTGGTTTTCCTGGTGACGCACCCAGAGTCCCCAGGTTAGAACAAAAGATGCTCCTATCACCTAGGAAATCCTCAGGGATTTAGGAGCTCTGTGTCAGGAACCTGGGTCAGAGAACAAATATTGGAACAAAAAGATGCTCCTAGTACACCTATCACTCAGGAAATTACAAGGGTTTTAGGAAACGTGTCAGGAACTGGGGGCAGAGACGGAATATCTAGTTCTTGCTATGTCAAAGACCCACAGTGGTACAACCAGGAAAAATGATCTGATGATGGCTTAATCACAGCTGTTAGTTTACTCATCTTCTCAAAATTTTGTTATGGTCTCAGAGAAGATAGATCTCTCAGGAAAATCACATGGACGAAAGCAACGAGCAATTGGTGGAAATAGACAAGTAAAAAAGGTGGGGAAAGAAATGCTTACCTGGGGAATTCCCTGGCGGTCCAGTGGTTAGGACTTAGCACTTTCACTGCCGGGCCCGGGTTCGCTCCCTGGTCAGGGAACTAAGATCTCGCATGCCATGCAGCGCTGCCCCCCCGAAAAATGCTCATATGCTTCCATGTTTGACTTTATTCATCTCCATCCCTGCAAAGCCTGGCACCAAACTGGACTTCAGGCTTAAGAAACAAATGCACCCAACCTGGATTTGAGAAATAAAGGGAAAGAGGAAGTTGAGAAGAGGCAGAAAAATGATAAAATATCAGGATGGAGTTATAATAGATGCAGCTGGAAATGATGTGGCAAGATTTTAAAATACGAGAGAAAGAGAGAAAGAGAAAGAAAGGGAGGGAGCATCTATACCTTTAAGAACTCCTGCCGGGGCCCCAGAGCTCTGAGAAAGCAAAGGGCATGATCTTTTGCTCCCAGACCTTGGTCCATCAGCATCAAAGTCAGACCTGATATGGGTCCCACTCCAGCATCTCAAATCTACGTTTCGAACTAAGTGCGTTTCTGCTTGACAACACCTACTACCGTGGCAACTGCCCCTTTCACCCAGAGTGGGCTGACCCTGCAAAGCAGCCCCAGATAATTCTTAACTTAAACTCTGGGGTTTTGTTTTGTTTTGTTTTTAGAAGTCGTACCTAAAGAATGCCTAAAATGTTCTCTCCTGATAGACAGGTTTTCTTGCCGCTAAGTGAAATTACAGTTGCAAAGGGAAAACAAGCTAGATTTGGTGGCATCGATTCTGGTTTTTATATTTTAAGTTTCACCAAATATCTCAACAGTCTTAATGCATTCAAAATATTTGAAGTCTAAAAATTATACATTTAAAGAGGTTTAGAGCTGAGCAACAAACGGGTAACATATTACTTAAAATGTATACCATCAAAGGTCAGTTTTCCTAATGCAAAAAAGAATCATAAATAGAACATAAATGAGGAAACATAAATAAAACAACAGAAAAATAGGCAAATATTATGAGCAGACAGTTTCTATAGAAGAAGGTATAAAGAAGACGGGTTTATCTTAAATAGTATTAAATAGCAAATAAGATTTTATCTTAAGTGTTTTGTTTCTATTTAAAACATACACATCTGTTAGCCAATCTCTTGATATGACGAGCGTTTCAGGTTTTCTTTATTAATTAACTATACCTGTGATGCATTACCTTTTATTTCCAATTTCAGTTTCTTTCAAGTAAAATTTAAAAACCTTCTGAGTGCAGCATCCTTCTGGAGTTTTCCTTTTTTCCCCTCACAGCATTTTTAAAAAGTTTTATAGAGATACAATTTTCATACAAAACATTTCACCCATTCAGATTGTACAACTCAATTTTTAGTATGTTCACAGAGTTGTGCAACCATCAGCTTAATCTAATTCTAGATGAAAAAGAATCCTTATACCCACTTGCAGTCATTCCCCGCCCCTGGATGCCCATCATAAACTTGTCTCCTCTCCCGCCAACTCATATCCAGTCCCAGGCAACCGTTACCGTCTGTCTCTGTAGACATTTCATGTAAATGGAGTCATACAACATGTACTCTTTTGTGACTGGCTTCTTGCGCTCAGCATAAGATGTTTATAAGATCCCTCTATGTTGTGACACGAATCAGTACCTCATTCCTTCTATGGCTGAATGATATTCCATTGTAAGAATACATCCTATTTTGTTTATCTGGTCATCCGTGATGGACACTTGGGTTATTTCCCCCTTTTGCCTATTATAGATAATGCTGCTATGAACATTTGTATCCAAGTTTTTGGTGGGCATATGTTTTCACTTCTCTTGACTATATACCCAGGATTGGAATTGCTGGGTCAAGTGGTAACTTAACATCAGGCCTTTTGAGGGACTGCCAGACTGTTTTCCATGGCGGCTCCACCATTTTACACTCCTACCAGCAATGTATGAGGGTTCCAGTTTCTCTACATCCCTACCAATAGTTGTTATTATCTGACCTTTTTATTAGAGCAATTTTAGTGGGTGTGAAATGACAACTTGTTGTGGCTTTGAGTTAATATTACTTTTGTAGAAAAACAAGAGTCAAACTCGTATTTTAAAAGGTATTTTTAAAAAGTCTGCTTGTGGCATTTTTAGCAGGGAAGAAATAACGTGTTGTATGTGCGCTTCAGCCATAGATTTGCAATGGGCCTGCAACTCCAAAACATTCAGGTTTGATTCTCCGTGATTACTGAGACAGATGACAGTTTCCTGACAGTCGTTCAGGTTTTCGTTCCTTTCTGGGCATTTATAATCTTGGGCTCAGAGAAAAGAACCCTGGTAAAAGTCAAGAGATCTGTGTGTTCCCAGCTCAGTGGCTAAACTGAATGCATACTCTTAGGAGCAAATTCAAGTCCCTCTTTTTACCTACAGACATGTTCTATGGCCATAACTTTTAGACCGTTAAGTGTTGGGCTATTTTTTTTTCTACAAGATATTCCATAGGAACCCTAAAATATATACTCTGCTCTCCTGGTTCTCTTAAACAGATGTTATATAAAGGAATTTTACATTGCCCAAAGATAATAGGATTTTCATGCATTTAACTGCTTTTATTTTCTGATACTTTGCTTATTTACAGAGCTTCTCTATATAGATGTTCCTAATGTATAAAAGAGCTATCAACAGTTAACAGTTCCTACACTTCATTAAGAAGGTATTTAATACCCACAAAACACTGTACTGGTCAAGAGGTCTTCACTGGGGTACGGAGGCAGCGTTAGCTGAGCAGGTGAAATAGCTGCGGTCGTAGCCTGGAACGTCGACTAGTGGCATGAATAGGAATATGAAACCCAGGCTCTTTACCCTTCCTTCCTCCACCTGTGAAATGGGTATGTAGTAGAACACACTCATTAGTGTTCAGAGACAGGTGCTAGGAGAGAAGAGAAACCCCAACCCACAGATGTTTTGGTCCATAAGAGTCTATTTCCTAAAATAGAAACCACTAGGGCCCATCTAATGTAGAGGATCTGGTTCAGAATCATCTCGTTCCTGAGAAGTTCATGATGTCGGTGGCTCAAGGAAAATAACCCCGTTCAATTGAGCAAGACCAGGGACAGAGATTAACTTACATAATTTCCTCGACTCTTGGTCTACACTGGCAAGGGAAAATGCTGTCAAAGATAAAAGTCTTCTAATTAAATGTGGAAGGGCGTTTACATGTACACTTGGGACTTCTCTGACATCTCTCACTGTTGTGGCCTCTCCCCTTGCGGAGCACAGGCTCCAGACATGCAGGCTCAGTGGCCATGGCTCGCGGGCCCAGCCGCTCTGCGGCATGTGGAATCTTCCCAGACCGGGGCACGAACCCGTGTCCCCTGCATCGGCAGGTGGACTCTCAACCACTGCGCCACTAGGGAAGCCCCCTGTGAAATTTTTAAAATAAATATTGACAGATCTCATTTTTTTCAGAAGATATCTTCCTGGAAATTCATGGGTAAATCAAATTATATAGGATGAATGATGTCTTCAGTGCAATAAGAAAGCTCACATTTTAAAGAACTTGAGTAATGGATTAATCTGTGGGTAAAGAATAGTTTGTGATGAGAAAATCACTCTCTTTTCCTGTGCACTGTGATGGTTAGTTTTATGTGTCAACTTGACTGGGCCACAGGGTATCCAGATCTTTGCTCAAACATTATTCTGGATGGTTCTGTGAGGGTGTTTTTTTTTTTTTTTTTTTTTTTTTTTTTTTTGGATGAGTTTAACATTTGAATCTGTAGACTGGGTAAAGCAGATTGCCCTCTTTGACGTGGGTGGGCCTCATCCAAGCAGTTGAAGACATGAATAGAACAGAAAGGCTGAGTAAGGGGGAGCTCCTACCCAACTGCTTTGAGCTGAGACATCAGTGTTTTTTTCCTGCCTTCAGACTCAAACTGAAACATTAACTTTTCTTGGGTCTTGAGTCTGTTGACTTTTGGACTGGAACTAATGCCCCTGGTTCTCCTGGGTCTCCAGCTTACCTACTGTAGATTTGGGGACTTGAGAGCCTTCAGATTCATGTGAGCCAATCGCTTATAGCAAATTTATACTATATATACATATATATATATATATATATATATATATATACACACACACACACCACATACATGTATATTCTGTTTCTCTGGAAAACCCTAATAAAGCTACCTTGACTTTCACTTTTATGAGTTGGGAATTTCACATGTTGAGTTTCCTTACAGCAGAATTCACCTCGGCAAAGTTAAACTTTTAGTAGTAAGTCACAAGAAATGAACATTGACAAAACGACGCGCGATGAATCTGTTCTTCTGTTGTAAATATCACCTGATGTCAAATGTGAAACTGAACATTGTGCCGAAAGTCTCAACTTAAATCAAAGCTGCTTTAATCAAAGCAGTTGCTAATGCCAGCAATACATAAATTAAGGATGGAGCAGAAGGATGGACAAAACAACAACTCTGTTATAGCAGGTTTGGAGAGAGCCTGTCAGAGTTAAATAACGTCCACGAGCCCACACTGAGCAAAGGTAGATGGTGTGTAGGTGCCGCAAAGCATGGCAGATCCCACCTGCTCAAACCTCACAGAAATACTACAGTGAAAACCATGAGATGAGCATGCCTTCTTGTAGATTAGAAAGAAAACTGGAAATTCAACTGCAAAAACTGGAGATGAGTCAACACTTAGTTGATAAATATAGGACCACATTTGCATCCCATGTTCATAAATGCAGCACAGGAGAAAAAAAGACATTCTGAGGATGGGGGTGAGGAGAGGGGTTCTGATGTCTGTGCTATCTTCAAATATTTCCTAATTTAATTTTCTTATAAAATTTAATATCCCAAAATAATATGGCAGTTGAGCCTCCTCCTTTTTTAAGCATTTCCCCCCTATACTCTTGGCTTCTTTCTTCCTCCTGGATTCCTCTTTATCTATCCTCATTCTTTGTCTCTCCAGCATTCCCTAGGTCAATGACTAAAAGCAGATGAGTTGCGAAGACTGAATAGTCATTATTTAATATTCAGAGTTGCTTTGCTGTTCTATTCCCTCTTTATGCCTGCTTTAGCCCTATCTTTTCTACAGGCATTTCTTTCTTTCTTTCTTTCTTTCTTTCTTTTTTTTTTTGCGGTACACGGGCCTCTCACTGTCTTGGCCTCTCCCGTTGTGGAGCACAGGCTCAGCGGCCATGGCTCACGGGCCCAGCCGCTCCGAGGCATGTGGGATCTTCCCGGACCGGGGCACGAACCCGTGTCCCCTGCATCGGCAGGTGGACTCTCAACCACTGCGCCACCAGGGAAGCCCAGGCATTTCTTCCAGAGGCCACAGGCAGGAGTAAGGTAGCACAGGTGAGCCAGACAAATAGTTTTGGCTGATAGCTCTCGGGTGAGTGTTGGGAAAAACATTCAGACTACTATCAGAATTATTCATTTATTAACTTAAAGTTTAAACCATATTATTCTGCTTTGTATTTCTAGAGATAATTTCAAGGAAGCTATAAAAATGGCAGGTTAAAACAATCTTGTCCTGTACCTTGGAATAAATTTAACCAAGGAGGTGAAAGACTTGTACACTGATACTGAAAACTGTAAGACATTAATGAAAGAAATCGATGAAGAATAAATCAATGGAAAGATATTCCATGCGCATGGTTTACAAGAATTAATATTGTTAAAATGTCCATACTACCCAAGGCAATTTACAGATTCAGTGCAATCCCTATCAATATTCCAATGGCATTTTTCACAGAAATAGAGCAATCCTAAAATTTGTATGGGGTCAAAAAAGGCCCCAAATAGCCAAAGCAATCTTAGAAGAACAAAGCTGGAGGCATCATAACCCCTGATTTTATTACAAAGCTCTGGTCAACAAAACAGTATCGGTAGTGGCGTAAAAACAGACATAGATCAGTGAAACAGAATAGAGAGCCCGGTCTCTTCAATAAGTTTTGTTGGGAAGACTGGACGACTGCATGCAAAAGAATGAAACTGGACCACTATTTTACACCATACACAAAAATTAACTCACAGTGGATTAAGGACATGAATGTAAGACCTGAAACAATAGAAGAAAATATAAATGACATTTGTCTTGCAGTAGTTTTTTTGGATTTGACACCAAAGGCAAAGGCAACAGAAGTAAAAGTAAACAAGTGGGACTACATCAAACTAAAAATTTTCTTCACAGCAAAGAGAACAACCAACAAAATGAAAAGACAGGCTACCAAATGGGAGAAAATATTTGCAAATCATACATGTGATAAAGGACTAATTTCCAAAACACATAAAGAACGCATACAGCTTAATATCAAATAAACAAATAATCTGATTAAAACATGGTGGAGGATCTGAATAGATATTTTCCCAAGGAATGCATTCAGATGGCCGACAGGTACATGAAAAGATGCTCAGCATCACTAATCATCAGGGAATTACAGATCAAAACCACAAGGAGACATCACCTCACACCTGTTAGAATGGCTCTTATCAAAAAGGCAAGAAATAACAAATGTTGATGAGGGTGTGGAGAAAAGGGAACCCTTGTGCATTGTTGGTGGGAATGTAAATTGGTGCAGCCACTATGGAAAACAGTTTGGAGGTTCCTCAAAAAAAATAACAGTGGAACTACTATATGATCCAGCAATGTCACTTCTGGGTATTTGTCCAAAGAAAATGAAAACACTAACTTCAAAAGACGTATGCCCCTCATGTTCATTGCAGCATCATTTACAATAGCTAAGATATGGAAGCAACATAAGTGCCCATTGATGGGTAGATATACACACAGTGGAATATTATTCAGCCAAAAAAAATGAAATCTTGCTATTTGTGACAATGTAGATGTACCTTGAGGGCATTATGCTAACTGAAATAAGTCACACATAGAAAAACAAATACTGTATGCTCTCACTTATATGTGGAATCTAAAAAGCAAAACAAAAACCAAGCTTATAAATACAGAAAATAGATTGATTGCAAGGGTAGGGGTGTAGGGAGAAATGAGTGAACGCCGCCAAAAAGAACGAACTTCCAGTTATGAAATAAATAAGTCATGGGAATGTAATGTATAGCAGTGTAACTATAGTTAATAATACTGTATCACATATTTGAAAGTTACTAAGAGAGTAGATCTTAAAAGTCTCATCACAAGAAAAAAATTTTACTTAAATTAGGTATGGTGACGGATTCTAACAAGACCTCTTGTGATGAGCATTTCACAGTGTTTACACATATCAGTTCATTATGTTGTACACCTGAAACTAACATAATTGATACATCAATTATACCTCTGTAAAATATACTTTTGCTGTGTTTTCTCAGTTTTCCCTCCCTACTCCAATGTGTGATGGGATGGGAAAAGCCAGGTTGTGAGGGAAAAGTTTTGGTGAGAAAGAGAGGGAAGAAGATTCTAAAGGAATTAATGCCACTTCAAACAAAGAAGAGAAAGAACCATTTTAATGCTGCTTAAAAGCAGAATTAGATTGGCAATATTTTTGGTCCACATGAAGCTGGGTTTAGTGTAAAAGTCAACAGTACAAGGATGATCTGTGCCCATGTTCATTTCTAGAGAAAGGCTGTCATTAAGAATCCTAACATAGGAAGGTGCTTCTTAAACCTAAAAAAATGAATAGTGTTGGGTTTCCCTGGTGGCGCAGTGGTTGAGAGTCCGCCTGCCGATTCGGGGGACACGGGTTCGTGCCCCGGTCCGGGAGGATCCCACATGCTGCGGAGCGGCTGGGCCCGTGAGCCATGGCCGCTGAGCCTGCGCTTCCGGAGCCTGTGCTCCACAACGGAAGAGGCCACACAGCAGTGAGAGGCCCGCGTACTGCAAAAAAAAAAAAAAAAAAGAATAGTGTTGTGCCTGCCACTTTACAGGCAAATCCTAATCCACGTTCCTTTAAAAGCTGCTTTTCCATTAGCTTTGTTTCACCTATTTCTTCCACTTACTTCTTAAGCCAAATCATTAGTTACAAGTATTTTTCACCTGCTGCTTGAGTGTGCTTATATATACCTACCATATATGTGTGTGTATATATATATATATATATATAATGCTTATATATATAATGTTTAATATATGAAGGCATTTTGCATAATTTACATATAATTACTGTTGCAATCGCTCAGAATTTTCTGCTTGAGTGTGGGTTGGAAACTGGCCTCTTATTCATTCTTACATGCGATTTTTTGTGAATGTAAAAAATGGAAAGGCTTCTCAAACCGCTCCTAGCCTCTCCTTCCCGCCACTGCCCCCCAGGCGAGGACGTACAAACACACACACGACAGTGAGTTCAAGCCTGATGCGCTGAGGTCGGTTGAAACAGCTCCAGTCCGGTTTTGGCGGTGGTCTGGTCCTCGGTGGAGGAAAGCCGCGGCGTGCGGAGCATCCTCTGTGCGCTCTTCCCGGCGGCTTGGGTTGGTCAGCATTTGAATTTGGCCACCTTCTGCGTGCGCGCTCTCGGGAGCGCGCGTCCCTGTGTGGTCCTGGGAGCTAACCCGCGGGTGTGAAAGATTCAGCCGTCCACGAGCGCCCCGGGGGTGGTGATCAGGGAACACTGGGCGCGATCACTGGGCAACCCGCCGCTTGGGGTGGAGGTTGGGTGGGGGCTCAGAGCCGGGGTTTGGGCTCCGGGGCCAGGCAGACCCCTTGGTGCGGGGCTGGGCTGTGGGAAGAGCTTGGGATCAGGTCCGAAGAAACAAAGACGCTTTAGGGGCCGCAGCTGGGGCAGAGGCCTGGGGGGAAGGTGGAGCCTGGGAAGCCAGGTGTGCGGGCGCAGAGCGGCCGGGCCAGCCGGTGCCGGGAGTGCTGCTACCCAGCAAGGAACCCCATGCCGTGGACCAGCCGCGGCGGCAGATTCGGATGCAGACCCAGAGTGCAACCATGGAGACGCAACGTGTGTCCCATGGTAACCCTAAACAACATTATTTATGAGCCCTCCGCTTCACCCTGCTCGGCTTCTCCACCCCTGCAGCCGACGGTGCTAGGCGGCGCCCGACTCTGCCCGGCCTCTCCCTCCCCTCCCGGGGGCGCAGACAGGAGATAGTCGCAGCAGATCCAGCGTTCACGCTGGGCGGGAGGCGGCGGCTCTACCCGCGGACATCGCGGCGGTGCCTGTTCGTAAAAACCAAGCGTGCGTGCTCCGCGCACAAACGGCCCGCGGGGGGGGGGCGTGTATCCCAGGAGAGGGTGCTTGGAGGGGCTCCCGGCTCTACACAGACCTTTCGGCACGCCTAACCTTGATGCAGCCCGAGGCTTCCTGGTCCAGCCGGGTTCGGGCTGAACAGCCGGTGTGTGTACGCGCGCGCGCGCGCACGCACACACACACACACACACACACACACATACATACAGATACACACACAAGGGCCCGCGCGCCCTGTCGTCGCCGCCGCCTCGCCGGGGTCCCCGCCCTTAGGGACCAGTGCGGCGCCGGCGGCACCCGGCGCTGTCCGCAGAGCATCCCCCCAGCCGGCCGCGCCGCCCAGTGCCCCCGCGTGCGCCCCGCGCGTCTCCTAGCTGTCGCTGGCGGAGCGCGGCTGGCCGGACACGCAGGCTGTCTAGCTGGCCCCGCGGCGCTCAGCCTCTTCCCCGCGCCCCCGCTCCCGGCGCCCAGTGTTTGTTGAAACAGGATCTCACCCTGCTCTCCGGCTGTGTATTTTTCTATCTCCGCGGCGGCCGAAAAGAGTTGATTGCTATTGTGATCCGCCGGGGAGAGGAGAGGGGCAGGGTGGCGGAGGGGGAAGCCGAAGCGCTGGAAGAATTTTTTTTTTTTTCCTGCGAAAGCCAACTCCACCCAGTCCTCGGCCGGTCCAGTCTCTACTTTAATCATCACCGAGACAATGGATTAAGTTACTCTTCTCCGGGCCAGAAGTCGGGTTCAGACTTGGGGCAAAATGAAGGAAAAGGCGATGATTAAGACGGCTAAAATGCAAGGGAACGTGATGGTGAGTGCTGGTGAGGCGCGCGGGGGCCGGGAGGACCTGCAGGGGGGATCGGGGACGGGGGGCGAGTCCCGCACCCCCGGGAAGGACCGCGACCCCCGTGCGGAGCGCGTTGGTGCCGCCACCATTTCCCACCTGAATTCCCCCTACCCGCAGCGGCGGCCGCCCGGCTGCGAAGGATCAGGCGTTCCCTTGCAAATTACAACTTTGCAGCTCTGGGTCCCTGTGCTTTGGGCAGGTGGCTCGGTGTCTTGGGCCACGGGCGGGGTGCGCGAGGTGGGCAATGGGAGGCGGACCGGCCCTCGCCGGCTGCGCGTCCGTCCCAGTGCGCGGCAGACCCCCGGGAGACACGCGGAGAGCGAGGTCGCCGAGGCCAGGGGAGGACCGCGGGGCCGGGATGCCCGCGCCGGCCTCGGGGCCGCGAGTTCCCGAGCCCGGGACCTGGTAGGGTCCGCAAAGCCTGTGGCTCACTCGGGGCGGACGCCTGTCGCTCTGTTCCGGCGGCTGCCCCCGCGACCGCCGGCCGGCCGGGCGGGGCCCTGCTCCCGGGTATGACAACAACGACTCCCCCGAAAGGCCGACTCTGCCAGCGAGCGTAATAATGGCACATCGCTCCCCGAGGAGGACCGTGCGCCGCCGGGGACCTCGGATCGGTGGGAGGCTCAGGGCGGCGGGCCAGGGGGCATTGCGCCTTGACAACTTTGCTAACTCGAGGACCCCGGCGTCCCGCGTCCCCCGCCGACCCCCTTCCGCTCCCGGGCACCGCGCCGCTTTGGCGCTCCTGCCGTCCTCATCCCGAGCCCGTGCCGGGGGCTGAGGGGGTCGAGGACGAGGAGGTTGCCATCTTGTTCTCTGGAAACTGTGTGTGCCTGAGCGTGTTTATTTGGCTGACGCTTTAACCCTTTCCGGGTTGCTGTGGGATGCTTCGGAGGAGGGCCCCTGTTTTCACGCTACTTGCCCGCCGGTACTTTGTTGTGAAGCAGGGGCGGGCAGGTAGGGGTTGGCGTGCGGCTCTGAAGGTACAGCTGGAAATGCAGGGACTCCTTCAGGTCCAGGGTCTGCAGCTGGTTACGAGGTGGGTTGGGTGCAGGCGATGGGGGGCGGGGAGCAGAGGTGTGTTTGGGAGAACTCAGCCGGTGAGCCATTTCGAGGTCTTGCTTTCAACAAAAAGAGACGGGAAGTGGAAAATGTATTCGAATTGAACCAGTACCCAGCCGACTTAACCACACCCACGGCAAGACACCTGTTGCCTGCCGGAGGAAGGAGTGCCATCCGCTTGGAGCTTGGCTTCTGGCCCGAGGAGCGCGGTAACCGTATTAAAGGGACTATTTTGTAGAACGCCCCCGACCCCCCTCCCCACGCAGACGACAGGCCAGTCATTCCAGAGCCTGCCTTCATCAGTCTGGGTTCTCCGAGTGGCTTACCTAATTGCCTGTGAAAATACATCTGTGTCCCTAATTTTCCCACTCCCTTTTTAGCCGTCGGGTTGTTCCGCGTAATTTCATGTATAAACAGGGCAAAAACGCATATGGAGTAATGTTTTCCAATTAAATTCCCACCCACACCCGTAATTCCTCTCATATATGGTGCCATAATGTGCTAGTAAAACTTACACATTTAGGACTGAGGGGAGAGAGAGGATTCAGGTTTGTTCTCCTGTTAATAATAATGATGCCTGATTGATTCTTCACCTAAATCTATTGTCCAGTAAGTGTTTCTTCTCGTAAGTTAGATGGTACGTTGTGACATAGCAACATCTGTGTATGACATCTTCATTAAAAACTTTTAAGATCTTCCCTCCCACTACCCGCTCCCTGCGTTCATTGCAGAAAATAAAGAGCGAGAAGAACACTGATCTCGTTTTCACTCAAACGGTGAGTCAGGCTGTCACCCTCCTCTGTGTCTGCTTTTTATAAGTGTCATCAGAATAGGTTGAACTGAGTCTAGCTAAGTCTACAGCCACCAGTTAGGTTTTTAGACTCCTCTGTTTGTTGGCTTAAGAGAAAAATGAGACACAGACTCACTCAACTTTTCAATGTTGCATCAGTTCTTAAATTGATAACTATTACCCTGCAGTTGGGTTTGTACTTTTTCTGAAACGTCACATTCCGGCTAAATACACACAGCTTTACCTGAGTGATCACGCCGCACTTAAATCGTTGTTTGGAGACTTACTGAGCCCTAATTTTTCATCAGTTGTTTTGGAAGACTCTAGCGAATCACAGCCTCTGTTGGACTCGATGACTGGCAAATCCTTGGCACTTGCCGCCTGACTGGAATTCAGGCGATACTTTACATTCCCCATGAGAGCGAGGATGACTTACTCCCATTACTGACGGTTGAGTGGCTGCATATCTGACTGCTGTGAAAAGGGGTGGAACGTGCCGTATATGCAGTGTTGGTGCATCAACAGACACACAGAGACATGGACACAGACTCCATCTCCACGCAGGGCCCTTGGAGCTCTCTGGACCCACATCTGAGGTTTGATGTGTAAAAGGGAGACACTTGGTCCTGCCTGAGTGATGGGAGAGGTGCCACGTCCCCTTACAGCCAGGAATGGAAATTGCTTTTTATTCCAGTCTCCACTCACGTTCCCATGTGTGACCATGTGTTCTGGACCTGTGGTCTCTTGTTCCCGAGAACTGTGACAATAGCGCGTGGCTTGTCTTTGCCCTGCTGTAATCCTTAATTGAAAAATCTGTTTTCCTAAAATCTCAGTGAACGTTTTATTCCTCACATGTTGCTTTAGAAGTTTATTACTCCCGGCAGCTGATTCAGAGAAGGCAGACTCCCTGGTAAACTCTCTCATTTTGGCGTAATAAATGAGTGAAAGAAATAACACGGGTGGAATCATTCACAACTTCTATTTTCATTCCTGAGAAGAGTCTTTTTCAGAAACTTTATTTCTTATATTGTGAGAACTAAGCCACGTTCCATCTGCGATCTAATACACCTAGAAAGTGACCAAGATTTTTCCAGTCTCTCAGAACAGAAATTGTTTTTTCAAATCACTGTATTTTCATAAAATCTACATTTGAAAATTCATATGGGGGATGACTTGCATTCGTTTCAACCCAATCTTCCTTTATGACTGTGTTGATATCCTACTTATTAAACTGTTGTTTGAATTAAATGGGCTGTTTGAGAGAGGCTTATCCTCTTGCAGTAGGTTCTAGGGTCAGGGGAAAATTTGATTATCCCTAGGATATTACTTCATGCTCAGTTCCCTCACTCTGTCCATCTGAGCGTTTCTCAGATATGGGGTTGCTTCCTGGAGACTGAGTAAAGGTTATTTAAAAAATCAGAGTCCCGGGGGACGGCCCTATGTCCTAGGTGACAGCGTCCCGCTTCCTTGGTGTGTTTTGGTGGCCCTGCAAGCAGATGGTGGGTGAAGGAGGATGGCCAGGCCCCTGGTGACCAGAGTTGTGTCAGAGGAGGTTCAGAAAATGGAAGCTGTGGGTCAGAGGTCTGCAGGCCACAGGGATGCCTGAGAATCTTCGTGGTTGATGGGTGTTGCTTTTAGATGAAAGTTGCAGCCTGGGGATGAGTTTCTCATGTAGGGAAAGCTGATGTTTTTCCCGTGGCCACTGATGGTAGGGCTCTGATCACTGACTGGACATACCTGTGATACCACGAGCCTGGGATCTTCTGCAATCTTACTTCCCCTTCCTGTGTTGGATAGAAACCCCGGAGAGGAACCACCCACAGTGAGAGCTGGCTTTCAGGCCCTCTGGATACTTTACTGATTCAGTTCTACTAAACAGGATGACCTTCTCGTGTTGATGCCCTGCTTATAATTATAATAAGCCCGGTGAGCAGAGGAAAGGCTTTGAGGTTTATAGATGAGTTAGTTATAGGAACTTGTGTGGGACACAGATCCGCCCCCCCCCCCCCCCCCCCCCCCCCCGCTGTTGACCTTCCTTGGGAACAGGGACACACACTTGTGAAATGACTTTTAGGGGCGCATCCTTTAGAAATGCAGTGTTTTTCCTCTATCTGAAGGTAATTGGAAACATGACCCCGCTTCCTTACAGCGATGGGCACCCTGGTGACATAAAAGCCATGGTGATAGTTCTACAGGTGAGCTTTTGGGCGTGTGTATTGGACGGGATTTGCCTTCTTGAAATGGGTTCCAAAATTACTTCGGAGGTCATGGTTTTCAAGAGTTATCCCTGTGCATCCCAGGGGTGTGACATCTACTTAGAGACTTCTCTACTTCCTAGTTGTTCATGTCCGTTCATAAAATCATCAACCCCATCACCGGACTCCTCTTGAAATGCTGATTAATCCCACCTGTGCAGAAAAAAAAAAGCCTGAAGCAGGTATCATTTCACACACCTCTTACAGGATTTAAGGTGCTAAGATTTCCAGGAAGAAGTCCTAACCCAGAAATGGATGGTTAGCTCAGGATCTCTTATAAAATGTCTTGAGTAGAACTGTAGAGCATAGATAGGGCAGTCCTGCTTTTCCAGAGTCCTGTGCAGGTCTTCACCGGATGGATCGCTGGGTCTTCCTGTTGGGGCATGTAAATACCCTAAGTTGGCCTTTTCCTGTGCCTCGATGATTTCCCTCCCTCCTCTGATCTGTCCTGGTCGCTAATTTGGATTTTGAACTCCCTGAATTATTCCTAAGAGGTGTGGTGTGTTTCCAAAACATTAGCATCTTCGTTCACCCGTGGGCAGGTGCTGGGCATGGGGAGCCCCAGGTGGATGCGTGAATGGACAGGTGTTCATTTCTGAGCTCAGGATGAGGGCTTTTATGAGCAAGTCCATGGTTCTAGTTGTGCTTTTCTTTCTTTTAAGAACTTCTTCAAGCTCTTACGTGTCCGATAAGAGGAGAGAGAATTCCACACACAGTGTATTTTCCACTTAAAACTACAATGAGGGCTTCCCTGGTGGCGCAGTGGTTGAGAGTCCGCCTGCTGATGCAGGGGACGTGGGTTCATGCCCCGGTCCGGGAAGATCCCACGTGCCGCGGAGCGGCTGGGCCCGTGAGCCATGGCCGCTGAGCCTGCGCGTCTGGAGCCTGTGCTCCGCAACGGGAGAGGCCACAACAGTGAGAGGGCCGCGTGCCGCAAAAACAAACAAAAACGAAAACAAAAAAAACTACAATGAAATTGAAACTCAGTGCTCAACTTTAGTGGTCGCCACATGTGGTCTTTTTCTAGCACCACTAGGCAGTTGTCTCGCACCAGCTGGGTGTCCTATAATTCAGCTCAGTCCCAACCCCATCTATCTGCAGAGAGCGTCTGATCCCACAGGTAAAGGACTCAGTCACAAGACTGCTTCCACTTCAGACGACAACTCGAGTCTAGCTGCTTCTGAAAGATCGGCTAGAGATCGGAGGTTCCCAGGACCCCTCATTGGGTTCCATTAATTTGCTAGCATGGCTCACAGAACTCAGGAAACCAGTTTACTTATTGGATTTACTTACGGTTTATGACAAAGGATATTAAAATATAAATGAGCCGTATGAAGAGCTGCACAGGGCCAGGTCTGGAAGGGTCACAGATACAGGAGCTTCTGTCCCTGGGGAGTTTGGGGTGCCGCCAGCCCTGGTGTGTCCTGGTTCACCAACCCGGAAGCCCTCCACACACCCCATCCTTTGGGGGTTTTTATGGAGGCTCCATTACATAGGCAGTCTTGATTAAATCGTCAGCCGCCAACCACTGATTCAATCTCTAGCTTCTGTCTTCTCCCCGGAGATCAGTGGGTGGGAATGAGAGTTCCAACCCTCTAATCATGGTTGGTTCTTCTGGAAACCAGCCCCATCCTTAGGGGATTCCCTAAGGTCACCTCGTTAACAGGAACTCAGATGTCATTTAAAGGGGCGTGTTATGAATAACAAGATACTCATCTCTCTTTAAGGCTCTGAAGTGATTTCAGGACAAAAGAACAAATATTATGACAGAAGATGCCCTGTGGCTCTTACAGCTCTGGACATCCCAAGGCTTTGGGAGCCACGAACTGTGGCTGCAGACCAAACTGTATATTTGTTATAAATCACAACATCACAGTTCAATAACTACCACCTCAGTACCCTTTTTATTTCGGGAGGTAAATAAATTAATCCCAGGTCATTGTTGTCTTTTCCTTTCATTCCTTTAAAAGAAGTTCGATGAGGAGGAGACTTTTGTGACCTTTGGTTTCTTGGAGCCGGTTCTATTGGATTAACAGGACCCACAGCTTAGAACTCAAGAAAGAGCATGTCCCAGACCTCATAGGACACATGCATACACTGAGCTGAGAGATCGGAGCTGGACAGAACCGGTCAGAATTCCCCTTTATCCCTGTCGCTCCTGGGAGGATGGGGAAAGTGTTCCCACACACGTGTGATGCAACCGCTGCCCAGAGGTCAGTGCTTGCACCACTGTTGAACAGAGTGCAGACTGGTTGGGTGGGAGCTCTGTGGGCACAGTCGCCTTGGTAGCTTGACTTTCTTAGCTATGAAGGGAAAGTAACCACACTGTAATAACCACGGTGCCAAGGGTGTTCTGGTTTCCAGGCTGGTGTTACTCGTCGGTGACAATAAAAAGGAATTGCTGGCCAGAGGCCAGCCACAAGACCTGGTTGTCAATGTACCAGCTGTGATTGGGTCTCAAGCATGGGGAGAAACTAGGGCCAATTCCTTTTCTTCATGATAATGGTGTTTGAAAAATAAGATTTTCCTCTTTTTTTCGCATCCCCTATTAGGCAACATACAGTTTTACTTCAAATAATTCTCTTTTTCTGATTTTGGGTTGTTTGGTTTTTTGGTTGTGGTTGTTGAGTTTCATGAGCTGTTTGTATATTTTGGAAATGAAGCCCCTGGTCAGTTGCATCGTTTGCAAATATTGTCTCCCATTCTGTGGGTTGTCTTTTCTCCTTTTGTGATTTTGGTGGCATATAAACAACATGGAGTAAAACCTCTACTAATGGGAACCCAACTGAACTTGAGCCAGCTAGACTAACAGTCTCCTGTGATTCTAGCACTTGAGGCTGAAATGCAACTTCTAGGGTCTGTTCTTGACTCTATATACATTAGGTCATTTTTCTATACCTTCTAATTCTACATTTTTGGAAAATGAGAGTTAATGCTCTTCAAGCCAAAATTCTCTCCTTCTTACAAAAGGATTCAATTGTGGACTAGAATCTCTATGCTCAGGAAAAAAAAGAATTAACACATTTTTATAAAAACTATAATTATTTATAACAGAAGACCAAGGATTTTCTGGTTGAATATGAGTTTCCCAGAAATTTCTGTATATCTGACCAAATCAAATCCTGATACACTTTCCATAATAGGATTTTTTTTGGTCTTCTCCCTATGACTTGGTAAATTGTGTGTATATTTTTTAAGATCCCCACTCTTTTTTTTTTAACATATTTATCGGAATATAATTGCTTTACAATGTTGTGTTAGTTTCTGCTTTATAACAAAGTGAATCAGTTATACATATACTTATATCCCCATGTCTCCTCCCCCTTGCGTCTCCCTCCCTCCCACCCTCCTATCCCACCGCTCTAGGTGGTCACAAAGCACCGAGCTGATCTCCCTGTGCTATGCAGCTGCTTCCCACTAGCAATCTGTTTTATGTTTGGTAGTGTATATATGTCCATGCCTCTCTCTCGCTTCGTCCCAGCTTACCTTTCCCCCTCCCCGTGTCCTCAAGTCCATTCTCTACGTCTGCGTCTTTATTCCTGTCCTGCCCATAGGTTCTTCAGAACCATATATATTTTTTTAGATTCCATATATATGTGTTAGCATACGGTATTTGTTTTCCTCTTTCTGACTTACTTCACTCTGTACGATAACTTACAGTTTGCATAGCACCTTTAGAGATTGTAAAGCAACATTGCACACACTCTTTTATGATATTAGAGCAACCCATTGTGTGGACAGGCCAAGTATCATTTCTTTTGTATGGTTGAAATTGCTGAGATTGGGAGAGATTATTCAGCTGCTCCCCACTCCCGGGCCAGGGTCTTTTTTGCCCATCACATATTCTTTCAAAAATCGTCTTCTTTCCCACCACAACTGGAAGGAAATATAGAGCCTGAATGTTGGAAGGGATATAGAAACCATCTAGAACAAGATCTCTTCTAATGCTCTGTCCCTGTAGGATTTCCAGCCTTTTCTGGAATTCACTCAGGGACTCAGAGCTCCGGCCCTTGTTGACAAGTTCTACTTGCTAGAACAGTCTGTTCACATGAAACCTACCTTCAGGGAATTTCCCATAGTCCCAGCTCGAAGCCTTTGAACTATGGAAAGTTAGTCTAATCCCTGCTTTAAGCTACAGTCTGACCTTCAGCTGATGGCTGCCATGTGTCTCCTTTGTGGTCTCTTTTCCAGGAAAAACATGTGCTTCCATTTATTTGCATTTGATCGGAGTGACTATGAATTTAACCATTAGAGATTCCTTATTTCCATCCATCCATTGCTATCTTTTTCCATTTCTTAGCTTCCCCAAGTCTCTCCCTACTTTATTGTTGTTGTTGATTTTTCACCTGTTTAAAACTAGGTTACAAAGCTATGATTAAATTCAGGTGTGCACAGCAAAGGTGGTCTTTTCAAAATAGAGCAGCAACTTTTGTGAAAATCTCCAGAGAGGAGAAGGCTAAGACTTCTGGACAGAAAGTTGTGACATTCGCAACTGGTTTGGGTTTGCTTGCAGAAAAGAGAGAAGCAATCCCTGCAAAACTTTACAACAATGATGAGGCTTTTGCAAAGCAACAATTATTTCAGTCTAGCTGATAGAAGGTGATACCTCCTCAGGTCTCTTGCTTGCTG
Source organism: Phocoena sinus (assembly GCF_008692025.1). Taxonomy (NCBI): domain Eukaryota; kingdom Metazoa; phylum Chordata; class Mammalia; order Artiodactyla; family Phocoenidae; genus Phocoena; species Phocoena sinus. Next base: position 3,939,468 of record NC_045771.1, on the reverse strand, counting down.
TTTGCTGTATAAGAAGCAGTTCAGTATCACCTGGAAACAAGAAACTCCAACAACTTAGAATTCACCTTTCTGTTTCCTTGAGAAACATATTAGACCCTGACCAGGGGTCATCTGCCCTAGGACCTTCTAGTAAGGGAGGTAAAAGCATAACCAGGGGAAGGCAAATTAAAATCGCAGTGACAGAACACCCAATGAAAAGTCAAATATTTATTAAAGATTTATAACACTTAATTTTGGCAAAGATGTGGAACAGTGGGGGGGGAGGGGCACATCTGAAACTTCGCGAATGATTTCACATTAGCTGCACGTGGATGATCTATATGCCCCGTGACTCCCTGTCTCACTCCCAGGCATGTACCTGCAAGAAATCCTTGCAGGTGTGCACTCAGGGACAGGTACAAGAATGCTGACGGCAGGCCTGTTTGTACTAGCCGGTCAAATCGCTATCAGCAGTAGGCTGCAAGACTCCATCAGTGTATTGATACAGCAGGGTACCAGACAGAGGCAAAAACGGGGACACAAGCTCGAAAACACAGGGACTTTCCCAAACAGGCCACTGAGCAAAAGAAGCCGGGCCTGAAAGAATACATACTGTATGGCTTTGTTTATATAAAGTTCGAAACAGGTAAAGCTAAGATGTCCTGTTAGGGGATGCTGACGTGGAATCCCTGATGGATGGGATATTTTTAGAAAAATTAAGGGAATCCTGACTGTACGAATCAAAGAACCGTTACCTCTGGTTGGTGGGAGAGGAGGTTATGGCAGGGAGGCATTCGGGGAACTTTAAAAGTGTGGGGAGGATTCTCATGTTTGACCATGGTTTGCACAGGCTGCTTTGTAATAATTCCTTCTAGGTCTGTACATTGATATTGGATGCATTTTTCTGTACCTGTGTTGCATTTCACAAGGCGTAGAGACAGATTGTAAAATGCCTTTTGCATCTACTGGGTGAATGGATGGTCCACATATGGCGGACATAGACCCCCTTTTTCTTGTAGAAGAAAACCAACCATAGCCCTTAGAAGTCAAGGGGCCGTTGATGTTGAGTATCCCTTCATCTGTGAGGCATAGTAAGTCCCTTGTGCAAAGGTAAGTATCAGGGCTGCCCTGTGGGAGCCGCCAGGCCAGAAGCCAGAAGCCAGCAGTGTGGCCAGAGACAGGGATGGTCTCCAGACACAGGGCAGGTCGGGAACCATGAGAGAAAGGAAACGCCAAGGCAACAGCTGCAGGATAAGAAGCCAGGGGCACCAGCAAATAGAAGAGATCTATCAGGAGAGTTGAGACAGGCTGGAAAAACTAACAGAGCCCTTGGGGAACCACTGACCCTGGGGAGGAACTGTCCTCAGTTGTGGACATCAGAGGCCTCCTAAAAAGAGCAGTGTCGACGGGCAAACAGCGGCCGAGAGAAAATGAAGCCATATCCGGCCCTGTACCCTGACACTGAATTAAATCTCGGAGACAAGAGTTTTGGGTGAAGTAGAAAAGAACAGCTTTATTGCTTTGCCAGGCAAAGGGGGCCACAGCGGACTAATGCCCTCCAAACTGCGTGTCCCGCCCTGGAGGGGGTCGTGAGCAGTTTTATAGGAATGGTTCAAAGAGGGCGGTCAGCTTGCGGACATTCTTCTGATTGGTTGGTGGTGAGGTCATCGGGAGTCCGCATCATCAACCTTCTGGTGCCAACCGGTCTGGGGTCTGTGTGCTTGTGGGCAGCAGACAATTAACTTCTCCTGCCCGGTGGTGGCTTCAGAATCTGCAAAACAGCTCAAAGATATTGTTCTGTGTGTCCCTCGAGGGGAACCAGGACCCTGCCCCAAGGCTGCACTATTGTTTCTTAGCTGCTGCTCCCTTGTCTCCGCATCCCCTCCCTTCCCTGATTAGCAACTGTTTGAACCTGCCCTTTGGAACTCAGGGAAGGTCGGGGAGGCTGAAGGAAGCCTATTTCCTGTCATCAAGAAACAGGGGACATAGAAAGGCTTTTGTGCCCAGGAGCCCCACAGGGTCCTGCTCATTTCAAAAACACAAGTGACGAAAACCACCCTTATTTCTACTAGAATCCAAGGTCTTGCCTGACTTATATGCCATCTGAGTGCAACTCACCGGTGAAGGTGTGACCAGATCATGGGCTTTGCCGATGTGTATGTACATTTTACTCAGGTAGCCTCACTCAGGTGAAGTGGGTTTTGCATCCTGAATAGTGGGCTTTATGGAATCTTGCTGCTGATCATTACTAGAGAAGAAGGGAGGTAGAAACAAGGCACTGGGCTTCCATTAATGCTCAGAATTTACAGCCGCACAGAAGTGCAGAGGTGAATGGGAAGAAATGTCCTCTTCTGCTGCCGCCGCTGCTGCTCTAATTCTCCCGAACCAAGTTTATATCCTCCCTCGAGACGGTGATGTGCCGTCTCTGTTTTTCCCATGGCAGTTGCATGCCCAGCTTGAGGACGTTGAGCCCTGCTCCTAGGACAGGACTGTTCCCCCAACCTTAGCAGCCCACCGTGATCTCAGCCTAAAGGAAAGAATCCCTTGACGCTAAGGACAGTCGGGTGTTGGCTGACCAGCAATGAGATGGGGCTTCTCTCTTATCCCCCTTTTGTTTGTTGATTTCCTTGTTTTTGTTTCCTGCTGAATTATGTTTTTCTCTGAAAATATAAGCTTGGGTTAATAAGCCTGCTGAAGAGGGAATGTCCAAACAGTTACTGGTTTCTGGAAGGAAGAGGAGACTGAACTGGTCTAGGTGGCAAGTCCATTGTTTTTGTAGACTCCCTGGAAAAACTGATCCGCTGTGAATGAAAAATGTTGCTGCCATCCCGGCAAACAACGGGTGCTTCGGCCATCAGGCCGTCAAGCCGTCAGCCGTTCCCGGTGGTGAGCCCTGAGGGAACTCAGGATGGAGACAAGCTGGCTGCCCACTGCCCAGCCCTGAGCCACTGCAGGCCCCACCCCTACCCATGTGCACCCTGGGGGGACTCAGGATGGGAAAGCACAGGACACTGGCCCCAGAGAGCTGAGGTTGCTTCTCCAAGGCATGATTTCCCTGAACTCAGACCCGTGCATCTTCCCATACTTAGAAAAGCGCTGAATTGATTAACTTGAGATGTCTGGTTTTCTTTAATGAATGGTTTTGATGTTCCAACTCCCTGGTCTTTGTTGCAAAAACCTCTAAGTACCCTGGCTCCTTGCCTACCTCCTTGGAGCAGTCTCTCAGAGCTGACAGGCTGCCTCCTGGACTTGAAGTCGTCAGAACATCTGCCAAATAAGACATAATTCTCAACGTTTAGATTGTGCATTTTTTTCCCAGGCCACACCGCTTTGGATTTTGACTCTCACTTAGGTTCTGCAGGAACCTTGCAAGTAGCTGCTTTGCAAAATGCAAGTTTAACCTAATTTGATCTCTCAACTACCGCTCTGCTCCTGTGTTATTCTCAAAGTGCTGGAGCAGGAATTAAAGTGGGGGGTGTTGAAATCGACTGTGCACTGATTTGGCTTGAGGTGTGTGAGTGTGAGTGTGTGTGCACAGGCAGGCACATGTGTGCTCACTTGCATACAAGTACTCAGGAAGCTGAACTTTGCATCCTTCGCACTGTGATACTTTAAGACCATCCGTTATAATCTGAAAAGCATGCAGGAATTAACCTGCTGTAGACTCCCGGTTTGGTTTCTCAGGATGAGTCAGTCATCACTACTGTCGACTTGAGGAAAAACAAAAAACCGTAAGAGCTGGGAGGTTAAGTTTTATTCAGAGACTTGCTGAGGACTGTGGCCGGGAGACAGAGTCTCAGTAGCTCTGAGGAAACTGCTCTGAAGAGGAGGGGAAGAAGGAAGTTTATATATGATTTTTTGGTAGGAAGTACATGCCATCAAGCATCCATCTTGGTAAGAGGTTGCTGCTCGTCACAAAGGACAGAGATCCTCGAGTTAAGGATTTTAGTGCTTTTGTATACAATACGGGAAGACGCAGGAATCTGAATTCTTCCTGAGATGTGCATTTCACTGTTGAAGGGCCTGCTCATCCACAGCACGTGGTGCCTCGTTGGGTTTTCATCCTGAATTCCTCTCCGGTGCGCTGTCAGTCAGCCCTGCCGGGGGTTAGGACTTAACCCCGTGGAACTGGGTGCTGAACTGAGTGCTCTGTTTTTTTGCTCAAGCACTCTGCTTTGAAGGTCGTTGTGGAGAGTGGTTCTCAAAGTGTGGTGCCTGGACCAGCTTCACATGGGAACTTTGGAAATGCAAATTCTTGTGCTCACCCAGACCTACCCAAATGGAAACTGGGAGGGTGGGTCCAGCATCCGTACTTTATTTTTTCTGTATCGTGCTTTTATTGTTTCGCAGCAGGAATCCCAGTGTAGGACATAACTGCAAATATTCGGCTATGCAAAAGAGAATATTGCTTAAGTCCAAATGGGAGACAGGAATTTTCTTAAATAAATACTTAAACATAAGTCAGTCTCACAAGCACCTGGAGTCTAGGTCTGGTGATTCTGGTGCATATGCTAAAACTTAGTTCTGAATTTGCCAGTTCTCCAACTTTCTGGGGTGAAGGGCCATTTATTTTGCTTTTGTTTTTTAAATTTCCATGCCATCATAGATCAGTACTTTTACAAAATGCAATCACAATGAAATAATTTTTAAAAAATGATATATAAAGTACACACCCTGAGTTTGTATTATTAGATCCAAAGATCTAAAATTACCCCATCAGATTGCTGTAAACCTTTCTAAATGGCAGGCTCTCCATTTCTGTATTTATCTCTTAGAGAACCAGTGATAAGAGGTTGCCCACGGGCTCTTGGTCGAAGACCACGCTCAGAATAGCTTTCGGCTGGCGGGCCTTGGAAAAGCCTTCCTCCACCCTCTACTGCTGGGTAGCACGGCCTGTTATCTGTCCAAACCCCTGGTGGGAAATATAATTAAAAACAAAATCTCCTCCCAACCCAGCATCTCTCGCCACATAGTCAGAAGAGAAAGAAGCCAGTTTTATTATTGAATTAACGTTAAACAGTACTGCAAAGACAGACAGAAACCTCCCTCTTGAGAGGCTTATTTAACTATTAAAAAGATTTATAAACAAGATCGGCAAAGAACTGAGGAAGAAGTTCTGAAAGAAATGGGAGGTAGGGCAGTGTCTCTTCCCTTATTTGCAACAGGGAGAATTAAGCCCCTTATTTTTAATTTGTATTTGCCTTTATACCCCTAAATTCTGAAGGTATCATGTCTTATTTTTCTTTTTCTTTTCAGCCTTATCAGTAGCATGCTTTATGGTAGCAAGCAGGTCTGTGAGTTATGAACCCAGAATAACATTATTTTCTTAGAGTAACCATTTCATTTTAAAATTGATTCATTAGGGGGTGCTGACAGGGGTAGAATTAGGATCAAAAGATGACTTTCATTTTTTGAGTTTTGCCATTAAGGAAGCATTGGGTGTTTTCCCACTTTTCACTAAATTTTATTTTTGGCTATGATTATCGTAAATGATTCATTTTTTTCAGACATCTAGGAAATGTTAATGACTGCAGATAAGACTTTATTCTAAAGCCTACCACAGAGGCTTTTTTCCTTCGTCAATACATATAAAGGAGATGATGTTGAAATGATCTGATGCAAATTTGAAAATTCCCTGTTACATGAACAATGCATTCCCAAAGCTTCTGTGTGATCCCAAACAGTCAGAGGCTTAGAAATGTTTCAGGACCACCCAGCAAATACGGGAGCAGTGGAATTTTTCACGGAGATTAGCTCCTTGAAAAATGGATTCAGTGTGAATTTAAGGGAGTACAAAGAGCTGAAAAGTCCGCGTAGCTCAATGCAGAGGTAGGTCTCTGTGGACCCTTTCCTCCCAGATCGTGGAGTGGCTAAGGAATCTGGGAGGGACGGTCACTGCGGTAGTTAGAAAGAGGAACTGTCTTCGTATAACAAAGCAGAGGAAGGTGAGGAAGGGCTAATACAAAAGCAGGTCAAGTGATGATAATGAAGAACCATCCTCTTGAGAATAACATCAAGCTTCTGCCAGGACCACCCGAGTGACTACAGCAAAGACACTGTTCATTTGGGTTATGCCTTCAGACTCCTGTCTTTCCTCTATTGACCTAGGGAATTCTTCCTGCCACGTGTTTGGAGAATAGAGAGTCACACTCTTTGTAGTCGCTTTCCTTAGGTTGACTCAGGTTGCCATGGGGTCTCGGCACACATGCATCCTAATCTAGAAGCTTTTCTCACTGCTTCAAGCCCTGTGTCCTCCCTCCTTCCTTCCTTGAACTCCTGAATATTAAACATAAATGAGGAGAGGTGTGTGGAGCTTGCACTACAGTGTAGTTGTAGCGAGAACACCGTTCGGGTACCTTCTGCAAGTTCCCACGTGTAATTAAAAACAAAGTCTCCCTACCCAGGAATCCTCTCCACGTAGGTAGGAGGGAAAGAAAACACTTTTATTCTTTGAGTTGGCATTAAATCAGAATGCCCATCACAGGTGATCCACCAAGAAAATGCTTTGAAGGAAGGAAATCTCACCCCTTATGTATGGCCAAGCAGGTGTGGCTCCTTCCATACATGTTTTCATGATAAACAGTAACTAGTCCTCAAGTAAGAGGCCTTGACGGCACCATTTGTGGACATAGTTCATTCCAGTGGTCACTTGGTCATCTGGTGACCATCTGTGTCAATTTATTGGCTTCATCCAGAGGGGAGGCAGACGTTTGCATGTTGGAGCAAGGTGTCCACCAATTAATGTTAGGCTCCTGTCCCCGCAGGACCTGGGAGGTGGGGGTCTCTCTCCCTGGATGTTGGCAGTTTATAGGGATGGCAGCTCCCAGAGTCCTGGGAAAGGCATTCGTGGGTCAGAAAGCTGACAAAAGACGTCTCTGGTCTAGAAAAAGATACGTTTGAAAGAGATGAAACAGCGCTTACAAAGACAAGCTTCTAAGGTAAATGCTGTAAGAAAAAGGAGAGGAGGGAATTTTTTCCCTTATTTTCAACCGGGAGAATAAGCTGCTTATTTTTTTCCCTTTTTTACAGTTGAAGTATAGTTGATTTACATTGTTTCAGGTTTGCAGCAAAATGATTCGTTTCTACATATGTCTATTCATTTTCAGATTCTTCTCCATTATAGGTTATTACTGTAAGGTCGGATCTTAACAAACGGCACCGCGAAACAGAGGAAAGCTTCAAGTGAGCCTTATCAGGGAGCGCTCCCGGGCGAGGTTCACCGGTCCGAGAGAAAGGGGCCAGAGAAGTCGCACCCCGGCGAGGGCTGGGCAAGATTTTATAGGGGAAGAAGGGAAAGGAGTGTGGTGGATCTGGGAGGGCGCAGGGTATTCCTTATTCGGTGGTCTTTTCGGGTATCCTGGGGGACCGTTAGTCCCGCCCCTCGAAAGGCGGGAAGGCTGGGCTGGGTTCAAAGTCCCCAGGTCAGTTCCTGGAACTGGGTGGTCCGGAATGTCTCCAGGTCAGTTCCTGGAACCGGGTGGTCGGGAGAATTTCGGTCTGATGCAACCTGTGAATCTGATTGTGTTCCCCTGCCTCGGACCAGTTGGCCTTACAATTACAAGACCCTGAATACAGTTCCCTGTGCTGTACAGTGGGTCCTCGTTGTTTCTTTTATGCGTACTAGTGTGTATCAGTTAATCCCCAATTCCCAGTTCATCCCCACCGGAAGCCTCTTATTTTTAATCTGTATTTGTCTTTAAAGACAAAATGAGTAACCTGTACAACACCCAGCAAAGCCACAGACACTCACCAGCAGTGACTGGACAGAGGCTGAGGGCTTGAGATTTCAACAGGATTTTAGGCACAACTGAGGCTCAGGTGACTCAGGCCGGAGACCCCAGTGCTTGATGGGACGTTCCTTCTTCCCAGAATTTACGAGCAGGAAACACACTCAGCCGAACAACTGCAGCAGGGCTGGCCTCCCGTGGGCTGGAAGGAAGCATGAGGGTCCTGCCCTGGGTGGGAGGGCAAAGCATTGCCTACCACGTGCTTGGCACGTGGTAGGCAATGAAGTAGGCACTTTGCATGCTGCATCTCACCAAACTCCCATAAGGGCCCTGCATGGAGGTAATATTATCTACATTTATCAAACGAGGCTCAAAGACGCTCAATCGGAAAATTGCCCCTGGTCACTTAGACGGAAGGGGGAAGTCCAGGATCGTATAACTCAGACCTGTGGGGCTCGCTCTGGTCTTAGGAGAAGGGATCAAGCTTTAGATTGCCCAGGCAAAGAGGAAACTTTTCAATATATAAAAAAGGTAGGCTTCCCTGGTGGCGCAGTGGTTGAGAGTCCGCCTGCCGTTGCAGGGGACGCGGGTTCGTGCCCCGGTCCGGGAGGATCCCACATGCCGCGGAGCAGCTGGGCCTGTGAGCCATGGCCGCTGGGCCTGCGCTTCCGGAGCCTGTGCTCCGCAACGGGAGAGGCCACAACAGTGAGGGGCCCGCGTACCGCAAAAAAAAAAAAAAAAAAAAAAAATTAATGCCCTATTTACTGAGGCCACGTGAAGGGCATTTGGAAGCTGGTCCAATAATTCAGTTTGTTGGCTATAATAATACTTTAACTTTTCATTTTATCTTCTTACCCTTCCATCACATCATCTTTTGATTATTCATTTGTTCAATTTGGGCTCCAGAATGAAGGGTTTGTGTTGCCATTAACTACGCCCAGTACTTTCTATTCTTTATGTATCACAGGAGTTCACCTGAGGTGCCCTGTCTGCTACTGAAGTGGGGGAGAACTTTGGTTAGCAGGGCTTTTTGCTGTTTTCAGAAGTTGTCAGTCTCTGGCTCCAGGACAGGCATAGGGTTCTCTGTGTAAAGAAGCAGGTGGGCAAATATTTCGCTAAGCAGAGAAGTAAAGTGTGGGGTTCTTGGGCCCCGGATCTCCTGCAGCTTTCCATTCCTTAGCCTTGGGTTAATTTGCCCGTTCCTGGCACCCTCCTCAGTTAGAGAAGGGCAAGTGGAGGGGATAAAACTGAACTCCTCCAATGCTAACGATCTCATTAAAAGGCTGGTGGGTGCAGCAGTGGGACCGTGGGGTGACAGTGCGCATTCTGGCTGTCACTTTCCCTTATTATTTCTTGAATGGTTGGCGAGTCCGGGGCGTTTGCTCACCATCTGTGGAGCGTCTCCTATGCAGACATCACGCAGGCTCTCAAGAGGACCCCTCAGTGAACAAAATATAATCCTACCTTCCCCTTTTGGGGCTTCCGTCCTAGTGGCAAAAGTAATATGTAACTGGTTACAAAACTAATTATGTAACTACAAGTCTGATGCATTCTGCAAAAAAAGTAGACTGAGATTCTTAGTATTTCAACATAGGCAATGCAGTCCAGTTTGGGCTGATTTTACAAATAAGAAAGGAGGTTTGAAACTAGTATCTATGTGAAAGGTATGACACACTGATGAGAAAGATGATTCTCCCAAATTGTCGATCCAAGGCCAAATAAAAATGTCATAATTACGAATATTTCTTCAAAGAGATGAAATCAGTATATAGTGGCAATCTGCTATTACAGCAGGGAGCTTAAAACGAAAAATTTCAATGAAATCTAAACTGAAGCTTGGGTATTTATAGTTTTTGAGAGTTGTGAGAGAAATCTAAGATACTTAATTGAGGAAAGGCATACGGACTCACTTTAGGTGTAAATATGTACTTATAAGATGTCAGGAAACAAGGAAGTATGCGGGGCACCTGAGAGGAGCGACAGGTGAGCAGATCAGTTTTGAAAAGTGGAGATTGAATTGCGATTTGATGCTGGAAGCAAATACCAAAGAACTTAGAGCCACTTATAGTGAATCAATAGACAGCAGAGCTACAGTGAAGCTTGGAGAGTGGAACTTAACAATTCACAAAGTTGAGGAAAAAAAAAAAAACTAAGATGATGAATAGAAGGGTTATACATGTAGTTTTGTTTATAAGTGGAATATATTTTCAGAGCACTGAAGGACACTCAACCTCAACTTTTATGAACAAATATGTATCAAAGTGGAAGAAAAATACTGCAGGCTTCTATTAAAATAATACCAAATCTCATTAGCTACTACAAAAGCTGATACTTAAGAGCTAAGCACTCTGATGCCTTTTGTGTTAGATCACAGCTGGATTTTCAGTTCTGGGGACTTAAATAAAGAGGGCCAGGCAAGGTGGTACCCATCCAGAAGAAGAGGCATCACCATCATGAAAGGTGAGAAATTGTGCTAGCAAAGGAAATTGGAGGTGAATGGTGTTTAACCTGGGTGTGGTGGTTAATTTTATGTGTCAGCTTGACTAGGCCACAGGGCCCAGATGTTTGGTCAAACATCATTCTGGATGTTTCTGTGGGGGTGGATTTGAATGAGATTAATATTTAAGTCAGTGGGCTTTGCGTAAAGCAGATTGCCCTCCGTAGTGCAGGTGGGCCTCACCCAATCAGTCGAAGGCCTAGAGAGAACAAAAGACTCACCTCCTCCAAGCAAGAGGGATCCTGCAGCAGACGGTCTTCAGACTCGAGCCACAGCATCGGCTTGCTCCTGGGTCTCCTGCCTTCTGACGCACCCTGTGGGTTTTAGGCTTGCCAGTCTCCATAAATGAGTGAGCCAATTAAAAAATGTCTCTTTTTTTAATCTATGTATACATCCTGTGGCTTCTGTTTCTCTGCAGAATGCCCACTCATGCACTGGGATGGAGGGTGTGACAGGTGTTCGTAAATATTTGGAGGGCTTTCATGGAAATACGTTCAGGTTTATTTGGTGTGATTTTTGAGAGTTCCAGATCCTAGGATTGAAATTAGACGCCGGCAGTGTTTAGCTTAATAGAAGGAAGACAACAAAAATGGACACATCAATCTAAAAATTAAAAAAAAAATACGAGTTGACGTGTTAGATAGCAAAATTCAAAACATTTTGCTGTTTATAAAGTTAGGGGATAATCAGTTGTACAAGATATCGTAGAAATGACTCAGTGTGTCCACTGGGCGTTAGAATTACAAAGAATTTTGGAAGTTTCTAGTCTAACAGTCTGTATTTCTGGTAACACACATTGTGAGGTACTGAGAAACATTTGTTTATTTTATAAAGGATGAAACAATAGACTTAATAAAAAGCTGAAGGTATAGTTATGGCTTTTAAATGGAAAATTCAGACCACAACTATATTGTGTGAAATCATTAAATGCATCTAGATAGGAGCAAAACCCTGGAAATAGTGACAGATTCTGGTTCTTTTAATACTACTTATTATAGATATGGATAGAAAAAAATGCAGATAGCGGAGTATCAATAAAGATCCATTTGAAATGTAGAGGGAGTGGTAAGCAGACACGATTTTTGTGTAACTATGGTTACACGGTAAAGGAACAGAGCTTATTACAGAGGCATTTTCTTTTTATTTTAACATCTTTATTGGAGTATAATTGTTTTACAATGGTGTGTTAGTTTCTGCTGTATAACAAAGTGGATCAGCTATACGTATACATATATCCGCCTATCCCCTCCCTCTTGTGTCTTGCTCCCACCCCTCCCATCCCACCCCTCTAGGTGGTCACAAGCACCGAGCTGATCTCCCTGTGCTATGTGGCTGCTTCCCACTAGCTATCTATTTTACATTTGGTAGTGTATATATGTCCATGCCACTCTCTCACTTCGTCCCAGCTTACCCTTCCCCCTCCCCGTGTCCTCAAGTCCATTCTCTACGCAGAGATGTTTTATACGGCATTTTTTCTAAGAACACTGTATGTATTCTTTAACTCAATTGAACACATTTCAAATGAACTAAAAAACTGCCCATCTTCAAGGATTTCAGTAGAAGATTCCTTATGAATACTGTCATAAAATGAATGGTTACATTGTCCAAATACTTTTTTGTGAATGAAAATATAAGTGGTCACATATTGAATTTATTCTAAGAGGATTATATGTGTGTTGGGTGAAAAGCATTAAGCAATGCATTGTTTTTGTTGTTTTAATTCATTTGGGACTGGTATTTGGTAGGGATATTGCTTTCTTTTGTTCCCATGTGGTTTACCTAGAGATCTGAGATAAACACGGGTCTTGAATGGACCTGGTGAGGTTCTGAGTCTGGGGAAGAGGAGGGGTGTTAAGTGACCTCTAAGGACTCCTGCAGGAGATTGGGCCTAGCTGGTGCCGCTGCAGCCTCCGTGACAAGCAGGGGTCCTTGTTGTCGTAGGGGAAAACCACTGCCCATCCATCCTCTCTGCTGGATTGTTCCCATCAGAGGGAAAAATGTGCTCTTATCCTTTTCTGTCTTAAAAAAAAAACCAAATCTAAAACCCCACAAAACAGCTTGAAGCCGTGAACCCTTCCAGTGACCAGTCCTTCCCTTGCAGGAATGAATAATAACCAAATGTCGCTATTTCCACTCCTCTCATTACGTCTTAAAGTCTTCTCTGGTCAGGCTTTGGTCCTTGCCACTGCAGGAAAGTCTTGCCACATCACACGCGACCTCCTTGCAGCCAGGTCCAAAGGTCAGCTGACACTGTCAACACCCCCCCACAGGGGACGGCCCCCTTCTTTTGGACCCTCTTCTTTTGTTTGCTTCTGGGTCACCAATCTCTCCATCTCAGGGCCGCTCATGTTCATATCCTGTCCCGGCTACAGCCCCCCCCCCCCCCGCCCCCCCGAGCTCAGGCATCGTTCTTCTGCCCATTTCCAGGTGATCTCATCCAGTCCCCATGGCTTTATGTTCTGATGGTTCCCAAGTTTATATCTCAGCCTCTGAGCTCCAGATTCTGTACCAGAGTTCTTCTTACATACCTCATGGGCTTATCGAAATGGGCGTAGCCAAAACAGAACTCCTGATTCACTCCTTCTAAAATGCAGCAAGACCCTATGGGGCCTTCCCAGGACAGAACTCCCCCCATGTCCTCTGCCTACCTTTTGTCTGTAGAAAAACCTTACCCAAAGAATAAATTTAATCAGAGAAGTGAGAAAATGCAGAAGCAAAGGGAAACAGTCAAACATGACCAAATAATAATAGTTGAGTCATTAAACAAAGTCAAGGACCTTCAGTTCCTCCTCAAGGGCTGTAGATAATATTCTGAGCCATGTCCTTTGAGCTGCTTTGTAGATACTGAAACCCCAACCAGGTGGAAGAAGTTAACTGCACGATGACCAGCCTGTAGCCATGACATAAGCGGCCGCAATCCCTAGAACTGGCCTCAAAGAAATGGGAACAAACCGACCCTAGAACTGAAGATTAACCGAACTTAAGACAATCAAGATAATGCTGATTAGACCATGACATGACCAACTGCAAGATGCCTGTCAGAGCTGCCTGGGCTGTTCTGCGTGTAGCCCCCTCCCTCCCTCGGTATCAGAACTCCCCTATCAGAGCTCTTTTGCTCCCTGATCGACTGCGGGGGAGTTGGCTTTTACACATCAGTCCACCTTCCACAGGTTGCCAGCCTCCCGAATAAAGCAACCTTTCCTTTCCACCAACACTCGCCTCTCAAGTATTGGCTTTCGAGTGATGAGCAGCTGGACCTGAGTTCAGTGACACTTCCAAACCTTCTTTCTCCTTAGGCTCCCTGCTGACCTTGGTGGAATGATGGACCCACCATTCGTGATGAGGTTCAAGCTCAAACACTTGGATAATCCTTGTCTCCTCACTTTCCTTCACACATCACAGCCAGTTGCTCCATCAACAGACAGCTCAGGCTTCAGATGCCTCTTGAATCTGACCTCTTCTCTCCTCTTGTAGGACCTTCACCTCAGGCAGTGCCACCAGCCTCTCCTACCTGGACCAGAAATAGCCTCTTCCTTGGCCTCCCGGCCTCCACTTTGGGTCAGACACAGATCATTCTCTTTATAGCCTCTAGAGTGATCTTTTGAGACACAGGTCAGATTACTTCACTTAATAGCTTCTCACTAGACTAGGATAAAACCTATGTCCTTACCCTGACGCTGCCTGTTTGCTGCAAATCCCTGCAGCCTCACTTGTTCCGTGCCCCTCCTCGCGTCTGCTCTAACCCGCTGGCCTCGCTGGGGTCCCTGCAACACATCATCCTTATTCAGCCTCGGTTCCCTTCACCTGCTTTCTCTCCCCTTGGGGATCTCTGGCCCTAGATGTTGGCTCCCCCTTTCTGGAATGTTCTTCCTCTAGACCTTCACACTAAACTCATTCTTGACTCTCTACCCCCTGCCCCAATATCGTGACACCTCCATAGTCCTTTGCTAACTAGTATCTGGTACTTTTCTTGAAATCATGTAATTTATGCACTGGTCGGATTGACGATAATCTGTCTCCGCCCCCAGAATGTAAGCTCCCCAGGGGATCTTGCCTCGTTCACTTTCTGCTTCCCCTGTGCCCGGCATGTAGCAGGTGCTTTACTGAATCTGGGCGGGAGGGATTAATGTGGGGCTGGGATTGCTCAGAATATGGTCTTTTAAAACAGCTTTTGAGTGTCTCTATCTTTTTAAAGTTTTCCATTTAAAGTAATTCAGGGCATAAGTATACAAACCGGTAATGAATGTGAACTGAAGCAAGGGAGAGCAGCGCAGTAGGTTATGGAAAAGTCCTGTGGGGATTGTCATGGCATGAACAAAATGATACGTGTCAGCCCCTGCTTTCAGTGGCAACATTGTAACATGTGGATTCGTAAATCGAGGTCAAAAGAAGTTCCTTCTGCACACACGGGATTCAGAAAGAGAGAAATCCACGTCCTTTTACGTTACTGTCACCAGTTCAGTTTCAATGCTGTTACGTTTTGTCAACTATTTTAAAGCAGTTTTCCTGTCTTGTCCCCCACTTTGGGTCAGGCACTCAGTGCTGTGAACATTCCATTAAGCACTTATTAAGGCAATAATACCCGCTGGATGCTTTACAGCTTATCCTGGGACAAGTCCAGAACCACTTATCTGAGAACCCTGGGTTCAATTAGGAATTCAGAACTTTTCAGAGTTTAAGAAACTAACTCAGGGCTTTTACTGTATATTAGGTCACACCCTGAGTGGTGTCTGGGGTACCAGCCTGTAAACAAAACCAGGATGGTTTCTATGGAAAAAAAAATAATATCGGCACTAAATGGGGTAAATAAAATGATCAATTGCTTCATATCAGTTCTGGTAGACTGTGCCACCAAATGAGTTCAGGTAAGATTTTGTTGCCAGGTGAGTTTGAGAGAGCTTGATGGAGTTGGAAATTGTGGCCGGGTGTATGCTGAACTCATTGCAAAGTCATAATATATACACACCCAAGTGACATGAATGGGGGTCATTGCATCGGATGCAGGTAGAAAGTGGCATGGGGTCACTTGGACGGGGGATCAGTGAGAACCTGGGGAGCAGAGACTTCAGGAAGGGGTTGCACCTGCAGCTGCCCTGTAGCCTGGGAGCCTCTGCAAACAGCCGCGTCCGCCCAGTCTGCTCTCAGGCTCCCTTTCCTGTTTCATTTCTGTGGCCAAAATAGCTCTTTGAATTTGGTGCTTAGAAGGATTTAGAGATACTAAAAATTGCAGCATTTCCTACAGAGCTATTTGTAAGAAGAAAGCAATGGAGGTAGAGAAGTGGGTTGTTGAAAATAATAGCGTGAACTTGAAAAAGGGAAAAAAAAGTGAGGATTAAAATAAGGCAATCTGCCTCATATTGAAATTTCTCAAGCTCAGTGTTCTCCAAGGGGTTTTACTTTCATTTTTCTTAAGGGGTAGAAAATCAAACTCTTAAAATTATATATATGTATATATATATTTTTATATGCATATATATTATATATTATATATATTTTATATGTATATATAATATATTTATATATATTTTATACATGTATATATAAAAATACATTTATATATAATATATAGACATTTTACAGGAAGGAATAGTTGAACTGTTGAACTGTGGAGAGTTCCACTCTCCAGGTAGTCCCTAAGGCCTCCTCATTAAGACTCTAATCAGACCCTTTGCAGCTCTTCTGCGTTAAGAAAAACATGGAATAACCTGAAAACAGATGAGCATAAACATCTTCAATCGAGCTTTGGAACCTCAGGGTGCCTGCTGAAAACGCTGCTATTATGTTAGCTGGAACCAGGGAGGGAGGCCTCTTTTCCAGTAGTAACCATGTTTATAAAAGTTTTCTATGGGACTGTGTTTGGGTTTTCTCATCTTCCAAGAATGGGTCTCAGTGAAACACTGTGGTTCTTTCCAGCTCTTGTTGTATCAATTCTTTGATTTGATCTAGAATGTATCAAAGTACCTCTTCAAACAGAGATGCGTTGTTTCTTCTTGTTTCTATAAGCTACCTTTCAGTATCATAGCCTCAGAATTGAGATGCATGCTAGAGAGAGGATATTTGGCATTGCTTCCCCTCAACTGTAAAAATACTCCTTTTAACCTTGATTTCTACCACCCTGTAACTTCTGCTTATTGGTCTGAGAGCTATAGTTTGCACCAGCACCATGTATGTCTTACCTTTGTTCACTGGGTATATGTTCAGTATCTGAGGAAACCTATCACATCTTCCCTCGGCATTCTTTTTGTACAGTGAAAGACTATCCCCTGATCTTGGGGGCCATTGTTTCATTTTACTGTTTTAGACCTTGGAAACATTTTAAAGCTTTGCAGGGGAGCCCTTTAATATTGCACGCCTGGAAGTTAGTGATCCAAACTGCAGAACGCAATGAATATTCTCCGTAGGGCTCTATCTGAGTAATGCAGGGAAGAGAGTTCAGCCAGTTCTGTACCTAAGGTTTCACATTTGAGAGTTATATAGTAGAAATGTGGCGTTTCTTATGAATGCCAAGAATCTAGTCACGTCTCTTGTTTTCTGAATAGCCAGAGAGAAAACTCGCCTTTGATATTCACTGAAAACTGGCTTATTTAGTTAAGCCAGTTCCTGAGTCCAGGAATCCCCACTTTCCTTTCCCTTACCTGCCAGCAGTGTGTGTATTAGAATTGTTTCAACAGGAGGGAACACTTTCAAGTTTCAGGAGTGCCTTCTGTCCGCAGGAAAAGTTTTTGGAGCAGCTGTATTGAGTTATAATTTGCATAGCATATTTTAAGTGTACAATTCAGTGAATTTAGTACACGTACAGACTGATACTATGATCACCAAATCGAATTTATAACATTTTCCTCACTCTGAAGGAAGCCTCGTCTCATTTCACAGGTTTGTTTTGAAAGTGGATCTTGGAAAAGTCACTTATTCCTGTTCTGCACAGATGAAGATGTCAAGGTTCAGAAACCACCTTTGTCCCTATTTCATAGGGTCAAGCCGGTGTGACCTTAGAGAAAACTTTCCGCCAGTGCACTGTCAATTAGAAAGCACTGTACAGATGTTGGGTTATTATTAGATTATTTTGTCTGTGCGTGGCATTTCTCCCTTCTCCCTCCCGGGCTCATCAATAATTGGGTCTTAACGCTTTCTTTTATTTATAAGTGAAAATGTCAGATTGTCGTTGATATTGTCTAGCTAAAATTGCTAATATACCCTTTTAGTTTTAATTAGTAAAGAGATTAAACTGTCCAGTAATAGAACTGCTTCTGTTTTATCTATGTGCTCTCTTGGAGGGGAGGCATTTGTTCTTATAAACTTGCTGGTCAGTGTGTTGAGGGGAAAACACAAAAATCAGGCTCAAAGCTTAAGTGGGGAGCCCAGAATTTCAGTTCCATAGAGCACAGAAACCCACCCCTCCCGAATGTAATAGGAACCTGCCAAGCATACAGTCAGCATGTCCGAAGTGATTCCATTGTATAAGAGATTAGAGAAAGCCAAGATTTTGGACCATTTTCTGGCATCCTTAGTTATGTCCAAGAACAGAGTGCCCGGGATGGCGCCCCGCCCCCATTCCTGACACCAGGTGTATCTTCCACTTGTCTCACCTGTAGAAGTCAGGGCAGCTGGCCTCTCCTGGCAGCTCTTTGACTACGTGGCATCCCCTCTTCGACTGGCCAATAGTTTTAACAAGATCTTCTTTTTTAAGAAGTTTGCGTCTTTCTAATCCCGAAGTTAGGTAGGTGGAAACTGAGAGAATGAGTGTCAGCGCTGAAGGCAGAGGTGCACCTTGAGATGCCTTTGGAGCGTTTTGAGGAGGGTCAGTTCATGAGGATGAAACGTAGGTGTGGGATGAAGGCAGATGGAAGGTAGCACTGGCCGCTGGTGCTGGGGACAGAGCCGCTGGGTGTGGGCAAGGGCTTTGGCCGCCTGGACCTGCCTTAGTCCTGTGCTTCCTGGTTTGCAGGGTCCCTGTGCCGCTTTCTGTATTTTCGGTAAAAAGACAGGAAATGATAATATTTAAAAGTACAAGACAGTAATATCTTCAGACGTGTCTTGAAAGGATTAATACATCAGAATTTGAGAAAGTGAAATTAGTAAACAAGAGTAAGCCCCTTACCTGGGCCTAGGAGCTGTCACTCTAAGATAAATGGCTCCTCTATTCATGGTTCCAGAGAAACGTCTTCTTAGAACAAGTGCGGGGGGCCTCAGCAGTCTGCCACATTTTCTTCCCTTTTACCTCTTCTTCTGTATTTTCAAATATTCCTCAGAGTTAGAGGCAGCCTTTGGCTCACTCTGGCTCTTACTTTCAAAGCTATAAAAAGGAATGAACATATTTACCTTCTATTTTATAAATTTTATTACCATGTGAGCGTGCACGTGGGCGAGTGTGTATGTATGTGTGGTAAAGAAAAATTTCTGGTGAATGTCTCTTATTTATGTATCTTTCGCTGACTCCCGTGATGTGTTGTGACATGATTTTGTCTTGAAAGTAATCCACAGCTGTGGCATCACTGACTCTTGCCGTCACAGTTGGGCTAGTAGGGACCATCACATGGCTTTTCAAACTGAAATGTGCATCGGGATCACCTGAAAATCCTGCTAAAATGATTCTGTTCATTTAGTCTGGGGTGGGGCCTGGGCTTCTGCACTTCTAACGAACCCCAGAGTGATGCCCTTGCTGCATCTTTGAGCCGCACTCTAAGTAGCAAGCCTTCTAAGGCCCAGGGTTTGGTGATCCAGACAGGTTTCCCCAGACTGCCATTCCGGTACCTCGGTTCACGGGGTTTAGGGCTCCGGCCCATCAGAGTTGGATCAGGGGAATCTATTCTGGAAGGAAAGTCCTGCTTGGTTAAAAGATTCCCTCTTGGGCTTCCCTGGTGGCGCAGTGGTTGAGAGTCTGCCTGCCAATGCAGGGGACATGGGTTCAAGCCCTGGTCTGGGAAGATCCCACGTGCCACGGAGCAGCTGGGCCCGTGAGCTACAAATACTGAGCTCTGCGCGTATGGAGCCTGTGCTCTGCAGCAAGAGAGGCCGCGACAGTGAGAGGCCCGCGCACCGCGATGAAGAGTGGCCCCCGCTTGCCACAACTAGAGAAAGCCCTCGCACAGAAACGAAGACCCAACACAGCCAAAAATAAATAAATGAATAAATAAATTTAAAAAAAAAAAAAAAAAAAAAAAAAAAAAAAAAAGATTCCCTCTTTCCCGGGACTTCTCTGGCAGTCCAGTGGTTAAGGCTTCACCTTCCAACGCACGGGGAGTGGGTTCGATTCCTGTTTGGGGAGCTAAGATCCCACATGCCTCGGGGTCAAAAAACCAAAACATAAAACAGAAGCAATATTGTAACAATTCAATAAAGACTTTATAAAAAACCAAAAAAGATGCCCTCTTTCCTATAGTTGACCAGTGTTTAAATCGAATCAGCCTGTGATTGTACATATAGTAAGACACACACACACACACACACACACACACACACACACACACACACACACACACACACACACACACACACACACATATATATATAAAACCTTGGGGAAATTTCAAACCCCTGGATGTCTTACAAGGTCATTGGGGCAGTACTTTTACCACCTGTCTGGACCAGGCAGTGAGAGTTTATGGTCTCAGGGAGGGTGGGTGCTGTCAGGAAGTGGCTGCCACGTCCCTCCCTCCCGGACACCTGGGCTCCCTCCAGGTATTTTAAGGCTCTGGGGAGATAAGAGTTAAGTACCTCCATTCAAAAAAAAGTTTATGAAACTTTATTGTAGACTCAGAAACCTTCTGTGGATTATATAGGAGTATTCCCTTCCAGTGTGCTAAGGGTAGGCTAAGCCTCTATTTAAAAACAGTATTTTTGTTTTTATCTTTCATATTTCCATCATTTCCATTTGCACCAGGCTTGTCTCTGCAAACATATAAATTATGTTTATCTTTCTAGTGATGGCAAGATAAAAGAAAAATTTCAAAGACCTTTCCAGAATGACTTGATCGCCTCAATTTTAACACCTTTAGTCACGCAATTCAGAAAATGGCATATTTCCCTATAAACATCTTGTTTGATCATTCGTGATGTTTTTCTGTCATCCTGGAAGAGTTATGAAAGGCTGCAGGATGTACATCTGATAATATTGGTTGTTAGTTTTAAACCAGTGAGAATACACTGCCTCTGGCCCGCTTGGGCCTTGCAAACAGGCCTGTTGCATTAAATACCACATTGTGTTTATTCCCTATGGGATTGTGGCAGATACCATTTTCTGGAACTAACAGTCGTAAATTATCATGTCTTATTTGTCTCTACGACATGATCTTAGGGTACTTTGATTGCTGTGGAGACTGACACTTAAAACAGTGGGAAATATAATTTTAAATTGCTTGTTTGAAGATTTCTTCATTGTTCCTTATTATAAAATGGTGAAAATAATTTATCAGTAAAGATTCCTTTCAGCTGAATATCTTTTGGTGCCTTAAAATGATTGATCATATTAGTTAATCACTATGGCCATTTTCTAGGAAGGCAAAAGGAAGAGGTGATTTTTTATTTTAATTGAAGTATAGTTGATTTACAATGTTGTGTTAATTTCTGCTGTATAGCCGAGTGACTTAGTTATACATATATATACATTCTTTTTCATATTCTTTTCCATTACGGTTTATCCCAGGAGATTGGACATAGTTCCCTGTGCTATACAGTAGGACCTTGTTATTTATCCATTATAAATCCATTATAAATGTAATAGTTTGCATCTACCAACCTCATTACCCAATTCCCAGTCCGTCCCCTCCCTCCCCCCACCCCCTTGGCAACCACAAGTCTGTTCTCTATGTCTGTGAGTCTGTTTCTGTTTCATAGATAGGTTCATTTATGCCATATTGTAGATTCCACATATAAGGGATATCATATGGTGTCTTTTCTCTTTCTGACTTACTTCACCTAGTATGATAATCTTATTTGCATCCATGTTGCTGCAAATGGTATTATTTCGTTCCTTTTTATGGCTGAGTAATATTCCATTGTATATCTATACCACATCTTCCTTATCCATTCATCTGTCAATGGACATTTAGGTTATCTCCTTGTCTCGGCTATTGTAAATAGTGCTGCTTTGAACGTAGGGGTGCGTGTATCTTTTTGAATTAGAGTTTTGTCTGGATATATGCCCAAGAATGGGATTTCTGGATCATATGGCAGCTCTATTTTTAGTTTTTTGAGGAAGAGGTGATTTTTTCCAAACATTATTGAGTGGTGTCATCTCTGTATAGCCAAACACACCAACAACAGATCATTATCTTCTCCAAGAAGTTTTGAGAGGTGAAATCCAAGCTAGTGTGTGTTACTTGGGAAAGTCTCATGCTGCCCCTGTTGTGGGCCAGCTGCAGAATTCATGGATTGGAAGTAAGTTCTAGACCACAGGTGGCTTTCCTTGGTCCTACCCAGGAACTGTTTGTAATCAGTGAGAAAGCCCTGGGCCTGGCAGGCAGAGAAGGCGCTGTGTCATCCGCGTGCCAGGTGATCTGCTCTTATGTCCCTGCTCCATCGGTGGAGGACTGGGTTATGCATTTCCTCAGCAGCTTCTCATATGGTCCCCGGGGGAACCCCTGGTGTTCGTGTGCAGGATGCCCGGCTGGGATGAAGAGACAAAAGAACACCCATATAGCAAGCTGGCTCCAGTAGAGACCCCAGACTCACTCTTGGCCTCATTCACCTGAATTCTTACCTATTATTTTCTACCCATTTGATTCCATAGTAAACTCTTACCTCTTCCTAAGTTGTATAGTTGTCTACTTTGATGAAAAGAATGTGCTTAATAGAAGGTTTCCTGATCTAGCAGATTGATTGTAAATGATAATTTTCAGAGGATTAGAACAGCGAAATACACTTTAATCAAGGAAATACAAACTCAGGTGGATGGATTGTAAAAGCCATCAATCCAACTCCTTTTATTTACGAAAGGGAACTTTTATACCTGGTGTCTGAGTCAGGGTTCTCCAGGGCAATAGAACTCATAGGATAGGTAGTGAGATATATAGCAGCATGCCTGAAATTTGAAACTGTTGTTTCATGCATTTTAGATCAGAAAAATTAAATAGGGGTTGTCGATGCTGTGATTGTCTTTATTTGTGGGTTGCTTCTTGGTACAGAATGCTGTAAAGTTGGCCAGAAAATGGAAAGACTTTCTGAGCCTTCGATACATCTGTGCAGAAAGTCACACCTCCGCCTGGCAGAGGAGATGCTCCTTAATCGTAACGATATCTGGAGGTCATGTGATCTTTTAATAAATTTATTTATTTTTGGCTGCATTGGGTCTTCGTTGCCGTGCGTTGGCTTTCTCTAGTTGTGGTGAGTGGGGGCTGCTCCTCATTGCGGTGCCCGGGCTTCTCATTGCGGTGGCTTCTCTTGTTGCGGAGCACGGACTCTAGGTGCGTGGGCTTCAGTAGTTGCAGCACGTGGGCTCAGTAGTTGTGGCACGAGGGCTCAGTAGCTGTGGCTTGCGGGCTCTAGAACGCAGGCTCAGTAGTTGTGGCACACGGGCTTAGTTGAGCCGCGGCATGTGTGATCTTCCCGGACCAGGGCTTGAACCCGTGTCCCCTGCATTGGCAGATGGATTCTTAACCACTGTGCCACAGGGAAGCCCAGATCACGTGATCTTATTAATAGATGTTTACTATGCCTGAGACGGAACTCCCTACAAAATGTTCTATGATAAAAATGACTCAAACGTATCCCACGGGAGGTCACGTGAGGCCACATGAAGAATAGGAAATCTGCAAATTTTGCTGCTGTTGGCAGAACCCTGCTTCCCACGAGGTACAGCCCACAAGCCATTCTATGACCGCTGATAATTGGCTTCAATGAAAGAAGTTTAGAAGGATGAGTCACTGTAGACACGGCACTGGGTTACTAGTTTCTGTTGTTGTTGTTGAACTGCCTTTGGAACAAAGTTCTTTCACGTGTCAGGTCTTCACACTATTGGCCAAGAGTAACAGGAGGCGACCCGCTTGCTCTTCCGAAAGCTCAAGAATGTTCTGGTGCCATTTGGGGATAATCCTCTTATGGTTCAGTTACTCGTAGAACTGATTTAAAAGAAGGAAAGGAGGGAAGAACTGAGGAAGGGAGAGAAAGAAAGAAAGAGTTTGTCCATTTCCTCTAGGTTGTCCATTTTCTTGGCATATATCAATAGTTCTTCATAGTGGTCTCTTATGATCCTTTGTATTTCTTTGGTGTTGGTTGTTAACTTCTCCTTTTTCATTTCTAATTTTACTGATTTGAGCCTTCTCCTTTTTTTTTCTTGATGAGTCTGGCTAAAGGTTTATCAATTTTGTTTATCTTTTCAAAGAAGCAGCTTTTAGTTTCATTGACCTTTTTTTTTTCTTTTAGTCTATGTCATTTATTTCTGCTCTGATCTTTATAATTTCTTTCCTTCTACTAACTTTGGGTTTTGTTTGTTCTTTCTCTAGTAGCTTTAGGTGTAAGGTTAGGCTGTTTATTTGAGATTTTTCTTGTTTCCTGAGGTAAGGTTGTATCGTCATAAACTTCGCTCTTAGAATTGCTTTTGCTGCGTCCCATAGGTTTTGAATCATCCTGTTTTTGTTTTCATTTGTTTCTAGGTAGTTTTTTAATTTCCTCTTTGATTTCTTCAGTGACCCATTGGTTGTTTAGTAGTACATTGTTTAGCCTCCACGTGTTTGTGTTTGGGCAGTTTTTTCCTTGTAGTTGATTTCTAATCTCATAGCGTCGTGGTTGGAAAAGATGCTTGTTATGGGGAGAGATGGGGGGTAGGGGCAAGGGAGGGATCTCTGTTCTCTGGAGTGGAGGACGCTCCCAGATCCCGATTCACCGAGGTGAGTCCTCACCTCAGTCCATATTTAGGTGGTCCGTCTTTCTTGGCCATTATTAATATTATTACAAATGGTGTCACCAATTTCACTACTAAATGAAATGTACTAAAAAACTCCCTTCAGAGATTGAAAAACTGAGGTTTAGGAGGCTTAAATAATGGTGTTTACCCATAGGATCTTGAAGGACCTGTGGTAGATTGTATTTGCTTATTTATTTAGAAAACACAGAGTGTTGGTCTTATTTTGTTTGTTGCTCATCAGGCTCTTCTATTTTTAATTGAGGTATAGTTGATTTACGGCGCTTCAGGTGTACAGCAAAGGGATCAGTTGTCCTTCACAATTATTCAACTCCTTGCACTATAGACTTGGCCATACGGCTTGTATTAACCACCAAAATGTAGGAGAGAGTGACAGCTTCATGTCCAAGTGGAAGCGTTCAGAGCCTGCTGGTGTTCCCTGTGTCTCTCTTTTCCTGTTAGGAGACCAGCATGTGCTCTGGGTGGAGGCTGTGCTGTCAGCCTGGGTCCCAGCGTGGAGAGGACCCTGAGCGGAGCCAACTGCTGACCCGCGATGGACATTTAGCAAAAGTCAGAAGCAAGTCTTGTTCTTGTAAACAGCAGAGGTGTTGTAAACAACAGAGCCTCTGGGACCTGGCGGTGATTGTTACTGCAGCATAACCCAGCCGATCCTGATCGATACCAGATGCCTTAAGTGCTACCACTCTGGGATTCTAGATTTCTGTTGATGTAAAAATGTATAGTGTCCCTTTGTTCCAAAAAAAGGATTAAAATCAGCTTAAAAAAACACCCCCAATTCCACAGAATTAAAATGCATAGATTACCTAACACACACACCTATTTGAGTAAAAGAAATGAAGGCAGAAAAATAAATCCAGGGCAAACCCGATACCATTAGATGGAATGCGAGCTGGGAGGCGTCTGCCCCAGGCAAGCAGCGTGTGGGCTTGGCCCTTTCTGGACTTTGTTACAAAGAGGGAACATGTTGTTCAGGCTTCAACAAACCCATTGCTTTCATCTCAGGTGAGCTAAATGCACAGCGAACAATAGCAGAGTGGGAATTCAGATATACTACTTTATTAATAGCCAGGCTCACAAGAACCTCTGCAATCGGGTGCTGGATCCGGGCACATCACCTAGGTCACCAGGCTCGGGACACCCTCCTGCCTCCTGTTTCTTCCCAGCTCACACATCTCAGTCTTGATTCCAGGGGCTCTAACATACCTGCCAGGGGAGGAGGACAGCCAGGTGTGAGGGGGAGGCTGTGGCCACGCTTACACACCCAGCTGTGTCCCCGGAGAGCAAACATGAAAAAGCACAGTGGTGGCGGGACCTGCCATCAGCTCTGTTTACACCAGGAAGCAGAAAGCTGGTAGGCGGTGACTTGCGACACTGCAGCCCCGTGAACCATTAATCTGGGTCCATTAAGATCCTGGTCTCCTGCGGGAACCCAGAGGTAGGAGTCATTAATGATTGTGATGATGTGGAAGCACTCCCAACCCTCCCACACACTGCAGACCCTGGTGGGTTTGCTTTTCTTTGTTGAAAATTAAAGTAACTGTCCCGGCCACCTGTCACTGATGTCACACATTTCTTCAAGTCCGAGATGCACATGATTTACATGGTTTTTTGGATCTTTAATATCACGGTGTGTATGTCATATTTTAATCGGGAGTACATTTCCTTTATAAGTGGTCCAAAAAAAATAAGGTTGCATATTCGACCAATGATCTCTGAGTTTTGATGAAATGTGACATAAGGACATTTGTCAGAGCAGAAATATCACCTCGTGTCAGAGAAGAAAGAGCCTGCAGGTTCGTGGGGGGCTTCGCAAAACCAGACGCTCCTGGTGCCGGGCGTCCCGTCTTTGGATACAGCCAGGAGCGGGTAGTCCACAGCCGGCAGCCCACAAATGAGGCACGGAAATCCACCGTCCCTGACATCCATGGTTCCAAATGGTTTGGGACTAGTAGGCTGCCCTCAAGATGGCCAAAGCCATGTATTTGTAGAAGCAGGTGCTACAGATGCTCTTTGAATCTCCAGCGATCAAGGAAGGAATGAAGGATGAAGCCAAATGCTGCCAACCAGGCAGGGGAGTTCAGGGCAGCCCAAGTGGCAAAGGGACATAAAGGGATTTGAGATGACCAGGCATGGAGGACTTAGGGGACCAATGCTTAGAAGCCCGGAATCTCTTTATGGTGAAAATCACTGCCTGTTAGAAAGACTTGCCTCCAAAGACAAAGGGCCAGGTGAACACAGCGTCCTACACCTTTAAAGTGGCAAAAGCCACTTTCATTACGGGTGTGTTTGATCCTGCATGCTGAGCACCTGAGGTATAACTTGAAGACGACCGCAGTAGGCTGAGGGTTGACACTTTCTCTGCAAGTTCGCAAGCCTAGAGAAGGCATGTTCATGGGCAGAAGACTCCCTCCCCTCCATGGGGGGAGCTGAGGGGTCAGGGAGGAGTGTCACTCTTATATCCCTCATCCGGTCATTGGTGGGGGGTCTCTGTAAGATCTCCAGAGTGGGAGGGATGGGATCCAGGAGGGTAGTAGCTGAACACGAATACCAAATTGATCGTGCCGTGGTTTAAAAATCGCCAAACTTCAATATCGCCAAGCGTAGTTGTCTGTGGTTATTTGCTGGCTGGATAGCCTAGGGCTGGTTATTTCATTTCCCTGTGCCTCAGTTTTCTCATGTGTAACATGGAATACTAACAGTATCACCATTTAGGTTTTTGGGGAGGTTTAAATGAATATATATGTTGAATTATTAATAAATGTAACATTACTGTAACATATGTATATATAACATATAATATATGTATATGTGTATATATGTCTGTGTGTGTATATATATGCACGTTCATTTAATCTGCATCAGTGAATAGCTATATATACACACATATATACACATATATTCATTTAATCTGCATCAGTGAATATATAGCTATATACACACGCATATATACATATATTCATTGATGCAGAATAAAGCTGTTATTAAGCCATCTCTCTCTCTCTGCCTATAGCCAACTTTTCCTCCTTGGAGATCTTATTTAAACTCTTCAGCTCTCTGGGCCCTTTCCAGGGCTTTCCTTCCTCTTTAGCGATCTCAGCGCTGGGCATGGGGCCTGGGTTCTGGATCTGTGCTTCTAGAGGTGGGAGAATCACTGTAGCCGTGACTGCTGCGCCCTTGAGGCTGGTGAGCGATGGACCTTCTGGCTGGTTGTTGGCCTGAGGCATCGAGGGCCAGATCCAGAGGGCCCAGGGCTCTGGGGCAGGTATTCCTGGGCACCGTGGGCACCCACAAGCCAGGCTGCGTGCAAAGCCAGAGGCACAGTGGGTACCCAGTGCTCTCTGTAGGCGAGGGGACCACCCAGGATCCTTTGAGAAGTCAGGATCCTGGGCACCAGGGTTTGGTGGGAGGTTTCTGCAAGCTTGTGGTGGGGAGTTCAAGAAAGCTTCTGGACTCGAGGACACTGCCATCCATGTCACCCGCTTAGCCCCATCTGGTCTGATCATTGACACTGTATTTCCAGGGCTGTGGGCCATCCAGGGTGATGACAGAGCCCGCTGACTGGGCCAAGGGTGGATGGTGGACCCTGTGGGATGGTGCTGGGGCTGGGGAGAGGGGCCATTAGTTGGAGCTCAGGGAGAGCTCTGATTCCCTGTGAGCGCTGGTCAAGCCCCTGCTAAATGAAGTTCTAGGTTCCGATTAAGGTGGCAGTCCAGCTTGGTGGAAGGTGTGTGACCTAAGGCAGGTTCCTTAATCTTCCTACACCTCTGTCCCTACAAACTCTAAAACATCTCCTCATTATGGGTAACTGAATATTCACGTTTGTTACATGGTGTCAGTGTCAGGTTACATCTTAGGTGTCCCTGGGGGGGACAGGATAGTGAGGGTAATGGTGATGGATTTCTTAAACAGTCCTCTGCAGACCACAGCAGCCACCTGACATCACTGGGATTTCTCAGGGGTAAACTCCTCACACACGTAACGGCTGTTCACTACCGAGTCTACCTCCTTGTAGCCTCTCCAGTTGAACTCAGGAATTCATTGACTCAACAAAAAAGTTATCAAGCCCCTAGGAAGCACCAGCCACGCTTGTAAGGTTTCTGACATCACAGTCCTGATTCATAGCTGTTTGATCCTATGTAATCTGTTGCCTCTCGCTGGTCACGTTCGTGTTTCTATCTGTGAGCCTTTTGTGCTCATAGGTACAAGTAAATCACATCAGAGCAGGAATCAGGTAAATTGTGAGACTCTATTACAAATTACTTGAAATCCCATTTATATCCTAATAGGAAAGAAAGAGAGAGAGAGAGAAACACACCTGATACCCACTCTCTATGTTAGAACATTGGTGTATTAAAAGGGGAAGGGATGCTAGGAGTTCAGCAGGGGCAGGAGAATGCCAGGCCTACTTGCCTTTACCACCGAAGGGCTGGAGTTTTCTCCATCATATTTGTGGACGGTGTTTTTGGAAGATGGGTGTGTTTTATTTAGGTGGTTCAGATGTCTGAAGTGGGGAGGTTTGATGGAAGTTGATATGTCATTGTTACTTGATCTGTGGACACATGTATAAGAAGTTAGCTACACATTTTTCCTCCTCTGTTTTTTCCTTACCTATTATGCAGAGGACCTGAGAATATGTCTTGGTTACAGGAACTGATTGTTTATGTGGACAGGGATTGGAGAAATGATTTGCTGTTTAGAATTTCTCCTTATATGACATTCCACCAGATAAACAGATAGCTGTTCCCAGGTCCACTGGAAAAATGCAGATTAAAAAAAAGGTTTTCAAACTTATGGTTACCAAAGGGGAAACGTGAGGGGGAGGGATAAATTGGGAGTTTGGGATCGATGTATATACCCTACTATATTTAAAATAGATAAGCAACAAGGACCTACTGTATAGCACAGGGAACTCTACTCAATATTCCGTAATACCCTAAATGGGGAAAGAATTTGAAAATGAATAGGTATATGTATATGTATAACTGAATCAGTTTGCCGTATACCTGAAACTAACACAACATTGTAAATCAACTATACTCCAATATAAAATAAAAGTTAAGAAAAAAAACAAATAAAAGGTTTTGTTACAAAAATATTTCCTTGGTATATGTTTTTATTTTACAGGAAAGAATCATGTGTTTTACTTAAAGTTCTTATTGCAAAAAACGAATACATACCTGTGCTCATTGTAAGAGATTCCAAAGTAAAAATTTACCTGAAATTCTGTCATGCTGATATATATCACCTTTAATATTTTGGTGGCCACCTTTACTTCATCTCTGTTACACATACATATATAGTGTGGAATTTTGCATTTCATGAATGAGATCATGAATTCTATTTGAACTATTTGAACATCTGCTGGGACTCTTGGGTCCCCAAGAGATACGGGAACTATGTTACCGAGTACGTGAACAAGAAGTACGTCACGTTATCTTAAAAATGATTTGTTCCTACATATTTTTATTGTGGATGAGTTAGAAAATATAGAAAACCGAGAGAGTAAAAGTCACAGCAGCACCCAGGGAAGATTTACATTAATACCATATTAAACTATTCCCAGGATTTTTCTGTTTCTATATACAGAACCGGATTAGAAGGGCATGGTTGAGAGACAGCCCAGCCTAGTGGTTGAGTCCATGCGGGGTGGCGGGGGGCAGCTTGAGCAGGAACCCGAAGCAGAAAGGTGTCTGCGGGTTGGTGGTCAGCAGGGAGAGAAGAGGGAATTCGAGACACGTCCAGTGGGAGGGGTCAGAGACACGCCGAAGGGCCAGTTATCGAGGGCCTGGCACCTCTGTCAAGACTGGCTTTTCCTCTAGTGAGAGGGAAGTGATGGGAGGGCTTTGGGCAGAAAAGTGAAGTGGTCTGATGGGTCGTGCAGGATCACACTGCCTGCCGTGTTGGGAAGAGGCTGCAGGGGTGTGAGCGTGGAGGCTGTTCCAGTAATTCAGCCAAGAAGTGATTGCTGGTGGCTCAGATGAGGTAGGTAGTCCTCGGGTACCGGAAGTAGGATTTGGGGTCAGATTAGACGTGAGGGATGAGATACAAAGAGGGGCCACGGCTGACATCAAAACTGGGGCTGGAATTATTTACAGTAGCCAGAGTACGGAAACAATCACGTGCCTGTCAGTGGATGAACGGATAAAGAAGATGTGATACACGCACGCGCGCACACACACGCGCACACACACACACACACACACACACACACACACACACACACGCACACAATGGAATACTACTCAGCCATAAAAAAGAACAAAATCTTGCCATTTGGAACAACATTTGCCCTTGAGGTTATCATGCTAAGTAAAATAAGTCAGAGAAAGCCAGATACCATATGCCTTCATTCATATGAGGAACATAAAAAAACAAAAAATAAATGAGCAAACCAAACCACACAATAACAAACACATATATCCCTCTGAGGAGCCATCAGCAAACAGATGATATTTACAGCCTTAAGATGGATGAGCTGATGAAGGAAAGAAATATGGGTAAAGTAGAGAAAAGCCTTGGAGAAAATAGGAAGACCTGAAAGGTTATTGGTGACGTTTGCAAATGGCTTTGGAGAAAGGAATGATGTGTTTCCCCATTAGCAGCAGGTGGGAACATTTGCACCACTGCATTCTCATCTGATCTCTCTGTTACAAATTTTTTAATCATGACCAACTTAAAAGATACTTTTTTTTGCTGAATTACTATTTAAATTGTAATTTATTTGATTGTCAGATAGAACAAATTTCCATAAACGTAGTTAGTCATTTCCATTACTTACTCTGAAGTGAATTATCTGTTCATTTTCCATAATTTGAAGTCAAAGAGACTGTGTTTTATTCTCTCACAGTGGGGGCCATTGAACATTTTTAATGAGCACAACACGACGAGGGTGGCTCTCTGGGAATATTAAGAGGAGAGTTCCTAGCCGTGCATCTTCCCTCATAAGTCATTGATGAGTGATTTAGACTGCAGAGCTTCAGCTGTGTGAAAAGTTCGGAGAAACTGGTTTTGGATAACTACCAGTCAACTGTGAGTGCGTTAGCTGACCATTAATGGAATGAAACCTTTACAATTCTTGTTGGCCCCGTGTGGAGCAACCATTTAGGACTGTCTGTCAGCCTTGAAGTCAAGACTCTCAGTATGGAAGACAGAGTCCCATTCCTTTATTTGCCTTGCTCCTGAAAGCCAATTACCCTTCCCATCTCCCACCCCACCCCTCCCTATAGTGAGACAACAGGAAGTGACGGCATCATTCACATCTAGCTTATACAACATGGAGTCAGAGTAGACACTTGTGGTTCATCATCTTCAGGGAAGGTAGCAAGACTTCCAGGTTCGGCAACCACTGCCTCCCAGTGGCCTCAGTGGGATGTGGTCCCAGTAGACGTTGCAAAAGCAGGAAACATCCTGGACCATCTGCTGCGTCTCACTAGATCCTCCAGTGTAATCAACTCAAAAGCCATTCCATAGACAGCTCAGGGAGGCAAACTTCAGCTTGTGGAATTGCCTTTAGAGCCTGGGGATATTCTAGGGATACATTCTCTTTAATTTATTTTATTGAAGTCTAGTTGATCTACAATGTTGTGTTAATTTCTGCTGTACAGCAAATGATTCAGTTATATATGTGTGTGTGTGTGTGTGTGTGTGTATTCGTCATACTCTTTTCCATGATGGTTTATCACAGGATATTGAATAAAGTTCCCTGTGCTGTACAGTAGGACCTTGTTGTTTATCCATCCTATATATAATAGTTTGCATCTGCTAATCCCAAACTCCCAATCCATCCCTCCCCTCCCCCACCCCTCTTGGCAACCACAAGTCTGTTCTCGATGTCTGTGAGTCTGTTTCTGTTTCGTAGATAAGTTCATTTGTGTCATATTTTAGATTCCACATGTAAGTGATATTATATGGTATTTGTCTTTCTCTTTCTGACTTCACTTAGTATGATAGCCTCTAGGTCTGTCTATGTTGCTGCAAATGGCATTATTTCATTCTTTTTTATGGCTGAGTAGTATTCCATTGTGTATATGTATCACATCTTCTTTATCCATTCATCTCTTGATGGACATTTAGGTTGTTTCCCCGTCTTGGCTATTGTGAACCGTGCTGCTGTGAGCACAGGGGTGCATGTATCTATTTGAATTATAGTTTTGTCTGGATATATACCCGGGAGTGGAATTGCTAGATCATATGGTGACTCTATCTTTAGTTTTTTTGAGGAACCTCCATACTGTTTGCCATTGTGGCTGCACCATTTTACAGAAGGACACATTCTCTTGAATTAAAAAAAAAAAAAAAAGACGGTCGTTCAGTGGTGGCCATTGGGGTGAGCTTGACTTGCGGAAATATTTACTAAACTTGACTTCAAATAAGCCAGCAGTGGCAACCCTGCTTCACATGCACAGCTTGTTTTAGAATAATATGCCTAATTTTCTGAAACGGTTTTGAAAGCAGTTCTCAAAAAGGAATTCCAAAATATCGTGAACGGAGGCAGCGTTTCAAGGATTAGCTGCGCTCCATCCTGAGGTGACTCTTCTACAGGAAATCACACTTACTTGTGTATCTTGTTGGGCCTTAAAAAGCAGCCTCAGGAGATTGTAGGCCACACACGTGTACCTGGAGCTTCCCTATTGAATTTGGAACCCGAACCGATTGCCAGAAACTGTGTTTAAAATCCCATGGATAAGAATCCCAGTGAACTACAAGGTGCTGTTAACCACTTTCTAAAAGAAAGTTAAATTCATCACTTAAGATTAGAGTGGAGGTCCTTGAAAGATGTGCCGTTTTAAGGAGAAAAAGTCTCCCATTCCAGAGCACATGGCAAGCGAAGGCTCACAACCCTAGCCCTACTGGAAGCTTCCACAGTCTTCCTATGATGGGAAATGAGGCAAGTTTTGCCCTCATTTCAGGCTCACGGCGATCAATGTAACTTTTCTTTCTTCGGGTGGATGTCCTCAGAAGAAAGATACTGTTCTTTGCTGAACAAACTAGTTCAAGTATTTCATGGGGGAAAAAAAACTATTGAAATTCATTATTCTGTCAGCTTCGGCGGAGGTCCTCTGAGGCTGTCAGTGACAACCATTTTCTCCTAGCCGTGATTTCTGTCATACCCCGAGTACACGAGTTCTGTTTACAGATGGTTTTTCCTGGGATGCCAGTTGAATGTTAACACGTTTATCTTGAACTTGTTTTACGGCTGGCGGCCTCAGCATTGTACTTCAACAACACTCCTAAAAGTGTCCAGAAGGATGTGTGAAATCAAAGGGCTGTGTATCCAGTGGTTTTTCAGCCTTTTGTGTATCAGTTTGCATCCCCCGTCAGCTGGCCTTCTGCCTGAAGCAGCTTTCGTGTGCTGGTTAATGTATGGCATTCCAGAGTAGCTGATATCCCAAAACGGGTAGGAAAACTGTTCCTTCTCATTTGCTTTCGGAGCAGAACTGCAGAAGGAACTCTGCTGATCATTTACAAGTGACAAAGGTGAGAGCTCTAGAAGGCAAGGTAAACTTGCCATTTTCTTTTTTGCTACTTGCCTTTGAGTTATCGCTTTGTTTATGTAAAGTGTAGATCACCAACATCCACAGAGGGGACATGTCTTCTGACGGAGACGGAGATCACTGAGAAATGGCAGCCGCTGAAGGACACCAGGCTGCGTGGTCTCCTGTGGGGCCGGAACAAACGGGCCAGACTCTGGCCACAGAGTCTAGAAGTATCACTTGTTTGACTTGCTCCAAACTGTGGGGAGAGGTGATCTGCCCTGTAAATCTACCCAAGCATAAGATTGTCGTGTTTTGAGGGACACTGGGCAGGACCCCAGAAGCCTGGTTTCCATCCAAGGTCACCATCACTGTCTTTGTCCCCTGGTGGTCATCTACCCGTTAGAACCCTCAGTTGCCTCAACTGGAAATGAAAAAACCTTCCCCCCCGCCCCTGATGATCTGCAAAACCACATTTGGCTATAACGACCTTCGACTCCGTGACAGGTGCCGCTCAGTTTGCCTTGTGATGTGCTCAGCTCCTGCCCTGCTTCTGCCTGGAGCCGAGGGGCGTCCTGTGGAAGCTGCCAAAGCTGGCACGCCCAGCTCTTGCCTATTCAGATAAACCCTTGTCTGGGTTGAGAATATAATTACCTTTCTCAGAGCGAGAAGGAAAAGCAATGCCAGAATGTTCGCTGTGTCTTTATCAACGCCAGGGACACTTCTCCCATCGTACGTGAGTTAATTTCTGCAGATGCTTGGCTGAAGAGCTGGCACAGGACCAGCCACTCGGTGGCACATTACTCGGGCACAGAGGAAATGAGAATATGATCCGTGGATGAGGCAGACAAGTCTTTTCCTGCACCAGCCAGTTCTTTACCTTTCGTTGGGATGTTTTTGTAGTCCCACATTCTCATTTTCTCTCTCTCTTTTGCACACACACACACGAGACCCAGGTTTGCTGCAAACCCCTCTGTTAATAAGGAAGCCAGCCCATCCCAGGAGCTTTAGGGAATCAGGGAAGCAGGATAGACACTGGTCAGCAGATCCGGTGGCGGTTGTGTGGTGGCAGCACCCGTGAACCTGGACGAGATGAAAACAGACCTCGGAAGTTCCGCTGTCCTGGCTGCAGTGCAGGAGGCCAAGAGGAGGTGGCTGGGCCATCAGAGGAGCACCGGGGACGGTGGGTGGATGGCCTGACCAATGCTGAGCCCGTCCTGCCGGGTGGTGTGGAAACAAGGGAAGGACCGACAGCAGGAACAGCCGTAGCCCACTCAGCTCATCACCTGCCGGGCTCTGGGGACACGTAACAGGGCAGGTGATGGAAGGAGGCTGCAGAGGGCCAGTGGGGGAGATGGGCCTGGAGTCCTGTGTCCCTGGATGTGGGCACACGAGGACACGGGCTTTGCTTGGTAGGACAAGGAGTGAGTCAGAGACTGGGGGCGGGACAGGGCACATGTCCCCAGAGGGCGGCCCCGTTGCCAGGCCGTGAATCATCGCTGTTATCACACGATCCTCAGCTTAGAAGGGACCACGGCCTCTCATGTCAGCTTAAACATCTGGCCATCAAGGCCCACGCCCCACTCTCAGTGCAGAGCAGCCCCCGCCCCGCTAGACCCCCCCCCCCCCCCGCCCTCACTCAGGCCCCTGTCGGCCCCATGGCCACGTGCTTGGTGTACGTTCTCTCTGTGCTACCCTGGGAAACACGACAGGAGCCCCACTGTGCTGATGGGGAAAACGAGGCTCACGTGGTCAGATCCGGCCAGACCTGGGCCCACGCCCTGCCTCTGGCTCTGGTCTGTGGTGCTCGCCGCGCCGCTGGCCCGTTCCCCTGACCTCATACTTCCACTCAAGGGCCGCCTCTACGGAGCCTGTGGGTGACCCAGCCCACCGGCTCCCTCCTGCACCCACCAGGCCCCGCTGTCTGGAGCGAGGCCTGCAGCCGGATT
This sequence comes from Phocoena sinus, assembly GCF_008692025.1. Lineage (NCBI taxonomy): Eukaryota > Metazoa > Chordata > Mammalia > Artiodactyla > Phocoenidae > Phocoena > Phocoena sinus. The sequence continues at coordinate 3,903,985 of NC_045771.1, read as the reverse complement.
ACGAGGCCTCCTCGCCGGGAAAGCTGGCCTCCGCATTCTCCGAGGACCTAGTACCGCGCTGCACTCGGTCACCAGCACATGTGATGAGCCTCTAACCGGTGGGATGAAATGTTATTTAATTTGCTTTTCTTTCCCAGAACTCTCATGCCCTTAGTTGAGTCTGGGCTGGGACAGTTCTCTTGAGGGGAAAGGGAAGCTGTTCTGTCCATACTGGCTTCTGAGCTCTAACTTTTCCCAGAAAATATGTAGGTATCACAGTGACGTGAAGAGGGTGCAAGTTTTCTTAGAGGCTTATAAACTAGTCCGTGGAGACACGGCCCAAATATCAAGGTAATACACCGTTATAAACAAGGTAGCAAGGCAGAAGGAATTACCTACCGACGTAGGAAGAGTTTTGTTGTTTTTTTTTTAATTGGAGTATAGTTGCTTTACATTGCTGTGACAGTTTCTGGGGTACAGCAAAGTGAATCAGCCATACATACGCATGTATCCCCTCTTGGATTTCCTACTGAGCAGAGTTCCCTGTGCTATCCACCAGGTTCTCATTAGTCATGTATTTTATACATAGTAGTGTATATATGTCAGTCCCAATCTCCCAATTCATCCCACCCCCACCCTTCCCCCGTGGTATCCACATGTTTGTTCTCTATGTCTCTGTCTCTATTTCTGCTTTGCAAGTAAGATCATCTGTACCGTCTGTCTAGATTCCACAGATACGCGTTAATATACGGTATTTTTCTTTTTCTGACTGACTTCAGTCTGTATGACAGTCTCTCGGTCCATCCACATGTCTACCACAGGAAGAGTTTTAAGTGAGGTCAGGTGGTTTGTGTTTCGAATTGAAGTTGGTGGGAAGTGTGAGCTGGGGTCCCCATGCTGGCTCAGGATGGAGAGCCCGGGTCAGACACGGGCATGGGGACCACAAGCTTGTCACCAGGTCTGCCTGGCGCACAGCTAGATGGCATTCCCCATCTCCTGCAGCCAGACGTAGCCCTGGGACTGAGTTTCTGCCACTGTCGTGGGTGAGGAAGTGACACATGGCACCTCCAGGACAGCCCCTAGACCCGTGAGACGTTACATTCTGTCGTGTAAGCCTCCTGGCCTGTGGTGCTTTGCTGTGGCCGCCCGAGCCTGACCAAGACCAACCAGACGGCAGTATGATTCCTCAGGGAGAGAAGCTCAAGTTTGGGGCCCCCAGGAGCCCTGATGGGAGGTTGGCTCCCAGGCACTGTGTGGTGAGCGGTAGACAAGAGTCACGTGGAGGGGGTGCCCTGGGGATGTGACAGCAGCTGTTTGGGGCCTTGGTGCCTGGGTGAGAAGCATCTAGTCTGAAATTCTAGAGCTGCTCTTAGGACAGACAGAGGGGTGTAGAGAGTCCCGTGAGCGCCATGCCCCTGGGTACCCCACAGTGAGGAGATGCGGGTAGGAGATCGTGCTTGCCCATGGCTGCCTAAAGGATGAAGTTTATTATATAAAACCTACACGAAACTGATGATCACTGAGACCAAGGAGTCGTGCGGCCCAGTTCTCTCAGGGCACCTCCTCCTCCAGTTTGCTCCTTTGTGTTTTCTCCTTCCGTCAGAGCCGCCCTGATGCCCATTTCAGCCCCATTCACCGTGCTGCAGGAGAAGCTGGGTGGTAGGGCTGGGAAAGGGGCTTGAGCTGCCCCTTGGAGACATGACAGCCGGTGAGAATGCACACGCTTTGGTGAAGACTGATGAGATTCCACAAGCGAAGTCTCATTCCCCTTAGGAAAGGGGGGCGTGGGTTCAGAAGAGCGTGCCGGGGACCGCAGGGGCTGTCCTGGTTCTCGTGTGAGGATGAGAGTTTGTGCATTCCAACCAGGGTCCCTTCTCTCTCTGAAGAATGTGAGGGACTTTCCCCAGCTCTGACCTCCCAGGCTGGAGGCATGTGTGGACCCCGAGGAACAGGGCATACGCTTGTGTCTGGCATCTCACAGATCATCCTTTGACACCTTCTCCTTTATCTTCATTCCCTTCATGCGTTTGCCTCACATGAGCAGATGAGGTCTCCGGATCTGGATTAGGGACTTCCCATGTCGTACCGAACTCTGTCATTGGGTTGCTAAAAAGGTGTATGAGGGAAGCAGTCAGTTTATCACTTGGACATTTAGAGCAGCCATTCAGATGCTTTCAGGAAAAATGAGAGTTTCTGGGGTCAAGAACCAAGCCTGTAAGTCTTAAGAGAGCAAAGCGAGGGAGATGACATTGGATTCTGAAAAACACATAGAGTCTCTGGTTCTGGGGGACTGGACGCTAGAAAAAGTCTAACAGATGAGCTGAGAAAAAACAGCACGCGTCAGAATTAGTGATACAGTCATCACAGGCGGGCGTGTGCTTTGCTTTATAAGGACCAGCGCTGTCCCCGCGGGGCACGACCTTCCCCGCATCTCCCCTCTTCTTTCCTGCATCTTCACTTTTTCATTTTCTATTCTTCAAGTCCTATCCCTTGAAGAAGGAAAACAAAGAACGGTGGAAGAATCCACGAACCCCAGAATGACTGTTCCTAAGCACTGGGTGCTTTGCGAGGTCATCGGATTTGTCACCTTGCAGAGTGCATTGAATGCTTAATTGAGCCTCATCTCTGTCATGGTACTTTGACACACTCCGTTTGCCCAACCAAATCCTTTAATTAAAAATTCTTAGGCTGTGGACACAAAGGCACTTTTTCAACATACATCAGTGCCACCAAAAAAGCAGGTTTTAATTCGTTGGTGTGCTCTTATAATACAAAGGTTTTCCCCTCCCCTTTTCCTAAGTAAAGTTCTTTTTTTTTTTTTCTGGGCTATCACTGTAATTCTCTATACTCAGAATAAAAATATTCAATAAGAGGTAGAATGACGTCATCTTTGATAATGTTTTTATTTTTCAATGCCTAGAAAAGGGTACATTAAGATCCCCATCCATTAAATTAGAAATGGTGTTATTACTTACACTTTATAAATAGACTCATTATTATTGGTTAATATGGACTCAACGCTTAAAGTGTTCTGGGTACTACGCAGAGTTTGTAAAGTACAAGCGTTACATTATAGAAGTGTGTCAATCTCTTCTGACTGCCAAGAATGCTTCTCTTATTTATTCAACAAATATTTCTTAAGTGCCTGCGCAGTGACGGAGCCACGAGCAAAAGAAACATGGCCCCGGGGGGCTTGTAGAGTGTACAGGTTCACAGTCTAGCAAGGAAGACAGACATTCAGCAAACTATCATCGAAATTAGTCTTAAATGATACTTGTGTTAGGGACTCCAAGGTGAGTGTGGGGTGCTGGGAGGACCACGATGAAGGGGCTTAACTCAGGCTACAGTTAGGGATCCTTTCCAAGGTCTGGTTTCTCTGAATGCTTGGCATTTCTGTGCATGTCAGAAAGCTTGCGCTAGGTTCAGGGGGGTAAGAAGATGAATAAGACAAAATTATTCTTATTCTCAGGGAGCGCCACACCCCAGTAAGAAGGACATATATAAAAGCTAGTAAGCGCACAGACTTCTATTACACCACTTCCCACACTACGTCTGCAAGGTAAGTTGCTGGCACTTCCTCCTGGGAAGGGGTACCAAGAGACAGCTACCCAGAGGACTAGGTAAACCGGTGGATCTCGGAGGGTGCGTGGATGGCATATAGCATACAACTTTCTCTTACAAAGGAACAGAACGTTACCGACCATCATATAACCAGGAGCATCGTCAAAGCAGCAGAAAGTAGAGAAAGCTGAGGACTATTTTGACCCAGCTGGTGGTGTGGCCAGGCTGAGAGATGGCATGGTTCCTCCCCGCAAATAAAATCGTACTAACTATGAATAACGGCCCCCTGGCTTCGTACTACCTCTTTTTTTTTTTTTTTTTTTGCGGTATGCTGGCCTCTCACTGCTGTGGCCTCTCCCATTGCGGAGCACAGGCTCTGGACACGCAGGCTCAGCGGCCACGGCTCACGGGCCCAGCCGCTCTGTGGCATGTGGGATCTTCCTGGACCGGGGCACGAACCCGTGTCCCCTGCATCGGCAGGCGGACTCTCAACCACTGCACCACGAGGTGCACCACGAGGACGAGGGAAGCCCTCGTCCGACCTCTTTTGACTCTGCTTATAGAGCGGAGGTTTAGCTAGTCTGCACATAGAAAGCGGAAACCATGCAGAAGAAAACAGGGAAAATCCAGTCAGTTTCACCAGTGAAAAGCTGACACTGACCTGTCCTCCCAACCTGGAGAGTCAGCCTGAGTATTGGCAGAGGACTGAGGACACGGAATTCCCTTATCAGACCCCTTGGTTGTGGCTTCAGGAGGATTGATACAAACTACATGGACAGTAGCTCAAGCATCCAGGCCTAGCAAACCATTGCTCTGCAGCCAATTCACTATGAGTCTTTTGCACTGAAATACCCTTTATGGGATTGTACTAGATGATGCTGCTTTATAGCTGGGGACACCAAGGTCCCAGAGAGGTGAAATGGTTTACTCCATATTTGATTACCTGTTAGTTAAAAGAGGGATGGGGGCCACGATCCACGCACTCCGACTGTACTGTCTACTCTACTGGACCCACTTCCTCTCACACCTCCCCAGATGGCTCTGGTGACTAGGGATGAAACATATGTAAATGCCACAACGATCCCCAACGCTCACCCTCTAGAGGAGACAGCCTACCTGGGAGGGGTTAGTCACTGCTCCAGCTGCCACTGGGAGCAATTATTTCCACAGCCCCGATCCGTGTAAAATCTTTTAAAAAGCCACTTCTGGGCTTCCCTGGTGGCGCAGTGGTTGAGAACCTGCCTGCCAATGCAGGGGACACGGGTTCGAGCCCTGGTCTGGGAAGATCCCACATGCCGCGGAGCAGCTGGGCCCGTGAGCCACAACTACTGAGCCTGTGCGTCTAGAGCCTGTGCTCCGCAACAAGAGAGGCCGCCATAGTGAGAGGCCCGCGCACCGCGATGAAGAGCGGCCCCCGCTTGCCGCAACTAGAGAAAGCCCTTGCACAGAAACGAAGACCAAACACAGCCAAAATAAATAAATAATAAAAATAAAGGAATTCCTTAAAAAAAAAAGCCACTCCTTTTTTTTAGAGTGGCATTCCTTTTCTTTTAATTGAAGTACAGTTGATTTATAACATATGAGTTTCAGGTATGCAACATAGTGATTTGATAATCTTATAGATTATGCTTCATTTAAAGTTATAAAAAATTGGCTATATTTCCTGTGCTGTACAATGCATCTTTGTATCTTATTGTTTTTAACATCGTTATTGGAGTATAATTGCTTTACAATGGTGTGTTAGTAGCCACTTATTTTCTAAGCATATGTTGGTTCCAGACGAGTCATCTGGCCTCTTGCTTTCAACCATATCACGGCTCCTGAATTCCCCCCTAGAGAAATTCTGGACGTGGGAGAGACATCCAGAAGGCATTGTGGGATAGGGTCTGTTTCTCACGAGTGACCAGATTGCCTCAAGATCTTTCCCGTGTAGACCAGGAAGTTACCGTGGATGGATGAACTCTTCTGCACTGATGCCATCCAGGAAGGTCTTGTGCGGTCTTAGAAGTGTGCCCTGTGTGCGGGTTTCTCATGAAGATGAAATGTGCTAGTGCGTATTAAGCCTGTGACACACGCCAGTGGTGGCACAGAAATAAGCCCTTGAAGGGTTAGAGCACGTTGTCATTAAGGGCCAGCTGCTGTTGGTACAAGGTCAGGCCAGGTGCTGAATTACCTGCAACCTGTGGTACCAGGTGAGCAAACCAAGTCAGCAGTGCTGTTTTCTCTAAAGCGAGTGCATCAGCCCATCCGCTGCTTTGACTTTCACGTCGGGGCGGGGGTGAGGGATCGTGGGGTCCGTAACGGAGCAGAGATTCCAGGCCCCTCTGAGGTTGGTGGTTGAGTATCTCTCGCCATTGCCAAGGTCACAGCCGTGGAATGAGCCCTGGGCTGGACACGGCTGGACAGAGCCCCAAGCAGCTCCACCACTTGGGTGACTTTTTGCATAAAAGAGAGAAGAAAGCAGGGATTGTGAATTTCTCACCTTCATCTACAGTGGCCTGGGTGCATCTCTAAGCATCTGCCGTCCATGCTGGTGGCTCAGGGTCTGTCCCAGAAATATGGATTCGAAGAGTAAGGCTTGCAAATGTCGTTGGCTGTAGAGCTAAAGAAGGTACACAGGGCCAGATGAGAAATACAGTCCTGTTGAAAAAGGATCAGTTTTTGTCACTGAAGCTATCAGAGGAGTTTCCGGAATAAGCTAAATAAGAATCTCTCTCTTTCTCTTTCTCTTTTTCTCTCTATACCCGCCACCATGCCCTGCCTTTTCTGAGGAAAGTTCCATTTCCGCAAGGCCTTGAAGCCAAGTATTTCACATTTAGCTGAGAAAGAAGGGTAGTGTGGAAAGCCAAGAAGCTCTCAAGAATGCCTCAGTGGGAACTTGAAGTCCTAGTGGAAAGGCATCGGACAGAGGGACTCTGTTAGCAGTTCCAGGGTCAAACGGTGCCCGAGGGGCTGGCCCTTCCCCAGCCTCCATCCAACTTGGTGCCTCCAAGGTGCACATTTCCATGAAAAAGAGGACTGGATGGCAGCCCACTGGTCCACCCCTGCACGCCTCTGTGTTCACTGTCTTCCAGGAGCTGGGCCTTTGCCCCATATCCTGGCTTCCTTGAACTTCAGTCCCTCCAGGCTGGATGCTGCATCTTCTCGCTCTGGGACTTGGAGGAATTCTCGCGTCACCTGTGCACTGCACCTGTTGGTTGATGCCCGAAACCCTCTTTTTCATGACACCAGGTGATGACACAGAAGAGGCCTGTTCCCTGGGGAGCCCGTGGGTGCGGGCTCCGGCTCGTGACCCCAGAGGCTCTGGCTGGTGTTGATTGTTTACTGAGAGCTGGGTGATTTGGCAGGGACCATAAAGGGCCCCAGGGGCCCAAGGCGGGAGGGGTGATGCTGGGGAGTCCGGAGTGCAGGGAGGAGGCTGGGCCCTCAACATCAGTGTCAGGAGGTGGCCCTGCTCTAATGTCCCCAGATGCAGAGCCTGCTGGTCTCGGGGGCCTCTCGACGAGGGATCCTCGGGCATCTGTGTACCTCGGAGGCCCAGCTCTGGGTACCACCCCGCCTCCCCCTCCCACCTGCTCATTTAGACACCGTGTCCAGTCAGCACAGAATAGGATGGACAGGCCCTGTGCTAAGCGTGGAAGGGCCACTTCGCTCAGAGCTGACCTTCCTAAACTGCTGGCGAGGACTCTGCTCAGGCAGGCCTGGCCGACGCTGCGTGTGATCTAGCCTGCGCGTGGCGGTGGGGTTACTTCACCCCCACGTTCTCCTGTTTGCCACCCTGTTCCCTTTCAGACTGTTCTGATTTTGTAAGAGCCTTGCTCCTCGCTAAATATCCCTAATAAAGTTTTACTAAAAAGGGCCCAAGGGTAATTATTTTATTAACTAGTGAACTCCCAAATACCGAAATCGAAAGATCCAAAGGAATGAATCTCGAATGGCCAACTTGTGGCATTCTACCTGTCAGCCAGGGAGAGAGTTTGAGGTAAAGAGACTGTCCTTTGTCTCTCAAATTCTATACCTACACATCTGCTGATTTTGTAAGTAGGATCTGTTCAAAAGAATGACGAATCATGGAACTTTCAGACATTAGGTGGATTCAGTTAGACCCGTGTCTGGGGCCTCGAAGGGCTGTCAGCCCAGCCAGGCCACATCCCACCGGTCCCCTCCTTACCTCAGCCCTGGGGAGGCGGGGCAGGACCTCGGAGCTTCCTCCAGGTTTCCCTTGGTCCCTTTGGTGCACTCTGGTTTCAGATCTTCATTTACTTTCTAATGACTTGCTCTGTTTTCTTTCCCTTCCTAAGTGTCAATCTCAATTGCAAACACCCCCAGGAAGCCGCACACCCGCTCCATTCAGCTTCTGCCGTGGTGTGAATGAACAAGGAGCCCAGCGAGTTTTTCATAGATTATTGTCAGAAAAATGTGTCTGCCAGCTTCTGTGTTTATAAAAAGCAACTTTGCTTTCCCAGAAGCCAACAGTGTCTATTAAACATGTAGTAGAGAATTTATATTTAATATTAAAAAGCTTTTTACCCCTAGTCAGACGGATGCGATGCTGCGTTGTTTGGAGAAAGAGGACGGGGAGGATGATGTGCCCCGGCACCAGCCTGGAGCAGAGGCTGTGCCAGCCGAGGCTGAGTCCCCCTCCCTCCCCAGATAGCGGCTCACACTTAAGCAAATGAGCATCTGCTGTGTACGTGGAAAATGGTCCAAGGGAAATCAAGGAGGATGCTGCTCCTGGCATGTAAAGTAATCCCCGGATTATCAACTGAAATAAGATTGCATAAGAAGCCCTGGTTATTGCACTGATTCTAGAACGCCCAGGCTCTGGCCTGTCTGGCCATTCACCTCGCAGCGAGCACGTACTCCTACCGTCTGCCTGTGAACGTGCGCGCGCACGTGTGTTCATTCATCACTGGAATAAGACCTTTTCCAGCCACTTGTTTGAACACATACCCTGAGCACAGACATGTGTTTGGATCTATCAGTAGAGGGATAAGCAAGGTGACGGGCCCCTGCCCAGTTCGTGGGACATTGAGTCCTGAGGGACAAGCAGAAGGGAGGGAGAGGGGACATTCCAGGCATAGAGGGAAGAGCACACGGGGCTGCTGCTGTCATAAGAAGGTCTGTGGGTGTCTTGGAGGAGCTGAGGGAAGGCTGGTCTTGCTGTGACACAGACAGAGATGAGCAACAGTGCACAGGCAAGGAGGACGAGGTGGAGGCCCCATGAGGAGAGGGTCCTGAAGACCATACGCGCACGGGAGTGACTGGCATTTTCTTGTTTTTGAAAGATGACACCCTGTGAGTCCTCAGACCAAGAACCACCTTTTAGTTCTAGGAACAAATCAAGGTGTTTCCTGCCCCAGGGCCCTTGCACTGGCTCTGCCTGTGACTGGTTCTTTCTTGCAGGTGTCAGCCTCAGCAATTCCCCCCAACCACCACAGTCTCTAAAGGGGCATCCTGGCCTCCCTTTCACGATGGCTCGTCCCAGCCGGTGACTACATAGTGCCTCTCTGCTTTGTGCTCCTTTTAGCTTACCACAAAGTCGCAAAAGCATTGTTTCTCTGTTCGCTTGTGTATTGTGGGTCCATCTCTTCCCTTCTCTCTTTGCAGTTTCTGTGAGAGGACTGACATCTGAGTTTCCCGTCTCCCTCCATACCTAGCCTTACCTGACACAGAACATTCCATCAATAGATATAGGTGTGTCAGAGGAATCCAGAGCTGGAAGGTGCATGAGTGGGATTCAGAGCTGGAAGGCCCATGAGAAGGCGTGGAGGTGTCAGGGTCAGGAGACAGTGATGGCTCGCTACAGTAGAAGCAGATGGAGTGTGGATGGGTGAGTCCTGAGAGCAAGTGGGTGGTGCTATGGACGGAAGGTCTGTGGTCCCAACATTCGTATGTTGAGGTCCTCACCCCCACTGTGATGGTGTTAGGAGGTGGGGCCTTTGGGAGGTGCCTAGGTCCTGAGGGTGGGGCCCTCAAGAAGGGAATTAGTGCCCTTGTAAAGAGACCCCAGACAGCTCCCTTGCCTGTTCTGCCATGAGGACAGTGAGAAGACAGCTTCCCCAGAACCCCGGCCACACCGTCACCCTGACCTTGGACTTCTAGCCTCCAGAACCGTGAGAAATAAATGCCTGATGTTTAAGCCACCCAGTCTGTGGCACTTCGTTATAGCAGCTCGAACTAAGACAGATGGCTTGTGAAATTAGGGAGTTAGAAAAACAGAATGACGGAGGAAGGGGTCTCGAGACCACCTCACCTGAGAATCAGGGGCGCGGGGCTGGGGTGGAGAACAGAAAGCTTGGGAGGCGCCAACCGGACAGCCTTCCTGCTTTTTCCTTATTTGTTGTAACTCTCCTCTGAGGATGCATTTGAAGGTCTCATTGCCGCTGATGGAACTGCCAAACCAAAGGTGGTTTCTGAAAGCAGTTTTAGCAACAGTAAGGGTGAAGGAAACACCCCCAGTGTTGCAGGGGAAAGCTGGCAGAGTCTCATTCTGTGAGGATATGTTGTCCTGTGTGCCCCCAAGCTGCATGCCCTGTTGACGGAGCATTGAATTTTTCTCAAATCCTCATTTTTATTGAAGTATAAAAGTATTTATTTTCAATCAGCTCGCCAGATTCCTCAGTGGAGCACACGTGGATGTGTGTGGTCAACCCCTGAGGGCTCACGAGAAATATTTCCAAGTCTAAGACCAGCATTTCGCCCCCAAAGAGCCTGTGGCCTCACGTGAGAGGGCACAGACATGGGTAACACAGCTTGTGGCTGTGGCCAGTGTATACACACAACGTAGTGACATATCACAGGAGCGGGATGCGTGGAAATAATTGATAAGGGATGCCCGTTGGGGGAGACTTTCTGGAAGGGGGTAGCAAGTCAGGGTGGTAAGATTTTGCAACACCAAGGAGGGGTGGGGAATTTTAGGCAGAGAAGGGAGCAGTTTGGGCAGTTTGGAGGGGATCCTGGAGGAGCTGTGTTTTTCCTCAGGAAAACGCCAGTTTCCAAACAGATGATGAATGAATAGCAAGGCCAGGCTGGCAAGTGCCCCCTAAACTTGTTATGGTCCTGCTGAAGGTGTGATACTCCTCAGACTGTCAGGATAATTTGCACGGTGTGCAGTGATTCTCTTTCCCAGAAGGTGCTTTAAAATCTAGTCTAATTACCTATATGGGAAGAGAATCTGTAGAAGAATACACACACACACGCATATATATATATATATATATATATATATATATATATATATATATATATATACACACACACACATACGTGTATATCTGAATCACTTTGCTGTGCACCTGAAAATAACACAACGTTGTAAATCAACTGTACTTCAATTTAAAAAAGTGTATGTTGGATAAGGTAACATAAAAAAGTAATCTTTCTTTAGCTTCCTTTTGGCCAAAGGAATCCTGGAAAAATTATTGACACACTTAGAGGTGGAAACATGCCATTTGTAGGTTACGACATTCAATCCAAGATCACGTACTGTATTGATTTGCTCCCACTAGGGGCCACCCTAACAATGTACCACAAACCAGGTGGCTTAACAACAGATACGTGATGCCTCGCAGTTGCAGAGGCCAGAAATCTGGAATGAAGGTAAAGGCAAGATTGATTCCAGGGCTGTGAGGGCAGGGTCTGTTCCAGGCATCTCTCCTTGGCTTGTGGACGGCCCACTTCACGTTCACATGGCTCCTCCCACTATGCCTGCCCCTGTGTCCAAACCTCCTTTTGTATAAGGACACCAGTTATATTGACAACTCAGTCACCTCTGTAAGGACCCTGTCTCCACATAAGGTCACATTCTGAGGTACTGTGTGTTAAGACTGCAACGTCTGAATTAGGGAGACACGACTTAACCCATAAAACTCACCATGAGCTTTTTCGGAGAAGCTGCTATTTAAGAAAAGAACAGACCAATCCGAGTGCTGTGACCCCAGTGTTTCCTGTTGCCAGCAGTAGCACTCCTGTGGTCTGGGGATTACAGAGGAAGAGGATTTAGGGCAGCCATGTGCCCTCCTCTCGTTTTATTTGGAAACTGAAGCATTGCTATGTGGGTGCATGTTCGAGAGAGGGCAGGAGAGACAGTGAGTGTGTGTGTGCGTGTGTGCGTACACGCGCACGTGTGTGAAAGTAGACTAAAGTTTGGCACTCAGCGGACTGGACATGACGATGCGTGAACATTTTTGCCATGAATTTTGGACACGTTACAAGACAACCAGCAAACCTACAACAGTTGTTCTCTGTAAGTCAGGAATTACTTTTGGGGCTAGGCTTGGCCTGATTGGTAGCTCGCTTCATGGCTTTGAAAAACCACCTTGAAATATGACGATTAATATGGAGGTGGATAAACTGTGGCCTAGAGAGATCTTCTACTTTGTCTGCCTTACTGGATTCCTTTAAAGGCTAAAATATACACACGTATTAAAGAATGTATAAAGCGTAATGCGAATTAAAAGAAGGTCCCGTCGACTGCGGTCTTAACGCAGAACCCTCCCCGCCCCGCCCCCTGCCACCGAGAATGGTAACTATTGTCGCCTAGCAGGAGTAGGGGCTCCTCACTCCAGCAATGATCAAGACTGCCCAGTAGGATATATTAAACAGGGTTAAATAGAGAGGTGCCATTAAAGAAAACTGAAGAAGTTCATTTTGATTCACATTCAGGGCATGTCATTACATCAGGCAAGAGTATGAAAGAGAAAGCACGTGTGGTTTCTACTCTTAAAAAGCTCACAATTTCATCATTTCTAAAAAAAAATTTTTGGCCGAACCGCGCGGCATGTAGGATTTTAGCTCCCCCCGACCGAGGGTTCGAACCCATGACCCCCTGCATTGGAAGGCAGTCTTCACCACTGGACCGCCGGGCAAGTCCCTGTCATGTTTTTAAAGAGATATTCAAAACGCAAACACGTACAACAGAATAATATATGATTGTGTTCCAAAAGCATTAGCTGAAACTCATGGATGACCTGATGCCGTTCTGTTTCTGTTTTGTTAATTTTATTGGAGTTGATTTACAATGTCGTGTTAGTTTCAGGTGTACAGCAAAGTGATTCAGTTATACATATATTCATTCTTGTTCAGATTCTTTTCCCATTTAGGTTATTGTGGAATATTGAGTAGAATTCCCGGTGCTATGCAGTAGGTCCTTGTTGGTCATCTATTTTATATGTCGTAGTGTGTGTACGTTCATCCCAAGCTCAGGGATGCCACTCTGATGCTCCTTCCCCAGGCACTGGCACGGTCTGTGCCCAGCTTGCCTGCACAAGGAGTGCCCAGCGGTGGGAGGGCTGGGCGGAATTTGAAAACGCAGCTGTTAAGTGCAGCCTCAGAGATTGAATACAGTTGGTCCGCCTTGTCTGATGGGAATACATTCCAGGACCCCCAGTGGATGCCTGAAACCTCAAATAGTGCCTATGATAAAGTTTAATTTACAAATTAGGCAAGTAAGAAATTAACAATAATAACAAAATAGAACAGTTATAACAATATACTATAATAAGTATATGTGGTCTTTTTTTCCTCTCTCAAAATACTGTATAAATTTAATGCCTTTTCCATTTTAACTAAGCACTGTGTCTGCAAGTTTTGCAGTAAGTTTTGCAAAAGTAGCACAGATTTCTTTTTCCTTCTTCACAACTTCACAGACAGAAGCTTCCTCTTTACTGCAGGTCTTTGTTTTTACTATAGATCTTAGCAACCTCGGCATACAGTTTTTATTTCCTTCAAGAACTTTCACCTTTTCACTTAAAGGAAGCACTTCTCCATGGCACAGTCAGATCGCCAGCATCACTCCTCTTGCGCTTTGGGGGCGTTATTAAGTCAAATGAGGGTCACTTGAACCCAAGCCCTGCGATACCCCCTAGTTGATCTGGTAACCCAGACGGCTACTAAGTGATTAAGGGGTGGAACACGCTGGGCAAAGGGATGATTCACGTCTTGGAAGATGGAGAGATTTCATCACGTTACTCAGAACAGCACATGTTTAGCAGTTATGATGTTTATTTCTGATATTTTCCATTTAATATTTTCAGGCTAAGGTTGACGTGGGTAACTGACATCTCGGGTAAGGGGAGCTACTGTATAACAGCACGGGACCCTTTACTCTGAGGCAGGGGCTGTGCTAATAATGCCCCAAGGCACAGACTCCATGCCTCATTTCCCAAACGGTCTGCTGTAACAGACCCAAGGGGACCAACCTCATTTAACTGCAGCTCAGATCACCCTTCTCAGCTTGGGAATGCTGCTCTTAGAACTCAGTCAAAGGCTCACATGGTGTGCTTCAGAGAGATGCTTCTGAGACCCCCTGGGCTAGTTTTTCATCCCTCATGTGAGAGCCTGCATCTTACTGGGGACGTTTGCAGATAGAAAGCAGAGAAGGGTGGAATCTGCCAAGGGGAGTCATGACACTGGTTTGTGTTTCTTCTAAAAAATGAGCAGTTGATTTCCCCCACTCACCTAAAAGGTAGAGAATTCGCTTTTTGTAAGTTAAGCCTTGGACTTTAACACCCCAAACTATGTAGGTACCTTATATAAACGTTATTTTTTTCCCCTCTAATCAGCTGGAAGAAGAATTCAGTTCCTTCTGTGTAACTCTAGGGGGGAAACAGACATCCTTGTGCGGAAGGTAGAAAATTCCTCCTATAGTAAGCTGAAGCTCTCCAACTTTTTGAAAGATGGTCTGGGCTGGGCTGCAGGCACACATGTGACTTCTGATGAAGCATGGGAAGGAACATGCCCCTGTGCGATGGGACCTAGGACACAGCCAGCGTTAGGGGGTGAGCAGATAAACAGGAAGCAGCAGTGGGGGGAAAAAGGGGAGATGGGAACATTCAAAGTGCCAAAGGTCAAAGAAAGACCAAAGAAGTGGCCCATCGTACGTCTAGAGCTGGTCCGAGGACCAGTGAGGACAGAAGGATGGAGGACCTTGGGTTGCAGGGTGAATCGGAGGCAAAAAAAAAAGAAAAAGAAAACAAGCTGAGATCATGATTGTTGAACACTCCACCTATCCATCTAGCTACTAATTGCAGCTCCAATGTACTAGTCATAAAGCCAGGCGAAGAAAGGGAGTTGTTGTTTTTTTCTTTTTCATCAAGAAGGATCTGAACATATTCCTATTTGAAGGTGAGATGCTAATGGATTGAAGAGCTTTGAGAGGAATCGGGTGGGCGGGGTGGAGATAGAGAACATGGCGAGGAAGAGCGGTGAATCCCAGGGGAGCAGCTGTTTTCTTTACCAGGTTGTTTTGTCCACAGAATGTGGCTCATCTCCTAAGGTTTCCTAATGTGCCGCCCACCCCTCGGTATTTTGACTGACAGACCCAGGCTGCAGGGAATTGCCTTGCTTTGTCCAAATCCCTTCCTTCCCTGGCGATCATCACTCAGGATGTGCTATAATTAAACAATGTACAAGTAATTGACCAGCCTGACCACGGAGGCATTTACAGCCCGGTTGGTGAGAGACTTATTTTGTTTTACCTTATTTTGGGGTGACATCCCCCTACCACTTCTATCACCAAACATAAGAAACATTCACTTGTGTGTTTTCCCCTCAGAAACAACGCAATCAAGAAAACCTTACTACATTTACCTCACTGCCCAGTTGGACAGTTCTGTACTTTCGAGACACTTGTCTTTGTGCATTGTTTTGGACTCTATACCTCCTAAATGCAAGACCTACTGCCTATTGTTCTTTGTATTGAGAATAGCGTTTTTAATGTTTAACATAGTAAGTGCTCAATTAATGTGACACTAAATTTTCTACCATTTGTGTTGTTTCTTTGTAGCTACTAGTCCTGAGTAACTGGCAGCCATACTGTAAAATAGATACACTGTCATCCCCACTTTGCAGGTGATTAAATTCGGGCAACTGTTTCCATGCAATATGGATAATTGGTATATCATTGGGTGACATTTGTTGAGATTCAAATCCAGATTTTAATCCTCTCAAGTATATGGAAATCAAAGTATTTAGTTAATTTTTTTCCTTGAGAGGATTCAGTCAAGAAGGGCGGTTTGGTTTTGCCAGATACAGACTATGCTCTGAGTTTATTACAGATGTGCTCACCCCCAGAAGGACTGAGAGGTGGGGAACCAAGGTTTATGTGTACGTCTTAGGATGGGCATCCCTATTCCTCCTGGTGAAGAAAGGACCTCTTGACGGGCATCTTTATTTCTTTAATATACTCCAGACTTATTTTATTAATAGTTTATAAGTCTCAGCTAAATCTCTAGGGCAAGATAAATCACATCCTTCACCAGGAGAACTTGAGAGGAAACCAAGCGTTCAGTTATAACAATTTATGGCAAATGCTTAAAATGAGTAGACCACACCATCTTTCAAGGTCTTGTCAAGTACAGAAGTCAGTCAGATACAGTTTAGAAAGGCTCACCATAGAAAGCTCTAAATCTTTGCATAGTCAAGTGTGTCTTAATACAGGAGAAGATTATTTTTGTGGATCTTTCCATAGAAGAATTTTCATGTTCTCTTCTATAATCTTATAATGTAGCGGGCGAGGTGGGGAGAGACAAAAGCCCATATTTATCTCCAGCCTGCAGCAGTGAAATGAGATAGTTGAGACGAGAGTCCTTGAAGGAGCACTGAAAATAAATATGAATACTATCATTATCTTTTTTTATTTGGTAGTCTCACCCACTTCTCAGAACACTTTTTATCTTCCTTTAAATGTCGAGTGCCCTTAAGTCTATATTTTATTTCATCCTCAAAACCACAAGCATTAAATAAGGGTTTGTGTTATCACTGCCCCTTTACAGATAAGGAGACGGAAGATGAGGGGTTTGGGGTAATTTCCTAAGGTCACACAGCTGGTTAGAGACAGAACGAGAGTAGTGATGTGGACCTCCTGGCATTTTTTTTTCACCTAAGTAAAAAATGTCTGATCTCTTCTGTATTTACCCTCAAAATACTGTGTGTTTTCACTGAAGCTCATTCGGGGTCCTTGTGGTTCGAGAGATTGTCACCGACCACCTCTGCTCACTTACTGCATCTTTTGGGCAACCGTGTGGCTTTTCAGTGTCCCAGTTTCCTCCTCTGTGAAATGATGGAGCTGGAAAAGGAGTGGTTGCCTGGTCACCTGGACAAAACTCTGGGATTTGAGAATTTTTTATGCTGTTCAATCAGTCAGGGTTCTCCAGAGAAACTCCACTGAAAGGATATGTGTGCGTGCGTGTGTGCGTGTGTGTGTGTGTGTGTGCGCGCGCGCGTGTGTACACATACATAAAGAGATTAGGAATTTAATTTTTGTTTGTCTTGCAATTCGGTTTTCAGGAAAGGAAATTCTTTCCTGAAAAGAGATTTATTTTAAGGAGTTGGGTCACACAATCGCGGGACTGGCAGGTCTGAAATCTGCACGTCAAGTCGGCGGGCTGGAAACTCAGGAATGATTTCCACATTCCAGTCTTGAGGCAGAATTTCTTCTTCACCTGGAAACATGAGTTTTTGCTCTTAAGGCCTTCAGCTGATTGGGTGAGGACCACCCACATTCTGGAGAATACTCTACTTAAAGTCAACTGATCGTAGGTGTTAATCACGTCTACAGAATCCCTTCATGGAAACATCTAGACTAGTGTTGGACTGAACGACCTGGCACCTTAGTCTAGCCAAGTGGCCACACAAGATTAGTGATGTGTGTCTGTAAAATACAACCATCACTACTACAATGATGTGTGTTTCTTTCGTCAAGAGATACCTAAACTGCATAGCAAAACTATGACCAAATATGTTCAATCCTAAAGAATTTCCTTGAAGATCAAATTGCAAAGGCTCATAAAACTTAAGTTTCAAATAAGTGAGTGTGTGTGTCTCCCCGTCCATCTGCTAATTTTCATATTTCAAATTTGAGGCCTGTGAGATTCTCCTCGTAGTTCAGATAGTCATAATTGTTCAAGAGGGTTGATCTGGTTCATGCATCATGGAAATGATTTCAAACAAAGGCTGAAAACTCGATACCCACTGTGGTCAGGCAGGTGAGAAAATTGAGCCCAAGGAGGCAGAAGTGATGGGTGGTAGGGGTGCAGCTGGGGCCGAGTTGGCCTGGAGACCCAGCCTTACCTAGGACGTTCTAGCCAATTGTCACAGTGTGGGAATGGGGACCCCCCAATGACCAGAGCTCCTAGTTTTTTAAGATAAGCTGTAAACATGGGTTATTATATAAAATTTAGGGCTTCCCTGGTGGCGCAGCGGTTGAGAGTCCGCCTGCCGATGCGGGGGACACCGGGGCAGGAAGATCCCACATGCCCCGGAGCGGCTAAGCCCGTGAGCCATGGCCGCTGAGCCTGCGCGTCCGGAGCCTGTGCTCCGCAACGGGAGAGGCCACAACAGTGAGAGGCCCGCGTACCGCAATAAATAAATAAATAAATAATTTTTTAAAAATTAAAAATTTTACAGCGTTGGCAATTAACTTTAAAAAAATTAAACTTTATTTGGCCTGGAAGCCTTCTTCAGCCTGCAGGATACCTAAGTGTGACATCATTCCTCCATGGCGTCATGATGAATAAGATGGAGAAAAACGTGCTGGAAAATAAGACAGTGGGGTGTGGATTCACATCAGCCTGGACAGAAAGCCCCAGTGCATTTCTGTAGACTCTGTTCTTCATCCTGTCCTACTGAACGACTGCATAAATGGCTTTGATGGAGAAGTACAACCTTCTTGGAGGAAAAAGTCCTCTTCATCATCTCATCACCACGGATACATATGAATGCTTACTGTGGCCTATTTAGTACTTTACATGCATCGGGTTATATAATCTCCTAATAATTGTTAGGGTGGGTCCTTTTATTATGTTGTTATTATTTTAGAGCTGAGAAAATGAGGCACAGGCGATGCTAAGTAACTTGGGAAAGGTCACACAGAGTAAATGGAAGAGAAGAGTTATGATTTCAGAGCCTACGTTCTTAACCAATAAGCTCTCTCAGGTACAGTTATTAAATCTGAGGATAATGTAAAGAAGGAGGAAGTGGTGATTGTGTGAATGACAGAGTCCGCCCTTCTTTCCATCCTGCCAGGACTCCGTGGATTGTGATCCTAGGAAGGTGGCAGATACACCTGGGCAGGGGCTCCCTGATCTTGTCCAGTGCTCAGACTCCAGCTGCTGGTTGCTTAGTGCAGAACCACAGTTCGGGGCCAGGGGTGGTTGCTGGGCTGCCCCAGAGAAGGACTTAGGGAAGGATGGAGAGGAAGGATGGAGAGGATGGATGGAGAGGAAGGATGGAGAGGAGGGATGGAGAGGAAGGATGGAGAGGAAGGATGGAGAGGAAGGATGGAGAGGAAGGATGGAGAGGAAGGATGGAGAGGAAGGATGGAGAGGATGGATGGAGAGGAAGGATGGAGAGGAAGGATAGAGAGGAAGGATGGAGAGGATGGATGGAGAGGAAGGATGGAGAGGAAGGATGGAGAGGAAGGATGGAGAGGATGGGCAGCGGTGCTCTTTGAGGAAGGCTGCAAAGACCTGGAGGTGTTTGTCCTAGAAAGTCTGAGAAAACAGCACTCAGGGTCGAGAGCCAGATGAGCATGAAAACAGCTGTCAGCTCACAGGGCACAGAAGACCCCACGATGGATCTGACATGGCGGCAAGGCCATGGCAGAGAGAGGGCGGCCACAGTCTCCAATGGCTTCCCCACGGGGACCAGCTGGGCCAGCCTGTCTGACTCAGGAATACAGGCTGCTCGGCTGGGCATTTTCTTTAGCAGTTTTCAAAGGATGGACCAAATGTAAGCTGCTATGGGGGGAGCCATAGCCCTCTGTCTTTTTCGAGAATTGCACCCTTTCGGCGTGTCACTGGGCAGATTTTAGAAAGGCAGCCCAATCGTGGTAGGCAGCTTTCCTCTACACCTCAGCCAAGCCCAGCCTCAGCACGCAGGGGTTACCGGCCACTGCAACACTTGTCAGTGATCTTGCATGCGTGCTTATCTGTCCCTGCTTCTAGAAGCAGCCCCATCGTGCAGCAGTATGCCTGCCTGCTGTGCTCATTACCTGGAGTCTGTTCTAACCAACACCTTAAAAACTGCCGTCAGTGTGAAAGCTTTGAGGATTTTCCCAGTATTAAAAAAGAAATAAAGCAAACAAAACCCAGATATGATCTTAGTTCTAAATTCTGGCTAATAGAGAAGTCATAAGAAGGCAGACTTTGGATAAGTCTCTTTGTACGTTCTTCCTTACATTGTTCCTAAATGGAATGGATGACCTTCCAAGGAGATGACTTCCCGTCACTAAAACAGAGCAGGACCCTGTGGAGCCTTCCTGGCCTGCACACACACACACACACACACACACACACACACACAACACCCGCAATGCCCTCTGTCTGCCTTTTGTCTGTAGTAAACTTTAGCCAAAGAATAAATTTAATCAGAGAGATTAGAAAATGCAGAAGCAAAGGAAAGAGTCAAACAAGACCAAATAATAATAGTTGAGTCATTAAACAAAGTCAAGGACCTTTAGTTCCTCCTGAGGGCTATAGATAATATTCTGAGCCATATCTTTTGAGCTGTTTTGTAGATACCGAAAGCCCCACCAGGCAGAAGAAGTTAACTACACGGTGACCAGACTGTAGCCATGACATAAGCTGCCACAGTCCCAAGAACTGGCTTCAAAGAAATGGAAAAAAACTGACCCTGGAACTGAAGATTAAGTGTACTTAGAAAAATCAAGATGTCACTGGTCAGACCACCCAGGACCAACTGCAAGATGCCTGTCAGGGCTGCCTGTGCTGATTTTGCATGTAGCCCCCTGTCTCTGCCTATACACCCCTGAAACTCTCCTTTAAAAGCCCTTGTTCCCTGATGGACGGGGGAGTTTGCTTTTGGACATCAGTGCACCCTCTCCCCAGATTGCTGGCCTCCTGAATAAAACCACCTTTCCTTTCTACCAACACTCGCCTCTCGAGTATTGGCTTTCGAGCGATGAGCAGCCGGACCTGAGTTCGGTAACATCACCAGTGAGGTTCAGTCAGAGGGACAGTAGTTCAAGCAACAGATGGAGGCCCAGCGAAATAATCCAGCCAATGGCATGGTCCTCAGGGTTCTGAGGTATCAGACAATAAGGGTAGAATTTGAGAGACAATTGTAGGAGGATTTGAGAGACAAGTGTAGGAGAATTTGAAGGACTTACCATGCCTGTTGCACTGATGGGTCCTCCCAGGTCACTCCAAGTCCCACCGACTATCCACTGGATCAGTCTAGAGTCGGGGCGCCTGTTGTGTGGATGGACGAGCATCTCCAGCCATTCTGAAGACCCTCCAGAGCCAGACCCTGCCTCTCAGAGCTTCTGAAACAATTCACGTCAACCCACTTCCCACCTGAACACAGACATCTTGGAGCGTAGAGCTGGATGGACTTCCTCGTTCACAGGGTGCAAACCCCCAGTTTACAGGGGAAGAGAATGAGGCCTGAGTGGGGGAAATGCTGTGGTTTATCCCATGTTGTGAAAATCCCTAATTCAGCTTTAATCCAGTGGGTCGTTCGTCCTACTTTCCACTCTGTGTTTTCGGATGTTTGGACATAAAAAATTCAGAACCACCTTTCTGTTTCTCATTCCTCTTTCACGTGAAGAAGTGTGTGTTCATCTCCTTCCTCAACAAGTTCACATGCTCTTTGGTGAATAACTCTGGGATTCACGGAGCTTAGGGCAGGTGAACTGCTGTAGCAAATAGACCGCGTGATAAAGAATCAGACACAGTAAACGTCTACTTGATGCCAGTGTAATTAGCTAGTGGGATGGGAGCAGGTACCTCTAAGTGGGCTCGGCCATCTGCACTGTACCTCTTCTGATATTCTCTAAGGGACTGCTTTATTCCAGCCCCTGGCCAGGTGAAGAGCAGGGAGGACTCCATGTGGAGGTAGTCACGGTGCCCGCACGTATCCCCTTCTGCTGCGCAGGACTCAGTCATGTGACCAGGCCCAGCTGCAAGGCAGGCTGGGAAATGGAGATGAGGTGGGCGAGCAGAAAAAGAAGGGGAGATTCACCTTGCCCAAGACCTGCAGTTTTGGCCAGGGCCCCAGGGTTTGGCATAGCGCTGGGTACATCTGTTTCTTTCGAGTCTGATTTCATTTTCTTTTATTTTACTTTACTTTATTTTATTTTTTTATCAAAACATAAAAAATTTATTTCTCTGGGCACTTCCGATCCATGCAATCACTTGGGAACTCTGGTTCCTTTCCATTTCTTGCTCCACCTTCACCTTGGGTATGGCCAAAGCTGGATCACAGGGCACATCAATGCTCCAGCTCATGGGAA